>NC_136063.1:1354268589-1354893589 GCF_964261635.1 Lissotriton helveticus
AACTTAGAACGCGCTACGGGGCGTGTTTGCACAGTGGTGAAGGTAGGGGGCGGGCTTGGTGTATGTGTGTGTGCGTGTGTGTGTGTCCTAAGTTACTTAAGTTTAACTTTAGTTTGTCTTAAGTTTAACTTAAGACAAAATCCTAACTGAAGACACAATCCTAATTTAAGATAAAATCCTAATTTAGGACAAATCCTAACTTAGGACAATATCCTAACTTAGGACAAAATACTAACTTAGGACAAAATCCTAATTTAAGACTACTAAATGCCTTCTGTGAATACCAAAAGTAGTAAGTCTAGGATTTTGTCATAAGTTTGTTCAGTGAATCGGTCCCATGATTTTTACTTTGTACCCTGAACAAGTAGTCTTTTAGCGATGAACTTCTATTGTAATTAGTTGTTCTCTCCATTTTTTAGCTTGAAATTGTGTGAAATGTAGGTCATTTGTAATGGTTTTAATTAACTGCACAATAAATTTTACTTACTCACCCTTACAATGTAGGTGCTGCATCATAGTCAAGCTGTGCTGTCCATCATCATTGAGGCGTGCATTCCAAGAAGGCCATGCAGTTGATCCTCTCCCGTCAGTATTGAAGTGCAATGTGTCGGTTTCAATCAGTGCAGTCATCACTGCATCAATTTTGTTGGTTCCGGAAAGAAGAAGTCAACTTTCAAGGGCCCAGGACAGGATTGGCACCCCTTAGCAGGGCAGGACTCACAGAAGGCAGAGTCCAGGTACTGTTTCAAGGTTGAAGAAAGTCTTTGATGGCCCTGAGACTTCAGAACAGGAAGAAAACCAGCAAGCACTTTGAGTTACTCTGGGTTCAAATGAGATGGGTCCAGTCAATGTTCTCAGCTGGGCAGTGATCAGCAGGCAGCAGGGCACAACAGCAAAGCAGAAAATCAAGTAGAGTGGCAATCCCTTTAGCACAACAGTCTTCTATTCCTGGCAGAGGTCTTCACATATACATTAGTATAATTTTTGTCAGTCAAAATACTTTATTCGGTTCATAACAAAAACCACAAAAGTATACAGAGAACCACAAAGGGAAAAAGCATTTAAAATTGCAATAAAATTAGCTATCTATAAAAACACAGCATCCAAAAAGAGAGAATATGCAATTAAAAGACAATAAAAAAAATTGGATATCAAGTTCATATCTAAATTTACAAACATGCACAGTTCATCTAGATGAGAGAAAATATTCATTGTTTAACAGACTATAAAAGAGGATCACAGAAGTCTATCAACTCAAACTGGCAATAAAGTAGTATAATTGTTCGGTAGGGTCAGAGCTCCAGTACTTATACCCAGTAGTGCCGTTGAAGTGAGGATAACTTCAAAGAAGGCTCTTTGAAGCGCACATAGGCCCCTTCATCCCAACCCTGGTGCCAGAGTTTCAGTAGGGGGTAATCAGCCTTTTGTGTGGTAAATAGGACACTGCCTGTTCAGGTGTATGTGTCAACTCTTCCCTCTCTTCCTGCCCAGGAAGACTCATCAGAAAGCAGATGACTGAAGATGATTTCTCTGTCACACTTACTCTTCCTGCGTTTGTGGCTGTCTAGAGGGAATGCACAAACTGTAGCTGTCCCCCACCCCAGACATGTATTGGAGCCAGGCTGAAGACCCACATAGCAGCAGGATTAGAGAGCTACCCACTTTCTAAAAGTGGCATTTAAACTCAGTTTTGAGTATGTGTGCAAGTTAATGCTATAGGATGGCATACGCGTGTGTGCACAAACCATATGATGTTTAGTAGCTGTGCTGGCAGGGGGCCTTGGTATGTATACAGAGTGGTGATTGTGCCCATGCTTCTCATTGAAAAGTGCTTTAAGTGCCTGTTGCCATTTTTGGCATGTAACTTAGTGATTGATACATTGAAAAAGTGGTTGCTACATGCCTTCAATGTGACCATAGGGGATAGAGTCTTGTGTGTGAACGGGAAATTATCCGGAGTAAAACTCCACGCTTACCTAAAAATAGATTCAAAATTGGAACACATTCTTGAAACCGACTAGATCTAGATTTCCCATATCCGCAGAGAGGGTGATATACCGTTTATGCTTGGCACAAAAAAACTGATCTAACAATACTTATGCTGCCATATCTGCATTGGGGCATTTCACAATTTATGTCTGGCAATTGTTGTTGTTGCCTTAGATACATAACTACCATGCCACGAGGACATGCGCGCAGTGACAACGTTCTTTGTGGACATTACTGTCACAGCACGGAATTGGTGTCCTCCTTAAGATGTCTGTTTCTGTCTCTTTGTGTCATTTTAAGCAATTTTAAATACCATTCCATGTGAACTGCCTGATTTTGCTACTAGACAGTTCCCTATATCTTCAGCTACTATATTTTCTTTGGCAGCTGAAACCCTGTTATTTCCTGGATACAGTAACATCTCTCTTTCCTTTTTATCTTTTTTCTTTTTTCAGGTCAGACGCTGAACCACAAAGACAGTAGGTTGCACTTTAGGGGCATCATTATTGTGTATGGGAGTTCATTTTATATGTTGATGTCCTGACAAAGCCACGGATCCTTCAGACCAATGTATAGGCATGAAACATGTCAACAAATCACTGAGTGAGGCCTCCACCACACAACTATAGGGCATCCTCCCCACAAAGTCGTCACACACTGACTACCAGGGTTCCTTTTAGACCTTCAAGGTAGCATTAGACTTGTATAGGTTTTTACTTCTGACGGGGTTGTCTACTTATTAACCACATCGACGTTGATGACGAGCTCAGCTCGTCATGAGGTACACCTCTCGTACGCTCATGACGAGCTGAGCTCGTCATGAACCGCGGGTTTTAAAAAACTTTAGCGCACAGCGGGAAAATGCGCCGCAGCGATGCGGTTAAAGAATAGTTTGGGACCACCTCCATCAGTTTTAACCCACAAACACATTACGCTACTCCACGACACCAGTCACCTCACTTGCACGCATCATACTGCATCTCTAAAAAAGATCTCCACCTAAGTGACCATTCCGGGGACAGGTAAGGCATTGAACTGCCGGCCCGACGAGGAGCAACGCCCGATAATGAAGCATGACATCACTTTGGGGATGTGTGAGGGCAACATGAGACAGCCCTGTTGACTTTTATCATGATATAGGTCCAATAATACCCGTTAGACACACCTTTTTCCATTTTTTTGATTAAGTACAACTGCAGCCAACATGATATGCCATTTCCAGTTTCATGCACCGGCTAATTCTTGTGCCGGTTAAATTTTTAAACCCATTTTACAGCCGTAACTTCTGATTCCTTAGCACAGATTTGTGTGTCCTTATCCTACACAAGCATCCTTCTGTCTGTAACGTGGCCCACTACGGCACACCACTACTCATTCCCTGATTGAGTTCCCATCCATCCTTCCTCCCCTCACAGGGGTAAGTTTCCATCTCAATTTCCATGACTAAATCAGCATTTTTTGATCGCTAATATACTAATCCTAACATTTTTCTTCACCTCTCTCAAGATACCTGGCTGGGCCCTTTTTGAGTATAATTGCCTCCTTTTTGTTCATCACTTTTTTTTGGTGTGCACTTCACCAATTCTGACTAATGATAACTGTGATTCATCATATATGCCACGATCTTTAATGCTTCAATGTATGCCTATTCGAGTCTCTCCATTTCCTCTGCTTATTTATTCTTCTATTGTTTCATTGGAGGTGTCCCTCGTTTTTAGGTCCTGATGAGAACCCCTATTGTTTGAGGGGTTGAGAGTTCATTGGCTCGCATTTTGAATGAACCATTTTCAGCCTTTGAAAACTAATACGCAGGCTGTTGTAGGAAATTGTTTATTCAAACATTCCAATATTTCCATTGTCATGTAGTAAGAAACTTTGGTGTATATTATAATTGGTCACTGATGTTGCATCAGTTCTATTTTTCACTTGGGACACAGAGCACAGTTTATATGTTTTTTGAATTCTAATGCTATTTTGTGCAAACAGTATTGGTCTGCAAATTGTGTTCTGCATGAACTTTTTTCTTTCGACATCCTATTCTCAATGTTAATTCCCATTGTACTTGTTGACTAAGCACCATTGTTTCCCTATAAATACTTTTAGAAAATGTCAATTTACGTACTTTAGCCATTAGGTACCTGCTGTCTGTCTCTTTTCAATCCTGGTTGGGTGACAGCAGGGCTTTATGTATTCCCTCTAGACAGCCACACTCAAAGGGAGCTGAGGTGTGTCTTGATGGGCCTTCCTGTTGGATGGGAGGGAGGAGCTGGGCACAGCATCACACTTACACCTGAATGGACTATGTCCCATCCACACACACAGGCTGTAAACTTCCCTGTAGTTAGTTTGTAGCCAAGACAGTAAGGGAGGACTTCTGTGCACTTCATTGCTTTCTTTGCAATCTACCCCACTTCAAAGGTGCACATGGGTATAAGTACTAGATTTCTGACACCATAACATCAGTACACTTCTGGAACTATGGCTATTCTGGCAGAAATAAGAGCAACTGTGCTCCTGAACTGGCTGTCACTCTGCTGGACTGCTACTTGCAGGACTTCTGCCCTGATTGGACCTGCATCTTTTCAACCTAGAGTGACTTTAAGGACTTACTGGCTTGCCTCCTGTTCTAAGTCTCAGGAATATCAGACTTCAACTGCCTACATCTGCACTCTACAAGCTGTGACTCTGCCCTGCCACGTGGTGCCATCCCAGCCCTGGATCTTGGAAGTGAGGCCTAAAGTGCTTCCACCTCCATAACTCATGCACCTTCATCAGAACTGATGCATTTTCACCTTTGAGTGAGTCGGAAACAGCGCATCCTTATTGTTGCGTGGAGTGAACTAGTGGTTTTCAGTCAGAACTGACACAACACTGCAGTTGTGTGGAGAAAATCAACGCATCTCATCCACTGCGTGGCTCCACAATGATGCATTGCCTCAGCTGCGACTCACATCCTCAACGACGATGCATCCCAGATAAAGGTCCATTGGGTCGGGTACATGGGGAGTACCGGACATTTGTTTGTTTGTGGTCCATAGCACCAATTCCAGTGCCACAGCGGGGTGGATGGACCCCATTTTTTGACATCCACTAACATATTCATAGTTAGATGTCCAGAGATTCTACTGAATGTTTTTACCTTAATACGTGTGGACACTACCATATGCCACTTCATCGGTTTATTGGGGGTTGACGATATGCTGATCCATACCGACATGCCTTCCAGATGATGACTGTTGTCGCATTTATGAACTTTACCTGATGATATTACCTTAGAATACATCTTTGCCCTGAAAAAGTCCTCGCTGTGGAAGAAACACGTTGGCTGTTTCTGCTGTAAAATTGGTGACATATATACTTTTACAAGAATAAAAAAGAACAATTGCAAATACTTTGGAACTCTATTTGGAAATGTGTTCATATTGTTACTACTTGTGATGCACCTTTACTGTGTTTCAGTTTGAAATGTACTTGCTCTATGGCTGCACCTTGGCAGCAGGTGCTGATGTTGTGTGCCCCCATAGATTAAAATTCTCTTACTAAGTGTTTAGGAACATGGGATAGGTGCAGCGAGCTGGGGACGCTGCCTTATTAGTGGTTGTGGTCCCAGATTGCGGGTATTTTGGTTCAGCGGGCCCAAGCAGGTCCGTGTGTCTGGGCAGAGTTCCATAGTGCTTGGCCTCAACTTTTGGCTTTGCCCCAGTCTAGCAGGACCAGATATCACATTTAAGTGCCTATTGCTTCTTAACACTATTTTACGCTTATTCTTTAAAAGTTCCTATCTCGACTTCTACTTGTTTGATGTTTGTCATCTTGGTCATATGTCATTTTTAATATTAAGCGCTATTTTTCTAAACTGGATTAGAGTCTTTTTGTGCTGTTTTCACTATGTTACTGTTTGTAGTGTTGCACAAATAATTACACATTGATCCTTAAATTAAGCCTGACTATTCTGTGCCAAGATACCAGAGGATGACTACAGGATAATTTAGCGTATGATGCAGCTTACCCTGACTAGAATTAAGGTTCCTACCTGGAGAGGGTGCATACCTCTGCCAACCAGAAACCCAATTTCTAACACATTTCCTAGTCCTAGGCCTTTATGTCACCTTGTTCTGAGACTTTACTGAGTTTTTTAAACCCTCTTCATGAGCAGTTCTGCTTATATTGATTTTGATTTTATAGCTGACTTTTGATGCAAAAGGTTTATGCCTGTTCTCTATCCCTCGCTCTCAAACTAGAACTCTCATGAAATCTAACTGACACCATTTTTTCACCATTCCCAGAATTGGGATTATTTTCTTCATGAAACACGCTTAATGCATTTTTGTATGATTACTTAATTGACTAGTATTGATTATCAATTTCTGTTCATATTTGATGATTGAAATTAATTAAATTAATATGAATTAACTTGCATCTTTCAATAAAGTTGAAGTTGAAAGGGATTTATTAAGCGCTCTATCACCGAACGGTTTCTTGGCGCTGTGGACAGAAACTGAGACTGAGAGAAAAGAGAAGAGAGATTAGGAGGGGTAGGCTAGAGAGAACAAGTGGGTTTTAAGATTGGCGCGGAAGTCTGAATAGGAGGGGGTGGATCTAATCATGAGAGGGAGTGAATTCCAGAAAAGAGGAGCACGGGTAGAGAATCTGGAGCCACCAGATTTCTTCTTACGAAAGCGGGGGACTTTGAGTAGAAACTGGGTGGAAGAGCGAAGGTTCCTGCTGGGGACATATGTGTTTTTTTTTAGATCTGATGAATGCGGGGGCAGTGCCGGCCAGGGACATGAAGGTCAAGCAGCCCATCTTGAATGCGAGCGTTCCCTGATGGGGAGCCAATGCAGAGACTTAAGCTAAGGGGTGATGTGACTCGATTTGGGCATCCTGTGAATGAGGCGTGCCGCTTGATTCTGGATGAGCTCCAGATGGCGACATTCATATGCAGGAATGCCGACTTAAAGGGCATTGCCATAATCCAGGCGGGACGAGATGAGTGCTAAGATGATGAGTTTGAGGGCTTCAGCCGAGAAGTAATGCGAGACTTTACGGATGGTTCTAAGGGACAGGAAGCACGAGGAGACTAAGGAGCTGATCTGGAGGCGCATGGAAAGATCTTGACTGACTTTAATACCCAGGGTTTTCACAGAGGCTGAGGGGACCAGAGGGGGACCAAAAATGGGGGGCCAAAAAGCGGAGGACCAGGGGTTGGAGGGACCACCAAGGAGAACCAGCTCGTTCTTATCCGGGTTTAGTTTGAGTTGGTTGAGGTTCATCCAGTTGAAGATGAACGTGAGGGTGGAGTGGACCTTGGAAATAGAGTCAGAGGAGGAAGAGAGATTGAAAATGAGCTGGAGGTCATCAGCATAATTAAATGCTGTGACCTCCATGTCCTGTAGAGCAGCAATAAGGGGGTGTATGTAGAGGTTAAATAGGAGAGGGGACAGTGAAGAGCCCTGGGGCACCCCGCAGGTGACAGAGTTAGTGGGAGCAAGAAAGCTCTCCAGGCGGACAACCTGTGTGCGACCTGTTAAAAAAGAGGCGAGCCAGGCTAGGGCCGACCCCCGCAGGCCGGCGCCCCCGACACAAGATGAATTACTAAAATAGTTTGATTAATAAAACCCTTATACTTATAACAAACTCTCATTATTGACTGAAAATAGATCCGTGACTTTTATTATAATTTTATGGGATGAACAGCTCTTGACCTTTTCACTAAAACAACAGCAAAGAGCCATTGGACCAAAAGAGACCTGAAAACGGGGATTATCCCTGAAGATTGTAAATCCAAATTTTTTCATTTATACTAAGTCTCCACTCAGGCATGGGTGTCTGATCCTAACAGGGTCACTGCAGTAATTGTTTCTTCTAACATAAATCTCTAAACTCCCGCTTTGAAAAAGTAATTCTTTAAGAATTGCAAACATGTATATAGAAACATAATGCTATATTAAAATATTACAACAAATATAAACAGCAATATAAATGTACCGGGGTGCTTGGAGTTTGATTACAAAAGCCTTTCTTGCACAGTCACATCTTGGAAAACAAGACATAAAAATAGCCATTTTTTGCAGTTTTAAAAAATCAAATACAATTGCTTTAGAATTATGGCAAAATGAACTGAGGTAATGATGCTTATGATGAAATTTTCGACACTAGGTGCACAGAGTATAGCAAGCAAATAATACAATTCTATTGCCTCCATTTATGCTTTAAATGAACAAAAAGCCATGGAATGTAATTTGAAGGTACTATTTCTCCAGCCGGTTTACAGTCAAGGATGTCATTTCCTGCTGGGAAACATATCCACTGCTGTGCTTCTCCTTAGCAGTGGAAAGTGAAGATTTATTTTTGGTTTTACACAATACAATTTCACTTCATGTGCTCTATTTCTACAATTCCAATTTAGCAGGTAGCTGGGGAACATTGTGATGACGGTTCCTCATTTTCTTTTAGCACAGATAAAGTATTGGCATCTATCCCATGCTTACTCTTCTTCCAGCAATCTTGTAGTATCATCATGTTCTTGCTGCTTTTGATATACAAGCGAATGATATTTGTAGTGGCATAACATGCTTTTTGAGTGCAGTGAAGCTGCCCATGTCCGAGTATAAGTTTACTACAAAATGTAGACTTGATTGTCTTCACCACCTGAAACAGGGTTGGTTCCAATTTTACAAGCTTATAGTTACCGAAGACAAAAAGGACCCATGAGTGAGTTCAGCATCACACATGGCTAAACGTTGGAATTGCAAAATATATATATGAATTTAATGTTAAGAAATATATATGAATTAAAAAATATATTGTGTTGTGTTAAAATATTTTATTAGCTTTGTTTCAATTTTAAAATAAATGTAACTTTAGTGTAAACAATTTAGTAATATAAATTCTATACAGAGTTTTTTGTAATTTTTAAAACATAGTATGTAAATACAACCATTTTACTTAAGGTTGAATTTTTTAATGTATCTCTAAAAAATAGTTTTAATATAATTCATTCTATTTATATTAATCAAATTTTTATTTCAGATGTACTACTTCTAACCTTTCATACGTAAGCAGAGTTTCCGTGGGGCAGAAATAGCCCTATGGTAAAGTATAGGGAACATTTTAAAACGTTCTTAACTATACAAAAAACAATAAAAAACAAATTGTGAAATATTAATGTAAATTACTTTTATATATTTATTATATTTATTGATTTTATATGTAGAACTATATAATAAATGCCACTACACTATTAACTTAATTTTGCATCAAATATTTAATTAATTGAAATATCTTAAATAAAAATAAATTCTTTTTAATGATTCACTCAAAAAAACACCTAAAGGTATATGCTTATCTTTACTTATAATGTAATAAGAATTACAAAAAGTTATGTGTAGAATTATTTAAATTAATGTAAAAATGTTAAACATTGAATTACTGTCTTTTTCAATTTAAAAAGTAACCAACGTAGTAAACTGTAAAATATTTGTTTTTATTTGTAAATATTGACATACATTTATATATTTTAAAAGGTAAGAAAAAGTAATTTACTTTAACATAATTTCCTATTGTGTTGAAATGAAGTTCCAGCCCCCATTACCCTCTGTGGGAGGGTGTTGCAGTGCAAGTAGTTGGCCATGTGTGGGGCTGGTCTTACTCTAGGTCTAAGCTGGTGTACATTTACTACTGCTTGGGTTGTTTTTTTGGCTAAAGTAATTTTAGAAGTGCAATTTGTGAATAGCAATGTGGTTAATCCATTGTGCTTCACTGTCTGCCCCTCCCTAAACGTCTCCTTAATCCATTAAGCCCCTTCTTACTCTCCCTAATCCCCTCCAAGTTAGTAGTAAATATTCGCCTATTTCCAGCCACTCACCCTGCTCCATGCCACATTTACCTCTAAGGGCCTGATTATGACTTTGGAGGTGTGACACCGGGTCCACCCGCTGCCGCCCTGCCAAATCCGTGGTCAGGCCACCCACCAGATTAGGAGTTTCCTTCTGTCTGGCAAGCTTTGTTTTTGCGCTCCCACGGCGGTGCCTCTAAAAATGGGCACCGTAAAAACAGTTCCTGCACGGCATGAACTGTTAAGTGCAGGGGGGCACATCTTGCGCCACCCGTATGCATCCACATGCAGAGGAGGTACAAGGGCACTGCAGGGCCCCCTTTGTTTTCTCTCCACCATGGAGTCGGATCCTCCATGACACCGTTGGTGGAGAAGATGCTTGTAATATATATTGATGCCTCCTGCCTACCGCAACACCCCCGGAGAACTGAGGTTGCCTGGCATCTGTGGCAGACAATAGTGGTCCGGCCACCGTAATCGTAATAGGGCAATCAGGAGACTGCTGCCGCCACGCTCCCAAGAGTACTGCGGTCCATGGCGGCCCTAAGTAGTAAATGTATGTGAGAGGATCATCATAATAGAAACGATCGGAGAGATGGAGGCAGAGATTTAAACTCATAGGCTTGTGAATTGCATTTTATAGTTATTAAGTAGTAGTACTGCTTTACATACTTCAAAATGCAGTTTGTGAATTGGGCCCAAATACGGTACTTTGACATGTAATAAACTGTTGGAGGGATGTTCCTTATTCACCATCACTGTGTTATTCATGTGTCAAGCATTCTCTGTGTAATAATTATTGGAACTGCACATTCCCCTTCTTGTTTTGCTGACTTTACATACAGAGTGGTGGCAATGTTTTGCTACCCTGAATTACGTTAGTTTGCTCATAATACAAAATGCCTTCCAGTCCAGCAGTGTGGATTAATTTGAATATACAGGGCCCTATTTACAAAGTAAAAGTTTCATGTGTAAAACTACTCGTGGTAGAACTGAGCTAAGACCTCACAGTAGCTTTACACTTATTGTTGCTATTCATCATTTCAGAGTGTAGGGTTACTCATATGTGTAGCTTTGCATGTCCCTCATGGAGCCTTCTAGAATACGATTTATGAGTGTCAAGTTGCCATTCATTACATTTCACCCAAGTGGAGATCTCTCTTTTTTAAGTATCCTAAAATGTATTAACCCATTGCGCCCTGCGCACATTTTCGCCCTGTGTAGGCAAATTTATTAGTGGGCAGGATTCGGATGGCCCCCGGCTGTCCTCCGCACACGCCCACCGTGACGTCGGACGGCCGGGGGCCGTCCGCAGCATGCAAGTGGTTAAAGGTTATTAAAATTAAAACAACATTTTAAGCAATATGTTGTTGTAAAATAGCAATGTGAAATGATTTTATAAACTTACGTTAAATCTAGACTTATTAAGGGGGAAAGATTACAGCATAAAGACTTAAATGCACTTGACAACCTGCTTTATCATTCCACCAACTCTTCCATTACTGCATCATGCAGCTTCTTGAATGTATATCTGCCTTTCACTTCGTAATGAACTCAGCTGCATTTCGGCTATGTTGGGAACACACGCATACCAGATTATACATGCATACATGCCCCTGCAGCCATGCCAATTTCTACTTGATATAACACCCTTACGTACCATATTTTGCAGGATACAGCATTTAAATAAACATAGCCTGGTTGTCTCATAAGAAATCAAATTGAATTTGTAGAGTACTTGATCTGACGACACTAATCCCAGGGTGACTACTTCCACGTCAGTGCTTAATTGGCAAAAGAATAAGTGTTGGACCCCAAGGTTTGTTCATTCGCCCATGACTTGTACCATTGAAGATTGAGCTGTGTAGTCTAGATTCCATCTCATGCCTCTTGTAAGCCATCACCAGACCTTTCCTGCCTCTTTTATCACTCTTGAGTGGTCTTTTACGTCCCTGACTTCTCTCTTTGCTACCGTTTTTCACTTCCATCTTTTTTTAACTTTTGGGTTTTTCTTTATTGCTCTGGATCAATGTTTGTTGAAATAAATAAGTCCCCATCCACATAACTGGGGGGCATATTATCAAGGCGGGCGATATAAAATTTTAGCTGCTTTAGCGGCCATTTTCGGCCGCTAAGCGGCGATAATTTTATCGCCCTATTAGCAAGCTGTCGAGTGATTTGGGGCCCGTTTGCATGTTAGCGATATTTATCGCTAATGGCATGCAAAGTGGGCATACCCAACCATCGCCTATTAGCAAGGCAGGCGTAGCGATAAAAAATTCACGCTAAGAGCAAATATCGCTGAAAACGAACGCCTGCACAGACCAGTTGTTAGCCATTATATCTAATGGGAGGTGGATATTCTGGCTTAGTCCCTATTGGCAATAATGCGTGAATATCGCTGGATTACCAGCGATATTCACGCATTTCGCCGCTAACGACTGAAATTTGATCGCATTTGAGATAAACGTTGCTAATAGCACGTTATCTCTGCGATATAATCAGGCGAAGCATGGCGATAAAAAAATGCCGCTAAGCTTAGTTGGCGATAAATATCACTACTTGTTGATAATATGCCCTTTAGTACTGGTAGGCTCCACCTGCTACCTCCTGCTCAGATTAAACACTGTCAATGACAGGGTGTCTTCCTTTAGTGATAACCAAAATTTGCCTGGATATCAATGATCATAACAAAATCATCATTGTCTCCCTCAAACCAACCACTTGCAGATAGAACAAAAGTCAAGTTTCATACTCGGGTGCAAATTTCCAGTCATTATGTTACAACTGAAAGAAAGTATTCGAATGATAAAAAGGGCTAAAATGTATCACTTGTGTGTTTGTTGATCAGTCACAAGCAGGTGTCCTGCTCCTTTCAAAGTATATGAATATGCTGGGAAGTGCTGGCATAAGTTGCTGTCTGTATAAGATGTATACCTGTTCTTGATCACATTATTTAACCGAGTTCCTTGTGACTTTTTTATGATTTTATAGTGCCATTTAGTATGATTTTGCAATGCCTTGTTCATTTTGTATTTGTTGTTAAAACTGAAAGTAATAGTAGGGTCATGGAAGCATATAAGACACATACTTTGTGGGTTAGAGAGTTCTTGACCATACGTTGCAGTAAGAAGGACACAATTATAACTCAAAGGCGCATTTATTTTTGGTTTCTTAATATATTCAAGTACAATATATCAGACACAAAACAGAGCGGCCAAACAATCCATAATAATGTGTGGAAAAGGTATCAGGCAACAAACACTGACACATCTAGCTCCCAAACTAACCATTGACTGCAACCGAGTGACAGACCATAGATATAAAACCTTGGCAGCCCCACCAACTCCCAATCACAAGCCAGGGTTAAAGACCACAACAATTCCTGTTCAGGTAATAGACACAACTGATAGGATGATTGGGCGTCTGATTTACTTTATCTGCTGGTAAGACATTTTCATCTTGCAAAGAACTATTCGTACACTTTGACTTTGGATTTGGAGTTATAACGCTAATGATTTTGCGAAGTGTATACATTTCAACTGCAAAATCCTTTTGTCTATACAACCCTAAGTCCTCCTTTATCAGGGTGGACCCTAACATGTATTATATATGTCTTCATAATTACTGCTATCATTTAGAAATACTGTCACGTATCCATTGCTTTATTAGTAAAACAGTAAGTGTCAGGGCCCTTCTCAGAAGTCCACTGCTGCTTGCACTGCCCATCGCCCCTGCCAGCGCTGTCAAGACAGTACCAACATAAGTAATAGCCATCACACTTCTACAAGTGAGACAATTCAAACTCTTCCGGCACGCCCAAATCCATAAAAATGGCTTCTGGGGCAGGTGTTAGTAAAAGTCAAAGCCCCAAAACGTTATTTTGCGTAATTTCCGTAGCAAAAAAAGTACAACAAATGCATATCACTATACGCTTAATATAGTCAAGCCTAAAATCAGAACTAAGATAAAGATAAAAAGTACTCGAACAATACATTATCATCCAATCATTAAAGTTGCAAAACTGTGAAAACTAGACATTCAATAAAAGGTAGCAAACATGCCAGACTACATATAGCAACTTCAGCAAGACTACATATAGCAACTTCAGCAAGACTACATATCCCAACTTCAAGGGTATATCCATTCAATTATGTGTAAAAACCTATACGAATATAGTTATATTGATCTTTGTCAAAACACTTAGGGCCTGATTACAAGTTTGGCAATCCTTAGTACCACCAAACTTGGGGTGGAGGTCAGGGACTGCTGCACCAGTGGTCCGATGCCGTATTACGAGTATGGCGGTCGCACCTCCATGGAACAGCTGCAACTGTCTGGGATACGCGATCCCTGGCATTGGCACAGCAGTCTTGAGACAGCAATATGCTTTGTGGTGCCGCTGCAACACCACCAAGCATTTTACGAGTTTCCTCACCGCCAGAAGTCTCATCGCAGTTCTCACACCATGAAACCGCTGGCAGTGATGAAACAGAGGGACCTTACAGGGCCCCCTATTGACTCAGCGCAAGAGGTGCCTGCATGTGCCCCCCTGTGTGCAGTCACCCCTTTCCTTCACGGCATGGACTTTACAGCCCATGCCATGCACCGCCATGGAAACACCAAAGACCCAGCCGCCAGACCACAAGATTGCTTGAAATCTGGCTGGCGGATGGCGGTCAAGTTTGGTGGTCCTGGAACGGGGCGCTGCCATGGCGGACCGCTCCAGGACCGTCAAACTCGTAATCAGGCCCTGAGTCCATTATGTATATAAATAAATAGAATAAGAATTCATCATATAAAGTGGAGATTAAACTGTCAGCTGAATGGCACACCAAAGGGTCATCAAGCATTTGGATAAAAAACAGTCCTGGCCGGCATTGACTAAAATTGTATCCAAGCTTAAGCAGGACAATATATCTTTTCCTCTGAGTAATATAACATCTACAAAAAAATAATATATGAGGATCTGTCTGCGTTGAGACCCCATCACAGGGGCATAGGGCCAGTTCCCCTGCTGAATAAGCATTAGTAAGAAAGCAAAGCATCATTGGGGTATAATTTAGGTGAAACGTTATCAAAATAAACCTATGTTGTGGGTTCTGTACAAAGGCTAAATATGAATGTACATCCTGAGTAAAGCAGGGGTGGCATTTGATGTAACCTAATCATGGATTTATTCCTGTTTGCCCCCCTTCTATCTAAAACAACTTTTGATAGAAAAATCTCCTTTTTATCTCCTCTTAGAAATTTGTGCCCAGGTAGGTGGATTCTCAACTCTCAAAAGTGTACATTTCGTAGGGAGCACTTAACAGATTGCAACCATTGAATCTTATGTGCAAAATCTAAGTTTAAGCAATCCCTCAATACAATCTGATTTGGAGATGCAGTCTTCCTTCTCCATATCAAATGCCAGAGTAAAATAGGCGCTAAATGGGCAGTATCCAAAAGATATGGAACACCAAGTTCGCTGTGGCATATATCCTTTGAACAGCTAAGAGGCAGGGATAGCAATCTCTTAAAAAGAACACCCTCTATACACTAGAGGGAGTCTATATCCACCATTTCCCAAAACTGTTGCCCCATACATAGCACCAGAATTAGCTTTAGCAGCATACAAATTTCATTTTTCCATGATAGGTTCTGATCCCAACTTCCTAATAAAGCTAAAATGGCCTTAATACAGTTTTTTAGTAGGAGAACTCTATTAGAGACTATAATTCTCCAAGTATATTTCCCATCAAAGAGAATCCTTAAATAGGAAAATGTACCCACCACCTCCACCCTGCAGGTATCAGTCATTTATATTCTATATTGAATTATAAAACAACTGTTTGTAAAATGTATAACAGTGTGCTGGTCCTGACTCACGTACATAAGATAAAACCATTACTGTAACCACTATATAGTAGTGCATTAGGCTGCACTTGGACCCATATCATAAAACATGTTAATGCCAGTTCCAAAAGAATAGGGGCCATATTTATGGCAAAGTGGCACGGTGGAGGGCACCAAGTCACCATGCTGCGCTGCACTGCGTTACTGGGAAAGGGAAGAAATGGGCTGTATTTAAGGCATTTGGCATATTCCTGTCCTTTCCCCTGTGCTGGCACACTATGTGCTGCCTAAAACCAGCACGGGCACCCTTGCTCAATGGTGCAAGAGTGCCTGAGTTGCATGCAGGAATGTTTCTGTGCAGTAAGGAGCACATCGCTGGAAACAATCAATCCTTAGAGGCATATTCCTCTATCTATGTGTGTTGCAGAATGCAGCGCACATGGAAAGAGGAAGCAAGTGAGAGAAATAAACATACGTTCCTGTAAATCTTAGGGGGCACTTAAACAGCAACAGGCTCTTCAAACCTGCAAACCTTTGGGGGCATTTAAATCGCACCTTGGCAGCCGCGGACTCTCTGACTTTGGCGCTGGTCGTCCTGTTCCCCTCCCGCCGCCGCAGTATTCTACTCTTGCGGCCGCAGTGAGGAGGGGGACTGCACCCCCCAGGCTCTTTTGCAGCGGAGGCCGCCGTCACCGTCATTTCCGTGCCCGGAGGCGCTTTAAAACATCGGACAGCCCCGGTGGAGCGGGCGTTCCTGTAAATCTTTGGGGGCACTTAAACAGCAACAGGCTTTTCAAACCTGCAAACCTTTGGGGGCATTTAAATCATACCTCGGCAGCCGCGGTCTCCCTGACTTTGGCGCTGGTTGTCCTGTTCCCCTTTCGCCGCCGCAGTTTTCTACTCTTGCGACTGCAGTGAGGAGGGGGACTGCACCCCCCAGGCTCCTTTGCGGTGGAGGCCGCCGCCACTGTCATTTCCGCGCCCGGAGGCGCTTTAAAAGATCAGACAGCCCCGCGTCGCGGGACCACGCGCGGACTAAGCTCGGGCAAAGGGCAGGCTGTCTGTGACAGTCCGAGGCCAGAGGAGGCCGGGCCGGGCCCCCCCTCTTTCGTCTGCAGTACAGAACAAGGTAGTCTTGATACGTACTGGGACGCTTGGCACAATAGGGGACACTGATTACAGTATTGGTAGATTGTTGTGCGGTTGCATAGGGTTTTTCTCCTTTTGTGAACTGCTGGCATTTGCACATTTGGTTGGAGGGCTCTTATACGAATTTAGATAACAGTAGTAGCATACACAGCTGATTTGGTTTATTTGTGTAACCAATTAAATTACTATGGCTATGTCTACTATGACGAGTATAAGGAAGGGAACTGCTGGGACCTTGGACGACTTTATCACGCGGGCAGAGATTGTTCTGAAACGCGAGATAGAAATCTCACAAAGGAGGCTTTCGTTAGATCCCTCCAAATTACCCACATACATAACAACAGGAGGGCAATCTCCAGTAAATATTCAGGGTCCTAATTATGATACTAAAATCCAGCAAGCTATCGGTAATCCGAGTCTGCCTGTAAATGTCTCAGTAGACGACACACTGGGGCAACAGAGAGAAAATGTACAACCAAGCCTTGGCATCGCAAGCAGATTACGAACACAAAAAACGACAGGGACAGCGGGCCCTCCAAGCGGAAGAAAAAGTGAAAAATCCCAGCGGGGCATGAAAAACTAGCCAAAGAAAGGCAAAGCAGGGGAGATAGGGAATCCTTGTAATGGGCAGCCCACTATTACATCAGGAAAGAAGGGCATTAGTACGAGAACAATAGGGGTACAAACAGATGCCACTGACCAAACTGATGCAAGTAGAGACCAAGAGGTAATAGGGGCCATGGAACAGACAGTGGCTGATATTTTTAAAACTGCCCTGTCTTCCATTCAGGCACAAATAAATGACTGTATGGACAGCAAATTAAGGGTCTTGGACACCGAGATTGCCCAATTAAGTGAAATGGTGCATCATCTAAACAAGAACATAATAGAAGGGAATGGTATTATTGCAGAGGGGGAAAAAGTTATTGATGGTCTGAAAACAGCTAAACAGGTCAAAATGGCTAACAAGGGTGTGGAACAAAACCAGATACAAAGAGATGCAGGGTGTTTAAACAGGGCACACATATGTGATAGGGAAGATCCTGCAGGGGCTCATGAGTGTGATAAGAGGGCCTATGCTAACTCCAATAGCATTACATCTAATTCAGAAGTTCCCACCCAAAGGGAAAGGATATATAGCTCGAATGAGACAGACCTTGTCCCTAACACAGATATATTAAACTTGCCCCCTGCTACGTGCCCATATGTTTTGGTCCTAGCAGGCATACCAGTATTAAGAAGGGATCAAAAAGAAACCTGGCAAAACCTAAAGAACAAGGTGGTAGGATGGTTGTTCAAATATAACAAAATGTACGCCTAATAAAGCCAATGAAATCTTGATGGTACGAAGGGTAGGGTGGGTGGGAAGTGGGGAGAAAAATATACAGGGAGACTGTATTTTTGTTAATTTTAGACATCCCCATGTAATTCGTTCCATTTTGCGAGCTCATGAAGCAACCGTAACGTGGGAAACAAATATATGTGCATTGCCACTGGGTTATTTCTATAAACCCCTAGAACAAGAAAGGAATAAAGTAGCAAGCAAATACCACGCCCCAGAAATACATAATAGATTCCAAGACTGCAAGGGCCTGGTGTACCTTTAGTCAATGTCAGGCAGTTGACAATGTCGGGTAACGATCCATCAGGAACAAGGGATGACGGGAGCAGAGAGGACATAAATTGTGGTGTAATGCCCACAAACCATTAATACTAAGTGGTAGTAACCAACTAATTTTTGGCGACCCCATGAGAGTTTCAAATAATAAAGAGTGGGCAAATTTGAAAATTATCTCATGGAATATAGCAGGACTAAGCAGGAACACTATTGATCCAGAGTGGAATAGTTTTATTAATACAAGTGATATATGTACGTTGCAGGAAACCTGGTCAACTAAGACCCTACACAGAGTAGGCTATAAAAGTTTTTATATACCAGCTGTACCGTCAATAAGAGGAAGACCATCTGGTGGCCTAGTAATCTGGGCGAACGTCGGTCTAAGTCTTAGTATAAAACAAATAGTGACAGACTCCCCTGATATTCTAGGTATTCAAATAATAACTAGGGCAAATAGGATAATGCAGTTTTACAACGTCTACAATAGACCAGGGCCAGGGTCAAAGGAGTCAAAGATAATTGGGCAGCTGGGTAGTATATTAAACACAGTGGATCAAGGCGTAGGAATAGTAATTTGTGGAGATCTCAACTGCAATTTCGAACCCATTAATGGGCTTGACAAGATCCTAGATGATGAAGATATGGTAAATAAAATCCCAGTTTTAACTAGTGCGAAATCGGTCCCATGCTCCGCTTTAGCCCTGCAAATACTGAGATTAACTGTGACTCGCGGTTTAAGGGCATGCAATGGACGTTTTCCCGCGGATGTGGGAAAGCACCCTACATTCTGTAGAGGCCTCACTCAAACCAAAATAGATTACATAATGCTATCCTATGACATATGGCCAAATGCTTTTGATGATGTAATTGACTTGAGAATGGAGAGTGATCATCACCCACTTACTTTTGTGCTAGACGGTGGGTTGATGCCCAGTTCATTGAATAATACGAACACCCCACCCAATCAAATGGACAACGTCATAGTGAGAAATAATCGTCGCTCAGTTAAATGGGCGCATATTTTGGAGCGTGATAAGAAGTTGGCACAAATCTATGACACTCTGGCGAATATTTTTGGTCCATATATTCTGGAAAAAATATATATATATATACTTATCCTTGTCTCACCTCTCCTGGGGAGGCGTATATTTTTGGCACATTACTAGGTTTACCTGGTTTGGTAAAACTGGAGATGTTTAAAAAACCATGGGAGTTGCATGGGAGCATCCACGTAACACCCATTGAACACCTCCTTTGGTCAGAGTAATGCAATGCAGCGATTTGTGCTGCATTGCAGTACTCCAGATTTTTGAAGCCATTCAAAGCCACTCAGAGTTGCTTTGCGTGACTTCCAAAATCTGACTTAGAGGTTTGCATTATACATGTACCACATTGTGTGGTGCAAGAATGGTCCAAACCTCTCATAAACATGCCAGGAAGTCTCTAATAGTAGTGTGAGGTGAAATTTGAGAAGTGTAACAAAGGTACCCCAATAAGTGGTGTGCATCCTTGTGCAATCTAGGCATATCTGATCTGACTTCTGAAGCTGATGGTGACATACCGGACAAGTTGTTAACAAGCTACATGTCAGTTGCGAGTGGTGCTGTAGATGGAAAGGTAGGGGATCATAGGAGATTTAGGTACATATGTGCATCTCTGTTTGTATTTATAAAACAATGGGCTATGTGTCATGTTGCATCCTGAAGTTAGAATTCTTGAAAAACGGTGGCCCAAATCCATTCATATTTATAAATATACATCTTTGTATCCTTAGGTACAGAATATACATATGAAAACTCTGAATAGTTATGTATAAAATCCCTGGAACATAGTGAGTCGAGGGTATATGTTTGCAAGCATCCAGGGTATCAAGACTTGATCAAAACAAATAACACCTGATGAGTAAGATTATGCTATTAGCCGTGAAACATAATATGCAAAGATACATTAGTAACTATAGGAAATGGGATAAGATGTCATGGTGCACACATTAGAGTAGTTGGTGGTTATATTACACCAAGGAGGCCAGTTTAGGGAAGACTAAAGAAATGTTTAGGGACAACTAAGGAGGGGTTTAAGGATGGACTGACAAACACCGTAAGCCCATTGCTATTCCCAAAGTGAGCTTCTAAAACTACTACAGCCAAAAAGATCCCCAAACAGTTGAAACTGTGCCAAAGCTCAGACTGTGAGGAAGTTGAGCTCCACACATTTTCAACCAATGGAACTGCAGCATCCTTCCATTGAAAATAATAGAGAAAGTGACTTAAAATAAAACCCCATAGGAAATACTTTTAAAAAACATTACATTTTTCAACTTGTAAATACACACCCACTTTTGTGGGTGTATTTACTAAGTAGTTGCGTACATGTCACCTTAACCCATCCCCTAAATATTCATTAACTCCACCCTTATAATAGTATATAGTCCCCATTTTCCAACCACTCCCCCTTTTCCCTTCCACGCTTACTACAAAACATTAGATGTCCGATCTTGTGGAGAAGGTATCTGCACATAACACTGGCGTAGTGAGAGATCGTCATTCAGAGATTGGTGAATGACATTTGGGAGTACTATTTCCCTTGCTTTTGTGAATTGGCTCCTTTATGTTTTTTTGTTCTGAATTATGTCTGTTATTTCAGTCATAATAGTAAATATGTATCTTTCAGTATCATTTTCTTTACTATGAATTAATGTACTCATGTATTAAATCAATATAAATTATTTGAAAACCATGTTTTTTTAATGAATATTTTACATTATTTCTTTAATGGTTATCAAGTTTGTAAAAATTGTAATAATATCTTTTTTTAATTCATTGTTTATAAATGTAAATATTCTACAATATTAATATATTTAGGTAAAACTGTGTGTGTTTATGATCTTGTCATTCTGTTTGATTAAATTTGCAATTTTAGTTTATAGTTCAATAAAATACATTGTAATTAAACTTATACATTCTAGACATATATGTACTTTTAATTAAAGTAAAATACACGCATTTTATTTGATATACTTTCTTTCACGTTAAAAATCAAATATTAAACGCCCCAATTAATATGTTATCTTGTAAAGAAATGTACATTTTTTTCAATTTATTTTTTGTAACATTTAACTTTTTTATGTTTTTTTTTATTCTTATTATGATGATGTCTATTCATTTATTTTTTTAATTACTGGATTATTTTATCTATATGTTGAAGTAAATATGTGTTTACTGAATATGGTTGTACTGACAATATTTTGTTTGTCATTCTTAGTTTTATTTAGTTTTCAAATACTTCATTTTGATATTTTGTTACTGATGTGTGTCACTTGGAGTCAAATGTATGACCTACCAATTAGCGAGTCGCAAATTGCCTCACATTTGCAACTTGCTTATTGAGATGCACAACAGTGTGTGAGACACTGTTTGCGATTCCCGAAAGGGGCTCCAAATTGTATGCCTCATGCATATTAATGAGGCTGTCACAATTTACAACCCCATTGGGAATGGCTGGCACTCCTAGGTATGGTTGCCTGCTGGGGTCAGCAGACCTCCATGTCTGGGTCTGTTTTTAACTAAAGCAGTTTTTTTCTTAAATGCATCCCGTTTTCCTGACAGGAAAATGGGCTGCTTTTAAAAAATGAAAATTAAACCTTTCAGTTTAATTTTTTAAGGACAGGTAGTGGTCCCTGGGATTCATTCCCTTGGGGACCCTTCCCGTTTGTGAGTGATTTACCCCTCTTCTGAGAAGGGTGGTAAACTGCGAGTATTTTGCAATCCCAATTGTGGTCACAAAACATTCTTACATAGCTCAAGAAGTCGCTATTAGGAAGGGACGCCCTTGGAATGCTCCTTCCTATTAGCAAGGCACTAATCCTATTTTGCCAGTAGCAAATTGATTTGCGACTAGGATTAGTACATGGGCCACTGTTTTTTTTGCGAGTGCAAACGGGTCTAAAATCCATTTGCGCATGCAAAAAACCTTTGTACATCTGCCCCAATATTTTTCTAGTTCATAGTCCACTGCATAATCCATACAATTTGAAAATTCTCAAAGCTATAAGATGAATTGCACATATTAGTGCCAGGAAACATAGGGCCTGATTAGGATGGCAGTTGGACGCCACCGGCAGGCTGTTGGTGGCGGTCCGACTGCTGTATTACTATGTGGTTGGTCTTGTCGCTGTGGTTGGAGGAGCCCGTCAGGCCATCGGTCAGATCGTAATCCCTACAATAGGAGTGGTGCCTGTGCAGGCACCACTGTAGGGATTACAATGTCCCTTTCCAACAGCCTTTCCCTGGCAGTCCAACTGCCATGGAAAAACTGTCAGAAAGGGTCTTTGGGGCACTTTTGTCCCCCAATAGCCTCCGCTATGAGGAAACATCCATGCCTCATGTGCCAGGCACCACATTGTGCCTGGTACATGGGCCATGAATGTTTCAAAACATCCCCTTTTCCATTGTGGCTTATACTGAGTCCCATTTCTGTGCCACAGTCCAAGCCACAATGGAAAAATGATGTTTACCACCACCTTAATGATGGTAGCTTCTTAATTTGGCTGGTGGAACTCAGACTACATGTCGTTCAGTAACCAACCTGCTGCGATGGTGGTTGGATCCTCGTCCATCCGTCATCGTATTTTGGCCCATAGAGTGGCAATGACTTCTTATTATTATCGATATGTGTTGCTGGCAGTTCATGTATTATCTAGGAGAAATTCTGAGTTACATGTATGAGCATGAGATACTGCAGACGCATTCAAAAAATACTTGCCTCTGCACTGAGCAAGCATAACTGGTCATTATAGAGTCCCTGATGCTCAGCCTTCAGGAGATCTATTACAAGCACATTAATAGATCGCTTTTTTCAAGTATTTATCAGTGCAGAAGACAAAATGTGCAATATAAGTGAAACAACAATAGATCTTCCAAATTATTGATGCAAAATGTACCTAAACAGAGGAAAAGTCACAAAACATTCTTACATAGCTTAAGGAGTCGCTATTAGGAAGGGACGTCCTTGGAATGCCCCTTCCTATTAGCAAGGCACTAATCCCATTTTGCCAGTAGCAAATTGATTTGCGACTTGCAAAATAGGATTAGTACATGGACCACTGTTTTTTTGCGGGTGTAAACGGGTGATAAAATCCATTTTCGCATGCATAAAACCTTTGTACATCTGCCCCTATATTTTCTAGTTCATAGTCCAATGCATAATCCATACAATTTGAACATTCTCAAAGCTATAAGATGAATTGGACATATTAGTGCCAGGAAACATAGGGCCTGATTAGGATGGCAGTTGGACGTACCGGCAGGTTGTTAGTGGCAGTCCGACTGCTGTATTACTATGTGGTTGGTCTGGTTGCTGTGGTTGGAGGAGCCCTACAATTGGAGTGGTGCCTGTGCAGGCACCACTGTAGGGATTACAATGTCCCTTTCCAACAGCCTTTCCCTGGCAATCCCACTGCCATGGAAAGACTGTCAGAAGGGGACTTTGGGGCACTTTTGTCCCCCAATAGCCTCCGCTATGAGGTCTGGGGGCACCTGCGGTGCCCCCAAACATTCACGCCTCATGTGCCCGTCACCACATGTTGCCTAGTACATGGGGCATGAATGTTTCAAAACATCCCCTTTTCCACTGTGACTTATACTGAGTCCCATTTCTGTGCCACAGTCCAAGCCACAATGGAAAAATTATGTTCACCACCACCTAAATAGTGGTAGCTTCTTAATTTGGCTGGTGGAACTCAGACTACATGTCGTTCAGTACCCAACCTGCTGCGATGGTGGTTGGATCCTCGTCCATCCGTCATCGTAATTTGGCCCATAGAGTAGCAATCACTGCTCATTATTATCGATATGTGTTGCTGGCAGTTCATGTATTATCTAGGAGAAATTCTGAGTTACATGTATGAGCATGAGATACTGCAATCGCATTCAAAAAATACTTGCCTCTGCACTGAGCAAGCATAACTGGTCATTATATAGTCCCTGATGCTCAGCCTTCAGGAGATCAATTACAAGCACATTAATAGATCACTTTTTTAAAGTATTTATCAGTGCAGAAGACAAAATGTGCAATATAAGTGAAACAACATGAGATCTTCCAAATTATTGATGCACAATGTTCCTGACTTAGGAAAAGTTACATTAGAGTTGTGTTCTCTATTCCAACAATATCAGCCTAGCAAAAATGTTTGATTGGAAATTAAGTTTTATTAAAAAAATTATAAGTCGATTTTCATAGAATGTAGAATTAAACACTAGGAACCTGACCTCATCAACAGCATTCTTTTCGCAAGTTTCCAGATTTGTTGGTTTCACACAAAAACTGTTGCGCCGCCGGTACGTCACATTTTCCATTATTAAAAGTGACACATCAGCGGCACAAGGGGCTTGTAAATAAGCCCCTTTGTCTCTAAATGAATGACAGGAAAGCTGTTTTTGCTTTGCACATTAAAGAATAGAAACGGGCAGGTGCGATGTGATTTTACAGCCTCCCTCTGCGAATGTAAATTCTCAAGAGCAAATAAGCCCTCCGACGGAACGAAGATTGACAACACTCTTTTACCTGCTTGCTTTTCCATTTTCCAGACTGTTTCTGATGAGTGCATATCTGAAAACATCTATTGCCGAGCTTATGTGTGATGCATGTAAATGCAGCGTTAGCTCGGCTGTCGGCATTCTTAAAACGCAACCAAATATTTGTACGAATTATGGAATTGTATATGCAAAAGTGATTTAAATGAAACATCAATGAATAGTTATTTTTCTTTAATATCTACCAGGCATTACCATTGTCACTGGTAAAATGTGCACTTTGGACTGGAAATGTTGCTGCCCTGTTGTCTCCTCAGAGCTCAACATAACCTGATACACTAACACCACACAAAGCAAAATAAAAGAAAAATGGCGCTTAACAAAACTGCCAACACAACCAGAGCAAAACAACCACTGTAGGACATAGCACCGTACCATGCAATATTGTATCATAAAAGCAGAGCGGTTAAAAAAAAAACATAACATGTCACCATTACAATAAAATGCAACAGAACACGTATGCATAAATATACTTGTCACACAGTGCCACAACCTCACATTTGCTTTTCTGATATGGTGACAAAAGGTGTTTGCACCAAGCACTTCCTTACTTCTGCTAGGGACACGTAATAGAAGTGTGGCTCAATGGTTAGAGGGCAGACCCTGATGCAGTAGTCTGGCCGGGACCAGGGTTCAATTCCCGCCTCGGCATGTCTCGGCTCAATTTCCTCGGACCTGATAATTCTCGCCTCGGTGCCTATTCTAATCATGAGTCCCACTCTGCACCTCTGGGCAATAGCTTGCTTAATCTCTACAACGGCCCCAACAGCGCTGAGGATGCCTGACTTCACCTTGGGGGTGCCCAGGAGTGGGCTCCTCACAGGGAAAGGCCAGGAAGGGTTCCTCGGCGGTATTCGTACAAGCGCCGAGATGCCTACGGGTCGTGCGCTATACAAGTGCGTAATCATTTCATCATTTCATAATAGCAATAGAACCAACAAATAGCATTTGTTCCTTGCGTGGTGCAAAAAGCAACGCAACCCTTAAGATGTGATTTGTTAGGGCATGCAAGGCTGCTGTGTGTGGCTGAGTGGCTTGAAAAATCCAGAGTCTCTATGTAGGTTGTATATTCGAACCGTTATGCCATTTTCCCATTACAAGTGGGTGTACAATCTACAGTACATTTTCATACGTTAAATTCTTATTTTACTAATCTCTACAGGGTGAATATTTTGTTTTTATGACAACATATCCTCTTAGATAACAGTTCTGTAGTGACTGAAACCTAGTTACTATAATCTTTATTCAGAAGGTGTCTCCCCTTCAAATGTATTTTATGTTACTCAATACAGTTTCTCACTGGGCTTAGGACACCCACTGTCCACAATTATATATAGTAAGCACAATAGTCGGAATACACATCAACCATTCGTGAGAGACACCTAGATCACAAAATACAATTATCTCCATCTTAACACCATACCAAAGATAGAATCAGCTATGGAACAATATCAAGCAACAGTAAGCACTGTTATCATATATTTGGCATTTTAAACATCCAAATTATTATAACTTTGATAATGAACAAACATATTGAAATGGTTATCTATAAATATCTTATCATATTTAAATATTTATAACAGACTTCATAGTTTAATATCACTATGGGGCATATTTAGAAGAGCTTATCGCCACCAGAACGTCACTTTTTGTGACGTTCTGGTGGTGATAACGCCTTTGCCTTGTTTACAACTTAACGTGGCTTAATGCTGCATTGTAAATAATGTTCCTTTCTCGCAGCACTTAGCTTGAAAGTGGTGGGCAATGTGTGTTGCACTGGGCGTTCTGCCACAACACCCATTGCTTTTTGATGCAGCTTTCTATTTACAAGGGTGGTATAAATATGGGGCAGCGTCAAAAGGAAGACCAGGGAAAACCTGGTCTGAACCTGGCGCAACCAGGGGAAATGATTAATTTTTCTCGTTTTTGCTATTGCGATGTGCGCTGATTTCTGCAGCACACATAGAAAGAGCAAATCACCAGTAGTGATTGCTCATGTGCAGGAAGGTGTCCATTCCTGCACATAAACAATCATTAGAAAATACAAGTTGCAACGTCTATATGTGATGCATTCTATAGCACAGAAAGAAGTTGCAAATCACCATTATTGATTGTTTATGTGCAGAAAGGAACACCTTCTTGCACATGAACAATCATTCCCTGCAAAGCAGGCATCCTTGCACTATGGTGCAAGGGTGCCTGCATTGGCACTATGCAGCTAAATTTAGCACCAGTGCTAGGGGAAACGCAGGGCTGTGCTGTATTATTGTAAATATGGTGCATCCCTGCGTTTCCACAATTTCAGAACGCAGTGTTACTAATTGTGGTGAAACACCACGCTCCACCATTTGGCTGTAAAAATGGCCCTTTACTTTTAATTACTTGCAAATAAAGCTGTATGTTGAAAATAGCTGAATACACCAATCTTCTTCACTCAAAAATTAAATGACCTCTGCTGTGCACAAGCCAAGGAAATACAACTTCCTTCACCCTCAAATTCCCAGGGTCAATCTCAGGTGTTTGAGACTATTTAGGAGATATAATTGTCTAAACTCTCAAGCCTTGCAGCTAATTATATCATAGCTTTTTTATTTTTGTAGAGGGAATGTCAATTATTGTTTGTCCCTAATATAACCTCACTCATGCATTCTTCACACAACAAATGTATCTGTTCTAAAGTACATGTTCTGCATGTACCAACATTCTCAACCTCTGCTTCATTCATGTTGCTTTATTTGCTTTATAGTTCTTTTAACCTGTTATTAGCACTTTTACTGTAGTAATGTACACTCTTTTTTCTCCCTGTACAATCGAGTTTGCGAGACTCATGAGATCGAGCAAAGGCACCAAGGTAGGGTTACAAGTTCCATGCAACTCTCGAGAAAGTCACGCAGGGTCATATGAGGCCCCACGTCAAGCTTCACCCGCAGAAGCTTCACTCTTGAGAGACTCCTGTGGGATTTTAGCACAATTTGAAAATAACCCAATATAAAAGTGCCTCTGTTTAACAAGTGACAAGGCCTCATACAAACAGCAGTTGGTCATAACCTAACGTACTTATATAACTGTCAAACATTTACCGATTACATTTATATTTTGCCTCTCCGGCATTTTTGTCTTTTCATGTAAGTCCATATTCCTTCTGAAGCTTACTCATTCTGGTCAGCACTCCTATTGTGACTGACATCTCCATAGTGCACTATGGTTTGCTTCCGAATTTACAGTTTCATACATTAATTCGTTTTTGTACTCTGCACACCTTGAGAAAGATGTGCCATGAAGCAAATGGTGAAAGTGCATCTTATAAATAATACAGACCCTGATAGTTTAGTGGTGTCTTTTTCTGGTTAGTAGGAAAAGAGGACTGGCCAAAATCCTTAGTCCCTTCACCAGATTTCATAGGTTTAAAAGGGAACTAAACACAGCTATCATCAGACTGCTCATCCACAGTAACAATGGTATTAATACAAAGTTGGTTAGTTGGAACAATGCCCTCCAACAACTGAAAAACAATCTATACCATGATGCTAAATCAAAAACATACAATCCTATCACACCCTTTGCATTTGGCTAAAAATAATGGTATTCTGCCTCTCTATTACATTACTCCTGGAGCACAATACATGTTAATTGTTTGACCTAGGCCTTTCTATAGGCTCATCCCCAATCCTATGCCTTCACCCTCCTGTTTACTGAACACAACACGTTTTTGTTGCCTTCTAGGCATCTGTGCACTTTACCACGGCTAAGCAGTGCTAAAGTGCTTGTGCTCTCGTCTTTGAACATGGTAAAATTGGGTTATACCTAATTGGCATATTTATTTTCTTGTAAATCCCAAGTCAAGTGGTGCTACAGCTGCACAGGGCCTGTAAATTGAATGTTACTGGTGGGTCCACAGCACTGATTGTGCTAACCATTTAAGTAGGCTCTTAAACATGCCACAGGTCTGCCATTGTAGCCTGTTTGTGCAGTTTGCAACTGCCAATTGAATTTGGCAATGTAGCCCCCTTGCCAAGCCTTAATCTCCCCTTTTTATTGCATGTACGTCATCCTAAGGTAGGAGCAATGCGGCCCGATGTCTGCACATTGCATTTCTCACTTTATATGAGGAAGAGTTATGGGTAGTTCTCAATCTAATACTCTCACCACCTTTTTTATTTACCACATTCGGATCGAGGAGTTGGACTCTACTCAAGGGTTGAGCCTTCTTGCTTGCCATGTTTTATTCATCTCTGTGGCCTGAATCTCAAATTCTTTTTGATTTCTGCAAATTCTTTTTAGTCTTAAATTTTCCCTCGTTCGTGATACTTTCAATTCCATTTGTAGGGTGTGGGCTCTTAAAATGTAAAGTACTGTTTCCAGCTGTGGGGTTGCAGTGTACAATGGACTTTATTTTTCCTCCTTGCACTTGCAATTAAATGTCCAAGAATGCAATTTTTTGTGAACTCATGGTGGCCATAAATTTTAAGTTAAAAGGATTGTCATTCAACTTAATAATATATGCATATGCCATTTCTATGGGACCACTCCACAAAAATAAACACATTGTCAATGTACCGGCACCAAGTCAAAATATGGGGTAAACACTCCTGGTTATCTTCACCCCAGGCCACCCGCTCCTCGCACCAGGCCATCACAAGATATGTGAAGCTGGGGACGAAGCAGGGGCCCATCGCAGTACCAACCTTTTGCCTTCTAAAAAGTCCCATCATATACAAATATACTTTAATTGAGACAAAATATAATCGTATGCACTAGTATCTTGTTGTGCTCTAGAAATGAGGTATACCTCCTTCTCAGGAAATGATTGCAAGCCCTGGTCCCAGAGCTGTGATCTATACGTGTATATAGTGAGAGCACATTGAATGTGATCAGTAGATATGTGTTTGACCATTCAATATCAAAAATCTTAGATAGAAAGTCTCCACTAGCTCTACAATAGGAGCATAGGGCAGCCACATGTGGAAATAGGAAGAAAATATATATAAATATCTGTATTTTCAAGAAAGCTATCATTCGAGGAGACTTTTGGTCTCCTCATGGGATTGCTGCTATTTTTATGTATTTTCGGCTGTACATAGAAAGATGATAACTTGGGGTGATCTGATTTCACATCAAATCTAAAAGCCTACATATATATATGTATATATATATTCACAGAAAAAACCATAGGTTATAGACCATATATAGTTAGGAATTAGCATTTACAAAACCTTGAAAATTCACTGAAAAAACCATAGGTTATAGACCATATATAGTTAGGAAATAGCATTTGGAAAACCTTATTTTACTCACACAAAACCATTGAAATTCCATATATAGTTAGTTGCACTAACTATATATCGCGCACCTGCAATCCACTGCTGATGATGTCACATATTACATCATTCATGACATGGTCAGTGACATCACTGATGACATCACTGATGACATCTCAAATGACATTACTGATCACATCACTGATGACATCATTCATGTGATGATACAATGAACCTCTTCAGACTCTAATATAACCTTAGATACACTCAGTGTAAACAGACACTCACAGACTGTCACTCATCCATGGAGTTACTCACACACCTAGTCAGTCTTGCAAAGAATCAATCACACCTCGATTTCCTCAACTATATAGTTATACACACCTTACTTATTGGAACATATAATAACACATATTTACTCTGTTATACAATCCCTGATACAAGTTCACAATAATCCATACAGCCACTCACACATTCACTGGCTCTTATGCACAGTTATTTATATATGTCAACTATCACATGTACTGTGTTTTACATATGTACTTACTTTGACATGTAGCACTGAGATATCCATTCACTCACCAATACACTCATGCACACAGTCAACCGCCCATACAGATGTTTCCACATGCACTTTTGAACCCATACATCTAGTGAATCAACTGCTCACACATCTATGCACAGAGTCATACACCTCCCAGACACCCACACACACACTCAGTCTCCCATACAAATACTTGGGCAACTAATCAATAACCCATATAGTTAGTCATATAGCTAATGATCAACACATGCATCAGATTACAAAACAACAGACACAATGATGCACAATTTAAAACAGTTTAGTCACTAACCCATGCACTCAGTGAGACACATTTAATCACTCACTTATACAGTCAGTCATGCACCTACTAAATCCTTCATCCAGACACTTATACATCCACTCATTCTTCAATATGTAAGACATATTTTAACTTTACAGAAGCATACAGTCACTGGATGTTGTCATCAGTGATGTCATCAGTGATGTCATTTGAGATGTCATCAGTGATGTCATCAGTGATGTCACTGACCATGTCATGAATGATGTAATATGTGACATCATCAGCAGTGGATTGCAGGTGCGCGATATATAGTTAGTGCAACTAACTATATATGGAATTTCAATGGTTTTGTGTGAGTAAAATAAGGTTTTCTAAATGCTATTTCCTAACTATATATGGTCTATAACCTATGGTTTTTTCAGTGAATTTTCAAGGTTTTGTAAATGCTAATTCCTAACTATATATGGTCTATAACCTATGTTTTTTTCTGTGAATTTCATTGGTTTTTTAACAGCTAATATCTGTAGCTGTAAAATGTATTCTTCTTTAAATCCAAAAATATATTTTATATGTTTATGAATATTTTTTTTTTTAAATATTTTTTTTTCTTCGTTCCCGCTTCGCGAATCAGGAAGCTTCCCGTTAGCTGACCTTGATGCCGCGAAATAGACCGCGAGCCGGTAAACGTTTCTTTACCGCAAGTGCCGCGTTAGAAAACAACATCGTGACGCCTCCCGTCCGCATGACGTTCCACGTTGTCGCTTGATACGTCATATGACGTGCTACGTTAGCGAACTGGTACGCGAAGCGAGTGCCAAAGCGCAGGTTTCTGGAAGCAAACAGGGAGGCCCTGCAAAGCGCTTAACGTAAACACAGCAAGTCATGTGACTTGGTAATAACACTTTTCATTGGTTCATTTCACTTTTGGTTTCCTAATGATGTAAGACTAGGTCATATAATCTAAAATGAACACTTTTGATTGGTTGAGAACTCTTGTTTTTCCCAAATGATGAAAATCCCTCCTTCTTTCCTCACTCTGACTTTCATCATTGTGAGAGAAAGACCCTTTGTGATCACTGAGCAATGGCTTCTTTAGTAGCTTCAGCTGGTGCTTCCCCACCACCTCCACCACATCCAAGGAAGAGTGGACCACCTGCTCAAGTTGTAATTCAACAAGAAGAAGAAGAAGAGGAACAGGAGGACGAGCACGAAGAGAGGCAGTTTTTGCCTGAGCAGCCCAAGACGTCTCACCGGAAAGAAAACTTCATTTGGCAATTTTTTAAAATTCCCAAAGGTCAGAAAAAAGTAAATGCAAGATACGTAACTTGCCTTATATGTCAAGATAGACTGTCCAGAGGGACCGACAAAAAATACAGTTTCGGAAACTACACAATGCATCGCCATATGACTAGGTGGCAACCTAACAACTACAGTGCTGCACAGTTTCGGAACGACCTAGATAATCTCCCTATTATGGCCAGAAGATCTGTTGTACCGGAAGTAACGGGACCAGAGGGCAGGGAGATGGTGCCAAATATACAAATGAGATTTGGTGAAGTAAAACATACCTGCGTATTTTGCGATGGATTCATTTCCTACGGAGAAAGAAGCATCACTCTGATCAACAGAGCTATTGACTATCATATGCAAGTTTGTCCGAAACGCCCAAAATAATAAATACTTCTTTTTTTTGTTTTGTTGCTCCTGTTGAGCCCTTTACAATGAATCGTTTTCATTGCCCCCTCCAAGAAAAACCCCAAAAAATATAAAACTGTTCCGAAAAATTCAAAAACAGTAAAAAAATGTTCAGAAAAATAAAAAAAAAAGTTCTTTTCAGAACTACCTCCCCGTTATTAAAAAATTGGTACAATATTTGGAACTGTGCCAACCTCTATTTCTCTTAGTTCGCTTCCTAGTTCGCTCGCTGGTACGCGAACTGGAAGCGAACCAAAAACAGTAAGTATAAGGGAAGGAAACACACACTTATGTTAAAAGAAAGACAGCTATAGGGGAGTAAACTAGAGATACTATTACCCATAATCCACTACTGATGATGTCACATATTACATCATTCATGACATGCTCAGTGACATCATCAGCAGAGGATTGCGGGTTTTTTGGCAACATGCCTTATCCACGGTTTAATAACGCTGCCTTTTGCTTTATATAAGTTTTCAAATTGTATGAAATATATACCAATAGGTCTTTATGAACCTTTAGGTAGTGCTTTTGTTCATGAGGTCTGGTCGCTTCCATACACATACAGATGTTTCAAAGATGATCAAGAAGTTTATCTGAATGGAGAGGAATGCACTGAGACGCCAGATCATTCACTAATGTGTAGGCACATACAGTTACACGATTCATGCAACAAACACCGACCAAATATGGCTTGCGTGTTGCAAGGCACGCCAGTTCCTGCTATCATCCCCACGTTCAAGTTGTTGGAAAATGGTAGTTATTTGATGCTCAATAATGAAGATTGTTCTGAGTTAATTAAAAGTATTCCTTTTATCGTAACAGTAAGTGAACGGGTTATTTGCTGCAGAAATGTTCTATTTCCTCCCACACATGAACATAGGGAGTTTTCAATCTGGCCACAAATACCAACCTTGGGACACGTTTCAACGGCATGACAAGAATAAGAGCTCTTTTGTCTCAGAGAGAGGTGGCCTTGAGTTCGGCCCGTGAAACTTTCGTACTTCACATAGCGAACACCCGTACACAGGTTTGCCTTTCAATTTCAGCAACATGTTTCCGACTATCTTTAACGCATCCTCCACAAAATCCCTGGCACACTTTTTTAAAGTTGTTACCAGTGGTCTCGTGACTTCATTTGAGAAAATCTTTGGAGTCATCCCTGCTCCCTTTCATTCCATTTTCTCCACTCTGGTTCGTGGATTGCATTTTTACTTGCATTACCAGCGGACGCTCTTGTGCTTTTTTACATTTTTAAATATGGATGTCCCTCCTATGCAACCTCCGACCCTGCAGCTGCTGACACTGTTCCGCAATCGCATGCTAGAATATTATGGCACAATGCCGTTGGCGATATTAAGCACGGCATATGGATTATCTTTTCGGTTCTCCTACTTCACCTGTGTCCAGCCTGTATTTCACTGCCTGACCTGTGATTTCGATTGGGCCATTGATTTGTGTCTCTGCGGACCGGTTTCTCCTGACGTCGACTTTAATCAGCTGATGACTCCTATCATTACTCACGAGTTGATTTGTCCTGGCGAAAGGATTATGGCTGTGGCATTGATGCATGGACTACTTGGTCCCTGGAATTTACTGGCGGCAGCACAGTCTTTCTTGGAACACAGCTTTCTTGAAAACCCACCGAGCTGTCCTCTGATGGTGATAGAGGATCCGGTGCTGGGAGAGCACGTATGTTCTTTTCCGCTTTTAAATTGGATGGCTGAACTGTTTTCGGATGAAGACGGTGACTTCCTATTGGAGGCTGTTGCAGCTTATTTTGCATACACAGTTATGTCATAGACCTTTTTCATGTTTCATATGCTGAGTACTAGCATTTCATTGACAATTCATTGACTTATTTGTCAAGTTTTTATTATTTACCTTGCCTATTGGCTTAAGACTCGATAAAGTACTTGGCTGTTTTATTTTTCTTTAGCATTGAATTTTCCTAGTTTTTAATGCTTTACCTTGCGGACCGTCCACATATAAACTTGCAATCTGCTCTCATGAGATGGCACTTCTATTATCTTATTCAGTTCGTTTCCGGATCATGAGGAGGTGTCATCTAGGTCCTGGATATCTTTACACCGTGTTAAGTTAGCATGGGCTCATTACCGGTTTAAACGCCATTTTTCCTTTTTTGCAACTTCTGCACACGACACTTAGTTGTTGCTTTAGCTTTCCACCTAGTAGTTCATCGTGGTTTACATGAGAATAATATGTTATTGGTCTACTATCTGCTTTACTTGTTAAACTATATCTGTACAGCGAGTGCTAAAGTTTCAAGAACAACACGATACAGAATTGTTATGAGGTCTGATCTCCACGACTTCATACTCATAACATAAGTGCAACTTCTGCCAATTCTGGGCATGAGGCGGGTTTTATATTGCTTTGCCGAACACACATACACAACAGTTGATGCGGTTCACATGAAGAGAGAGCTGGTGTATGCTGATGTGATTCCTTCAAATCTAAGACACTAAAGTATGGGCACGCCCTAAACCAACACAAAGAGACCTTCTTAGCAAATAATATAATATGTGTATTAGGGAGGGTGAGATATAAGCAGCCGCGGGCCGTGGAGGGAGTTACGGTGAGGCAGGGAGGCGGGGAGGGGGAGAAGGAGGGTGGAGCCCTCTCTACCTTGCCCCTCCCCCTCCCCACCTCCCTGCCCCACCGTAACTCCCTCCACGGCCCGCGGCTGCTTATAAGTGTTGCTAACTCTTATTCATTTACAGCATGTTAACATACTGTCACCATTCGCTTTTTATGTACTAGTAACTATGCTGGTAATTTTGCTACTGATAATATGTGTACTTGTATTCTCCACCCTGCTTCTCCCCCTCCCCGCCTCCCTGCCTCACCGTAACTCCCTCCACGGCCCGCGGCTGCTTATAAGTGTTGCTAACTCTTATTCATTTACAGCATGTTAACATACTATCACCATTCACTTTTTATGTACTAGTAACTATGCTGGTAATTTTGCTACTGATAATATGTGTACTTTTATTATCTAAGGTACTACGCCTGAGAAGACGGCATTAGTAAATAAACATTTCAAATACACATGTGTTCTTCTTAACTCCATGTTCTGGTTTCTAAGAAATATATAACGACCGACTGTTCATGAGTTCCACGTATCCTGAGGTACTATAAGTTCATATTCTGGATTGTCTAAACATTGAGAGTTTGTTATATCCAATGTGACACTGTACCTAGCTTGCTAAATAGTTTTTGATTACTAACGTGAGTTTTGGGACACCCTAATTCGCCGAGGTTCCAATCCTCTGTCCACAGTTCTGTGTGAGAACAGAAACCCTGCGACAGGGGCACCCCCGACCCTTGCTGGACCTTCATCACACTTGCGATACAACTCCAGCAATGCGCCACCTTTACGGCACAGATACATCACGCATCTGTGCTGTTTTTGCCCCATGATGCGCCGCATTGTAAATGCAGCACACCATAGGTGACGGAACAGCGGCACAGAATGACTAACACATCCCTGGTGATGCGCCAGTCATCATAAATCTATCCCTATGCTTCTTATCTTGTTAGAGATGAACCGCCATATGTATCATCAAAGTTATTTGCATTTCCTAAATAGCGAACTTTAAGGAATAAATAGCGATTCTTTACCATTCCTAGTTTGCGATGAGCTATTTGCTAATTAGCCGAATGTAGCCCAATGAAGCCCAATGTAGCCCAATGTAGCCCAAAGATGGCCGCCAGACACACAAAAAAACAAATGTAGCCCAAATATCAGCCAGATGTAGCCCAACTATAGCCCAGTGACAGAATGACCAATCAGCTTCGCAAACCTCCGTTACGCGAAGCGGAGCGCTGTTACAGATATATATCTTTTTTTGAACGTTAATTTCTCAAAATCCACTGGAGCACATATATTGAGACCTAGCAAAGGCACATCGGGCTACCAGTCCCTAATATTTTGCCAAGTTTCGTGCAAATCCATTCAGCCGTTCAATTATTATTTTTATTATTTTTTTTTGCCCCGCGGGGCCCTTTTAAAACCTCCACATCAAACCTAGGGGGTCAGCGAGGATCTACTATGCCCCCTTATAGTTATTTCCCCCTTTGTTTTGACCTCCTCTTGTCTCTCGATCCTACCGAGAGACAAGATGGCGGCCGCTACGGACTGTTTGGAATGTTGACAGACGCCGGAGAACCAATCAGCTTCGCTTCACAAAGCTCCGTTGCGCGAAAAGTCCGCGAACCAGACCGCTAACCGGTCCGCTGTTACAGATATATATCTTTTTTTAAACGTTAATTTCTCAAAATCCACTGGAGCACATATATTGAGACCTACAAAAGGCACATCGGGCTACCAGTCCCTACAATTTTGCCAAGTTTCGTGCAAATCCATTCAGCCGTTCGGGCTAAAAGTGAGGCCAACCGCCCTATGGAAAACTCAATGTTAAAAACACGTTTTGGGACCCCCATTTTTCTCGGCCCCCACTGGACGAACCCCCCCCAAATTTTCAAGGGCTGCTCAGAAACAAAATGTGCCATTTTCCTGAAAATTTCAGCCAATTCCGTCCACAAACGCCAAAGTTATTAGACATAGAATTTTCAAAAAACCCATAGAGAAAAAATCCTAACTATATATACCTACTGGCGACCGCCAGTAGGTAATATATATATATATATATATATATTCACTGAAAAAAACATAGGTTATAGACCATATATAGTTAGGAATTAGCATTTACAAAACCTTATTTTACTCACACAAAACCATTGAAATTCCATATATAGTTAGTTGCACTAACTATATATCGCGCACTTGCAATCCACTGCTGATGATGTCACATATTACATCATTCATGACATGGTCAGTGACATCACTGATGACATCACTGATGACATCTCAAATGACATCACTGATGACATCACTGATGACATCTCATTTGACATTACTGATCACATCACTGATGACATCATTCATGTGATGATACGATGAACCTCTTCAGACTCTAATATAACCTTAGATACACTCAGTGTAAACAGACATTCACAGACTGTCACTCATCCATGGAGTTACTCACACACCTAGTCAGTCTTGCAAAGAATCAATCACACCTCCATTTCCTCAACTATATAGTTATACACACCTTACTTATTGAAACATATACTAACACATATTTACTCTCTTATACAATCCCTGATACAAGTTCACAATGATCCATACAGCCACTCACACATTCACTGGCTCTTATGCACAGTTATTTATATATGTCAACTCTCACATGTACTGTGTTTTACATATGTACTTACTTTGACATGTAGCACTGAGATATCCATTCACTCACCAATACACTCATGCACACAGTCAACCGCCCATACAGCTGTTTCCACATGCACTTTTGAACCCATACATCTAGTGAATCAACTGCTCACACATCTATGCACAGAGTCATACACCTCCCAGACACCCACACACACACTCAGTCTCCCATACAAATACTTGGGCAACCAATCAATAACCCATAGAGTTAGTCATATAGCTAATGATCAACACATGCATCAGATTACAGAACAACAGACACAATGATGCACAATTTAAAACAGTTTAGTCACTAACCCATGCACTCAGTGAGACACATTTAATCACTCACTTATACAGTCAGTCATGCACCTACTAAATCCTTCATCCAGACACTTATACATCCACTCATTCTTCAATATGTAAGACATATTTTAACTTTACAGAAACATACAGTCACTGGATGTTGTCATCAGTGATGTCATCAGTGATGTCATTTGAGCTGTCATCAGTGATTTCATCAGTGATGTCACTGACCATGTCATGAATGATGTAATATGTGACATCATCAGCAGTGGATTGCAAGTGCGGGATATATAGTTAGTGCAACTAACTATATATGGAATTTCAATGGTTTTGTGTGAGTAAAATAAGGTTTTGTAAATGCTAATTCCTAACTATATATGGTCTATAACCTATGGTTTTTTCAGTGAATTTCAATGGTTTTGTAAATGCTAATTCCTAACTATATATGGTCTATAACCTATGGTTTTTTCAGTGAATTTCATAGGTTTTTTAATAGCAAATGTTTATAGTTTTAAAAAATAATAAATTTTAAAGCAAATTTTATATTGTATAATTGTCATTTTTTTTAAAAATTCTTTTTGGTGCGCTCCCGGGGCGCGGACTGGTGAACGCACGGGTAAGCGCAATCTTGCAGCGCGCCCCGGGGCGCGTACTGATGAGCGTCCCGATAGCGCTATTGCCGCGAACGAAAACAACATCGTGACGTATTGCGTAGCCGCCACGCCTTGCGTCATAAGACACGTATCGCGTAGCCGCGAGATGCGTCTTATGACGCACCGCGTAAGCGCACCCGGAAGCGCATGCGATCGCGCAACGTAAGCGCCCCGATGCGCTTATGAAACACGCCCCGGGACGCGCCCTGGGGCGCGTAGCGTAAGCGCATCAAACCATGTGACTTTAAAATAACACTTTTCATTGGTTCAGAACTTTTTTTTTTCTAAATTGTGTGAAACCCACCCATTTCTCTCACTAGTGCTTTGTAATTGGAGAGAGCAAGAGCTGTTCTGTGTACTGTCTTCATCTCCTACTTTCCTGATCTACAGCAATGGCTGCAAGAGAGTCATCCAGCAGTGATTCCGACGGATTTTTAGATGAGGACCCTCCTCAGCAGAAGAAAAAAGACCATTTCATCTGGAAATTCTATGACATCCCTGAAGGACAAAAAAAAGTCAATGCTCCCAAAGTAACCTGCAAAATATGTGGTAGTACTTTATCCAGAGGCAATCCTCTGAAAAAATATAGTTTTGGAAATGCCAATTTAATCAGGCATGTCAAAAGAAGACACCCAAACAACTTTGCCAGGGAGAGTGTCAGAGAGCTGGCACGGAATTTACCCACAGATGGCGGCAGCACCTCCACTGGTGGAGCAACACCTTCGGGACCACCCCATGGAAGAATGGTCCCTAACATACAGCCGGTGTTTGCAGGCATCAAATTTCTGTGCACGGAGTGTGACGAACTGCTTTGCTATGGGGAGCAGAGTGTTGAACTCATTGCCATAAAGAAACAGCAACACCGCTGCACTGCCAGTCCCTAAATTTTCACATTTTTTTGCTCCTGTTGAGCAGTTTTGGAATCCCTGTTTTTGTTTTTCCCCTGACAAAAATCCAAAAAAAATTTTCAGAACTACCTCCAATTTATAAAAAAAAGTCTGTCATTTTTTATCTCCATGGTACGCTCCCCGTTTTTTTTTTTTTTTTTTACCCGCGGGACCCTTTTATGGCCCCCACATCAAAACTAGGGGGTCAGGGGGGTGTACCCTGCCCCCTTTTGCTCATTTCCCCCTTTGATTTTTGCCACCTCTTGCCACCTCTTGTGTCTCAATCCTACCGAGACACAAGATGGCGGCCGCTGCGGACTGTTTCGAATGTTTACAGACACCCGAGAACCAATCAGCTTGCCGTGCGCAAGTCGCGTGGCGCGCCCGGAGCGCTCCCCGGTACGCGCACCGTGCGCGGCTCTAGATATATATCTTTTTTTAAACCTAATTTACTCAAAATTCACAGGAGCACATATCTTGAGACCTAGCAAAGGCACATCGGGCAAACAATATCTACAATTTTGCCAAGTTTCGTGGAAATCCATTCAGCCGTTCGAGCTAAAAGTGAGTCCAACCGCCCTATGGAAAAATGAATGGGAAAAACACGTTTAGGGACCCCCCTTTTTTCTCGGCCCCCCCTTGACAAAACCCCCCCAAATTTTCAGGGGCTGCTCAGAAACAAAATGTTCCATTTTCCTGAAAATTTCATCCAATTCCGTCCACAAACGCCAAAGTTATTAGACATAGAATTTTCAAAAATCCCATAGAGAAAAAATCCTAACTATATATACCTACTGGCGACCGCCAGTAGGTAATATATATATATATATATATATATTCACTGAAAAAACCATAGGTTATAGACCATATATAGTTAGGAATTAGCATTTAAAAAACCTTATTTTACTCACACAAAACCATTGAAATTCCATATATAGTTAGTTGCACTAACTATATATCGCGCACCCGCAATCCACTGCTGATCATGTCACATATTACATCATTCATGACATGGTCAGTGACATCACTGATGACATCACTGATGACATCTCAAATGACATCACTGATGACATCACTGATGACAACATCCAGTGACTGTATTTTTCTGTAAAGTTAAAATATGTCTTGAGTGGATGTATAAGTGTCTGGATGAAGGATTTAGTAGGTGCATGACTGACTGTATGAGTGAGTGATTAAATGTGTCTCACTGAATGCATGGGTTAGTGACTAAACTGTCTTAATTTGTGCATCATTATGTCTGTTGTTCTGTAAACTGCTGCATGTGTTGATCATTAGCTATACGAGAGGCTATATGTGTTATTAATTGGTTGCCCAAGTATTTCTATGGGAGATTGAGTTTGTGTGGGGGTGGCTGGAAGGTGTGAGACTCTATGCATAGATGTGTGAGCAGTTTATTCACTAGGTGTATGAGTTCAAGAGTGCATGTGGAAACAGCTACATGGGCAGTTGACTGTGTGCATGAGTGTATTGATGAGTGAATGGATATCTCAATGCTACATGTCATAGTAAGTACATATGTAAAACACAGTACATGTGAGAGTTGGCATATATAAATAACTGTGCATGAGAGCCACTGAATGAGTGAGTGGTTGTATCGATCATTGTGAACTTGTATCAGGGATTGTATAAGAGAGTAAATATGTGTTAGTATATGTTTCAATAAGTAAGGTGTGTTTAACTGTATAGTTGAAGAAATGGAGGTGAGATTGTTTCTTTGCATGACTGACTGGGTGTGTGAGTAACTCCATGGATGAGTGGCAGTGTGTGAGTGTCTGTATACACTGAGTGTATCTAAGGTTATATTAGAGTCTGAAGAGGTTTATCGTATTAGCACAAGAATGATGTTAAATGAGATGTCATCAGTGATGTCATCAGTGATGTCATTTGAGATGTCATCAGTGATGTCATCAGTGATGTCACTGACCATGTCATGAATGATGTAATATGTGACATGATCAGCAGTGGATTGCGGGTGCGCGATATATAGTTAGTGCAACTAACTATATATGGAATTTCAATGGTTTTGTGTGAGTAAAATAAGGTTTTTTAAATGCTAATTCCTAACTATATATGGTCTATAACCTATGGTTTTTTCAGTGAATTTTCAAGGTTTTGTAAATGCTAATTCCTAACTATATATGGTCCATAACCTATGGTTTTTTCTGTGAATTTCATTGGTTTTTTAACAGCTAATATCTGTAGCTGTAAAATGTATTCTTCTTTAAATCCCAAAATATATTTTATATGTTTATGAATAATTTTTTTTTTTAATATTTTTTTTTCTTCATTCCCGCTTCGCAAATAGGGAAGCTTCCCGTTAGCTGACCTTGATGCCGCGAAATAGACCGCGAGCCGGTAAACGTTTCTTTACCGCAAGTGCCGCGTTACAAAACAACATCGTGACGCCTCCCGTCCGCATGACGTTTCACGTTGTCGCGTGATACGTCATATGACGTACTACGTTAGCGAACTGGTACGCGAAGCGAGTCGCAAAGCGCAGGTTTCTGGAAGCAAACCGGGAGGCCCTGCAAAGCGCTTAACGTAAACACAGCAAGTCATGTGACTTGGTAATAACACTTTTCATTGGTTCATTTCACTTTTGGTTTCCTAATGATGTAAGACTAGGTCATATAATCTAAAATGAACACTTTTGATTGGTTGAGAACTCTTGTTTTTCCCAAATGATGAAAATCCCTCCTTCTTTCCTCACTCTGACTTTCATCATTGTGAGAGAAAGACCCTTTGTGATCACTGAGCAATGGCTTCTTTAGTAGCTTCAGCTGGTGCTTCCCCACCACCTCCACCACATCCAAGGAAGAGTGGACCATCTGCTCAAGTTATAATTCAACAAGAAGAAGAAGAAGAGGAACAGGAGGACGAGCACGAAGAGAGGCAGTTTTTGCCTGAGCAGCCCAGGACGTCTCACCGGAAAGAAAACTTCATTTGGCAATTTTTTATAATTCCCAAAGGTCAGAAAAAAGTAAATGCAAGATACGTAACTTGCCTTATATGTCAAGATAGACTGTCCAGAGGGACCGACAAAAAATACAGTTTCGGAAACTACACAATGCATCGCCATATGACTAGGTGGCATCCTAACAACTACAGTGCTGCACAGTTTCGGAACGACCTAGATAATCTCCCTATTATGGCCAGAAGATCTGTTGTACCGGAAGTAACGGGACCAGAGGGCAGGGAGATGGTGCCAAATATACAAATGAGATTTGGTGAAGTAAAACACACCTGCGTATTTTGCGATGGATTCATTTCCTACGGAGAAAGAAGCATCACTCTGATCAACAGAGCTATTGACTATCATATGCAAGTTTGTCCGAAACGCCCAAAATAATAAATACTTCTTTTTTTTGTTTTGTTGCTCCTGTTGAGCCCTTTACAATGAATCGTTTTCATTGCCCCCTCCAAGAAAAACCCAAAAAAATATAAAACTGTTCTGAAAAATTCAAAAACAGTAAAAAAATGTTCAGAAAAATAAAAAAAAAAGTTCTTTTCAGAACTACCTCCCCGTTATTAAAAAATTGGTACAATATTTGGAACTGTGCCAACCTCTATTTCTCTTAGTTCGCTTCCTAGTTCGCTCGCCGGTACGCGAACTGGAAGTGAACCAAAAACAGTAAGTATAAGGGAGGGAAACACACACTTATGTTAAAATAAAGACAGCTATAGGGGAGTAAACTAGAGATACTATTACCCGTAATCCACTGCTGATGATGTCACATATTACATCATTCATGACATGCTCAGTGACATCATCAGCAGAGGATTGCGGGTTTTTTGACAACATGCCTTATCCACGGTTTAATAACGCTGCCTTTTGCTTTATATAAGTTTTCAAATTGTATGAAATATATACCAATAGGTCGTTATGAACCTTTAGGTAGTGCTTTTCTTCATGAGGTCTGGTCGCTTCCATACACATACAGATGTTTCAAAGATGATCAAGAAGTTTATCTGAATGGAGAGGAATGCACTGAGACGCCAGATCATTCACTAATGTGTAGGCACATACAGTTACACGGTTCATGCAACAAACACCGACCAAATATGGCTTGCGTGTTGCAAGGCACGCCAGTTCCTGCTATCATCCCCACGTTCAAGTTGTTGGAAAATGGTAGTTATTTGATGCTCAATAATGAAGATTGTTCTGAGTTAATTAAAAGTATTCCTTTTATCGTAACAGTAAGTGAACGGGTTATTTGCTGCAGAAATGTTCTATTTCCTCCCACACATGAACATAGGGAGTTTTCAATCTGGCCACAAATACCAACCTTGGGACACGTTTCAACGGCATGGCAAGAATAAGAGCTCTTTTGTCTCAGAGAGAGGTGGCCTTGAGTTCGGCCCGTGAAACTTTCGTACTTCACATAGCGAACACCCGTACAGAGGTGCACACCCTTTTCAATTAAGATTTGCCTTTCAATTTCAGCAACATGTTTCCGACTATCTTTAACGCATCCTCCACAAAGTCCCTGACACACTTTTTTAAAGTTGTTACCAGTGGTCTCGTGACTTCATTTGAGAAAATCTTTGGAGTCATCCCTGCTTCCTTTCATTGTATTTTCTGCACTCTGGTTCGTGGATTGGCATTTTTACTTGCATTACCAGCGGACGCTCTTGTGCTTTTTTACATTTTTAAATATGGATGTCCCTCCTATGCAACCTCCGACCCTGCAGCTGCTGACACTGTTCCGCAATCGCATGCTAGAATATTATGGCACAATGCCGTTGGCGATATTAAGCACGGCATATGGATTATCTTTTCGGTTCTCCTACTTCACCTGTGTCCAGCCTGTATTTCACTGCCTGACCTGTGATTTCGATTGGGCCATTGATTTGTGTCTCTGCGGACCGGTTTCTCCTGACGTCGACTTTAATCAGCTGATGACTCCTATCATTACTCACAAGTTGGTTTGTCCTGGCGAAAGGATTATGGCTGTGGCATTGATGCATGGACTACTTGGTCCCTGGAATTTACTGGCGGCAGCACAGTCTTTCTTGGAAGAGAGCTTTCTTGAAAACCCACCGAGCTGTCCTCTGATGGTGATAGAGGATCCGGTGCTGGGAGAGCACGTATGTTCTTTTCCGCTTTTAAATTGGATGGCTGAACTGTTTTCAGATGAAGACGGTGACTTCCTATTGGAGGCTGTTGCAGCTTATTTTGCATACACAGTTATGTCATAGACCTTTTTCATGTTTGATATGCTGAGTACTAGCATTTCATTGACAATTCATTGACTTATTTGTCAAGTTTTTATTATTTACCTTGCCTATTGGCTTAAGACTCGATAAAGTACTTGGCTGTTTTATTTTTCTTTAGCATTAAATTTTCCTAGTTTTTAATGCTTTACCTTGCGGACCGTCCACATATAAACTTGCAATCTGCTCTCATGAGATGGCACTTCTATTATCTTATTCAGTTCGTTTCCGGATCATGAGGAGGTGTCATCTAGGTCCTGGATATCTTTACACCGTGTTAAGTTAGCATGGGCTCATTACCGGTTTAAACGCCATTTTTCCTTTTTTGCAACTTCTGCACACGACACTTAGTTGTTGCTTTAGCTTTCCACCTAGTAGTTCATCGTGGTTTACATGAGAATAATATGTTATTGGTCTACTATCTGCTTTACTTGTTAAACTATATCTGTACAGCGAGTGCTAAAGTTTCAAGAACAACACGATACAGAATTGTTATGAGGTCTGATCTCCACGACTTCATACTCATAACATAAGTGCAACTTCTGCCAATTCTGGGCATGAGGCGGGTTTTATATTGCTTTGCCGAACACACATACACAACAGTTGATGTGGTTCACATGAAGAGAGAGCTGGTGTATGGTGATGTGATTCCTTCAAATCTAAGACACTAAAGTATGGGCACGCCCTAAACCAACACAAAGAGACCTTCTTAGCAAATAATATAATATGTGTATTAGGGAGGGTGAGATATAAGCAGCCGCGGGCCGTGGAGGGAGTTACGATGGGGCAGGGAGGCGGGGAGGGGGAGAAGCAGGGTGGAGCCCTCTCTACCTTGCCCCTCCCCCTCCCCGCCTCCCTGCCCCACCGTAACTCCCTCCACGGCCCGCGGCTGCTTATAAGTGTTGCTAACTCTTATTCATTTACAGCATGTTAACATACTGTCACCATTCGCTTTTTATGTACTAGTAACTATGCTGGTAATTTTGCTACTGATAATATGTGTACTTGTATTCTCCACCCTGCTTCTCCCCCTCCCCGCCTCCCTGCCTCACCGTAACTCCCTCCACGGCCCGCGGCTGCTTATAAGTGTTGCTAACTCTTATTCATTTACAGCATGTTAACATACTATCACCATTCACTTTTTATGTACTAGTAACTATGCTGGTAATTTTGCTACTGATAATATGTGTACTTTTATTATCTAAGGTACTACGCCTGAGAAGACGGCATTAGTAAATAAACATTTCAAATACACATCTGTTCTTCTTAACTCCATGTTCTGGTTTCTAAGAAATCTATAACGACCGACTGTTCATGAGTTCCACGTATCCTGAGGTACTATAAGTTCATATTCTGGATTGTCTAAACATTGAGAGTTTGTTATATCCAATGTGACACTGTACCTAGCTTGCTAAGGAGTTTTTGATTACTAACGTGAGTTTTGGGACACCCTAATTCGCCGAGGTTCCAATCCTCTGTCCACAGTTCTGTGTGAGAACAGAAACCCTGCGACAGGGGCACCCCCGACCCTTGCTGGAGCTTCATCACACTTGCGATACAACTCCAGCAATGTGCCACCTTTACGGCACAGATACATCACGCATCTGTGCTGTTTTTGCCCCATGATGCGCCGCATTGTAAATGCAGCACACCATAGGTGACGGAACAGCGGCACAGAATGACTAACACATCCCTGGTGATGCGCCAGTCATCATAAATGTATCCCTATGCTTCTTATCTTGTTAGAGATGAACCGCCATATATATCATCAAAGTTTTTTGCATTTCCTAAATAGCGAACTTTAAGGAATAAATAGCGATTCTTTACCATTCCTAGTTTGCGATGAGCTATTTGCTAATTAGCCGAATGTAGCCCAATGAAGCCCAATGTAGCCCAATGTAGCCCAAAGATGGCCGCCAGACACACAAAAAAACAAATGTAGCCCAAATATCAGCCAGATGTAGCCCAACTATAGCCCAGTGACAGAATGACCAATCAGCTTCGCAAACCTCCGTTACGCGAAGCGGAGCGCTGTTACAGATATATATCTTTTTTTGAACGTTAATTTCTCAAAATCCACTGGAGCACATATATTGAGACCTAGCAAAGGCACATCGGGCTACCAGTCCCTAATATTTTGCCAAGTTTCGTGCAAATCCATTCAGCCGTTCAATTATTATTATTATTATTTTTTTTTGCCCCGCGGGGCCCTTTTAAAACCTCCACATCAAACCTAGGGGGTCAGCGAGGATCTACTATGCCCCCTTATAGTTATTTCCCCCTTTGTTTTGACCTCCTCTTGTCTCTCGATCCTACCGAGAGACAAGATGGCGGCCGCTACGGACTGTTTGGAATGTTGACAGACGCCGGAGAACCAATCAGCTTCGCTTCACAAAGCTCCGTTGCGCGAAAAGTCCGCGAACCAGAGCGCTGCCCGGTCCGCTGTTACAGATATATATCTTTTTTTAAACGTTAATTTCTCAAAATCCACTGGAGCACATATATTGAGACCTACAAAAGGCACATCGGGCTACCAGTCCCTACAATTTTGCCAAGTTTCGTGCAAATCCATTCAGCCGTTCGGGCTAAAAGTGAGGCCAACCGCCCTATGGAAAACTCAATGTTAAAAACACGTTTTGGGACCCCCCTTTTTTCTCGGCCCCCACTGGACGAACCCCCCCCAAATTTTCAAGGGCTGCTCAGAAACAAAATGTGCCATTTTCCTGAAAATTTCAGCCAATTCCGTCCACAAACGCCAAAGTTATTAGACATAGAATTTTCAAAAAACCCATAGAGAAAAAATCCTAACTATATATACCTACTGGCGACCGCCAGTAGGTAATATATATATATATATATATATATATATATATATATATATATATATATATATATATATATATATATATATATATATATATATATATATATATATATATATACATATATATATATCCTACTGGCAGTCACCAGTAGGTAGTTATAGTTAGGACCTAGTTACCATAGGAAAATTGCAACATTTTATTCCCAATAACTTTGGCGCCGATTGGCAAATCTCCGCAAAAGTTTCAAAACGTATGACCCGCTTCGGTCTGCTCCTATCTTAAAAGTTTCGGAGTGATTCAGCAAGCTGGGGCCGAGAAAAAAGGGGGGTCCCAAAACGTGTTTTCTCAATGCAATTTTCAGAAAGAACCCTTTTTGTTAAATGGTGAAAATCGGTTCAGTAGTTTTTTAAATATTAATGGAAAAAGAAAAATATATATATCACCTGAGCGGAGCCTAACCACACGTTTTATCGTGAGTTCTGATTGGCTGTCACCACTTCATCCAAGAAGTGTTGGCAGTCATCTTGGGACCAATATACATGATAGCACCTCATTAAAAAGCATTGCAGTTAATATAAGGTTTTAAGACTTTAGTTACATTATAAGTCATTTTTTGATGGCACCATACTCGTTTTAGGAATTGTGGTGCGTTCTAAGGAGATTTTACCATGTGAAAAAGCCTTCTGCTGGGAGATCATGAATTATGTTTGAGAGAGAACTATTTTCTTATGCTTTTCCCACGGAGGTTTGGAAGGTGATCTTTAAGCTAAACTGAGAGCATATTTTCTGTAAATTCACATTATCTTTCTCAGTCATGTGAGAAAGAAGTCTGACATTCTCAGTACAATATGTACATACATCAAGGGAAGAGACTGTCTGTTGATTCCTTTGTGTTCTACTGCAGCTTCCCAGAGTGTTCTAAAGAACAACTAGAGTGCTAACAGTCCTACTTACGACAAACGTATTGCACACCTAAAGCCATCTTGCTTGGAATAAAGTGTAACTCTTAAAACATTATATTTAAGAAGGAACAAAATGAGGGGATTCATTTTACCATAGAACGTAGGATTAGTACTGCAGAAAGAAAAACGAGGGCACATTTTAAGTGACTTCTCAAATCCTCTTCTATTTCATTAAATCATTCTGACATGCAGACTGAAAGATCCACTTTCAAAACCAGCAGCAGACTTCCCTGGTGAGCAGTAGCTTTACTACAGTGATCTAATAAGCAACTAGAGTGCTAACACTCTAAATTTATGGCAAATGTGTGACACATCTGAATGCCTTCTTGATGGAATCAAAGTAAAAAACTGAAAGTATTTCCTACTGAGAGACTGTAGTAAATGAGGAAATTAGGAAACTTCAGAACAAATAAGTCTCCCAAGATGGCCACCAGAGACAAAAGAGCCCAACTGTAGCACAAATATCACCCAGATGTAGCCCAAGTATAGCCCAATGACAGAATGTTCCAGAGTGTTCCTAAGAACAACTAGAGTGCTAGCAGTCTTACTTATGACAAAAGTATGGCACACCTGAAGCCATCTTGATTGGAATAAAGTGGTAACACTTAAAACATTTAATTTGCAAAGGAACAAAATGAGGGGGTTCATTTTGCCATCAAAATTATGATTAGTGCTACAGAAAGAAAAATTAGGGCACATTTTGACTTCTCAAATCCTCTTCTATTTCATTAAAAAATCTTACATGCAGACTGAAACATGCCCTTTGAATACCAGCAGCAGACTTCCCTGGAGAGCAGTAGCTTTACTACAGTGATCTAATGAGCAACTAGAGTGCTAACATTTAGAATTTAGGGCAAATGTGCGACACATTTGAATGCCTTCTTGATGAACCAAAGTAAAAAACTGCAAGTATTTCCTACTGTGGAGACTGCAGTAAATGAGGGAATTAGGAAACTTCATAGCAAATAAGTCTCCCAAGAAGGCCACCAGAGACAAAAGAGCCCAAATGTAGCACAAATATCATCCAGATGTAGCCCACGTATAGCTCAATGACAGAATGTCCCAGAGAATTCTTAAGATCAACTTGAGCACTTACTGTCTTACTTTTGACAAAAGTATGGCACGCCTGAGCCATCTTGATTGGAATAAACTGGTAACACTTAAAACATTTAATTTAAAAAGGACCACAATGAGGGGGTTTATTTTGCCATCGAAATTATGATTAGTGCTGAAGAAAGAAAAATGTGGGCACATTTTGAGTGACTTCTCAAATCTTCTATTTCATAAAAAAATTCTGACATGCAGACTGAAACATGCACTTTTAATACCAGCAGCAGACTTCTGTGGTGAGCGGTAGCTTTACTACAGTGATCTAATGAGCAACTGGAGTGCTAACATTTAGATTTCATGGCAAATGTGTGACATATCTGAATACCTTCTTGATGGAATCAAAGTAAAAAAAATAAAACATTCCCTACTGAGGAGACTGCAGTAAATGAGGAAATTAGGAAACTTCATAACAAATAAATCTCCCAAGATGGCCACCAGAGGCAAAAGAGCCAAAATGTAGCACACATATCACCCAGATGTAGCCCACATGTAGCCCAATGACAGAAGTGTGCAAAACACTTTTTTATTTTTCGTGTTTTTGCAGTTTTATATAGTGCAGAATTGTCAGGTATTTGAGTGTTTTACATGAGCATTGGTTAATTCACAAAACAACAAATTCATTTTGGTTTTAGACATGGGGAGATTAAGTCATTCGACTGGAATCACAGAATGTCGAGCTGAAGCAAAAACTCTAACCTGGTTCCCCAGTTGCAAAGTCTGCAGCTCTGGAAGTAACACCACATCCTCTCCCCTAAGTGTAACATTTATTCAAGTGGTCAACTGGATAAAAAAACAAAGATAATAAATAATTTAAAAGTGCTTTGTCGCTATTTGAAAACTCAGGAAATATGTCCTAATTTTAGTTTTTTAGAGCACTAACCATAATTTTGATGCAAATAAGACCGTCTCATATGTAATTTCTAAAGGTGTTACAGTTTTGATTACATCAAGATGACGTTAGGTGTTCCACACTTTTGCAATGAATATAGAATGTTAGCAGTCTAGTTGTTCATTAGGATACTGTTGTGAGGCAGAAGTCAGGGGCACGGACTCTGAAAATCAAAGGCAGGCAGGAAGGGAAGTGGCAGCACAACAGACTATGGAGGGCAGTGGAAAGGGGGGCAGGGGCAACAAACCAACAATACAGGACTGACAAGAGAGGCTGTGGCAATATAATAGACCATTGTGGGCAGAAGGAAGAGGCAGTGGTAGCACAACCATGCATGCCAACAGACCCGATTCAGCCAGGAAATGTCCAATGTTTTAAGCCCAAATGGGCTTTATTTGATCTGTCTCCTGTCTACAATCTCCTCTTTCTCAATGTAAGTCAAAGGGGAAAATCAATACCCCAGTTATTTTTCAAAATCTCCCTCTCACCAAGTTTAAAATGTTAGGGGGTCAGGACCATGCACATGGACAACAGAGAACAGAGGGGGAAGAGGCAATGGTAGCTAGCTGACCATAATGCACAGACAGGAGAAAAAGCTGCAGCATAACAGACCATAAAGGGCAGGAGGGACGAATCAGGGGTATTACAATGGAACAGACAAGCCAGGAGGGAGGGAATAGGGGTCTACACATGGATACGATACAGAGGGCTGGGGGCAAGGGGGCAGGGCAGGAGCAGCAAGATGATCATGGAGGTCAGGCAGGATGGGCACTAGAAGCAAGAAACACCATGGAGAACAACAGTGAGACTATAATGGCATACACACAGACCATGGAGGGAAGGTGGGAGGGGGCAGCTAGCTGACTACACAGGGAAGATGGGAGGGGCTGTGGCAGCACAAAAAACCATACATGGCAAGCGGGAGGGGTAGTGGCAGCACAATGGCTTTGATGGGCAAGAAGGAGGATGAAGGGGCATGCACAAAGGACCATGGAGGATAGAAGGGAGGGTCAGGACCTGGGCACAGACAAGAGAGTTCAGGGGAAGGGGCCTCACAACAGACCACACGGGGCAGGCAGGAGGAGCAGTTGCGGCACAACAGACCACTGAGGGCAGAAGGGTGTTGCAGTAAAATAGACCATGGTGGACAGGAGAAAGGGGATAGGGGCATGGAATGTGAACAGTCAGGGTGGAGGTGGCAGGGACAGGTTACAGTCATCTGACAATGCTAGGCAGGTGGGAGGGGAGTGGCAGCTCAACAGAACACTCAGAGTAGATAGGAGTGGCAGGTCCATTGAACATGGTGGGCAAAAAGGATGGAGCAGGGGCATGCACACAGACATCGGAGGGCAGGGGGTGAAGAAATTAAACTTCCTTCTCAGGGGTCTCACTAATACTTGATCCTTTTAAACTAACAAAGAAGTTGGCACATAAGCTGCAATATAAAAAGAACATCTTTATTAAACTCAAATGAGTGAGACTACGTCACACAGAAGCCTTAGCAACTGAATGAGGCAGTCTAAAGAGTATAGAACACTTGGGAATTATATGTGAGGGCATTTGTAAAGCGCACAGCTACATCACCCGAGGTGTCCCGGCGCTGTCCGTATACCGCTTAGGAACCCTTCCTTGCTTTATCCCTGTGAAATGTCCACTCCTGGGCATCCCCAAGGTAAAACCAGGCATCCCAGCTCTGTTGGGGCCGTTGTGGAGATTAAGCAAGCTATTGCCCAGAGTTGCAGAGTGGGACCCATGATTAGAATAGGGACCGAGGCGAGAATTATCAGGTCCGGGGAAATTGAGCCCAGGACCCACCGAGGCAGGTATTGAACCCTGGTCCCGGACCAGACCTCTGCATCAGGGTCTGCCGCTCTAACCATTGAACCATGTGAGGGTTACATACTCATCATAAAAGCAAGGGGCAGTCCTAGCTCATGCAAGCATGCAAAATGCCTAATATGGACATGCAAGATCTGCCAAATATTAGCCAATAGGAAAACATACAAAACAAGGCATCATGTAACCAGAACTTCCTCCTTGAGTCGTGTTTTTGCCCAACCCCGTAAGTCAATCAATGGCAGCACCTATAGGTCAATCAGTAATGGCAGGACTTGTCTGTATGCTTCAAAAGAAAGGTTGTGGAATAGGAAAACACAGGGAGAGAATAGCGAAGGCCAAAAGATAAGATACGGCAGGAGAAGAATACAAAAGGCTAACAGATAGTTGATACAGGGATTAGGTAGTCCAGACAAGAATTAGTTAGGCCGGCTGGTGTCTGAGATTGGTTTCAAAACAAGGACGGAGGGGGTTTTCGGCACGTTGCAGTCCAAAGGGCAGAGACACTTTGTTCATCGAGCAGCCTGTGTAAAGGCAACACAAAATGGCGATGAAATACAAAATGGGGTTGAAACTGAATTACCTCTGAGGAAGGAGAATAGGGGCAGCAAGCTAAACACAGAGACTAAGCAGGAGGTCAATGATGGGGCATAAAATTAGGCAATGGAGGGCAGGAGGAGTGGACTGGTACATCATGCTAAATGGAGGGCATTGGCAGCACATCAGACCATGCATCGCAGGAGCGAGGAGGCTAATCCATAAATTTAGACAACAGAGGATAGGGAGGAGGTGGATGGGGCAGCAAGCTAACTGTTCAAAGAAGGCGGGAAGGCCAGTGGCAGAACAACTGCCACACATGGCTGTAATAAGGGAGCATGGACATGGACTTGGACAATGGATGACTAGGAGGAGGGAAGGCAGGAGCAGCAAGCTTGGGTGGGGGCAGCACAATGCCAGGCTCTGCTTTAACCCCCACCATCCATTGTAATATGCATCTTAATTAACGAAAAAAAACCTTGAAATTTTCTGAAAAAAACAAAGATTCCAGGGACGGTATAGTTAGACTAAGATTTCACACATACACAACCTGTAGAATTCAGCAGTTATAGTTACCTGAGCTAACTATAACTTACGCCCCCGCAATGTACTGCTAATGACCTCAGACATTACATCATTCATGACATGGTCAGTTACATCACTCATGACATTTCAAATGAGCTGTGAATGGAATAGAACTATGCCTCGAGAAAAGTGATTATCTTACAACCAAAGAGACAATTTCAAATTACCACCGGAAGAAACCACAAACGCTCCGGTTAACCCGTGAAGACGCCTAACAAAGCTATTAATCTAGGATCGTATTCCCCAAATTACAACAATAAGGTCATACCGGTTTGCCTTTAAGCAAGGAAGACTACTAGCATTTTCTGAATTTAATCCAAAAGCATTTTGCAGTTCTCATGTGAGACAAGGGCACACAGTCTAATCTTGTTTTCATATGCGGTGGTGACTTCGAGCAACGTTAGAGTCTGGTCCACTAAGAGCCCTCTAATATATAAGATACCCTGTATCCACAAGTATAAGAAGATAAATTCTGTTGGTCCTGAGGAAGGTGGTATTAATCCACCGAAACGCGTTGACCTGGCGTATTAAGTCACTTGTACCATCTGGACTACCTCAATCGCAGAAATGAGTGGATGTACTGTATGTAGAGCTGAGTATGTGATGTGGTATGCATGAGTTAGAGTGGTTGTTGTTTGGTGTGTGGTTATCAGGGTCTATGTAAATAACTTGTCTGATCTTAGACATGTGAATAATGAATTGTTTTTTTATAAAAAAAGTTGATAAAGCTAAAAGAATATTTATGATATGATGAAAATATACAACAAAAAAGAAGATAATAAGCTTTATACAAAAACAAATAAAACAAAGAAAATGATATAAAATTCTAGTATCTGTGCTGATTTGCAAGTTTCTCTCTATTATGAATGTATTTTGAACAATGTCAAATATGAAAACGTGAGGCCATAGGGGAATTTCTCTTGTCATTGGAATAGAACTATAATCGCTAGAACTTTATTTAGGGATAGTGTGGGTATATTAATACCCCTTTTTTTCTTTTCTTTCGTATAAGAACCATTATAACACAAAACGTGCCCAGATTAATATGGCCGATAGTCTTTCACTTTAAAGTAATGTCTAGTCCATTTTTTATATTGATGTTTGCATCCCTAAGTATGTTTATTATGAATAAGTCCCATTGAAGAACATACAGATTTTGCGGTCATGGGGCAAGATATGCTGAAATGAAATTGTGTGCATATTAACACTTGTTTTCGTTTCTTTATTGTATCAATTCCTGAATTTTCACATCGTGACCAGTCCAATATGGCTGCCAGCTTTTTGGATTAAAGTAATATGTAGTCCTTTGTTAATGTTGGCAACTTTAGGCATTTGTACATTTAAATAAGGATGCTACAATGTCGTCTTGTATCGTTATCAAGGTTAGGACGAGTCGCAAAGCGTGGATCACGTCCTTTGCAGATTGAATACTTCCAAACTACAACCTGAGTGCTGATTCCTTCCTTGTAAGAGTGGGAGGAGATTAAACACATATATATAAAATTCACTGAAAAAAACACAAGTTTCAGGGACATTAAAATTAGAAATTAGCATTTGAAAAACCTCAGAAATTCACTGAAAATCCATAGGTTTTATGGACTTCATAGTTAGTTGGACATTTCACTCGTACAAAACAAGAGAAATTCGGCCATTATAGTTAGTTGTGCTAACTATAACTCGTGCCCCCGCAATGCACAATTGATGATGTCACATATTAAATCACTCATGACATGGTCAGTGACATCACTGATGACATCCATGATGACATCTCAAATGACATCACTGATGACATTATCCACGTGATTCTCTGATGCACCTCCTCACACCCTAAAATACAGACTACCATTCTCAAAACCATAGACACACCAATACTAGTACAGCTACAATATTCTGTGCACTATGCATGCACACCTCTAACCAGCTACATACTAATGATATGCTCTTCAAAATACCCATTTACTACCTAAGCAGTCTAGGAATACTTCTATCTATCCCATGCATTTCTCCAATCACCCATCCAGCACTATCTACTTATCCTATTGCTCCACCAATACCTAAGCACCTATTAAATTCACTATACACTCTGTTTGTAATACTGTCATTATTCTAGTTACTAGTCATAAACTTATGGAATGGCCTAGCTACTAACAAGTACTGCTATAATATTTTGTGCACTATCCAAGCATTCCTCTAACTAGCTACATACTATTCATACACTTCTAAATACCCTGTTAGTACTCATACAGTGTAGGAATCGTCCAGCCTGTCCCATGCACGTCTTTAATCACTTATCTACCACTATCTACTTATCCTATCACTCAACCAATATGTAAGCACATATAAATTAAGTGTTCACTCTGTTTGCAGCACTGTCATAATTTCAGTTACTAGTGGTATTCTTATAAAATGACCTAGGCACCAACACAAGTACACATTAAATATTCTGTGCCTAATACCAACAAATCTCTAGGCAGATACATACTATTGGTCCACTCCATTAAATACTGAAGTAGTACCCATGCAACGTAGGATACCTCCTGTCAGCCTCATGCAATTCTTCAATCACCCATCCAGCACTATGTTCTTATTGTATCAGTCTGCCAATACCTAAGCACTTATGGGGCAGATTTACAAGCATGCTGCGCCACCAGTACGTCACTTTTTGTAACGTAGTGATGGTGCAAGGCACTCCTTCATATTTACAAGGAGAGGAAAAGCCACCCTGCATGGTTTTTCCTCTCCTTGTAAATACGACCCCTTTATACACAGAACTTTGCCTTTAAGGGGCGTTCCATAGGTGTTGCTGTGGGAGTTCCCACGCAACACCCATAGTACAAGACACATCTCCAGATTTATGAGAAATCGTAAATCTGGAGATGTGTGTGAACGCAGCGCCATCCTAGAGTTGGTGTAGCATGGCACAACAAGGGGAATCGTTTTCATTTCTCCTCATGAGCTGTGAATGCCTCTTGACAGGACTCGGTCACAAATTTTGCACGTCACCTTTCTCGCATTTACTTTCTTCTCTCCAGGTGGAAAAGTGAAGAATTTCAACACAACAGGTTCCGGGTCTGTGAACGTGGTACCTCCTGCAAGAATTCATCTTCAGAAGATACTTCCTCCTGCTGCTGTCCAGATGCCTTTTTGTTTGATATTTTTTGAAAAACACCAAAACAACAAGCAAAAAGGGGTTGTGTAGGAAAAGAGATGTCTCTCTAAAGATGCTCCAAGAATGATTAAAATTGGTGGGGTCCTTCAATAGTTACAGTGGGAAATTTTATAAACCAATGAAATCTTTTTTTTGGAGGTCACAGGGGATCTGCGCACTCTGCGCTCACGAAGCACTCACCCAATGCCCACCTGAAAGACCTGCACTGGCTCCCCGTCAACAAGAGGGTCACGTTCAGACTCCTCAGCCATGCACACAAGGCTCTCCACGACACGGGCCCGAAGTACCTCAACAGCCGCCTCACATTCTACACACCCACCCGCCAACTCCGATCCGCCAGCCTCGCCCTCACCTCCGTCCCTGGAATCCGCAAATCCACCATCGGAGGAAGGTCCTTCTCCTACCTGGCAGCCAAGACATGGAACTCCCTCCCCACTCACCTACGGCTGACCCTGGACCATCTCTCCTTCAGGAAACAACTCAAGACCTGGCTGTTCGAGCAGTAACGACCCTCCCTCAGCGCCTTGAGACCCTTCTGGGTGAGTAGCGCGCTATACAAATTTGATTGATTGATTGATTGATTGACCCAATGCGACTTCGCGAAAATATATTGAAAAATAATAGAAGTTTATTATAAGTACAAATATATTCTTTTTATGAATATCTTAGATAATCTCTTGCCCTAATATGTATATTAAAGCCACATACATATCATTTTAGAACATACATTTTGCGTATATGATGTCACGTGGGACCCGCAACCGTGCGAGCATCGTGTACCGTAATGTGCATGTGTCGCGAATGCGCGGGAGCAGGAGTCGTGGACTGGTCGCATACCAATTGCGCACATCACATAATATTAAATGTAAATGATGTTACTGAAAAACTGTTCAGCCGTCGCACACAGTACGCAACTCCTTCATGACTTTCTAAAATGGTGGCTAGAATCCGTGCACCCACCGTGATGAGTACACTTTGGGTGCGCGACTCCGAAAAAAATTGAGAAAAAAAAGAATATAATATACATATATTAAAATACAAAAAGAAAACCAAAAAGTTAACCAAAATTATTTTGCAATTTTCAGAAAAATATATTCTGTTATTAATAACCAGTTAAAAAACTGTAGAAAATCAGTAAAAAAAATAGGTATAACTACTATTACACTTAAAAATTCGCATTTAAAAAACCTTTGAAATTCACTGAAAAAACCATAGGTTTCAGAGACGTTATAGTTAGAAATTAACATTAAAAAAAACTTTGAAATTCACTGAAAAGAACATAGGTTTCAAGGGTGTTATAGTTAGCTGGACATTTCACTCGTACAAAACCATAGAAATTCCTCCGTTATGGTTAGTTCTGCTAACTATAACTCGCGCACCCACAATGCGCTGCTGATGATGTCACATATCACATCATTCATGACATGGTCAGTGACATCACTGATGACATCACTGATGACATCTCAAATCACATCACTGATGACATCATCCACGTGACAATCTGATACACCTCATCATACACTAGTATAACCTTTCATCACTCACTGTAAAATACAGAGTACCATATTTGAAACCATTGACACACCAATACCAGTTACTACATACCCACTCACTGATTCCTAAGTCTACACACACAACTACCCATTCAACAACAGAATCACTTATACATACAGTCACTTATTAACAGAACACTATCAAATGCACTTATATAGGCATTGACACATCAGCAGTCATCTTAGTCAGTTATGCAGTCATCTTACTCACTCATGAAATAAATTAATCACACTTACATTTACTCACTTACACAATTATACACACAACACCTAATTTATTTAAACACATAGTAACTCATAGTTAATATGTTAAAAAATCACCATTACAATTATACACTCATTAATATAGTTACTGTCACAATCACTGACTCTTGCATATACCTATTTATAGACACCAACTCTCACATACAATGCCTTTTATTTTTTTTACTTTGTTGAAGATGTACAACTTAAATATATATTTGCTCACCAACACACAAATAAATACACTCAGTCACCCAAACAACTGTTTCCACATGCACTCTTAAACCTATACACCTAGTCAATCAACCATTCACACATCTATCCATAGAGTTACACACACCCCATCCAACCACACACAAACTCGTGTCCCATACAAATACTCATCAAACTAATCAATAACTAATATACACACTCATGCAGGTATTGACCAACTGATGCAGCATGTTATACAACAACAGAGACAGTGATGCACAAATTCACATAGTTTTGTTACTAATCCATGTATTAAGTGAGACATTTTTAATTACTCACTTAGACAGTCAGCAGTTACTAAATCCTCCATCCAGACAGTTATATATCCACTCAATCTTAAATACAGATTGGTGTATATATATATAAATATATATATATATATATATATATATATATATATATATATTACCTACTGGCGGTCGCCAGTAGGTATATATAGTTAGGATTTTTTCTCTATGGGTTTTTTGAAAATTCTATGTCTAATAACTTTGGCGTTTGTGGACGGAATCGGCTGAAATTTTCAGGAAAATGGCACATTTTGTTTCTGAGCAGCCCTTGAAAATTTGGGGGGGGTTCGTCCAGTGGGGGCCGAGAAAAAAGGGGGGTCCCAAAACGTGTTTTTAACATTGAGTTTTCCATAGGGCGGTTGGCCTCACTTTTAGCCCGAACGGCTGAATGGATTTGCACGAAACTTGGCAAAATTGTAGGGACTGGTAGCCCGATGTGCCTTTTGTAGGTCTCAATATATGTGCTCCAGTGGATTTTGAGAAATTAACGTTTAAAAAAAGATATATATCTGTAACAGCGGACCGGTTAGCGCTCTGGTTCGCGGACTTTTCGCGCAACGGAGCTTTGTGAAGCGAAGCTGATTGGTTCTCCGGCGTCTGTCAACATTCCAAACAGTCCGTAGCGGCCGCCATCTTGTCTCTCGGTAGGATCGAGAGACAAGAGGAGGTCAAAACAAAGGGGGAAATAACTATAAGGGGGCATAGTAGATCCTCGCTGACCCCCTAGGTTTGATGTGGAGGTTTTAAAAGGGCCCCGCGGGGCAAAAAAAAATAATAAAAATAATAATTGAACGGCTGAATGGATTTGCACGAAACTTGGCAAAATATTAGGGACTGGTAGCCCGATGTGCCTTTGCTAGGTCTCAATATATGTGCTCCAGTGGATTTTGAGAAATTAACGTTCAAAAAAAGATATATATCTGTAACAGCGCTCCGCTTCGCGTAACGGAGGTTTGCGAAGCTGATTGGTCATTCTGTCACTGGGCTATAGTTGGGCTACATCTGGCTGATATTTGGGCTACATTTGTTTTTTTGTGTGTCTGGCGGCCATCTTTGGGCTACATTGGGCTACATTGGGCTTCATTGGGCTACATTCGGCTAATTAGCAAATAGCTCATCGCAAACTAGGAATGGTAAAGAATCGCTATTTATTCCTTAAAGTTCGCTATTTAGGAAATGCAAATAACTTTTATGATACATATGGCGGTTCATCTCTAACAAGATAAGAAGCATAGGGATAGATTTATGATGACTGGCGCATCACCAGGGATGTGTTAGTCATTCTGTGCCGCTGTTCCGTCACCTATGGTGTGCTGCATTTACAATGCGGCGCATCATGGGGCAAAAACAGCACAGATGCGTGATGTATCTGTGCCGTAAAGGTGGCGCATTGCTGGAGTTGTATCGCAAGTGTGATGAAGCTCCAGCAAGGGTCGGGGGTGCCCCTGTCGCAGGGTTTCTGTTCTCACACAGAACTGTGGACAGAGGATTGGAACCTCGGCGAATTAGGGTGTCCCAAAACTCACGTTAGTAATCAAAAACTATTTAGCAAGCTAGGTACAGTGTCACATTGGATATAACAAACTCTCAATGTTTAGACAATCCAGAATATGAACTTATAGTACCTCAGGATACGTGGAACTCATGAACAGTCGGTCGTTATATATTTCTTAGAAACCAGAACATGGAGTTAAGAAGAACACATGTGTATTTGAAATGTTTATTTACTAATGCCGTCTTCTCAGGCGTAGTACCTTAGATAATAAAAGTACACATATTATCAGTAGCAAAATTACCAGCATAGTTACTAGTACATAAAAAGTGAATGGTGATAGTATGTTAACATGCTGTAAATGAATAAGAGTTAGCAACACTTATAAGCAGCCGCGGGCCGTGGAGGGAGTTACGGTGAGGCAGGGAGGCGGGGAGGGGGAGAAGCAGGGTGGAGAATACAAGTACACATATTATCAGTAGCAAAATTACCAGCATAGTTACTAGTACATAAAAAGCGAATGGTGACAGTATGTTAACATGCTGTAAATGAATAAGAGTTAGCAACACTTATAAGCAGCCGCGGGCCGTGGAGGGAGTTACGGTGGGGCAGGGAGGCGGGGAGGGGGAGGGGCAAGGTAGAGAGGGCTCCACCCTGCTTCTCCCCCTCCCCGCCTCCCTGCCCCATCGTAACTCCCTCCACGGCCCGCGGCTGCTTATATCTCACCCTCCCTAATACACATATTATATTATTTGCTAAGAAGGTCTCTTTGTGTTGGTTTAGGGCGTGTCCATACTTTAGTGTCTTAGATTTGAAGGAATCACATCAGCATACACCAGCTCTCTCTTCATGTGAACCGCATCAACTGTTGTGTATGTGTGTTCGGCAAAGCAATATAAAACCCGCCTCATGCCCAGAATTGGCAGAAGTTGCACTTATGTTATGAGTATGAAGTCGTGGAGATCAGACCTCATAACAATTCTGTATCGTGTTGTTCTTGAAACTTTAGCACTCGCTGTACAGATATAGTTTAACAAGTAAAGCAGATAGTAGACCAATAACATATTATTCTCATGTAAACCACGATGAACTACTAGGTGGAAAGCTAAAGCAACAACTAAGTGTCGTGTGCAGAAGTTGCAAAAAAGGAAAAATGGCGTTTAAACCGGTAATGAGCCCATGCTAACTTAACACGGTGTAAAGATATCCAGGACCTAGATGACACCTCCTCATGATCCGGAAACGAACTGAATAAGATAATAGAAGTGCCATCTCATGAGAGCAGATTGCAAGTTTATATGTGGACGGTCCGCAAGGTAAAGCATTAAAAACTAGGAAAATTCAATGCTAAAGAAAAATAAAACAGCCAAGTACTTTATCGAGTCTTAAGCCAATAGGCAAGGTAAATAATAAAGACTTGACAAATAAGTCAATGAATTGTCAATGAAATGCTAGTACTCAGCATATCAAACATGAAAAAGGTCTATGACATAACTGTGTATGCAAAATAAGCTGCAACAGCCTCCAATAGGAAGTCACCGTCTTCATCCGAAAACAGTTCAGCCATCCAATTTAAAAGCGGAAAAGAACATACGTGCTCTCCCAGCACCGGATCCTCTATCACCATCAGAGGACAGCTCGGTGGGTTTTCAAGAAAGCTGTGTTCCAAGAAAGACTGTGCTGCCGCCAGTAAATTCCAGGGACCAAGTAGTCCATGCATCAATGCCACAGCCATAATCCTTTCGCCAGGACAAATCAACTCGTGAGTAATGATAGGAGTCATCAGCTGATTAAAGTCGACGTCAGGAGAAACCGGTCCGCAGAGACACAAATCAATGGCCCAATCGAAATCACAGGTCAGGCAGTGAAATACAGGCTGGACACAGGTGAAGTAGGAGAACCGAAAAGATAATCCATATGCCGTGCTTAATATCGCCAACGGCATTGTGCCATAATATTCTAGCATGCGATTGCGGAACAGTGTCAGCAGCTGCAGGGTCGGAGGTTGCATAGGAGGGACATCCATATTTAAAAATGTAAAAAAGCACAAGAGCGTCCGCTGGTAATGCAAGTAAAAATGCAATCCACGAACCAGAGTGGAGAAAATGGAATGAAAGGGAGCAGGGATGACTCCAAAGATTTTCTCAAATGAAGTCACGAGACCACTGGTAACAACTTTAAAAAAGTGTGCCAGGGATTTTGTGGAGGATGCGTTAAAGATAGTCGGAAACATGTTGCTGAAATTGAAAGGCAAACCTGTGTACGGGTGTTCGCTATGTGAAGTACGAAAGTTTCACGGGCCGAACTCAAGGCCACCTCTCTCTGAGACAAAAGAGCTCTTATTCTTGTCATGCCGTTGAAACGTGTCCCAAGGTTGGTATTTGTGGCCAGATTGAAAACTCCCTATGTTCATGTGTGGGAGGAAATAGAACATTTCTGCAGCAAATAACCCGTTCACTTACTGTTACGATAAAAGGAATACTTTTTAATTAACTCAGAACAATCTTCATTATTGAGCATCAAATAACTACCATTTTCCAACAACTTGAACGTGGGGATGATAGCAGGAACTTGCGTGCCTTGCAACACGCAAGCCATATTTGGTCGGTGTTTGTTGCATGAATCGTGTAACTGTATGTGCCTACACATTAGTGAATGATCTGGCGTCTCAGTGCATTCCTCTCCATTCAGATAAACTTCTTGATCATCTTTGAAACATCTGTATGTGTATGGAAGCGACCAGACCTCATGAACAAAAGCACTACCTAAAGGTTCATAAAGACCTATTGGTATATATTTCATACAATTTGAAAACTTATATAAAGCAAAAGGCAGCGTTATTAAACCGTGGATAAGGCATGTTGCCAAAAAACCCGCAATCCTCTGCTGATGATGTCACTGAGCATGTCATGAATGATGTAATATGTGACATCATCAGTAGTGGATTATGGGTAATAGTATCTCTAGTTTACTCCCCTATAGCTGTCTTTCTTTTAACATAAGTGTGTGTTTCCTTCCCTTATACTTACTGTTTTTGGTTCGCTTCCAGTTCGCGTACCAGCGAGCGAACTAGGAAGCGAACTAAGAGAAATAGAGGTTGGCACAGTTCCAAATATTGTACCAATTTTTTAATAACGGGGAGGTAGTTCTGAAAAGAACTTTTATTTTTATTTTTCTGAACATTTTTTTACTGTTTTTGAATTTTTCGGAACAGTTTTATATTTTTTTGGGTTTTTCTTGGAGGGGGCAATGAAAACGATTCATTGTAAAGGGCTCAACAGGAGCAACAAAACAAAAAAAAGAAGTATTTATTATTTTGGGCGTTTCGGACAAACTTGCATATGATAGTCAATAGCTCTGTTGATCAGAGTGATGCTTCTTTCTCCGTAGGAAATGAATCCATCGCAAAATACGCAGGTGTGTTTTACTTCACCAAATCTCATTTGTATATTTGGCACCATCTCCCTGCCCTCTGGTCCCGTTACTTCCGGTACAACAGATCTTCTGGCCATAATAGGGAGATTATCTAGGTCGTTCCGAAACTGTGCAGCACTGTAGTTGTTAGGATGCCACCTAGTCATATGGCGATGCATTGTGTAGTTTCCGAAACTGTATTTTTTGTCGGTCCCTCTGGACAGTCTATCTTGACATATAAGGCAAGTTACGTATCTTGCATTTACTTTTTTCTGACCTTTGGGAATTTTAAAAAATTGCCAAATGAAGTTTTCTTTCCGGTGAGACGTCTTGGGCTGCTCAGGCAAAAACTGCCTCTCTTCGTGCTCGTCCTCCTGTTCCTCTTCTTCTTCTTCTTGTTGAATTACAACTTGAGCAGGTGGTCCACTCTTCCTTGGATGTGGTGGAGGTGGTGGGGAAGCACCAGCTGAAGCTACTAAAGAAGCCATTGCTCAGTGATCACAAAGGGTCTTTCTCTCACAATGATGAAAGTCAGAGTGAGGAAAGAAGGAGGGATTTTCATCATTTGGGAAAAACAAGAGTTCTCAACCAATCAAAAGTGTTCATTTTAGATTATATGACCTAGTCTTACATCATTAGGAAACCAAAAGTGAAATGAACCAATGAAAAGTGTTATTACCAAGTCACATGACTTGCTGTGTTTACGTTAAGCGCTTTGCAGGGCCTCCCGGTTTGCTTCCAGAAACCTGCGCTTTGGCACTCGCTTCGCGTACCAGTTTGCTAACGTAGCACGTCATATGACGTATCAAGCGACAACGTGGAACGTCATGCGGACGGGAGGTGTCACGATGTTGTTTTCTAAAGCGGCACTTGCGGTAAAGAAACGTTTACCGGCTCGCGGTCTATTTCGCGGCATCAAGGTCAGCTAACGGGAAGCTTCCCGATTCGCGAAGCGGGAACGAAGAAAAAAAAATATTTAAAAAAAAAATTATTCATAAACATATAAAATATATTTTTGGATTTAAAGAAGAATACATTTTACAGCTACAGATATTAGCTGTTAAAAAACCAATGAAATTCACAGAAAAAACCATAGGTTATAGACCATATATAGTTAGGAATTAGCATTTACAAAACCTTGAAAATTCACTGAAAAAACCATAGGTTATAGACCATATATAGTTAGGAAATAGCATTTAGAAAACCTTATTTTACTCACACAAAACCATTGAAATTCCATATATAGTTAGTTGCACTAACTATATATCGCGCACCTGCAATCCACTGCTGATGATGTCACATATTACATCATTCATGACATGGTCAGTGACATCACTGATGACATCACTGATGACATCTCAAATGACATCACTGATGACATCACTGATGACAACATCCAGTGACTGTATGCTTCTGTAAAGTTAAAATATGTCTTACATATTGAAGAATGAGTGGATGTATAAGTGTCTGGATGAAGGATTTAGTAGGTGCATGACTGACTGTATAAGTGAGTGATTAAATGTGTCTCACTGAGTGCATGGGTTAGTGACTAAACTGTTTTAAATTGTGCATCATTGTGTCTGTTGTTTTGTAATCTGATGCATGTGTTGATCATTAGCTATATGACTAACTATATGGGTTATTGATTAGTTGCCCAAGTATTTGTATGGGAGACTGAGTGTGTGTGTGGGTGTCTGGGAGGTGTATGACTCTGTGCATAGATGTGTGAGCAGTTGATTCACTAGATGTATGGGTTCAAAAGTGCATGTGGAAACATCTGTATGGGCGGTTGACTGTGTGCATGAGTGTATTGGTGAGTGAATGGATATCTCAGTGCTACATGTCAAAGTAAGTACATATGTAAAACACAGTACATGTGATAGTTGACATATATAAATAACTGTGCATAAGAGCCAGTAAATGTGTGAGTGGCTGTATGGATTATTGTGAACTTGTATCAGGGATTGTATAACAGAGTAAATATGTGTTATTATATGTTCCAATAAGTAAGGTGTGTATAACTATATAGTTGAGGAAATCGAGGTGTGATTGATTCTTTGCAAGACTGACTAGGTGTGTGAGTAACTCCATGGATGAGTGACAGTCTGTGAGTGTCTGTTTACACTGAGTGTATCTAAGGTTATATTAGAGTCTGAAGAGGTTCATTGTATCATCACATGAATGATGTCATCAGTGATGTGATCAGTAATGTCAAATGAGATGTCATCAGTGATGTCATCAGTGATGTCATTTGAGATGTCATCAGTGATGTCATCAGTGATGTCACTGACCATGTCATGAATGATGTAATATGTGACATCATCAGCAGTGGATTGCAGGTGCGCGATATATAGTTAGTGCAACTAACTATATATGGAATTTCAATGGTTTTGTGTGAGTAAAATAAGGTTTTCTAAATGCTATTTCCTAACTATATATGGTCTATAACCTATGGTTTTTTCAGTGAATTTTCAAGGTTTTGTAAATGCTAATTCCTAACTATATATGGTCTATAACCTATGGTTTTTTCTGTGAATATATATATATATATATATATTACCTACTGGCGGTCGCCAGTAGGTATATATAGTTAGGATTTTTTCTCTATGGGTTTTTTGAAAATTCTATGTCTAATAACTTTGCCGTTTGTGGACGGAATTGGCTGAAATTTTCAGGAAAATGGCACATTTTGTTTCTGAGCAGCCTTTGAAAATTTGGGGGGGGTTCGTCAAGGGGGGGCCGAGAAAAAAGGGGGGTCCCAAAACGCGTTTTTCCCATGTTAATTTCCATAGGGCGGTTGGCCTCACTTTTAGCCCGAACGGCTGAATGGATTTGCACGAAACTTGGCAAAATTGTAGGGACTGGTAGCCCGATGTGCCTTTTGTAGGTCTCAATATATGTGCTCCAGTGGATTTTGAGAAATTAACGTTTAAAAAAAGATATATATCTGTAAGCGCGGACCAGGCAGCGGTCTGGTTCGCGGACTTTTCGCGCAACGGAGCTTTGTGAAGCGAAGCTGATTGGTTCTCCGGCGTCTGTCAACATTCCAAACAGTCCGTAGCGGCCGCCATCTTGTCTCTCGGTAGGATCGAGAGACAAGAGGAGGCGAAAGCGAAGGGGCAAATGACCATAAGGGGGAATAGTAGATCCTCGCTGACCCCCTAGGTTTGATGTGGAGGTTTTAAAAGGGCCCCGCGGGGCAAAAAAAAAAATAATAATAATAATCGAACGGCTGAATGGATTTGCACGAAACTTGGCAAAATTGTAGGGACTGGTAGCCCGATGTGCCTTTGCTAGGTCTCAATATATGTGCTCCAGTGGATTTTGAGAAATTAACGTTCAAAAAAAGATATATATCTGTAACAGCGCTCCGCTTCGCGTACTTTTCGCGTTACGGAGGTTTGCGAAGCTGATTGGTTTTTCGGCGTCTGTAAACATTCCAAACAGTCCGTAGCGGCCGCCATCTTGTCTCTCGGTAGGATCGAGAGACAAGAGGAGGCCAAAGCGAAGGGGCAAATGACCATAAGGGGGCATAGTAGATCGTCCCTGACCCCCTAGGTTTGATGTGGAGGCTTTGAAAGGTTCTCGCAGGGCAAAAAAATATATACCGTTTTTTTAGTTTTTTTGCGTGGAGTGCGCTCGGTTCGCGAACCGGGAAGCGTTCTGGGGAGCGTACTTTCTTGAAAATTAGTGAAAAAAGTTAGAGTACAATAATAATTGTGAGTGATCAGATGTAGGGTAGCTCTGAGAAGAGCTTTTGGGTTTATGGTACATTTAGGTACTTATAAGTAGGTACCAATGCACATTCTTAAATTCAGAGTGAAAACTCTGTTGCCCTCATCTGAGAAGTGAACTCCATCTCCTCTGTAGATATCTTGCATGTAGTAACGCAAGTTATTGTTGTACAGGGAGCCCATTCCATGGTCTCTCATGTAAGCTGAAACAGATTTGTTTACATGCTTCCTCGATTTCTCAATTTGTGGACAAAATTGGTTCGACCACCTCCATTTCTGTCTTTGGCATATATTTGAATATACCAAGGCAGTCTGAGGAAAAAGTGCCATCAATTGCTCAAAGGTGTCCTTTAAAAGCATTTCCAGACCTACCCCAGTCAAAGTGCCCAAATCATTACCTCCACAGTGCACAATTAACAGGTCAGGTTTTGGCAAATGCATAAAGGTTTTCACCAATGGTATCAATTGGTGACATTTTAATCCTCTGTGGCCAAACCACTTAATTTCCACATCTTGTAAATTGAGGTTAGGTAAATTCCTGTTTTCAGCGTACCTTTGAGCCCAATAGATGTAGCTATGTCCAACAATCCAGACAGAAAACATGGCGAGAGAAGGTTCTCCTGCAGTCAGATGAAGTGTGGCAATGAAATGGCAGTTGAAAAAATGAGAGTGTAAAATGAAAAAAACTGAGGAGTTTCTGTGTTAATGAAGCCGTAAGAGTGATTGGTGGATTTTGATTGCTGAAAACAGAAAGTTAGTGTGCATGGATGAGTTCGTTGAAAGATGTATTTTGAGTGGCGAAGAAAAAATCATTAAATGAAAGAATGCTTTGGATATGCAGGTGCACTGAGAGTTCAGAGTTCAATTGCAACATTGTTGTGTGAGAGGTCTTGCAAGAGGTGGTTGCTATGCAGAAAAAGCAGAGAGGGGGCAGAGGGGGGAAGGGTTTTGCTTTGAAAAAAAGTGAGGGAAGAGTTTTGATTGGGTGACATGAGAGATCTGTGTGAGGAATTACAGCATTTCTGTGCTTTTGATAGCTGCAGACTCTGGAGTGCATACCTTTTGCTCTGCTGAAGACAAATTGGTGTGTTTCTGAGACTGTTTTGAAACTCAAAGTATTTGCTAAGGTGAGAAAAAATTTCTTTAATTTAGATAGAAAATAGTGTGCTTTAAGGAGAAAATTATGAAGAAAGTTGTGTTTTTCAAATGTTGCTTTGTCTCAAGTGTTTCACAAATAGATTTTGTTTCTTTGAGAAATTGTAATTGGAGAAAATGTGAAGTATTAGTACTGACAGGGTTTTTATGTGCATAGGAGCTGTGGAGTGTTTTCAAATTATGACTTGTAAATCGTTTTTGAGAAAAAGCAATGGTTTTAATATTGATGATAAGGACATAATGGTGTCTGCTTCTTTATAAGGTAATTGAGAGTCTCTGATGTTATTTTTCCCATTTCAATGTAAGAAGTTTGTCTGTGGAGCAAATTGCTTGTAAATATGCTCCCACCTGTGCATGGCAAATTTAGATTTTGAATGTTTCCGTTACATAGGCATGTTAAAGGTGACTGAAACATGCTGCAAAGGCAATCAAAAAATGCTTTTATGTGTCTTAAGGACATTTTAAGTCATTTCCCCATGTGCAGTGTTTTCAAATTATGAGTTGAAAATCGTTTTTGAGGTAAAGGAATGTTTTCAAAATTTATGTGCGCCATATGACCCCAAATTTTTTTTTCAGGGGTGCAGCCGGGTGTTCTTGAGATACCCCTGCACCGTCGGAAAAATTCGTAATTTGCGATGAGGTAATTGCTAATCGCAAATTGCACCTTCATTCCTATGGGCCTCCTGCTGCATGGAAATGAATGGGTAATCTTGCTGAAATGCAAAGTCGAATCTGTATTTAAAAGGGTCTGCACCTCTGTACGGGTGTTCGCTATGTGAAGCACGAAAGTTTCACGGGCCGAACTCAAGGCCACCTCTCTCTGAGACAAAAGAGCTCTTATTCTTGCCATGCTGTTGAAATGTGCTCCCAAGGTTGGTATTTGTGGCCAGATTGAAAACTCCCTATGTTCATGTGTGGGAGGAAATAGAACATTTCTGCAGCAAATAACCCGTTCATTTACTGTTACGATAAAATGAATACTTTTAATTAACCCAGAACAATCTTCATTATTGAGCATCAAATAACTACCATTTTCCAAGAACTTGAACGTGGGGATGATAGCAGGAACTGGCGTGCCTTGCAACACGCAAGCCATATTTGGTCGGTGTTTGTTGCATGAACCGTGTAACTGTCTGTGCCTACACATTAGTGAATGATCTGGCGTCTCAGTGCATTCCTCTCCATTCAGATAAAGTTCTTGATCATCTTTGAAAATCTGTATGTGTATGGAAGCGACCAGACTTGATGAAGAAAACCACTACCTAAAGGTTAATAACGACCTATTGGTATATATTTCATACAATTTGAAAACTTATATAAAGCAAAAGGCAGCGTTATTAAACCGTGGATAAGGCACGTTGCCAAAGCAGTCAACCTTTTGGATTTATACTGGAAATGTTAAAGGAAGAATTACGGAGTAGGGCCTGTAAATCTTTAATAGACAACGAGTAAAATTACTCCAACCATCGTATTCCTCTAACTCCGGGATAGTAGGGGTGTTTAATTTTTTAGAAGTAGCCAATCCAAAGCATTTGGTCTGGGAAATTGTTTCATTCACAAACAACATATGTTTTGGGATGAGACATGCACGGTGGAAAGCCTCAGTGCCTTGTACCTGCCAGGTTCGTGAACCCCAAACTGATGTAGATCCTGGATATTTTTACTCTGTATTACGTTAGCATGGTCTCATTACTGGTTTAAACGCCATTTTTCCTTTTTTGTAACTTCTGCACACGACACTTAGTTGTTGCTTTAGCTTTCAGCCTACCTGCGTCAAGATCTATGCCTGCTTCAAGCAGGCGCAGGGTTTTGATGTAGCTTTGTCCTATCTGATTGTAAACGCGGCACACCGTGGGTGGCAGAGCAGCGGTGCACGTTAACTGGTGCATCCCTGGGGATGTGCTAGTTAATATAAATCTGCCCCTTTACATTTAATTATGTGCAGGGGACACAGAGTAGGTGAGGTTTATCCAAGGTTAAGAAGAGATGAGTCCTGTTCAGTGAAAAATTGGAGATAGGCTTCAGTATATTATATACTTAAGTAGTGTGTTAAGTTTTTGATGACTGTTATTAATTTACTGTTGGGTAATAGTGGTTAATAACATTTTTTATTATATTTTACCACAGATTCAACTGCAGATTATTTCAAGATTTTAGGATGCCTAGCAAAGAAAGAGTAAGAAAGGCTGGAAAACGTCAAAGACAGCAGGAGCATGGAATATTGCAGCAGTCCTCTAACAAAAAGATTTGTCAAGTCACCAAGAAAGCACCGGGTAAGAGTCGAAAAACAGTCATAAGAAATATGTGTAGTAAAAAAAATATTACTACAGAAAATGTTTCACTCCAGAAAAGGAGAATGAATTCAAATGGTAAGGAAAGGCCAATGAGAAATGTTACTGCTAGAGTAAGAGATAACTCTATGCATGAAAGTAGAAGGAAACAACAGTTTAGGGATATTCGTAAACGAATGTTCCGCAACAGGATAATTGGGAATTTGTTAAAAAATATTAAGAAAGGTCAGCAGAAAGTGGTTTTTTATAAGAGAAAAAAAATAGTTGAGAAAGTTATTGATCAGGCATTTGAAATTAAACGTAAGTTATTTATTTTGACAATCAATAGAATTAGGAAGCTAAACAAGGTAATTTATGATTTCAAAAGAAATAGTAGATGGAAGAGAATAGTTAATCGTAGTAATTTTTGTGAAGTTTTTTCTGGAGAATGGATGCATAGTTCAAGCTCTGAGGCATTTTTTAATGAGGAGAGTTATTTCCAGGATAATGATTTGGTGCATGCAGTTGACACCAGTGGTCGAGCTTATGAAGTGAAAGATGGTTGTCCAGTTGAAAAAGAAAAACTTGTGAGAACAGAGATAGAAGAGGTGTTAGGTAATGAGGTTTTAGGGAGACGTCCTAAGGGTCCTGTGTACACCTGGAAGTGTAGTAGTATTTGCAGTGTACGACAGGATTCCATCAATTTGCTTTGTGATTTTATACGGTCATTTAGTAAGAAAAGTTTGAAGCAGAAAATGAAGTTGTTGCAAGAATTAGATCCTTGCAGAGTGAGAGAAGTGATAGGTTTGCATGGTCATTCACTGGCTTGTCTTTCCAGGAGAGTATGCCAGAGTGTTTTTCATCATTTCAGGATGCTAGCAGTGCATCATAATAAAGTGAGGAAATTAGTTAGAATGTTGTATTATGCTAAGAGTCCAGCAATTATGCTAAAACAATTATGCGCTGCTCTTTTGCATGGTTCTGAAATAGATGTGAAGAATATATGTGAAGAAATTGAGTTTTGTTACTTTGGAAGTAAAGAGGAGAATGTTGAAATTGACCAAGAAGAAGAGAGTAATGTGGAAGATAGTGTACAGGTTTCCAGTACAGATAATTTCCAGAGGGAAATTGCGACGTTTGAGGTGAAATCAAGTGAGAGGCCAAATTTCACTTGTGTGTGTTGTCGACGCACTTATTATAAGAATCAGACTAAGTTAGTGGATTTATATGGAAAAAGTGAAAGGGAAAATAATAGTGAATGGAAGGATTTTACAACATACTTGATGGTAGAAAATTGTTTTGATTTGGGATTGGATCAACGTGTGTGTACTTATTGTTGTAACAAATTAAATCAAAACCAGATGCCTGCTAGAGCAGTTCATAATAATCTGGAATTGGTTGAAATTCCTTCTGAATTGAAGGATTTAAATACTTATGAATCTATTTTGATTCAAAGTATCCATCCCTTTCAGGCTATTGTAAGAATGGAGCCAAAGACAGGGAAATTGCCTCCATCAGATTTACAGAGAGGATTAAAGGGAAGAGTTGTTTATTTGCCTCTAGATTTGAAGAAAAACATTAACACAATTGGAGTAGAAAAAGTGGAAGAGGAACCTCTGGTTATCTTAGTTAATGGGGTTCCGACAAAGAATAAGAAAATATGGCAAGATTTAGTAGATGTTAGGAAAGTCAAAAGGGCAACATTGTATTTGAAAAAATATAATAAATACTATAAAAATGTATATGTTGCAGAAGAGGAAGTAAGTGAGGAAGAGGATAGCGATTTGTGTGCTGGTCAAATTGAGAAAGTAGAACCCTGTACTAGTGAAGAAATATATGAACATTATAGTGTTCATCCTTTGCATTCCAAGGAAGTCATGGGGAATGCTATTGAGTTGTTTCAAATGAAACAAGCGAAAGGGAGTCCCATTAGTGTTTGGGAGGAAAGTTTGGAAGCTCGGTGTTTCCCACAGCTTTTTCCAACAGGTCAGGGAGGAAGATATGATGAGCGACCTCATCAAATTCCTGCTTCTGAATACCGGACTTTGCGATTGTATGCAGGAGATCCTAGGTTTCGACAATGCATTCCTTATTTGTTTCATCTCCTGTTTGAAAGCGATCTGTCTGGACTGTCATATGCAGTGAACCACATCTTGAAAAGTGGTATACACATGCAAAACATCTCGGCAAGTGACTTTATGGATAAAGTCAATGTCCAAGACAGTATTTTGGATTCTCACCTGATTAATCTCATGGCGTGTCAGCGTGGTACTAATGAGTACTGGTACCGTCGTCATGGTGATTTAAAATGTATGCTGAGGAACTTAGGAACTCCCACATGGTTCCTCACTTTGAGCTGTGCTGAGTATGGCTGGGAAGACTTACTTGAATTTCTACGAGAGGCAAATGCTAACGTAGAAAACATCGAATTCAAGACACCCGGAGAACTGTGCTCTTTGGATCCAGTCAATGTATGTAGGTACTTCAATCATAGATTTGAAGGTATGATGTCTTTCATCATGAATAAGAAGAATCCACCTCTTGGAGAGGTGTTGGATTTCTTCTGGAGGAAGGAGTACCAAGCAAGAGGTGCTCCTCATATACATATGTTGCTGTGGAACAAGGATGCACCTAAATTTGGAACGGATGCAGACGACTCAGTGATGAGTTTCATAGAACAGTATTCTACGTGTGCTGTTCCAAACGCAAAGGAGAAAAAAAGCCTAAGAGAAAAAGTTCTACGTTTCCAAAGCCATCGATGTGGAAAGTACTGTCGTCATAAATTCCGGAACAAAGACAAGTTCTACACCAAATGTCGTTTCGGCTTTCCACGATCGGTGATTTCTAAAGGAAGAGTGAACAGTTTGATGTCTTCGCTGCGACATAATGTGATGAAGAAATCACCTAAAAACACATACAATTTGAAGAGGAACGAAGAGTCTAAGTACATCAACGACTACAACCCGGTGATTTTGTCCATGTGGAATGCTAACATGGATATACAGTTTGTGGCTGATAACTGTATGGCTGTGGCTAGGTATGTGACATCTTACATCACCAAAAAAGAGAAGACAGAATTGAAGGATATGTGGGAGGACATTTCCCATGAAAAGAGCCTCAGCAAGAAGTTGTACAGTTTCAGTCTGAAGATGTTGTCGCATCGAGAAATCGGAGCTTACGAATGTTCTGACCGGTTGTCTTCAGCAAGTCTCTATGCCAAGTCCAGGAGTATCATTTGGGCGAGTGTTGGTCTTGCTGCAACGCGTAATCGAGTTCTGAAACCTGTGTGGGAAATTGAGTATTTGGCGGAAAAGGAGCCAAACAGTACCGACATTTTGAAGAGCAACATGTTGGATACATATTATCCAAATCGAAGCAGTCACCTCGAGAATGTTTGTCTGTATGAGGTTCTGCAAAATTACATATTCAAGAGGAACATCAAAGAAGATACTGAGAAAGGAGTGTATGCTGTAATAGGAAGTGAGGGATGTCTGGTCAAGCAAAGAAAATGCCACTTGATAAACCATCGAAAATTGAGTGGCGAATCTCCTGAAAAAAAGGAGTTTTTCTATTTAGCACTTTTGCAACTTTTTAAGCCTTGGCGTGCAGAAGAGGAACTGCTTGGAGATTTCCTCTGTTACGAAGACTCTTTCAATGCTGCCAAGGAGACCATAGAATGTCCTGCTTTTTCCAAATATGTAGAAATGTTGAATGTGGAAATTGAGCAGGAAGCAACGATTGCAGCCGAGATTGCCAGAGACAGTTCTCAGGACAGTCAGAGTTCTGCTTCATTGAGTCAGGATCCACTAGGAGGACCTCTTATCGAAAATGAAGCTGCCACTGCTATGAATGAAGTGGAAAGAGCCATGGCACATGCTCAGGAGGATGCGGTTAACTTAGAAGAGTTGGAAAGACAACTCAACGTTGAGCAGAGGAAAATATATGACGAACTTACCATGCAAATTGATCATGGATTAAGTCATGATAAGAAAGAGTGCTCATGTACGTCGTTGAAGCCTGTCCGACTCTACGTGAGTGGAGAAGCGGGAACTGGAAAAAGTTTCCTTATTAAAGCAATTTCATGTTATTTGCAGGAAAGGACAGAGTCATCGCTGTCTTGTGTTGTCACCGCTCCAACTGGACTGGCAGCACATAACATTAAAGGGATTACTTTACATCGTTTACTGATGCTGCCAGTGGAGCATGACAACAAATTAGAATATCACAAGCTATCTGGAGATGCTTGTTTTGAAGTTTCAAGAGTCTTGAGGAAAATGAAACTTCTTATCATTGACGAAGTAAGCATGGTTTCCAATGTCATGCTTGCCTTTGTGCATTTGAGAATGCAAGAAGTTCTCAAAACAGAGTATGATGTGTTATTTGGTGGCAAACACATCATTGTTTTTGGAGATCTTCTGCAGCTGACACCAGTGAAAGGGCAACCTGTGTTCAAAATGCTCACGCATGAAGATACCAGGAAGTGCTTAGGGAGTATTGGCAACGTCAATATATGGTTAAACTTCAATTATGCTGAACTGCATGAAAATATGCGTCAGGCAAAGGATGAAGTTTACAAGACTATTCTACAAGATGTTAGAATTGGAAAAGTGACCGAGCATGGGAAAGAAGCTTTACATGCACGATTACTGACAAATTTATATCCAGACGAAGATGTTGTGCCTGAGAATATTTTTCAGAAAGTTACTGAGAAAAAATCTGGAATATGTTTGATGCCAACTCTTGCAGAATGTGCCAAATTCAACAACAAAATGTTGCATTTAGAAAAGCAAGAGATTGTGAAATTGGAAGCTATTGACAGAGTAGAGCATATGGGATCAACAATTATTTTGTCTGAGAATCTGAAAACAAAATTGGATTCATTAGAGAAGAGTATATCTAAAACTGCGGGTTTTGAAAAGACTCTGAATGTGTGCTTGAACTGCCGTATAATTTTAAGAAGGAATTTACATGTTGAAAGAGGTCTGGTAAATGGATCAATGGGTAATGTTGTTGATTTTGTGAAATACAGAAATAGAGATGGAATTGAATTTTTAAAAATTAAATTTGATGGCATTGAGGAAGTACAGCTAATTGCTCGTTGTTCTGCTAGATTTTTGCTTGTAAAAGACTTATATGTTCGTCGTAAGCAGTTTCCTGTTTGCTTGGCATATGCGGTGACAATCCATAAATCGCAAGGTTTAAGTGTAGACTGTGCATTGGTGAATATTGGCAGTTCTGTGTTCAAGGAGGGTATGGCATATGTGGCATTGTCACGAGTTAGGACTTTATCGGGATTGTACTTGATTGAGTGTGATGTCACAAACATTTGTGCGGATCTAGATTGTGTTAAGGAATACAATAGGTTGAGAAGAGAGTATGCGCCACATTTGCCTCAGTATCCTTTGTTTGAGAAACGTGTGGTAGGCCGGAAACGAAGAAATGTGACCAATACTGGGGAGGTTGTAGCAAAAAGACGAAAAGTTGATGAACCTGAAATTATAAGCAGAAACAAAAAGGATTCTGTTGAAGATGTTGTTGGTTTTCAATTTGAAAACAGTTCTGGTGTCAACTGCTATGCTAATGTAGTGGTTAATGTTGTCTTTTCTCTAGAAACTTTAAAAGAACAGATTGTGGTCAATTCGGATCAAAGATTTTGCAGTTTGTTAAATGCTGTGTTAGAGAAATGTAGCACTGATAGAACAAACATAGAAAGTGTGTCTGAAATTCGAAATCTGTTAGACAGATGTTCAGGCCAAACACAATTCTCTCAAAATAGTCAGCAAGATTGTCAGGAGTTTTTAATGTATATGCTTGATGTATTGCATGATGAAGGTGTAGATGTAGATCACCTGTTTGGGCTTTCTTATCAATGGCAGCATGACTGCGAGAACTGTAGGGTATCAGCTACTACTAGTGTAGACTCAGAAAGATTTATATATTTAACTTTGCCAGACAGTAAATCAGTCTCTTTTAATAAGCTAGTAAAAGCAGCTGATCACAACATGGAGTGTAGCCAATGTAAATCTGAAATGATGTCCACTTTATTTATACGAACATATGGCCAGTATGTCATTTTAATGTTCCAACGATGTAGGCCTGATGGAACAAAATTGACAACTTTAATTAAAAAAGTTGTGGCTTCACAGTTGTCAATATCAGGAAGGACTTTTGTAACTGTAGCAATTATATATCATGATGGTCCTTCAATAACATCAGGACATTATACAGCTTATTTAAAGTGTAGAAATGGCTGGTCATTCTGCAATGATTCTGTTTTAATTTTCAAAAAAAAATTGCCATATGACCTTAAAAACTCTTACCTGGTGTTTTTAAAACCAAAATTTTAGGGAAAGAATCTCGGGATGTGCTCTGAGGAATTTCAAGAAGTTCTCATGGCTCCTACACTATTTGGCCTTGAGGATAAGTGTAGTACAGAGACATAACTTTTTACCATAACACTGGACGTTATTGAGAAATACGTGCACTTTGAATGAGTTCAGAAAAACTATTTCTTTTTATAAGCTAATTGAAGCAGCGAATCAAAACATGGAGTAGAGGGAATGTAAGTCTGCAATGCTGTCTACTGTTTTACATTGCTTTGTGATTAAAAGTGATGTAGAGAATTAAATAATTGTACTAGTCATAAAGGTAGTGTAAGTCTGCTTCATAGTAAGCAGTATCAGTGTGATAGGAAATGTAGAACATGATTGAGCAAGAAGGGGAAGATATTACTAGTCCAGGATTGTGTAAATGATCTTCAACATTTTAATTCTGAAAGTTGCGGAAATGCGAAAAGACGGGATTGGCTTACAAGAAATCCAAGAGTTATACATGGCTCTGACACGATTTGGCCTTGTGGAATCGTGTGGTAGAGAGCGAGAAGTCATTTATTGTATGTAACATGTTTTTGAAAACGATGGAGGTTTTCTTTCAGAAAGTGGCGGGTTGAAAGTAATAACAGCACAACAGAGTGTAAGCTGTTCATAGGACATCCTTGGCCGTCATGGAAAGTAAGTTAACTTTAAGGAGTTCTGAATTCTGATTTGTAATGTATGGGTTTTTTAAACACAATCATTTTGATTGTGTTTTTTTTTCCCCGCTGTTATATGATGAATACCTTCAAGTCACTGTTTTAGTGAAATTTGATACATTCTGAGAACAGCAAAAATAAACCATTTAACATGTATAATTAATTCTGTTCTGTTTGCATTTATGATGTACATGTAGAACTGTGTAGGAGGCATGGAGAAGGTGAGGCTTCTGTCAGTGTCAAAGTTGTTGCATACAGTGCTCATATTCTACGTAGTCTTTTATATTTCATTACTTTCACTGTTTCTGACAGATCTAAAAATTTTTTTTTTAAAAGAACAGTAAGTATAAGGGAAGGAAACAGACAGTTATGTTAAAAGAAACACAGCTATAGGGAATAAACTAGGGATACTGTTACCCGCAATCCTCTGCTGATGATGTCACTGAGCATGTCATGAATGATGTAATATGTGACATCATCAGCAGTGGATTACGGGTAATAGTATCTCTAGTTTACTCCCCTATAGCTGTCTTTCTTTTAACATAACTGTCTGTTTCCTTCCCTTATACTTACTGTTCTTTTTTATAAAAAAAATTTTTTGGTTCGCTTCCGGTTCGCGTACCGGGGAGCGAACTGGGAAGCGAACTAAGAGAAATAGAGGTTGGCACAGTTGCAAATATTGTACCAATTTTTTTATAACGGGGAGGTAGTTCTGAAAAGAACTTTTTTTTAAATTGTTTTTGTTGTTTTATATTTTTTTTATTATTTTTCTGAACATTTTTTTACTTTTTTTGAATTTTTCTGAACAGTTTTATATTTTTTTTGTTTTTTTTTCGGAGGGGGCAACGAAAACGATTCATTGTAAAGGGCTCAACAGGAGGAAGAAAACAAAAAAAAGAATTTATTGTTTGGGGAGTTTCGGACAAACATGAGCATGATTGTTAATAGCTCTGTTGATCAGAGTGATGCTACTTTCTGCGTAGCAAATGATTCCACTGCAATGTACGCAGACTTGTTTTACTTCACGAAATCTCGTTTGTATATTTGGCACCATCTCCCTGCCCTCTGGTCCCGTTACTTCCGGTACAACAGATCTTCTGGCCATAATAGGGAGATTATCTAGGTCGTCCTGTTCCTCTTCTTCCTCTTCTTGCTGAATTATAACTTTAGCAGGTGGTCCACTCTTCCTTGGATGTGGTGGAGGTGGTGGGGAAGCACCAGCTGAAGCTAGTAAAGAAGCCATTGCTCACTGGTAACAAAGGGTCTTTCTCTCACAATGATAAAAGTCAGAGTGAGGAAAGAAGGAGGGATTTTCACCATTTGGGAAAAAAAATAGTTCTCAACCAATGAAAAGTGTTCATTTTAGATCATATGACCTAGTCTTACATCATTAGGAAACCGAAAGTGAAATGAACCAATGAAAAGTGTTATTACCAAGTCACATGACCTGCTGTGTTTACGTTACGCGCTTTGCAGGGCCTCCCGGTTTGCTTCCAGAAACCTGTGCTTTGCGACTCGGTAAGCGTACGAGTTCGCTAACGTAGCACGTCATATGACGTATCACGCGACAACGCGAAACGTCATGCGGACGGGAGGCGTCACGATGTTGTTTTCTAACGCGGCAGTTGCGGTAAAGAAACGTTTACCGGCTCGCGGTCTATTTCGCGGCATCAAGGTCAGCTAACGGGAAGCTTCCCGATTCGCGAAGCGGAAACGAAGAAAAAAAAATATTTAAAAAAAAAAATTATTCATAAACATATAAAATATATTTTTGGATTTAAAGAAGAATACATTTTACAGCTACAGATATTAGCTGTTAAAAAACCAATGAAATTCACAGAAAAAACCATAGGTTATAGACCATATATAGTTAGGAATTAGCATTTACAAAACCTTGAAAATTCACTGAAAAAACCATAGGTTATAGACCATATATAGTTAGGAATTAGCATTTAAAAAAACTTATTTTACTCACACAAAACCATTGAAATTCCATATATAGTTAGTTGCACTAACTATATATCGCGCACCCGTAATCCACTGCTGATGATGTCACATATTACATCATTCATGACATGGTCAGTGACATCACTGATGACATCACTGATGACATCTCAAATGACATCACTGATGATATCTCATTTGACATCAATGGTCACATCAATGATGATATCATTAATGTGACAATACAATGCATCTCCTCACACTTTAATATAACCTCTGTTACACCCAGTGTTAAATACAGAGTATAATTTTTGAAACCATTGACACACCAATACTAGTTACTACATACCCACTCACTGATTCCTACGTCTACACACACATTCACTCATTCACCCATACAATCATTCATACATACAATCACTCATCTTTACAACACTATCATATGCACTCATACACCTATACAGACACTCACACTCTGCCACTCATCCATGGAGTTACTCACACACCTAGTCAGTCCTGTAAAGAATCAATCACAGTTCCATTTTCTAATCTACACAGTTAAACATAGAGTACCTTACATTTTAAAACATATACTAACACATACTTACTCTCTTATAGAATCACTGATACAAGTACACATTGATCTGCACAGAGTCACACACCTCCCAGCCAGTCATACACACACTCAGTCTCCCATACAAATACTTGTGCAACCAATCAATAACCCATATAGCTACTTATATAGCTACTGATCAACACAGCAGCTTGCACAACAACAGACATGCTGATGCACACTTTCAGACAGTTTAGTCACTAACCCGTGCATTTAGTAAGACGCATTTAATCACTCACTCATACAGTCAATCACGCACCTACTAAAACCTTCATTCAGACACTTATACATCCACTCATTCTTCAATATGTAAAACATATTTAAACTTTACAGAAACACATAATCACTGGATGTTGTCATCAGTGATGTCATTTGAGATGTCATCAGTGATGTCATCAGTGATGTCACTGACCATGTCATGAATGATGTAATATGTGACATCATCAGCAGTGGATTACGGGTGCGCGATATATAGTTAGTGCAACTAACTATATATGGAATTTCAATGGTTTTGTGTGAGTAAAATAAGGTTTTTTAAATGCTAATTCCTAACTATATATGGTCTATAACCTATGGTTTTTTCAGTGAATTTTCAAGGTTTTGTAAATGCTAATTCCTAACTATATATGGTCTATAACCTATGGTTTTTTCTGTGAATATATATATATATATATATATATATATATATATATATATATAATACATATTTAAATTTCAAACTAAACTTCATTCACTAAATGATATCATCAGTAATGTCATCAGTGATGTCATTTGAGATGTCATCGGTGATGAAATCAGTGACGTCACTGACCATGTCATGAAAGATGTAATATGTGATAAAATCAGCAGTGCATTGCGGGTGCGCGAGGTATAGTTAACAGAACTAACTATACCAGAGGAATTTCTGTGGTTTTGAATGAGTGAAATGTCCAGCTAACTATAACACCCCTGAAACCTATGTTTTTTTCTATGAATTTATATATATATATATATATTCACTGAAAAAACCATAGGTTATAGACCATATATAGTTAGGAATTAGCATTTAAAAAACCTTATTTTACTCACACAAAACCATTGAAATTCCATATATAGTTAGTTGCACTAACTATATATCGCGCACCTGCAATCCACTGCTGATGATGTCACATATTACATCATTCATGACATGGTCAGTGACATCACTGATGACATCACTGATGACATCTCAAATGACATCACTGATGACATCACTGATGACAACATCCAGTGACTGTATGTTTCTGTAAAGTTAAAATATATCTTACATATTGAAGAATGAGTGGATGTATAAGTGTCTGGATGAAGGATTTAGTAGGTGCGTGACTGACTGTATGAGTGAGTGATTAAATGTGTCTCACTGAATGCATGGGTTAGTGACTAAACTGTCTTAATTTGTGCATCATTATGTCTGTTGTTCTGTAAACTGCTGCATGTGTTGATCATTAGCTATACGAGAGGCTATATGTGTTATTAATTGCTTGCCCAAGTATTTCTATGGGAGATTGAGTTTGTGTGGGGGTGGCTGAAAGGTGTGTGACTCTATGCATAGATGTGTGAACAGTTTATTCACTAGGTGTATGAGTTCAAGAGTGCATGTGGAAACAGCTACATGGGCAGTTGACTGTGTGCATGAGTGTATTGATGAGTAAATGGATATCTCAATGCTACATGTCATAGTAAGTACATATGTAAAACACAGTACATGTGAGAGTTGGCATATATAAATAACTGTGCATGAGAGCCACCGAATGAGTGAGTGGTTGTATCGATCATTGTGAACTTGTATCAGGGATTGTATAAGAGAGTAAATATGTGTTAGTATATGTTTCAATAAGTAAGGTGTGTTTAACTGTATAGTTGAAGAAATGGAGATGAGATTGTTTCTTTGCATGACTGACTGGGTGTGTGAGTAACTCCATGGATGAGTGGAAGTGTGTGAGTGTCTGTATACACTGAGTGTATCTAAGATTATATTAGAGTCTGAAGAGGTTTATCGTATTAGCACAAGAATGATGTCAAATGAGATGTCATTAGTGATGTCATCAGTGATGTCATTTGAGATGTCATCAGTGATGTCATCAGTGATGTCACTGACCATGTCACTGACCATGTCATGAATGATGTAATATGTGACATCATCAGCAGTGGATTGCAGGTGCGCGATATATAGTTAGTGCAACTAACTATATATGGAATTTCAATGGTTTTGTGTGAGTAAAATAAGGTTTTTTAAATGCTAATTCCTAACTATATATGGTCTATAACCTATGGTTTTTTCAGTGAATTTTCAAGGTTTTGTAAATGCTAATTCCTAACTATATATGGTCTATAACCTATGGTTTTTTCAGTGAATTTCAATGGTTTTTTAATAGCAAATATCATAAGCTGTCGAATGTCAAGTACGTGGTAAGTGAAAACATTTTCGTGTTTATGCACACTGATCTGCTTTGAATGGTGCCCCCCCCCCTCATTTCTATTAGGAGTACTCTCTCTTTGCAGATAGTGAAAGGTAGTTAACGCAGGTCTTTGCCCCCATTGTAATCCGTCGTGCCTGCTTCTCTCTCCATTTGATTCATTGTTATCCAAGTATTTACTGTTTTAGAATTAGTTCTCTTTGGTTCATTCTCTATTTACAAACAAACACAGAGTCGCAATACTCTGTTTAGTCTTTGCAGATAACGAAAAATCGTGTAAAAAAAAAGAAAAGGAATCGAGCAAAATCAGTAGGCCACTAATGGGATCTCTTTTTGACCTCGCTAAAATAGAAACATTAGGAACAACCCCTCATGACAAATACAAAACTAGTGAGATGAACTGAACTCCACACAATGATGGCTGCAAAACAGCTCGGCTCCGCCACCCACCCCGCCCAAAATAACGATAAAGAACGGCTGCCATGATTGGTTGCGGAATGACCACGACGGAGCTACGAAATGGTGCTGCTCTCATGCTAACCCCAGCTTCAGTCTGAAACATCCAGAAACACTGTAGACTACCAATTTGATCAGTTCCGGTAGCGCCCCAATGTAACCCGGTAGAGAAGAACTAGCCCTCCCCTCTTTGACTGATGGTTCTTGTTGCCTGTCCCTTCTGTTGTCATTTAACAGAACTATTTAGCCTGCTGAAAGGGGTTGTGTTCCGACCGCTGGTTGGTGGAGACATTTTGACTATATTCTGTACCTGCGTTGTCGCGTAATGCGTCATATGACGCGCCGCGTTAGCGCATCCGGAAGTCATCCGGGGCGCGCAGCGCGTAACGTAAGCATAACAAGTCATGTGACTTGTTAATAAAACTTTTCATTGGTTCATTTTACTTTTCTTATTGTAATGATGAAAGGCTTGGTCATATGACCTAAAAATTACGCTTTTCATTACTTCCGAACATTATTTTTTCTTAAATATATGTTATAATGTTCCAGGCTAATGTACTTTCCCGGAAATTTTACAACTGTCCTGCAAGTAAAATATATTCTTTTTTCGAGAAAAAGAGCGTTTCTTCGTCCCATGACGGAGCCGTTGAGCAAAAGAGGGTCGACCTGCTGTCTTAGTCGCCGATACGCCTGAATATGAGATTCTTATCGATCACTTTATGTTGCAGGAATAGAAAACACAACAGCCCTTGACCATTTATCTTTACTGCGTTCCTTCGTATTATACCTTTTACCCTTCATGTAATTGGTCTGCTTTATTTCACTTGCCTTTTAATGATTCTAAAACAGTGACTATTATTAAAAACTTTACCAATGTATATACTACTACCATGTTTTCTTTTAAAAACCTTTATTGTGAAAATTTCATTATACAAATACGAGCCTATAACCACGTGGGCCGGCCACGGAGCAAACTGTAATCGTATATGATGAATAGACATTTACACTGTAGAGGAACGTAACGGGCGGGCCATTAGGTTGCAAGAACTAAGGTGTCTAACAGTTACGGAATCGGTGGACGTACATTTTATAATTAAAATACGACAGGGCCAGTTACAATAAAATTATCTAGATATACATTTGCGGGCAAGTACCATGGGTGACGTTAATTCGAACTTTCAACAGTACAGTAATCAATAACACATCAGAACTTAATATCAATAGGGATGTCGAAATATTCAATCAATTCTCGTCCCCGCCCGCCATGTGCTTCAAAACTGCATACGTATCTCGTGATTTCAAGGTTCTGCAACCAGTACACAACAAGGAGTTACGAGTCCCATTTATTCTGGCGCCATTTTGGGCGAGGACGGGCAGGTCCAGGATATAGTCAAAATGTCTCTACCAACCATCGACTATGATGATGTTCATATGCTGTATTTATTAGAGTAACACTCATCTGTCCACATGAAATTAATTTGCCACAATCTAAACATGTCATTTTAATCTTTCCAAAGTTCTTCTAAATATTTGGGACCGTTTCCCTTGCCTCTGAAGCTCTCAGTGCCACTTCTTTGATGAATGTACTAGCAGGTCAGGGGTTCTCCTCCAAATCTCTCTTTTATGCAGCACTATAATTAATTGGTGCCACCTCTCCATATGACGATGCATGGTATAGTTACCACAACTATATTTTTTTTCGGTTCCTCTGGAGAGTTCATCGTGGCAGATGAAGCGTGTAACGTACCGGGCATTTACCTTTTTTTGCATGTACAGGAAAGGAAAAAAAAATCGAGCGTCCGAGTTCTAAGGTGTCCCAGGGCCATTTTGGTGGACCAGGCCCAAATCCAAAGAACAGCTATCTCACAGGCTAATGGGGCGACCCACGCCGAGTTTCAGCATTGTAGGATGACCACACAAGTACAGCAACTTGCTAGACATCACCTCGGTGCCATCCGGATCTCGGCGCCCCACTGCAGATGAAGTGCCTCTCAACTATGAAACCACCACGGTGACATCCGGATCTTGGCGCGTTGTGCTGCCTTCGGCCTATTCGCACATCGGTCCGCTACTGACGCCATCTCACAGGCTAATGGGGCGACCCACGCCGAGTTTCAGCATTGTAGGATGACCACACCAGTACAGCAACTTGCTAGACATCACCTCGGTGCCATCCGGATCTCGGCGCCCCACTGCAGATGAAGTGCCTCTCAACTATGAAACCACCACGGTGACATCCGGATCTTGGCGCGTTGTGCTGCCTTCGGCCTATTCGCACATCGGTCCGCTACTGACGCCATCTCACAGGCTAATGGGGCGACCCACGCCGAGTTTCAGCATTGTAGGATGACCACACCAACTTGCTAGACATCACCTCAGTGCCATCCGAATCTTGGCATCTCAACGCCTAGTGGTATCTTCCATACAAAAAATATTGTTACGCTGCCTTTGGCCCCATTCGCACATCAGTCCGCAACTTAGACATCACCTCGGTGCCATCCGGATCTTGGCATCTCAGCGCCTTGTGGTGTCAGTCAGAAAATATTGTTGTGCTGCCTTCGGCCTATTCGCACATCGGTCCGCTACTGACGCCATCTCACAGGCCAACGGGGCGCCCCACGCCGACTTTCAGCATTGTAGGATGGCCACACCAGTGCGGCAACTTGCTACACACCACCTCGGTGCCATCCGGATCTTGGCATCTCAGCGCCTTGTGGTGTCTTCTACTCCGGAAATATAGTAGAAAATATTGTTGCGCTGCCTTTGGCCCCATTCACACATCAGTCCGCTACTGACACCATCTCACAGGCCAACGGGGCGCCCCACGCCGACTTTCAACATTGTAGGATGGCCACAGAAGTGCGACAACTTACTAGACACCACCTCGGTGCCATCCGGATCTTGGCGCGTTGTGCTGCCTTCGGCCTATTCGCACATCGGTCCGCTACTGACGCAAACTCACAGGCCAACGGGGCGCCCCACGCCGACTTTCAGCATTGTAGGATGGCCACACCAGTGCGGCAACTTCCTACACACCACCTCGGTGCCATCCGGATCTTGGCGCGTAGTGAAGCTGCAGCAGCTGCAAATAAGCTTCAGACAGTGTTACAACCGCTGCTCAGAACTCTCAACTATGACACCACCTCGGTGCCATCCGGATCTTAGCGCGTTGTATTGCCTTCAGCCTATTCGCACATCGGTCCGCTACTGACGCCGCCTCACGTGCCAACGTATTTTCTCCGCATTTTATACCCTATGCCGCATAACAGGTCATGTGACTTGTTTATAAAACTTTTCATTGGTTCATTTTACTTTTGGTTTCCTAATGATGGAAGGCTTGATCATATGACCTAAAAACAACACTTTTCATTGGATGAAAACTTTTTTTTTCCCCCAAACGATGAAAGCCCCACCTTGTTTCTGGATGTTTCAGACTAAACTGGCGTCACCATGAGAGCACCACCATCTCGTAGCTCCGTCGTGGTCATTCCGCGAGCAATCATGGCAGCCGCTCCCCACCAGAAGCCTGCAGGACTCGGGGCCCCCAAAACTTTTGATGAATTCTCAAGGCGGAGGGGACGCTTTCGAGAATGGGGTCCAAGACCTAGCAGACAAGCGTCCGATTTCCAAGGTGTCCCAGGGCCATTTCAGTGGACCAGGCCCAAAAAGGAAACAGCCTGCCGCCATTTTGAGAGTCCTGTGACAGCCGCCTATCGCTGCACCGCAAGAGTGGGCGCAACTCAGCTGAATGGCGGATTTTGACACAGTGGACCAAAAGCGGACGGAATGGCAACTGAAACGGTAAAGGGGCGCCCCACTAAAACAGATGAGACTCCACCTGGAGAGGCCCGTTCACGCCGCCTCCCCCGGGGCGCTCCACGCCGTTATTCGGAGCAGCATTGTAGGATACCAAAACCAGTGCGGCAACTTACTGGACATCACCTTGGTGCCATCGTTCTGCTGCCTTGGAACTATTCGCACAACAGTTTGCTACTGATGACCCACCCCCCGCGACGCCCCACGCCGTTATTTGCTGGGTGGCAACTTACTAGACATCACTTTCGTGTCATCTAGATTTCGGCGCGTTCTGCTGCCTTGGAACTATTCGCACAACAGTTTGCTACTGATGACCCACCCCCCGCGACGCCCCACGCCGGAAATCTGGACGTTGTGCTGCGTTGGGACTATTCGCACAGCCGACCGCTACTTCGTTGTTTTTCTCTAAAAATGTTTATATGTTAATACTATTTTTGTTTTCTTGTATATATTTATAAGTTATTAAAGTTTTATAATCTTACTACTTTGTCGGAGTGCTATATATTTTTAATGTGACACATAATTGTAAAAACTTTGATGTACAAAGAGTCATCCCTGGAATCTTCCGCTTCACGCTCGGTCCCCTCCCCAATCACAATACAGGATGGTTTTCAGATAATAGCAACGCTTCTGCTGTGACGGATCTCATCGAGTGTGGGCCTTGATCTACTATAACTCCTTTGAAGACGGGTGATTCTTTACAGCTGTGGCCATAAACTACATCTGCAGGGCTAGCTGATAGCCTAGGACCGGCCTGGACAATCGGACACAGAGGAAAAGGAGTGTCAGAGGGTGCGGTAGTGAATAGGGCGAAAGGGAGGTGTCGGGCGGGCACAGGGTGTGATTCTCAGGGAAGAACAGCGCAGATGGGGGGAGGTTTATTACCCATGCATAAAACAGAGAGCGGGGGTGACCACTGCCTGGGGGAGATGCTTGCGAGGGTGGGGAGCCATGCTAAGGATCGACAGCGTGCACAGAGTGGATCTGGTCAAGGCATCTAAAATGGCTGCCGTGCACGACAAAAGTGTGGCATTTGAAAAAAGACAAGATGGCGCACACAATGTTTTTCAACAATTCCTGATTTCCTTCGAATCGAACGTTAACAGACGTTGGGGCATATTACCAAAGTTAAGCGATATTTATCCCTAACGATGCATTGCAAAGATTTTTTTACCGTCAGAAATTATCGCAGATAAACCTTGCTATTATCAAGGTTTATCGCAAATACGATAAAAAACGAGCGCAATGCATTAATATCGCTGAAAACTCCGCGATATTCATGCATTACCGAGCTAATGCTCTTAGCCATGTTATCCACCTCCCATTGGATAACATGGCTAAGAACTGCTCAGGGCAGCTGTTACTTTTTGGAGATATTCGCGCTTATCTCGAATATTTCCAAAAGTTGATAATAGGAGATAGCGATGTTAGCGACTGTTTCCAGTCGCTAACATCTTGGCATGCCCACTTTGCATGTCATTAGTGATAAATATCACTCACATGCAAAGTGGGACCCAAGATGGTCGCTATCTCCTACTAGCCGTCGCTAACTGGTGTTAGCAACAGCTAGGTAATACAGATATAATTTTATCTCCGCGAAGCGGAGCGCTGTTACAGATATATATCTTGTTTTTGAACGTTAATTTCTCAAAATGCACTGAAGCACATATATTGAGACATAGCAAAGGCACATCGGGCTACCAGTCCCTAATATTTTACCAAGTTTCGTGCAAATCCATTCAGCCGTTCGATTATTATTATTATTATTTTTTTTTGCCCCGCGGGGCCCTTTTAAAACCTCCACATCAAACCTAGGGGGTCAGCGAGGATCTACTATGCCCCCTTATGGTCATCAGCCGTTCGATTATTATTATTATTTTTTTTTTTTGCCCCGCGGGGCCCTTTTAAAACCTCCACATCAAACCTAGGGGGTCAGCGAGGATCTACTATGCCCCCTTATGGTCATTTGCCCCTTCGCTTTGGCCTCCTCTTGTCTCTCGATCCTACCGAGAGACAAGATGGCGGCCGCTACGTACTGTTTGGAATGTTTACAGACACCGGAGAGCCAATCAGCTTCGCTTCGCAAAGCTCCGTAACGCGAAAAGTACGCGAAGCGGTGCGCTGTTACAGATATATATCTTTTTTTGAACGTTAATTTCTCAAAATCCACTGAAGCACATATATTGAGACCTAGCAAAGGCACATCGGGCTACCAGTCCCTACAATTTTGCCAAGTTTCGTGCAAATCCATTCAGCCGTTCGATTATTATTATTATTATTTTTTTTTGCCCCGCGGGGCCCTTTTAAAACCTCCACATCAAACCTAGGGGGTCAGCGAGGATCTACTATGCCCCCTTATAGTTATTTCCCCCTTTGTTTTGACCTCCTCTTGTCTCTCGATCCTACCGAGAGACAAGATGGCGGCCGCTACGGACTGTTTGGAATGTTGACAGATGCCGGAGAACCAATCAGCTTCGCTTCACAAAGCTCCGTTGCGCGAAAAGTCCGCGAACCAGAGCGCTGCCTGGTCCGCGCTTACAGATATATATCTTTTTTTAAACGTTAATTTCTCAAAATCCACTGGAGCACATATATTGAGACCTACAAAAGGCACATCGGGCTACCAGTCCCTACAATTTTGCCAAGTTTCGTGCAAATCCATTCAGCCGTTCGGGCTAAAAGTGAGGCCAACCGCCCTATGGAAAACTCAATGTTAAAAACACGTTTTGGGACCCCCCTTTTTTCTCGGCCCCCACTGGACGAACCCCCCCCCAAATTTTCAAGGGCTGCTCAGAAACAAAATGTGCCATTTTCCTGAAAATTTCAGCCAATTCCGTCCACAAACGCCAAAGTTATTAGACATAGAATTTTCAAAAAACCCATAGAGAAAAAATCCTAACTATATATACCTACTGGCGACCGCCATATATAACTAACAGAAAAAGTTTGCCATATTAACTTAAAGTGCACAATATACTTCAGTTTTAAAAATAACAACTTACCTTTAAAAAGAAGTTGAAGTTATTAATGAAAATTCTAATAGAAATGTACACCAGGAAGTAGTAGTCAAAATGGCTGTGTTTCCTTCTCTTCCTTTATATATATTCGGGTACATAACCAATCAAATGTCAGGTAAAAAAAGTAGAAAATGAAAGTAACATTTTAATTGGTTGTCAATTCCAACACTTCAGATGTGTTTTGTGAAGTAATTTACCTCACGGTATTTAGAGAGGTCTACAGGCTAAATGGCTAAATGGAATTCCAATCAAATTTGTGAAAATGGTAGGGATTGGTATGTAGTATGAGCTAATCTATATTTGGTGAAATTGTCTCAAGTGGCTTTTGTGTGAACTACTTTCCCACCTTTTTTGATGGTGCGCTTCCCAGGAAGCGACCCGGTACGCGAACCGGTGAGCGCCCTGGTACGCGAACCTTAAGCGTAACGGGAGTCCACCATTTTGTGTTTCGGTCGAATTATGATACAAGATGGAGGGCAAATAATGTTCAGAATAGGTAGAAGGGGGCACGGTAGACTTATCTTGACCCCCTAGGTTTTGTGAGGGTGGCTGATGAGGCCCATATGTGCGAAAAAATAACATTTTTTTTTAAAATTTCGCGAGGTTAGCTCCCGGTACGCGTACCGGGTAGCGCCCCAGGGAGTGTACTTTGTTGAAAATTAGTGAAAAAAGTTAGAGTAAAATAATAATTGTGAGTGATTAGATGTAGGGTAGCTCTGAGAAGAGCTTTTGGGTTTATGGTACATGTAGGTACTTATAAGTAGGTACCAATGCACATTCTTAAATTCAGAGTGAAAATTCTGTTGCCCTCATCTGAGAAGTGAACTCCATCTCCTCTGTAGATATCTTGCATGTAGTAACGCAAGTTATTGTTGTACAGGGAGCCCATTCCATGGTCTCTCATGTAAGCTGAAACAGATTTGTTTACATGCTTCCTCGACTTCTCAATTTGTGGACAAAATTGGTTTGACCACCTCCATTTCTGTCTTTGGCATATATTTGAATATACCAAGGCAGTCTGAGGAAAAAGTGCCATTAATTGCTCAAAGGTGTCCTTTAAAAGCATTTCCAGACCTACACCAGTCAAAGTGCCCAAGTCATTACCTCCACAGTGCACAATTAACAGGTCAGGTTTTGGCAAATGCATAAAGGTTTTCACCAATGGTATCAATTGGTGACATTTTAATCCTCTGTGGCCAAACCACTTAATTTCCACATCTTGTAAATTGAGGTTAGGTAAATTCCTGCTTTCAACGTACCTTTGAGCCCAGTGAATATAACTATGACCAACAATCCAGACAGAAAACATGGTGAGAGAAGGTTCTCCTGCAGTCAGATGAAGTGTGGCAATGAAATGGTAGTTGAAAAAATGTGAGTTTGAAATGAAAAAAACTGTGGAGTTTCTGTGTTCATGAAGTAGTAACAGTGATTGGTGGATTTTGATTGATGAAAACAGAAAGTTAGGGTGTACAGATGTGTTGTTTGAAAGATGTATTTTGAGTGGTCAATAAAAAATCATTAAATGAAAGAAAGCACTGGATATGCTGGTGCACTGAGAGTTCAGAGTTCAATTGCAACATTGTTGTGTGAATTTGCAAACACCAGAGTTTCTCCAAGAGCTGGTTGCTATGGAAAATAGGCAGAAAGGGCAGAGGGGGAAGGGTTTTCATTTGAAAAAAAGTGAGGGAAGAGTTTTGATTGGGTGACATGAGAAATATGTGTGAAGAATTACACCATTTCTGTGCTTTTGATAGCTGCAGACTCTGGAGTGCATACCTTTTGCTCTGCTGAAGACAAATTGGTGTGTTTCTTAGACTGTTTTCAAACTCAAAGTATTTGCTAAGGTGAGAAAATATTTCTTTACTTTAGATAGAGAATAGTGTGCTTTAAGGAGAAAATTATGATTTATGTGGCGCAATTTGCTTGTAAATATGCTCTCACATGTGCATGGAAAATTTTGATTTTGAATGTTTTTGTTATATAGCCATGTTAAAAGTGACGCAACCATGCTGGAAAGCCAATCAAAAAATGATTTCATGTGTTTTAATGACATTTTAAGTCATTTTCTGATGTGCAGTGTTTAGAAATTATGATTTGAAAATCGTTTTTGTGGAAAAGGAATTGTTTTTAAATTCATGACAAGGATATAATGGTGTATGGTTCTTTATAAGGCAATTGACTGTCCTTGATGTTATTTTTCTCATTTTAGTGTAAGACCTTTCTCTGTGGCGCAAATTGCTTGTAAATATGCTCTTACATGTGCATGAAAATTTTAATTATCAATGTTTGTGTTACATAGCCATGATAAAAGTGAACCAACCATGCAGGAAAGCCAATAAAAAAACGCTTTCATGTGTTTCAATGACATTTTAAGTCATTTTCTCATGTGCAGTTTTTTGAAATTATGATTTGAAAATCGTTTTTGGGAAAAAGGAATTGTTTTTAAATTCATGAGAAGGACATAATGGTGTATGGTTCTTTATAAGGCAATTGACTGTCCCTGATGTTATTTTTCCCATTTTAATGTCAGACCTTTCTTTGTGGCGCAAATTGCTTGTAAATATGCTCCCACCTGTACATTGAAAATTTTGATTTTGAATGTTTATGTTACATAGCCATGTTAAAAGTGACCCTACCATGCAGGAAAGCCAATCAAAAAACGCTTTTATGTGTCTTAAGGACAATTTAAGTAATTTTCCCATGTGTAGTGTTTTGAAGTTATGATTTGAAAATCGTTTTTGAGGTAAAGGAATGTTGTTAAAATTTATGTTCGCCATATGCCCCCAAATTTCTTTTTCAGGGTTGCAGCAGGGTGTTCTTGAGACACCCCTGCACTTTTGGAATAAATTCCTAATTTGTGATGAGAAAATTGTTAATCGCAAATTGCACCTTCATTTATATGAGCCTCCTAGCCCATGGAAATGAATGGGTAATTTGCAATTAGCAATTTTCTCAAACAAATTTGGAATGGTAAAGAATCGCTATTTATTCCTTAAAATTCGCTTTTTTGGAAATGCAAAATAGTTATATGATACATATGGCGGTTGATGTCTAACAAGATAAGAAGCTTACGGATACATTTATGATGACTGGTGCAATGAAGTAGAAATCACTTACTTCATTGGTAGGCCTTTACAATAAATTATCTCCTCTGTATTCTTCATCAAGCATAACTTTAATCTGCAATCCTGAGTAGGCCTCACCTTAAACAAACCTCTGGATAGGCCACATCTTATTGTCATCCTGATTTAATCATTTATAATGCTAGGGACAGATTTATGATAGGTGTATACCTCTTTTGTGCCACTTAGAAAACATTGTCCATGGGGAAATGACTTAAAATGTCATTAAGACACATGAATGTTTTTTTTTAAAACGTTTGCAATTTTTTTGGGTCACTTTCAACATGGCTATGTGTCTGAAACAGTCAAAATCTAAATTTGCAATGCACTGGTGGGAGCATATTTACAAGGAATGTGCTTCATGGGGAAAGGTCTTATAATGTAATATGGGAAAAATGACATTAGAGATACTGAAATGCCTTATAGAGAAGCATACACCATTATGTCCTTGTCATAAATTTGCAAACCATTACTTTTCCCCAAAAACGATTTTCAAATTATATTTAGAAAACAGTGCACATGTGGAAATTACTTAAAATGTCAATAATTCAAAATTTGTGATTCCTTAAATGCAATGTATCAAAAAAAAATATGTAAAAAATGATATTAAGGATTTGGAAACTACCACCAACTTCTAGTTTGTGGTAATTTGCGAATTCTTTTCAAAAAGCATTTTTAAAAAAAAAAAAAAAAAAGGTCCCATATGACGCCCATACATGCCATTAGGGCATGTAGGTGTGCCATGTGCTCCCAAATTTCTTTTTCAGGGGTGCAGCAGCGTGTTCTTGAGATACCCCTGCACGCTTGAAAAAAATCCTATTTTGTGATGAGCTAATTGCTAATCACAACTTGCAACATTAATTCCTATGAGCCTCCTAGCCTATGGAAATGAATGGGTAATTTGCAATTAGCAATTTGCTCATTGCAAATTAGGAATAGTAAAGAATCGCTATTTATTCCTTAAAATTTGCTATTTATAATATGTAAAATATTTTGATGAGACATATGGCAGTTCATCTGTAACAAGATAAGAAGCTTAGGGATAGATTTATGATGAGTGGCGCATCCCCAGGGATGTGACAGTCATCCTGCGCCACTGTTCCGCCACCCATGGTGTGCTGCATTTACAATGCGGCGCAGCATGGGGCAAAAAAGGCACAGATGCGTGACGCATCTGTGCCGTAAAGGTGGCGCATTGCTGAAGTTGTATCGTAAGTGCGATGCAGCTCCAGCAAGGATCAGGGGTGCCCCATCTATACAATGCTGCGTCAAGACCTATGCCAGCTTCAAGCAGGCGCAGGGTTTTGAAGCAGCTTTCTCCTATCTGATTGTAAATGCGGCACACCATGGGTGGTAAAGCAGTGGTGCACATTAACTGGTGCATGCCTGGGGATGTGCCATTTAATATAAATCTGCACTTTAACATTTGAGTATGTGCAGGGGACACAGAGTCGTTGAGGCTTATCCAAGGTTAAGAACAGATGAGTCCTGTTCAGTGAAAAATTAGACATAGGCTTCACCTGCTCAGCATCGCTGGACATGGCTAAATAATAGCTGCAAAATGTTACTCTTGTTAAATAATTTTACTATTATAATCTGTGAGATTTGTCTCTTACTCTGCAACATCTCATTGTTGTTGTCTTTCTTTAAAGATAAAGACAACCTCAACATGAGCGACAATCTGCAATCAGTTGATTTTGACCTCATCATTGAACTTGTAATTGAAACATCAGTGGATGTTGATCCATTGGATGATTTAAATCCTGAGGATGAAGAAGAGCGTGATGAGGATGCAGATTTGTCCGAATTATATGATATAGGATGGGAAGCTGACCTGCTTGAGCCTTTGGAATTATAAACATTTATTTTTAAATTTTATAATCAATAAAAAGTAAAAAGGTAAACCGTTTAATTTAAAAATAAAGACACCTTCAAAAACAGGTTATGTGTAGTGTCTTCAATAAAATATTAAAATATGCTCATAAAATTAGATCAGATTCACATATAAAATAGCATAGGTAACATAAATATAAATCTCATTTCTTTTCTGCTATTTCTGTATTGTAAATTTGCAAGGACTAAAAAATCTTCTATTTAAAATGACAAGTAGTGTGTTATGTTTTTGATCACTATTACTGATTTACTGTTTGATAATAATGTTTAATAACATTTTTATTATATTTTTCCTCAGATTCAACTATGCCTACAAAAATAAGAGAGATGAAGGCTGCAAAACGTCAAAGACAGCAGGAGAAAAAAAAAATGCAGCAGTCCTCTAACAAAAAGATTTCTCAAGCCATGAAGAAAGCACCGGGTAAGAGCTCTAAATATTTCATAAGAAATATTTCTAATAAAAAAAATATTAGTACAGAAAATGTTTCAATCCATAACATGACAAGTAAATCAAATGGAAAGAAAAGGACAAATGAAAATGTTACTGCTAGAGCAAGAGATAAATCTGTGCATGATAGTAGAAGGAAACAACAGTTTACGGAGATTCGTAAACGAATGTTCCGTAACAGGATAATTGGCAATTTGTTAAAAAATATTAAGAAAGGTCAACAGAAATTAGTTTTTTATAGGAGAAAAAAAAAAGTTGAGAAAGTTATTGATCAGGCTTTTGAAATTAAACGTAAGTTATTTATTTTGATAATCAATAGAATTAGGAAGCTAAACAAGGCAATTTTTGATTTCAAAAGAAATAGTAGATGGAAGAGAATAGTTAATCGTAGTAATTTTTGTGAAGTTTTTTCTGGAGAATGGATACATAGTTCAAGCTGTGAGGCATTTTTTAATGAAGAGAGTTATTTCCAGGATAATGATTTGGTGCATGCAGTTGACATCAGTGGTCGTGCTTATGAAGTGAAAGATGGTTGTCCAGTTGAAAAAGAAAAACTTGTGACAACAGAGGCAGAAGAGTTGTTAGGTAATGAGGTTTTAGGAAGACGTGCTAAGGGTCCTGTGTACACCTGGAAGTGTAGTAGTATTTGCAGTGTGCGACAGGATTCCATCAATTTGCTTTGTGATTTTGTACGGACATTTAACAAGAAAAGTTTGAAGCAGAAAATAAGGTTGTTGCAAGAATTAGATCCTTGCAGAGTGAGAGAAGTGACAGGTTTGCATGGTCATTCACTGGCTTGTCTTTCCAGGAGAGTATGCCAGAGTGTTTTTCATCATTTCAGGATGCTAGCAGTGCATCATAACAAAGTGAGGAAGTTAGTTAGACTGTTGTATTATGCTAAGAGTCCAGCAATTATGCTGAAACAATTATGCGCTGCTCTTTTGCATGGTTCTGAAATAGATGTGAAGAATATATGTGAAGAAATTGAGTTTTGTTACTTTGGAAGTAAAGAGGAGAATGTTGAAATTGAGCAAGAAGTAGAGGGTCATTTGGAAGATAGTGTACAGGTTTCCAGTACAGATAATTTCCAGAGGGAAATTGCGACGTTTGACATGAAATCAAGTGAGAGGCCTAATTTCACTTGTGTGTGTTGTAGACGCACTTATTATAAGAATCAGACTAAGTTAGTGGATTTATATGCAAAAAGTGAAAGGGAAAATAATAGTGAATGGAAGGATTTTGCAACATACTTGATGGTAGAAAATTGTTTTGATTTGGGATTGGATCAACGTGTGTGTACTTATTGTTGTAACAAATTAAAACAAAACCAGATGCCTGCTAGAGCAGTTCATAATAATCTGGAATTGGTTGAGATTCCTTCTGAATTGAAGGACTTAAATACTTATGAATCTATTTTGATTCAAAGTATCCATCCCTTTCAGGCTATTGTAAGAATGGAGCCAAAGACAGGGAAATTGCCTCCATCAGATTTACAGAGAGGATTAAAGGGAAGAGTTGTTTATTTGCCTCTAGATTTCAAGAAAAACATTAACACAATTGGAGTAGAAAAAGTGGAAGAGGAACCTCTGGTTATCTTAGTTAATGGGGTTCCGACAAAGAATAAGAAAATATGGCAAGATTTAGTAGATGTTAGGAAAGTTAAAAAGGCAACATTGTATTTGAAAAAAAATAATAAATACTATAAGAATGTATATGTTGCAGAAGAGGAAGTAAGTGAGGAAGAGGATAGCGATTTGTGTGCTGGTCAAATTGAGAAAGTAGAACCCTCTACTAGTGAGGAAATATATGAACATTATAGTGTTCATCCTTTGCATTCAAAGGAAGTCATGGGGAATGCTATTGAGTTGTTTCAAATGAAACAAGCCAAAGGGAGTCCCATTAGTGTTTGGGAGGAAAGTTTGGAAGCTCGGTGTTTCCCACAGCTTTTTCCAACAGGTCAGGGAGGAAGATATGATGAGCGACCTCATCAAATTCCTGCTTCTGAATACCGGACTTTGCGATTGTATGCAGGAGATGCTAGGTTTCGACAATGCATTCCTTATTTGTTTCATCTCCTGTTTGAAAGCGATCTGTCTGGACTGTCATATGCAGTGAACCACATCTTGAAAAGTGGTATACACATGCAAAACATCTCGGCAAGTGATTTTATGGATAAAGTGAATGTCCAAGATAGTATTTTGGATTCTCACCTGATTAATCTCATGGCGTGTCAGCGTGGTACTAATGAGTACTGGTACCGTCGTCATGGTGATTTAAAATGTATGCTGAGGAACTTAGGTACTCCCACATGGTTCCTCACTCTGAGCTGTGCCGAGTATGGCTGGGAAGACTTACTTGAATTTCTACGAGAGGCAAATGCTAACGTAGAAAACATCGAATTCAAGACACCCGGAGAACTGTGCTCTTTGGATCCAGTCAATGTATGTAGGTACTTCAATCATAGATTTGAAGCTATGATGTCTTTCATCATGAATAAGAAGAATCCACCTCTTGGAGAGGTGTTGGATTTCTTCTGGAGAAAGGAGTACCAAGCAAGAGGTGCTCCTCATATACATATGTTGCTGTGGATCAAGGATGCACCTATATTTGGAACGGATCCAGAAGACTCAGTGATGAGTTTCATCCAACAGTATTCTACGTGTGCTGTTCCAAACGCAAAGGAGAAGAAAAGCCTAAGAGAAAAAGTTCTGCGTTTCCAAAGCCATCGATGTGGAAAGTACTGCCGTCGTAAATTCCGAAAGAAAGACAAGTTCTACACCAAATGTCGTTTCGGCTTTCCACGACCGGTGATTTCTAAAGGAAGAGTAAACAGTTTGATGTCTTCGCTGCGACACAATGTGATGAAGAAATCACCTAAAAACACTTACAATTTGAAGAGGAACGAAGAGTCCAAGTACATCAACGACTACAACCCGGTGATTTTGTCCATGTGGAATGCTAACATGGATATACAGTTTGTGGCTGATAACTGTATGGCTGTGGCTCGGTATGTGACGTCTTACATCACCAAAAAAGAGAAGACAGAATTGAAGGATATGTGGGAGGACATTTCCCATGAAAAGAGCCTCAGCAAGAAGTTGTACAGTTTCAGTCTGAAGATGTTGTCGCATCGAGAAATCGGAGCGTACGAATGTTCTGACCGGTTGTCTTCAGCAAGTCTCTATGCCAAGTCCAGGAGTATCGTTTGGGCGAGTCTTGGTCTTGCTGCAACGCGTAATCGAGTTCTCAAACCTGTGCGGGAAATTGAGTATTTGGCGGAAAAGGAGCCAAACAGTACCGACATTTTGAAGACAAACATGTTGGATACATATTATCCAAATCGAAGCAGTCACCTAGAGAATGTTTGTCTGTATGAGGTTCTGCAAAATTACATGTTCAAGAGGAACATCAAAGAAGATACTGAGAAAGGAGTGTATGCTGTAATAGGAAGTGAGGGATGTCTGGTCAAGCAAAGAAAATGCCACTTGATAAACCATCGAAAATTGAGTGGCGAATCTCCTGAAAAAAAGGAGTTTTTCTATTTAGCACTTTTGCAACTTTTCAAGCCTTGGCGTGCAGAAGAGGAACTGCTTGGAGATTTCCTCTGTTATGAAGACTCTTTCAATGCCACCAAGGAGACCATAGAATGTCCTGCTTTTCCCAAATATGTAGAAATGTTGAATGCGGAAATTGAGCAGGAAGCAACGATTGCAGCCGAGATTGCCAGAGACAGTTCTCAGGACAGTCAGAGTTCTGCTTCATTGAGTCAGGATCCACTAGGAGGACCTCTTATTGAAAATGAAGCTGCCACTGCTATGAATGAGGTGGAAAGAGCCATGGCACATGCTCAAGAGGATGCGGTTAACTTAGAAGAGTTGGAAAGGCAACTCAACGTTGAGCAGAGGAAAATATATGACGAAGTTACCATGCAAATTGATCATGGATTAAGTCATGATAAGAAAGAGTGCTCATGTACGTCGTTGAAGCCTGTCCGACTGTACGTGAGTGGAGAATCGGGAACTGGAAAAAGTTTCCTCATTAAAGCAATTTCATGCTATTTGCAGGAAAGGACAGAGTCATCGCTGTCTTGTGTTGTCACTGCTCCAACTGGACTGGCAGCACATAATATTAAAGGGATTACTTTACATCGTTTACTGATGCTGCCAGTGGAGCATGACAACAAATTAGAATATCACAAGCTATCTGGAGATGCTTGTTTTGAAGTTTCAAGAATCTTGAGGAAAATGAAACTTCTTATCATTGACGAAGTAAGCATGGTTTCCAATGTCATGCTTGCCTTTGTGCATTTGAGGATGCAAGAAGTTCTCAAAACAGAGTATGATGTGTTATTTGGTGGCAAACACATCATTGTTTTCGGAGATCTTCTGCAGCTGACACCAGTGAAAGGGCAACCTGTGTTCAAAATGCTCACGCATGAAGATACCAGGAAGTGCCTAGGCAGCATTGGCAACGTCAATATATGGTTAAACTTCAATTATGCTGAACTGCATGAAAATATGCGTCAGGCAAAGGATGAAGTTTACAAGACTATTCTACAAGATGTTAGAATTGGAAAAGTGACCGAGCATGGGAAAGAAGCTTTACATGCACGATTACTGTCAAATTTATATCCAGAACAAGATGTTGTGCCTGAGAATATTTTTCAGAAAATTACTGATAAGAAATCTGGAATATGTTTGATGCCAACTCTTGCAGAATGTGCCAAATTTAACAACAAAATGTTGCATTTAGAAAAGCAAGAGATTGTGAAAGTGGAAGCTATTGATAGAGTAGAGCATATGGGATCAACAATTATTTTGTCTGAGAATCTGAAAACAAAATTGGATTCATTAGAGAAGAGTATATCTAAAACTGCAGGTTTTGAAAAGACTCTGAATGTGTGCTTGAACTGCCGTATAATTTTAAGAAGGAATTTACATGTTGAAAGAGGTCTGGTAAATGGATCAATGGGTAATGTTGTTGATTTTGTGAAATACAGAAATAGAGATGGAATTGAATTTTTAAAAATTAAATTTGATGGCATTGAGGAAGTACAGCTAATTGCTCGTTGTTCTGCTAGATTTTTGCTTGTAGAAGACTTATATGTTCGCCGTAAGCAGTTCCCTGTTTGCTTGGCATATGCGGTGACAATTCATAAATCGCAAGGTTTAAGTGTAGACACTGCATTGGTGAATATTGGCAGTTCTGTGTTCAAGGAGGGTATGGCATATGTGGCATTGTCACGAGTTAGAACTTTATCGGGATTGTACTTGATTGAGTGTGATGTCAGAAACATTTGTGCAGATCTAGATTGTGTTAAGGAATACAATAGGTTAAGAAGAGAGTATGCGCCACATTTGCCTCAGTTTCCTTTGTTTGAGAAACGTCTGGTAGGCCGGAAACGAAGAAATGAGAACAATACTGGGGAGGTTGTAGCAAAAAGACAAAAAGTGAATGAACCTAAAATTACAAGCAGAAACAAAGAGGATTCTGTTGAAGATGTTGTTGGTTTTCAGTTTGAAAACAGTTCTGGTGTCAACTGCTATGCTAATGTAGTAATTAATGTTTTGTTTTCTCTAAAAAATGTAAAAGAAGAGATTGTGGTCAATTCTGATCAAAGATTTTGCAGTTTGTTGAATTCTGTGTTAGAGAAATGTAGCACAGATAGAACAAAAATAGAAAGTGTGTCTGAAATTCGAAATCTGTTAGACAAATGTTCAGGGCAAACACAATTCTCTCAAAATATTCAGCAAGATTGTCAGGAGTTTTTAATGTATATGCTTGATGTATTACATGCTGAAGGTGTAGATGTAGATCAGCTGTTTGGGCTTTCTTATCAATGGCAGCATGACTGCGAGAACTGTATGGTATCAAGTACTACTAGTGTAGACTCAGAAAGATTTATATATTTAACTTTGCCAGACAGTAAATCAGTCTCCTTTAATAAGCTAGTAAAAGCTGCTAATCACAACATGGAGTGTAGCCAATGTAAATCTGAAATGATGTCCACATTATTTATACGAACATATGGCCAGTACGTCATTTTAATGTTCCAACGATGTAGGCCTGATGGAACAAAATTGACAACTTTAATAAAAATTTTTGTAGCTTCGCAGTTGTCAATATCAGGAAGGACTTTTGTAACTACAGCAATTATATATCATGACGGCCCTTCAATATCATCAGGACATTACACAGCTTATTTAAAGTCTAGAAATGGCTGGTCATTCTGCAATGATTCTGTTTTAATTTTCCAAAAAAAATTGCCGTATGACCTTAAAAACTCTTACCTGGTGTTTTTAAAACCAAAATTTTAGGAAAATAATCTCGGGATATGATCTGTGGAATTTCAAGAAGTTCTAATGGCTCCTACACAATTTGGCCTTGAGGATAAGTGTAGTTCAGAGACATAACTTCTAATCATAGGATTGGACATCATGGAGATGTATGTGCACTTTAAATGAGTTCAGAAAAACTGTTTCTTTTCATAAGCTAATTGAAGCAGCCAATCAAAACATGGAGTAGAGGGAATGTAAGTCTGCAATGCTGTCTACTGTTTTACATTGCTTTGTGATTAAAAGTGATGTAGAGAATTAAATAATTGTAGTACTCATAGAGGTAGTGTAAGTCTGCTTCATATTAAGCAGTATCAGGGTCATAGGAAATGTAGAACATGACTGAGCAAGAAGGGGAAGATATTACTATTCCAGGATTGTGAAAATGATCTTCAACATTTTAATTCTGAAAGTTGCGGAAATGCCAAATGATGGGATTGGCTTACAAGAAATCCAAGAGTTATAAATATCTCTGACTAGATTTGGCCTTGTGGAAAATAGTGGTAGAGAGCAAGAAGTCATTTATTGCATGTAACGTGTTTTTAAAAACGATGGAGGTTTTCTTTCAGAAAGTGGCGGGCTGAAAGTAATAACAGCACAAAAGAGTGTAAGCTGTTCATAGGACATCCTTGGACGTCATGGAAAGTAAGTTAACTTTAAGGAGTTCTGAATTTTATTTTCTGATGTTGTATGGGTTTTTTAAACACAATCATTTTGATTGTGTTTTTTTTTCCCCGCTGTTACATGATGAATACCTTCAAGTCACTGTTTTTAGTGAATTTTGATACATTCTGAGAACAGCAAAAATAAACCATTTAACATGTATAATTAATTCTGTACTGTTTGCATTTATGATGTATATGTAGAACTGTGTAGGAGGCATGGAGAAGGTGAGTTTTCTGTAAGTGTTAAATTTATTGTATGCAGTGCTGCACTTCTACGTATTCTTTCATATGCTGGACTACATCTGCACAATGAGATACCTAAGCAAAGGAAACACAAGTGATGTGATTGTGAAATGAGCAAAATAAATTGCACATATTTCAATTACATCACCTGAGTTTCCTATCATTACGAATCACATTGTGCAGATCAAGTTTAGGTCTGTCCAGGGAAACATAGGAGGTTTCTACTTTGTTGAAGAGTGCAGTGGACATGACTCACTTCATTAGTAGACTTTCACAGATATTATCTCCTCTGTACACTTCAACAAGTGTAAATCTCATCTTGAACTCTGAGTAGGCCTCACCTCAAACAAATCTCTGGATAGGAGACATGTTATTGGCATACTGAAGCGACACTTTTCTGAAACAAGAAAAATGCAAAAGATGCACCATGTTTTAAGATAGGCCTCACTTCATCTGCATCAAGATACTGTTAGTTTAAAATGTATATCTTTAGGATTGTGTAGAGGACCTGGAGAAGCAGAAGCTTCTGTCAGTGTCAAAGTTGTTGAAAAACTATTTGTCTTTCAATATTTTCCCTTGTCTTTTGTAATTTTTAAATACATATTTTAATTTTTTTCAAATGTTGGTTCTCTCTTTCACAGATTGAAAGTATAGAAATAAAATGTGATTAATTTAACGGCAATTACAAGGTAAATAGTTGTACTCTTTTCGTTACATTTCTATCACATTCACCTACTATTAGATCCACTGCTTCACTTCTTTAATCCTCAGTTTCCTGCCTTTGCTACTTTCCTCATTCCTTTCTCTATTACCTATTTACTCAACTCCTTCCACTCTTTTTCTCAGTCCCTCTGTTCTCATAGTTCCTCAGTCTTGTTCACTCACTCCATCTCTATTACTCTTAGTGTCTGTGAATTACTTTCCCAACTTTTTTTTTTTTTGGACCGCTTCCTGGGAAGTTGCCCGGTTCGCAAACCAGCAGCGTTATGGCAGTCCACCATTTTGTGTTTCGTTCGAATCAAGATACAAGATGGAGGGCAAATAATGTTCAGAATGGGTAGAAGGGGGCACGGTAGATGTATCTTGACCCCCTTGGTTTTCTGAGGGTGGCTGAGGAGGACCATAGTTCTTCACTCTTGTTCACTCTCTCTGTTTCTATTAATGTCACTGTTTATGACTGATCAAAAAAATGTTTTTTAAAAAAGAACAGTAACTATAAGGGAAGGAAATAGACAGTTATGTTAAAAGAAAGACAGCTATAGGGAGTAAACTAACGATACTGTTACCTACAATCCACTGCTGTTGATGTTACTGACCATGTCATGAATGATGTAATATGTGACATCATCAACAGTGGATTGTAGGTAACAGTATCCTTAGTTTACTCCCTAGAGCTGTCTTTCTTTTAACATAACTGTGTATTTCCTTCCCTTATAGTTACTGTTCTTTTTTAAAAAATATTTTTTTGGTTAGCTTCCGGTACGCGTACCGGGTAGCGCTCCGGGAGCGAACTAAGAGAAATAGAGGTTGGCAGAGTTCCAAATATTCTACCAATTTTTTTATAATGGGGAGTTAGTTCTGAAAAGAACTTTTTTTTTTATGTTTTTGTTGTTTTATATTTTTTTTAGTATTTTTTGAACATTTTTTTACTTTTTTTGTATTTTCTGAACGTTTTTAAAAAATTTTTGGTTTTTTTGGGGGGGGGGGGAAACAAAAACGATCCATTATAAAGGGCTCAACAGGAGCAAAAAAAAAAAAAGAATTTATTTTTTGGTGCGTCTCGTGCAAACATTAATATGATTTTGAATTGCTCGCAAAATCAAAGTGATGCTACTTTCTCTGTAGCAGATGAAAGCGCCACATTCCACGCACACTTGTTTTACGTGCCCAAACAACATTTGGATGTTTGCAATCACCTCCCTCGCCTCTGGTCCCGACACCTCTGGAACCACCGATCTTCTTGCCATTTGTAGGGGATTTTGTTGTTGGTCACGTAGCTGGGCAGCACTATAATTATTTGGGTGCCACCTACTCATATGCCGATGCATAGTATGATTGCCATAACTATATTTTTTATCAGTGCCCCTTGACAATCTATCACCGCATATGCGGCAAAACACGTAACGAGCATTCACTTTCTTTTGCCCCTCAGGAATTCTGTAGAATTGCCAGATATAATTCTCCTGTCGATTGTACCTCCTGGGCTCCTCTGGCAAAAACTCATGCTCTTCCTCCTCTTCCTCCTCTTCCTGTTCTTCCTCTTCTTGCAGAATTACTTCTGCAGGTGGTCCTCTCTTTCTTGGATTTGGTGGAGGTGGTGGGCTAGCACCAGCTGAAGCTACTAATGAAGCCATCACAAAGTCTCAATAAAGGGTCTTTCTCTCACCAAGATGAAAGTCAGAGTGATGAAAGAAGGAGGGGTTTTCATCATTTGGGAAAAACAAAAGTTCTAAACCAATGAAAAGTGTCCATTTTAGATCACATGACCTTGTATTACATCATTAGGAAACCAAAAGTGAAATGAACCAATGAAAAGTGTTATTACCGAGTCACATGACCTGCTATGTTTACATTACGCGGTCGGCGCCGCGCCGCGGATCGCTTCCGGTTCGCGTACCGCTGCGCTTCCGGGTACGCGAACGTAGCACGTAATATGACGTATTACGCGAGAACGCGAAACGTCATGCTGACGCGAAGCGTCGCGATGTTGTTTTGTAACGCGAGAGGTGCGCAAAAGGAACGTTTACCAGTTCGCGTACCGGGTCGCGCCTCCGGATTGAGCTAACCGGTACGCGTACTGGGAGCGAAACAAAAAAAAATACAAAAAAAATTGTATAAAAAACATGTAAAAAATATTTTTCTTTTTAAAGAATAATACATTGTAAAGGTTTTGATATTAGCTATTAAAAAACCAATGAAATTCACTGATAAAACCATAGGTTATAGACCATATATAGTTAGGAATTAGCATTTACAAAACCTTAAAAATTCACTGAAAAAACCATAGGTTATAGACCATATATAGTTAGGGATTAGCATTTAAAAAACCTTATTTTACTCACACAAAACCATTGAAATTCCATATATAGTTAGTTGTACTAACTATATATCACGCACCCGCAATCCACTGCTGATGATGTCACATATTACATCATTCATGACATGGTCAGTGACATCACTGATGACATCACTGATGACATCTCAAATGACATCACTGATGACATCACTGATGACATCTCAAATGACATCACTGATGACATCACTGATGACATCTCAAATGACATTACTGATGACATCACTGTTGTGATAATACGATGAACCTCTTCAGACTCTAATATAACCTTAGATACACTCAGTGTAAACACAGACTCACAGATTGTCACTCATCCATGAAGTTACACACACACCTAGACAGTCATGCAAACAATCAATCACACCTCCATTTCCTTAACTATACAGTTAAACAGACCTTACTTACTTATTCAAACAAATACTAAAACATATTTACTCACTTATACAATCCTGGATACAAGTTCACAATGATCCATACAGCCACTCACACATTCACTGGCTCTTATGCACAGTTATTTATATATGTCAACTCTCACATGTACTGTATTTTACATATGTACTTAATTTGACATGTAGCACTGAGATATCTATTCACTCACCAATACAGTCATGCACACAGTCAACCGCCCATACAGCTGTTTCCAACATGCACTTTTGAACCCATACATCTATGCACAGAGTCATACACTTCCCAGCCACTCACACACACACTCAGTCTCCCATACAAATGCTTGGGCAACCAATCAATAACCTATATAGTTACTCATATAGCTACTGATCAACACATGCAGCAGTTTACAGAACAACAGACATAATGATGCACAAATTAAGACAGTTTAGTCACTAACCCATGCACTCAGTGAGACACATTTAATCACTCACTCATACAGTCAGTCACGCACCTACTAAATCCTTCATCCAGACACTTCTACATCTACTCATTCTTCAATATGTAAAACATATTTAAACTTTACAGAAACACACAGTCACTGGATGATGTCATCAGTGATGTCATCAGTGATGTCATTTGAGATGTCATCAGTGATGTCATCAGTGATGTCACTGACCATGTCATGAATGATGTAATATGTGACATCATCAGCAGTGGATTGCGGGTGCGTGATATATAGTTAGTACAACTAACTATATATGGAATTTCAATGGTTTTGTGTGAGTAAAATAAGGTTTTTTAAATGCTAATCCCTAACTATATATGGTCTATAACCTATGGTTTTTTCAGTGAATTTTTAAGGTTTTGTAAATGCTAATTCCTAACTATATATGGTCTATAACCTATGGTTTTTTCAGTGAATATATATATATATATATATATATATATATATATATATATATATATATATATCACTGCTCCAAATTGCCCCTCGGTAAAGGTGCACCCTCCAGCAGCTCGCACAACGGCGTTCACCAGGCAAGGCTGGAATTCGTCCTCCGATAGGATTCACAGTTCTTTAGCCGATCATTAAAAAGCCTGACGCGTTTCTGAGTTAAATACTCTTCATCAGAGGCTCGGCGAAAGTTCGTGCTATGACACGCCCATATTCAAAATTAATTCCCCACAGATGGGTTTCAAACGCAATGTTCACTGGGCTTGTAGTCTGTGTCACATTCATAAATCCTTAGATGGATGCACGATGAATTTAAACTGTCCATAAAAGCCCTGAATGGGCCTCTGCGACTCATTCCAAGCCATAATCCTGTCAGCTACCGGTTCCCACATGAGACTCCGAAAATTCTGAGCCTCGGGACCCCAGTAATCACGGGATGGTGCGCCTTCTCGCGGCTGGGCTGCTGCGTATAACATCACTGCTCCAAATTGCCCCTCGGTAAAGGTGCACCCTCCAGCAGCTCGCACAACGGCGTTCACCAGGCAAGGCTGGAATTCGTCCTCCGATAGGATTCACAGTTCTTTAGCCGATCATTAAAAAGCCTGATGCGTTTCTGAGTTAAATACTCTTCATCAGAGGCTCGGCGAAAGTTCGTGCTATGACACGCCCATATTCAAAATTAATTCCCCACAGATGGGTTTCAAACGCAATGTTCACTGGGCTTGTAGTCTGTGTCACATTCATAAATCCTTAGATGGATGCACGATGAATTTAAACTGTCCATAAAAGCCCTGAATGGGCCTCTGCGACTCATTCCAAGCCATAATCCTGTCAGCTACCGGTTCCCACATGAGACTCAGAAAATTCTGAGCCTCGGGACCCCAGTAATCACGGGATGGTGCGCCTTCTCGCGGCTGGGCTGCTGCGTATAACATCACTGCTCCAAATTGCCCCTCGGTAAAGGTGCACCCTCCAGCAGCTCGCACAACGGCGTTCACCAGGCAAGGCTGGAATTCGTCCTCCGATAGGATTCACAGTTCTTTAGCCGATCATTAAAAAGCCTGACGCGTTTCTGAGTTAAATACTCTTAATCAGAGGCTCGGCGAAAGTTTGTGCTATGACACGCCCATATTCAAAATTAATTCCCCACAGATGGGTTTCAAACGAAATGTTCACTGGGCTTGTAGTCTGTGTCACATTCATAAATCCTTAGATGGATGCACGATGAATTTAAACTGTCCATAAAAGCCCTGAATGGGCCTCGGCGACTCATTCCAAGCCATAATCCTGTCAGCTACCGGTTCCCACATGAGACTCCGAAAATTCTGAGCCTCGGGACCCCCAGTAATCACGGGATGGTGCGCCTTCTCGCGGCTGGGGTGCCGCGTATAACATCACTGCTCCAAATTGCCCCTCGGTAAAGGTGCACCCTCCAGCAGCTCGCACAACGGCGTTCACCAGGCAAGGCTGGAATTCGTCCTCCGATAGGATTCACAGTTCTTTAGCCGATCATTAAAAAGCCTGACGCGTTTCTGAGTTAAATACTCTTCATCAGAGGCTCGGCGAAAGTTCGTGCTATGACACGCCCGTATTCAAAATTAATTCCCCACAGATGGGTTTCAAACGCAATGTTCACTGGGCTTTGTAGTCTGTGTCACATTCATAAATCCTTAGATGGATGCATGATGAATTTAAACTGTCCATAAAAGCCCTGAATGGGCCTCGGCGACTCGTTCCAAGCCATAATCCTGTCAGCTACCCGTTCCCACATGAGACTACGAAAATTCTGAGCCTCGGGACCCCCAGTAATCACGGGATGGTGCGCCTTTTCGCGGCTGGGCTGCTGCGTATAACATCACTGCTCCAAATTGCCCCTCGGTAAAGGTGCACCCTCCAGCAGCTCGCACAACGGCGTACACCAGGCAATGCTGGAATTCGTCCTCCGATAGGATTCACAGTTCTTTAGCCGATCATTAAAAAGACTGATGCGTTTCTGAGTTAAATACTCTTCATCAGAGGCTCGGCGAAAGTTCGTGCTATGACACGCCCATATTCAAAATTAATTCCCCACAGATGGGTTTCAAACGCAAGGTTCACTGGGCTTTGTAGTCTGTGTCACATTCATAAATCCTTAGATGGATGCACGATGAATTTAAACTGTCCATAAAAGCCCTGAATGGGCCTCGGCGACTCGTTCCAAGCCATAATCCTGTCAGCTACCGGTTCCCACATGACACTCCGAAAATTCTGAGCCTCGGGACCCCCAGTAATCACGGGATGGTGTGCCTTCTCGCGGCTGGGCTGCCGCATATAACATCACTGCTCCAAATTGCCCCTCGGTAAAGGTGCACCCTCCAGCAGCTCGCACAACGGCGTTCACCAGGCAATGCTGGAATTCGTCCTCCGATAGGATTCACAGTTCTTTAGCCGATCATTAAAAAGCCTGATGCGTTTCTGAGTTAAATTCTCTTCATCAGAGGCTCGGTGAAAGTTCGTGCTATGACACGCCCATATTCAAAATTAATTCCCCACAGATGGGTTTCAAACGCAAGGTTCACTGGGCTTTGTAGTCTGTGTCACATTCATAAATCCTTAGATGGATGCACGATGAATTTAAACTGTCCATAAAAGCCCTGAATGGGCCTCGGCGACTCGTTCCAAGCCATAATCCTGTCAGCTACCGGTTCCCACATGAGACTCCGAAAATTCTGAGCCTCGGGACCCCCATTAATCATGGGATGGTGCGCCTTTTCGCGGCTGGGCTGCTGCGTATAACATCACTGCTCCAAATTGCCCCTCGGTAAAGGTGCACCCTCCAGCAGCTCGCACAACGGCGTTCACCAGGCAAGGCTGGAATTCGTCCTCCGATAGGATTCACAGTTCTTTAGCCGATCATTAAAAAGCCTGACGCGTTTCTGAGTTAAATACTCTTCATCAGAGGCTCGGCGAAAGTTCGTGCTATGACACGCCCATATTCAAAATTAATTCCCCACAGATGGGTTTCAAACGCAATGTTCACTTGGCTTTGTAGTCTGTGTCACATTCATAAATCCTTAGATGGATGCACGATGAATTTAAACTGTCCATAAAAGCCCTGTATGGGCCTCGGCGACTCGTTCCAAGCCATAATCCTTTCAGCTACCGGTTCCCACATGAGACTCCGAAAATTCTGAGCCTCGGGACCCCCAGTAATCACGGGATGGTGCGCCTTCTCGTGGCTGGGCTGCCGCGTATAACATCACTGCTCCAAATTGCCCCTCGGTAAAGGTGCACCCTCCAGCAGCTCGCACAACCGCGTTCACCAGGCAAGGCTGGAATTCGTCCTCCGATAGGATTCACAGTTCTTTAGCCGATCATTAAAAAGCCTGACGCTTTTCTGAGTTAAATACTCTTCATCAAAGGCTCGACGAAAGTTCGTGCTATGACACGCCCATATTCAAAATGAATTCCCCACAGATGGGTTTCAAACGCGATGTTCACTGGGATTTGTAGTCTGTGTCACATTCATAAATCCTTAGATGGATGCACAATGAATTTAAACTGTCCATAAAAGCCCTGAATGGGCCTCGGCGACTCGTTCCAAGCCATAATCCTGTCAGCTACCGGTTCCCACATGAGACTCCGAAAATTCTGAGCCTCGGGACCCCCAGTAATCACGGGATGGTGTGCCTTCTCGCGGCTGGGCTGCCGCGTATAACATCACTGCTCCAAATTGCCCCTCGGTAAAGGTGCACCCTCCAGCAGCTCGCACAACAGCGTTCACCAGGCAATGCTGGAATTCGTCCTCCGATAGGATTCACAGTTCTTTAGCCGATCATTAAAAAGCCTGATGCGTTTCTGAGTTAAATACTCTTCATCAGAGGCTCGGCGAAAGTTCGTGCTATGACACGCCCATATTCAAAATTAATTCCCCACAGATGGGTTTCAAACGCAAGGTTCACTGGGCTTTGTAGTCTGTGTCACATTCATAAATCCTTAGATGGATGCACGATGAATTTAAACTGTCCATAAAAGCCCTGAATGGGCCTCGGCGACTCGTTCCAAGCCATAATCCTGTCAGCTACCGGTTCCCACATGAGACTCCGAAAATTCTGAGCCTCGGGACCCCCAGTAATCACGGGATGGTGCGCCTTCTCGCGGCTGGGCTGCCGCGTATAACATCACTGCTCCAAATTGCCCCTCGGTAAAGGTGCACCCTCCAGCAGCTCGCACAACGGCATTCGCCAGGCAAGGCTGGAATTCGTCCTCCGATAGGATTCACAGTTCTTTAGCCGATCATTAAAAAGCCTGACGCGTTTCTGAGTTAAATACTCTTCATCAGAGGCTCGGTGAAAGTTCGTGCTATGACACGCCCATATTCAAAATTAATTCCCCACAGATGGGTTTCAAACGCAAGGTTCACTGGGCTTTGTAGTCTGTGTCACATTCATAAATCCTTAGATGGATGCACGATGAATTTAAACTGTCCATAAAAGCCCTGAATGGGCCTCGGCGACTCGTTCCAAGCCATAATCCTGTCAGCTACCGGTTCCCACATGAGACTCCAAAAATTCTGAGCCTCGGGACCCCCAGTAATCACGGGATGGTGTGCCTTCTCGCGGCTGGGCTACCGCGTATAACATCACTGCTCCAAATTGCCCCTCGGTAAAGGTGCACCCTTCAGCAGCTCGCACAACGGCGTTCACCAGGCAAGGCTGGAATTCGTCCTCCGATAGGATTCACAGTTCTTTAGCCGATCATTAAAAAGCCTGACGCGTTTCTGAGTTAAATACTCTTCATCAGAGGCACGGCGAAAGTTTGTGCTATGACACGCCCATATTCAAAATTAATTCCCCACAGATGGATTTCAAATGCAAGGTTCACTGGGCTTTGTAGTCTGTGTCACATTCATAAATCCTTAGATGGATGCACGATGAATTTAAACTGTCCATAAAAGCCCTGAATGGGCCTCGGCGACTCGTTCCAAGCCATAATCCTGTCAGCTACCGGTTCCCACATTAGACTCCGAAAATTCTGAGCCTCGGGACCCCCAGTAATCACGGGATGGTGCGCCTTCTCGTGGCTGGGCTGCCGCGTATAACATCACTGCTCCAAATTGCCCCTCGGTAAAGGTGCACCCTCCAGCAGCTCGCACAACTGCGTTCACCAGGCAAGGCTGGAATTCGTCCTCCGATAGGATTCACAGTTCTTTAGCCGATCATTAAAAAGCCTGATGCGTTTCTGAGTTAAATACTCTTCATCAGAGGCTCGGCGAAAGTTCGTGCTATGACACGCCCATATTCAAAATTAATTCCCCACAGATGGGTTTCAAACGCAAGGTTCACTGGGCTTTGTAGTCTGTGTCACATTCATAAATCCTTAGATGGATGCACGATGAATTTAAACTGTCCATAAAAGCCCTGAATGGGCCTCGGCGACTCGTTCCAAGCCATAATCCTGTCAGCTACCGGTTCCCACATGAGACTCCGAAAATTCTGAGCCTCGGGACCCCCAGTAATCACGGGATGGTGTGCCTTCTCGCGGCTGGGCTGCCGCGTATAACATCACTGCTCCAAATTGCCCCTCGGTAAAGGTGCACCCTCCAGCAGCTCGCACAACGGCATTCACCAGGCAAGGCTGGAATTCGTCCTCCGATAGGATTCACAGTTCTTTAGCCGATCATTAAAAAGCCTGACGCGTTTCTGAGTTAAATACTCTTCATCAGAGGCTCGCGAAAGTTTGTGCTATGACACGCCCATATTTAAAATTAATTCCCCACAGATGGGTTTCAAACGCAACGTTCACTGGGCTTTGTAGTCTGTGTCACATTCATAAATCCTTAGATGGATGCACGATGAATTTAAACTGTCCATAAAAGCCCTGAATGGGCCTCGGCGACTCGTTCCAAGCCATAATCCTGTCAGCTACCGGTTCCCACATGAGACTCCGATAATTCTGAGCCTCGGGACCCCCAGTAATCACGGGATGGTGCGCCTTCTCGCGGCTGGGCTGCCGCGTATAACATCACTGCTCCAAATTGCCCCTCGGTAAAGGTGCACCCTCCAGCAGCTCGCACAACGGCGTTCACCAGGCAAGGCTGGAATTCGTCCTCCGATAGGATTCACAGTTCTTTAGCCGATCATTAAAAAGCCTGACGCGTTTCTGAGTTAAATACTCTTCATCAGAGGCACGGCGAAAGTTTGTGCTATGACACGCCCATATTCAAAATTAATTCCCCACAGATGGGTTTCAAATGCAAGGTTCACTGGGCTTTGTAGTCTGTGTCACATTCATAAATCCTTAGATGGATGCACGATGAATTTAAACTGTCCATAAAAGCCCTGAATGGGCCTCGGCGACTCGTTCCAAGCCATAATCCTGTCAGCTACCGGTTCCCACATTAGACTCCGAAAATTCTGAGCCTCGGGACCCCCCAGTAATCACGGGATGGTGCGCCTTCTCGCGGCTGGGCTGCCGCGTATAACATCACTGCTCCAAATTGCCCCTCGGTAAAGGTGCACCCTCCAGCAGCTCGCACAACGGCGTTCACCAGGCAAGGCTGGAATTCGTCCTCCGATAGGATTCACAGTCCTTTAGCCGATCATTAAAAAGCCTGACGCGTTTCTGAGTTAAATACTCTTCATCAGAGGCACGGCGAAAGTTCGTGCTATGACACGCCCATATTCAAAATTAATTCCCCACAGATGGGTTTCAAACGCAATGTTCACTGGGCTTTGTTGTCTGTGTCACATTCATAAATCCTTAGATGGATGCACGATGAATTTAAACTGTCCATAAAAGCCCTGAATGGGCCTCAGCGACTCGTTCCAAGCCATAATCCTGTCAGCTACCGGTTCCCACATGAGACTCCGAAAATTCTGAGCCTCGGGACCCCCAGTAATCATGGGATGGTGCGCCTTCTCGCGGCTGGGCTGGCGCGTATAACATCACTGCTCCAAATTTCCCCTCGGTAAAGGTGCACCCTCCAGCAGCTCGCACAACGGCGTTCACCAGGCAAGGCTGGAATTCGTCCTCCGATAGGATTCACAGTTCTTTAGCCGATCATTAAAAAGCCTGACGCGTTTCTGAGTTAAATACTCTTCATCAGAGGCTCGGCGAAAGTTCGTGCTATGACACGCCCGTATTCAAAATTAATTCCCCACAGATGGGTTTCAAACGCAATGTTCACTGTGCTTTGTAGTCTGTGTCACATTCATAAATCCTTAGATGGATGCACGATGAATTTAAACTGTCCATAAAAGCCCTGAATGGGCCTCGGCGACTCGTTCCAAGCCCTAATCCTGTCAGCTACCCGTTCCCACATGAGACTCCGAAAATTCTGAGCCTCGGGACCCCCAGTAATCACGGGATGGTGCGCCTTCTCGCGGCTGTGCTGCTGCGTATAACATTCTGCTCCAAATTTCCCCTCGGTAAAGGTGCACCCTCCAGCAGCTCGCACAACGGCGTTCACCAGGCAAGGCTGGAATTCGTCCTCCGATAGGATTCACAGTTCTTTAGCCGATCATTAAAAAGCCTGACGCGTTTCTGAGTTAAATACTCTTCATCAGAGGCTCGGCGAAAGTTCGTGCTATGACACGCCCATATTCAAAATTAATTCCCCACAGATGGGTTTCAAACGCAATGTTTACTGGGCTTTGTAGTCTGTGTCACATTCATAAATCCTTAGATGGATGCACGATGAATTTAAACTGTCCATAAAAGCCCTGAATGGGCCTCGGCGACTCGTTCCAAGCCATAATCCTGTCAGCTATAGGTTCCCACATGAGACTCCGAAAATTCTGAGCCTCGGGACCCCCAGTAATCACGGGATGGTGCGGCTTCTCGTGGCTGGGCTGCCGCGTATAACATCACTGCTGCAAATTGCCCCTCGGTAAAGGTGCACCCTCCAGCAGCTCGCACAACGGCGTTCACCAGGCAAGGCTGGAATTCGTCCTCCGATAGGATTCACAGTTCTTTAGCCGATCATTAAAAAGCCTGACGCGTTTCTGAGTTAAATACTCTTCATCAGAGGCTCGGCGAAAGTTCGTGCTATGACACGCCCATATTCAAAATTAATTCCCCACAGATGGGTTTCAAACGCAATGTTCACTGGGCTTTGTAGTCTGTGTCACATTCATAAATCCTTAGATGGATGCACGATGAATTTAAACTGTCCATAAAAGCCCTGTATGGGCCTCGGCGACTCGTTCCAAGCCATAATCCTGTCAGCTACCGGTTCCCACATGAGACTCCGAAAATTCTGAGCCTCGGGACCCCCAGTAATCACGGGATGGTGCGCCTTCTCGTGGCTGGGCTGCCGCGTATAACATCACTGCTCCAAATTGCCCCTCGGTAAAGGTGCACCCTCCAGCAGCTCGCACAACTGCGTTCACCAGGCAAGGCTGGAATTCGTCCTCCGATAGGATTCACAGTTCTTTAGCCGATCATTAAAAAGCCTGACGCTTTTCTGAGTTAAATACTCTTCATCAAAGGCTCGACGAAAGCTCGTGCTATGACACGCCCATATTCAAAATGAATTCCCCACAGATGGGTTTCAAACGCAATGTTCACTGGGATTTGTAGTCTGTGTCACATTCATAAATCCTTAGATGGATGCACAATGAATTTAAACTGTCCATAAAAGCCCTGAATGGGCCTCGGCGACTCGTTCCAAGCCATAATCCTGTCAGCTACCGGTTCCCACATGAGACTCCGAAAATTCTGAGCCTCGGGACCCCCAGTAATCACGGGATGGTGCGCCTACTCGCGGCTGGGCTGCCGCGTATAACATCACTGCTCCAAATTGCCCCTCGGTAAAGGTGCACCCTCCAGCAGCTCGCACAACGGCGTTCACCAGGCAATGCTGGAATTCGTCCTCCGATAGGATTCACAGTTCTTTAGCCGATCATTAAAAAGCCTGATGCGTTTCTGAGTTAAATACTCTTCATCAGAGGCTCGGCGAAAGTTCGTGCTATGACACGCCCATATTCAAAATTAATTCCCCACAGATGGGTTTCAAACGCAAGGTTCACTGGGCTTTGTAGTCTGTGTCACATTCATAAATCCTTAGATGGATGCACGATGAATTTAAACTGTCCATAAAAGCCCTGAATGGGCCTCGGCGACTCGTTCCAAGCCATAATCCTGTCAGCTACCGGTTCCCACATGAGACTCCAAAAATTCTGAGCCTCGGGACCCCCAGTAATCACGGGATGGTGCGCCTTCTCGCTGCTTGGCTGCCGCGTATAACATCACTGCTCCAAATTGCCCCTCGGTAAAGGTGCACCCTCCAGCAGCTCGCACAACGGCATTCACCAGGCAAGGCTGGAATTCGTCCTCCGATATAATTCACAGTTCTTTAGCCGATCATTAAAAAGCCTGACGCGTTTCTGAGTTAAATACTCTTCATCAGAGGCTCGGCGAAAGTTCGTGCTATGACACGCCCATATTCAAAATCAATTCCCCACAGATGGGTTTCAAACGCAAGGTTCACTGGGCTTTGTAGTCTGTGTCACATTCATAAATACTTAGATGGATGCACGATGAATTTAAACTGTCCATAAAAGCCCTGAATGGGCCTCGGCGACTCGTTCCAAGCCATAATCCTGTCAGCTACCGGTTCCCACATGAGACTCCGAAAATTCTGAGCCTCGGGACCCCCAGTAATCACGGGATGGTGCGCCTTCTCGCGGCTGGGCTGCCGCGTATAACATCACTGCTCCAAATTGCCCCTCGGTAAAGGTGCACCCTCCAGCAGCTCGCACAACGGCGTTCACCAGGCAAGGCTGGAATTCGTCCTCCGATAGGATTCACAGTTCTTTAGCCGATCATTAAAAAGCCTGACGCGTTTCTGAGTTAAATACTCTTCATCAGAGGCACGGCGAAAGTTCGTGCTATGACACGCCCATATTCAAAATTAATTCCCCACAGATGGGTTTCAAACGCAAGGTTCACTGGGCTTTGTAGTCTGTGTCACATTCATAAATCCTTAGATGGATGCACGATGAATTTAAACTGTCCATAAAAGCCCTGAATGGGCCTCGGCGACTCGTTCCAAGCCATAATCCTGTCAGCTACCGGTTCCCACATTAGACTCCGAAAATTCTGAGCCTCGGGACCCCCCAGTAATCACGGGATGGTGCGCCTTCTCGCGGCTGGGCTGCCGCGTATAACATCACTGCTCCAAATTGCCCCTCGGTAAAGGTGCACCCTCCAGCAGCTCGCACAACGGCGTTCACCAGGCAAGGCTGGAATTCGTCCTCCGATAGGATTCACAGTTCTTTAGCCGATCATTAAAAAGCCTGACGCGTTTCTGAGTTAAATACTCTTCATCAGAGGCACGGCGAAAGTTCGTGCTATGACACGCCCATATTCAAAATTAATTCCCCACAGATGGGTTTCAAACGCAATGTTCACTGGGCTTTGTTGTCTGTGTCACATTCATAAATCCTTAGATGGATGCACGATGAATTTAAACTGTCCATAAAAGCCCTGTATGGGCCTCGGCGACTCGTTCCAAGCCATAATCCTGTCAGCTACCGGTTCCCACATGAGACTCCGAAAATTCTGAGCCTCGGAACCCCCAGTAATCACGGGATGGTGCGCCTTCTCGTGGCTGGGCTGCCGCGTATAACATCACTGCTCCAAATTGCCCCTCGGTAAAGGTGCACCCTCCAGCAGCTCGCACAACTGCGTTCACCAGGCAAGGCTGGAATTCGTCCTCCGATAGGATTCACAGTTCTTTAGCCGATCATTAAAAAGCCTGACGCTTTTCTGAGTTAAATACTCTTCATCAAAGGCTCGACGAAAGTTCGTGCTATGACACGCCCATATTCAAAATGAATTCCCCACAGATGGGTTTCAAACGCAATGTTCACTGGGATTTGTAGTCTGTGTCACATTCATAAATCCTTAGATGGATGCACAATGAATTTAAACTGTCCATAAAAGCCCTGAATGGGCCTCGGCGACTCGTTCCAAGCCATAATCCTGTCAGCTACCGGTTCCCACATGAGACTCCGAAAATTCTGAGCCTCGGGACCCCCAGTAATCACGGGATGGTGCGCCTACTCGCGGCTGGGCTGCCGCGTATAACATCACTGCTCTAAATTGCCCCTCGGTAAAGGTGCACCCTCCAGCAGCTCGCACAACGGCGTTCACCAGGCAATGCTGGAATTCGTCCTCCGATAGGATTCACAGTTCTTTAGCCGATCATTAAAAAGCCTGATGCGTTTCTGAGTTAAATACTCTTCATCAGAGGCTCGGCGAAAGTTCGTGCTATGACACGTCCATATTCAAAATTAATTCCCCACAGATGGGTTTCAAACGCAAGGTTCACTGGGCTTTGTAGTCTGTGTCACATTCATAAATCCTTAGATGGATGTACGATGAATTTAAACTGTCCATAAAAGCCCTGAATGGGCCTCGGCGACTCGTTCCAAGCCATAATCCTGTCAGCTACCGGTTCCCACATGAGACTCCAAAAATTCTGAGCCTCGGGACCCCCAGTAATCACGGGATGGTGCGCCTTCTTGCGGCTTGGCTGCCGCGTATAACATCACTGCTCCAAATTTGCCCTCGGTAAAGGTGCACCCTCCAGCAGCTCGCACAACGGCATTCACCAGGCAAGGCTGGAATTCGTCCTCCGATATAATTCACAGTTCTTTAGCCGATCATTAAAAAGCCTGACGCGTTTCTGAGTTAAATACTCTTCATCAGAGGCTCGGCGAAAGTTCGTGCTATGACACGCCCATATTCAAAATTAATTCCCCACAGATGGGTTTCAAACGCAAGGTTCACTGGGCTTTGTAGTCTGTGTCACATTCATAAATACTTAGATGGATGCACGATGAATTTAAACTGTCCATAAAAGCCCTGAATGGGCCTCGGCGACTCGTTCCAAGCCATAATCCTGTCAGCTACCGGTTCCCACATGAGACTCCGAAAATTCTGAGCCTCGGGACCCCCAGTAATCACGGGATGGTGCGCCTTCTCGCGGCTGGGCTGCCGCGTATAACATCACTGCTCCAAATTGCCCCTCGGTAAAGGTGCACACTCCAGCAGCTCGCACAACGGCGTTCTCCAGGCAAGGCTGGAATTCGTCCTCCGATAGGATTCACAGTTCTTTAGCCGATCATTAAAAAGCCTGACGCGTTTCTGAGTTAAATACTCTTCATCAGAGGCACGGCGAAAGTTCGTGCTATGACACGCCCATATTCAAAATTAATTCCCCACAGATGGGTTTCAAACGCAATGTTCACTGGGCTTTGTTGTCTGTGTCACATTCATAAATCCTTAGATGGATGCACGATGAATTTAAACTGTCCATAAAAGCCCTGAATGGGCCTCGGCGACTCGTTCCAAGCCATAATCCTGTCACCTACCGGTTCCCACATGAGACTCCGAAAATTCTGAGCCTCGGGACCCCCAGTAATCACGGGATGGTGCGCCTTCTCGCAGCTGGGCTGCCGCGTATAACATCACTGCTCCAAATTGCCCCTCGAAGTCTCATGTGGGAACCGGTAGCTGACAGGATTATGGCTTGGAACGAGTCGCCGAGGCCCATTCAGGGCTTTTATGGACAGTTTAAATTCATCGTGCATCCATCTAAGGATTTATGAATGTGACACAGACTACAAAGCCCAGTGAACATTGCGTTTGAAACCCATCTGTGGAGAATTAATTTTGAATATGGGCGTGTCATAGCACGAACTTTCGCCGAGCCTCTGATGAAGAGTATTTAACTCAGAAACGCGTCAGGCTTTTTAATGATCGGCTAAAGAACTGTGAATCCTATCGGAGGACGAATTCCAGCCTTGCCTGGTGAACGCCGTTGTGCGAGCTGCTGGAGGGTGCACCTTCACCGAGGGGCAATTTGGAGCAGTGATGTTATACGCGGCAGCCGAGCCGCGAGAAGGCGCACCATCCCGTGATTACTGGGGGTCCCGAAGCTCAGAATTTTCGGAGTCTCATGTGGGAACCGGTAGCTGACAGGATTATGGCTTGGAATGAGTCGCCGAGGCCCATTCAGGGCTTTTATGGACAGTTTAAATTCATCGTGCATCCATCTAAGGATTTATGAATGTGACACAGACTACAAAGCCCAGTGAACATTGCGTTTGAAACCCATCTGTGGGGAATTAATTTTGAATATGGGCGTGTCATAGCACGAACTTTCGTCGTGCCTCTGATGAAGAATATTTAACTCAGAAACGCGTCAGGCTTTTTAATGATCGGCTAAAGAACTGTGAATCCTATCGGAGGACGAATTCCAGCCTTGCCTGGTGAACGCCGTTGTGCGAGCTGCTGGAGGGTGCACCTTTACCGAGGGGCAATTTGGAGCAGTGATGTTATACGCGGCAGCCCAGCCGCGAGAAGGCGCACCATCCCGTGATTAATGGGGGTCCCGAGGCTCAGAATTTTCAGAGTCTCATGTGGGAACCGGTAGCTGACAGGATTATGGCTTGGAACGAGTCGCCGAGGCCCGTTCAGGGCTTTTATGGACAGTTTAAATTCATCGTGCATCCATCTAAGGATTTATGAATGTGACACAGACTACAAAGCCCAGTGAACATTGCGTTTGAAACCCATCTGTGGGGAATTAATTTTGAATATGGGCGTGTCATAGCACGAACTTTCGCCGAGCCTCTGATGAAGAGTATTTAACTCAGAAACGCGTCAGGCTTTTTAATGATCAGCTAAAGAACTGTGAATCCTATCGGAGGACAAATTCCAGCCTTGCCTGGTGAACGCCGTTGTGCGAGCTGCTGGAGGGTACACCTTTACCGAGGGGTAATTTGGAGCAGTGATGTTATACGCGGCAGCCCAGCCGCGAGAAGGCGCACCATCCCGTGATTACTGGGGGTCCGAGGCTCAGAATTTTCGGAGTCTCATGTGGGAACCGGTAGCTGACAGGATTATGGCTTGGAACGAGTCGCCGAGGCCCATTTAGGGCTTTTATGGACAGTTTAAATTCATCGTGCATCCATCTAAGGATTTATGAATGTGACACAGACTACAAAGCCCAGTGAACATTGCGTTTGAATCCCATCTGTGGGGAATTAATTTTGAATATGGGCGTGTCATAGCACGAACTTTCGCCGAGCCTCTGATGAAGAGTATTTAACTCAGAAATGCGTCAGGCTTTTTAATGATCGGCTAAAGAACTGTGAATCCTATCGGAGGACGAATTCCAGCCTTGCCTGGTGAACGCCGTTGTGCGAGCTGCTGGAGGGTGCACCTTTACCGAGGGGCAATTTGGAGCAGTGATGTTATACGCGGCAGCCCAGCCGCGAGAAGGCGCACCATCCCGTGATTACTGGGGGTCCCGAGGCTCAGAATTTTCGGAGTCTCATGTGGGAACCTGTAGCTGACAGGATTATGGCTTGGAACCAGTCGCCGAGGCCCATTCAGGGCTTTTATGGACAGTTTAAATTCATTGTGCATCCATCTAAGCATTTATGAATGTGACACAGACTACAAAGCCCAGTGAACATTGCGTTTGAAACCCATCTGTTGGGAATTAATTTTGAATATGGGCGTGTCATAGCACGAACTTTCGCCGAGCCTCTGATGAAGAGTATTTAACTCAGAAACGCGTCAGGCTTTTTAATGATCGGCTAAAGAACTGTGAATCCTATCGGAGGACGAATTCCAGCCTTGCCTGGTGAACGCCGTTGTGCCAGCTGCTGGAGGGTGCACCTTTACCGAGGGGCAATTTGGAGCAGTGATATATATATATATATTCACTGAAAAAACCATAGGTTATACACCATATATAGTTAGGAATTAGCATTTAAAAAACCTTATTTTACTCACACAAAACCATTGAAATTCCATATATAGTTAGTTGTACTAACTATATATCGCGCACCCGCAATCCACTGCTGATCATGTCACATATTACATCATTCATGACATGGTCAGTGACATCACTGATGACATCACTGATGACATCTCAAATGACATCACTGATGACATCACTGATGACATCTCAAATGACATCACTGATGACATCACTGATGACATCTCATTTGACATTACTGATCACATCACTGATGACATCATTCATGTGATAATACGATGAAGCTCTTCAGACTCTAATATAACCTTAGATACAGTAAGTGTAAACAGACACTCACAGACTGTCACTCATCCATAGAGTTACACACACACCTAGTCAGTCATGCAAAGAATCAATCACACCTCCATTTTCTCAACTATACAGTTATACACACCTTACTTATTCAAACATATACTAACACATATTTACTCTCTTATACAATCCCTGATACAAGTTCACAATGATCCATACAGCCACTCACACATTCACTGGCTCTTATGCACAGTTATTTATATATGTCAACTCTCACATGTACTGTGTTTTACATATGTACTTACTTTGACATGTAGCACTGAGATATCCATTCACTCAGCAATACACTCATGCACACAGTCAACCGCCCATACAGCTGTTTCCACATGCACTTTTGAACCCATACATCTAGTGAATCAACTGCTCACACATCTATGCACAGAGTCATACACCTCCCAGCCACCCACACACACACTCAGTCTCCCATACAAATACTTGGGCAACCAATCAATAACCCATATAGTTAATCATATAGCTACTGATTAACACATGCTGCAGTTTACAGAACAACAGACATAATGATGCACAAATTAAGACAGTTTAGTCACTAACCCATGCACTCAGTGAGACACATTTAATCACTCACTCATACAGTCAGTCATGCACCTACTAAATCCTTCATCCAGACATTTATACATCCACTTATTCTTAAATATGTAAGACATATTTTAACTTTACAGAAAAATACAGTCACTGGATGTCGTCATCAGTGATGTCATTTGAGATGTCATCAGTGATGTCATCAGTGATGTCATTTGAGATGTCATCAGTGATGTCATCAGTGATGTCATTTGAGATGTCATCAGTGATGTCATCAGTGATGTCACTGACCATGTCATGAATGATGTAATATGTGACATGATCAGCAGTGGATTGCGGGTGCGCGATATATAGTTAGTACAACTAACTATATATGGAATTTCAATGGTTTTGTGTGAGTAAAATAAGGTTTTTTAAATGCTAATTCCTAACTATATATGGTGTATAACCTATGGTTTTTTCAGTGAATTTTCAAGGTTTTGTAAATGCTAATTCCTAACTATATATGGTCTATAACCTATGGTTTTTTCAATGAATTTCATTGGTTTTTTAAAAGCTAATATCTATAGCTGTAAAATGTATTCTTCTTTAAATCCAAAAATATATTTTATATGTTTATTAATAATTTTTTTTAAATATTTTTTTTGTTTCGCTCCCGGTCCGCGAACCGGGAAGCTTCCCGTTAGCTCAATTTGATTCCGCGATCCGGTCCGCGAACCGGTAAGAAATCAACATAGTGACGGTATCGCGTTGCCGCGTAATGCGTCTTATGACGTACTGCGTTAGCGCACCCGGAAGTGCCCCGGGGCGCGGACCGAGGCACGAAACGCAACTCCCCGGAAGCGATCCGCGGCGCGAAAGCGCGACGTATCGCGTTGCCGCGAAATGCGTCTTGTGACGTATCGCGTTAGCGCACCCGGAAGTGTCCCGGGGCGCGGACCGAGGCGCGAAGCGCAGCGAACCGGAAGCTAACCGGGGAGCGTTCCGCAGCGCGTAACATGAGCGTTAGAGGTCATGTGACTTGTTAATAAAACTTTTCATTGGTTCATTTCACTTTTAGTTTCATAATTATGGAAGGCTAGGTCAGGTGACCTAAAAATAACACTTTTCATTGGTTGAGAAGTATTGTTTTTTCCAAATGATGAAAACCACTCCTTCTTTCCTCACTCTGACTTTCATTATTGTGAGAGGAAGACCTATTTTGCTTCTTGGAAGACCTATTTTGCTTGTGTGAAAATGGCTTCATTGATTGCTGCAGCTGGTGCACCCCCACCACCACCTCCACCTCCTCATGGGAAGAGAGGACCACCTCCCCAGGTGGTTACCAACACTGAGGAGGAAGATGAAGAAATGGATGAGGAGGGAGAACAACCACAATTCCTAGAAGAGTTGCCCCGGGTTTCAAGAAAGAAAGCCAGTTTCATCTGGCAGTTTTTTTCCATCCCTCCTGGCCAAAAAAAGGTCAATGCCAGGTACGCAACATGCCTCATATGCAAGGAACAATTGTCCAGAGGGACGGACAAAAAATACAGTTATGGTAATCACACCATGCATAGGCACATGACGAGGAAACATCCCCTAAATTACAGCCGGGCGGAATTAAGGGATATGATGGACAATCCTAGACCAACTCCTGTGGCGAGACCAACAACATCGGTTTCTTTAACACCAGAGGAGGCACGGGAAACTGTGCCAAATATCCAACCAAATTTTGGGCATATGATACATTTATGTATGCGCTGTCGTGCATTATTAGCTTGTGGCAACATGAGCATCAATGCACTCAACCTTGCATATGAACACCATGATTGCCCTAACCGCCCCCAGTAATTTTTTTTTGCTCCTGTTGAGCCCTTTTCAACGCCTGTTTTTTGTTGTTTCCCCCCCCCCAAAAAAACCAAAAAAAATATAAAATCGTTCAAAAAATACAAAAAAACAAAAAATGTTCAAAAAATACAAAAAAAATATAAAACAAAAATATAAAAAAAAAAGTTCTTTTCAGAACTACCTTCCCTTTCAAAAAAAATTGATACAATGTTTAGCACTCTGGCAAGCTCTATTTCTTTTGGTTCGCTCCCGGGTTAGCTTCCCGGTACGCGGACCGGGAGCTAACCAAAAAATTTTTTTTTTTTTTAAAAAAGTGTAAGTATAAGGAAAGTAAACAGAGAGTGATGTTAAAAGAAAGACAGCTATAGGGAGTAAAGAAGAGATACTGTTTAATAGATCTATTTACCGAAGAAAAGACAGAAGAGGGTATAATTGTGAAAAACAAAATAGATAATGAAGTGAAAGAAAAACAAGCATTGGCATAGCCAATAGGTCTCGCCTTTGGGACCTTCTAAGTATTTAGTTATGCAGCATAATATCCTTGGTGCAGCAACATCAACTGTTGCATGGCTAAACACGTATAAGGTCCCAAAGGCGAGACCTATTGTCTATGCCAATGCTTGTTTCTTAAGTAGAATTGCAATACGTCTGACTCTTCCATGTGAAAAGATCTTATCTTGTGCTCTAAAGATTGCTAAAGTCTCGACAGAGAACAGGCTAGGCTGTAAGTAGGGTAAATTGTGCTTGGTGATCTGTTTGAGGGAGCGTCTGCTTTGCCTGGTGTCTTTGGAGAGCAATTTTGATTGTTATACTGGACAATATAGCCCTAATGTAAATAACATAGGGGCATATTATCAACATAGGCAATAAAAGTTTTGCAGCTTTTATCGGCAGAAATGTGTCGCTAAAGCTGCTTTTGCGGCAGAAAACTGCTGCTAAAGCCGCTTTTGCACCAGTTTTCTGCCAATAAAAAGAGCAATAATTTTATTGGCTGTATTCATAATATGCCACTTAGTGTGCTTCAACTACACAGAGAAAGCATTATGAACAAATAGTGATACAGTGATCAGTCAAAGACACTAAGAGTAATAGAGACGGAGTGAGTGAACAAGAGTGAGGAACTATGAGAAGAGAGGGACTGAGAAAAAGAGTGGAAGGAGTTGAGTAAGTAGGTAATAGAGAAAGGAATGAGGGAAGTAGCAAAGGCAGGAAACTGAGGATTAAAGAAATGAAGCTGTGGAACTAATAGTAATTCAATGTGATAGAAATGTAACGAAAAGAGTACAAAATATTTACCTTATAATTGTCGTTAAATTACTCACTTTTTGTTTTTATACTTTCAATCTGTGAAAGAGAGAACAAACATTTGAAAAATATAAAAACATGTATTAAAAAATTACAAAAGACAAGGGCAAAGATTGAAGGACAAACAGTTTTTCAACAACTTTGACACTTACAGAAGCTACACAGTCCTAAAGATATACATTTTAAACTAACACTATCTTGATGCAGATGAAGTGAGGCCTATCTTAAAACATGGTGCATATTTTGCATTGCTGTTGTTTCAGAAAAGTGTTGCAAGACACTAAAATTTTAAATAATTGCTTCAGGATGCCAATAAGATGTCTACTATCCAGAGTTTTGTTTCAGGTGAGGCCTACTCAGGGTTGCAGATGAAATTTCGAGTTGTTGAAGAGAATAGAGGACATAATACATGTGAAGGTCTACCAATGAAGTGAGTCATGTCCACTGCAATCTTCAACAAAGTCCAAACCTCCTATGTTTCCCTGGACAGACCTAAACTTGATCTGCACAATGTGATTCGTAATGATAGGAAACACAGGTGATGTAATTGAAATACATGCAATTTATTTTGCTCATTTCACAATCACATCACTTGTGTTTCCTTTGCTTAGGTATCTCATTGTGCAGATGTAGTCTAGCATATGAAAGAATACGCAGAAGTGCAGCACTGCATGCAACAACTTTGACACTTACAGAAGCCTCACCTTCTCCATGCCTCCTACACAGTTCTACATATACATCATAAATGCAAACAGTACAGAATTAATTATACATGTTAAATGGTTTATTTTTGCTGTTCTCAGAATGTATCAAAATTCACTAAAAACAGTGACTTGAAGGTATTCATCATGTAACAGCGGGAAAAAAAAACCACAATCAAAATGATTGTGTTTAAAAAACCCATACAACATCAGAAATCAAAATTCAGAACTCCTTAAAGTTAACTTACTTTCCATGACGTCCAAGGATGTCCTATGAACAGCTTACACTCTGTTGTGCTGTTATTACTTTCAGCCCGCCACTTTCTGAAAGAAAATCTCCATCGTTTTTAAAAACATGTTACATACAATAAATGACTTCTTGCTCTCTACCACAAGATTCCACAAGGCCAAATCTTGTCAGAGCCATGTATAACTCTTGGATTTCTTGTTAGCCAATCCCGTCTTTTCGCATTTCCGCAACTTTCAGAATTAAAATGTTGAAGATCATTTTCACAATCCTGGAATAGTAATATCTTCCCCTTCTTGCTCAGTCATGTTCTACATTTCCTATGACACTGATACTGCTTACTATGAAGCAGACTTACACTAACTCTATGACTACTACAATTATTTAATTCTCTACATCACTTTTAATCACAAAGCAATGTAAAACAGTAGACAGCATTGCAGACTTACATTCCCTCTACTCCATGTTTTGATTGGCTGCTTCAATTAGCTTATAAAAAGAAACAGTTTTTCTGAACTCATTCAAAGTGCACTTATTTCTCCATGATGTCCAGTCTTATGGTTAGAAGTTATGTCTCTGAACTACACTTATCCTCAAGGCCAAATTGTGTAGGAGCCATTAGAACTTCTTGAAATTCCACAGAGCACATCCCGAGATTATTTCCCTAAAATGTTGGTTTTAAAAACACCAGGTAAGAGTTTTTAAGGTCATACGGCAATTTTTTTTTTTAAATTAAAACAGAATCATTGCAGAATGACCAGCCATTTCTAGACTTTAAATAAGCTGTGTAATGTCCTGATGTTATTGAAGGGCCGTCATGATATATAATTGCTGCAGTTACAAAAGTCCTTCCTGATATTGACAACTGCGAAGCTACAACATTTTTAATTAAAGTTGTCAATTTTGTTCCATCAGGCCTACAGCGTTGGAACATTAAAATGACGTACTGGCCATATGTTCGTATAAATAATGTGGACGTCATTTCAGATTTACATTGGCTACACTCCATGTTGTGATCAGCTGCTTTTACTAGCTTATTAAAGGAGACTGATTTACTGTCTGGCAAAGTTAAATATATAAATCTTTCTGAGTCTACACTAGTAGTACTTGATACCATACAGTTCTCGCAGTCATGCTGCCATTGATAAGAAAGCCCAAACAGCTGATCTACATCTACACCTTCAGCATGTAATACATCAAGCATATACATTAAAAACTCCTGACAATCTTGCTGAATATTTTGAGAGAATTGTGTTTGGCCTGAACATCTGTCTAACAGATTTCGAATTTCAGACACACTTTCTATGTTTCTTCTATCAGTGGTACATTTCTCTAACACAGAATTTAACAAACTGCAAAATCTTTGATCAGAATTGACCACAATCTCTTCTTTTACATTTTTTAGAGAAAACAAAACATTAATCACTACATTAGCATAGAAGTTGACACCAGAACTGTTTTCAAACTGAAAACCAACAACATCTTCAACAGAATCCTTTTTGTTTCTGCTTGTAATTTTAGGTTCATTGACTTTTTGTCTTTTTGCTACAACCTCCCCAGTATTGTTCTCATTTCTTCGTTTCCGGCCTACCACACGTTTCTCAAACAAAGGATACTGAGGCAAATGTGGCACATACTCTCTTCTTAACCTATTGTATTCCTTAACACAATCTAGATACGCATAAATGTTTGTGACATCACACTCAATCAAGTACAATCCCGATAAAGTTCTAACTCGTGACAATGCCACATATGCCATACCCTCCTTGAACACAGAACTGCCAATATTCACCAATGCACTGTCTACACTTAAACCTTGCGATTTATGGATTGTCACTGCATATGCCAAGCAAACAGGAAACTGCTTACGGCGAACATATAAGTCTTTTACAAGCAAAAATCTAGCAGAACAACGAGCAATTAGCTGTACTTCCTCAATGCCATCAAATTTAATTTTTAAAAATTCAATTCCATCTCTATTTCTGTATTTTACAAAATCAACAACATTACCCATTGATCCATTTACCAGACCTCTTTCAACATGTAAATTCCTTCTTAAAATTATACGGCAGTTCAAGCACACATTCAGAGTCTTTTCAAAACCTGCAGTTTTAGATATACTCTTCTCTAATGAATCCAATTTTGTTTTCAGATTCTCAGACAAAATAATTGTTGATCCCATATGCTCTACTCTATCAATAGCTTCCAGTTTCACAATCTCTTGCTTTTCTAAATGCAACATTTTGTTGTTAAATTTGGCACATTCTGCAAGAGTTGGCATCAAACATATTCCAGATTTCTTCTCAGTAATTTTCTGAAAAATATTCTCAGGCACAACATCTTGTTCTGGATATAAATTTGACAGTAATCGTGCATGTAAAGCTTCTTTCCCATGCTCTGTCACTTTTCCAATTCTAACATCTTGTAGAATAGTCTTGTAAACTTCATCCTTCGCCTGACGCATATTTTCATGCAGTTCAGCATAATTGAAGTTTAACCATATATTGACGTTGCCAATGCTGCCTAGGCACTTCCTGGTATCTTCATGCGTGAGCATTTTGAACACAGGTTGCCCTTTCACTGGTGTCAGCTGCAGAAGATCTCCGAAAACAATGATGTGTTTGCCACCAAATAACACATCATACTCTGTTTTGAGAACTTCTTGCATTCTCAAATGCACAAAGGCAAGCATGACATTGGAAACCATGCTTACTTCGTCAATGATAAGAAGTTTCATTTTCCTCAAGATTCTTGAAACTTCAAAACAAGCATCTCCAGATAGCTTGTGATATTGTAATTTGTTGTCATGCTCCACTGGCAGCATCAGTAAACGATGTAAAGTAATCCCTTTAATATTATGTGCTGCCAGTCCAGTTGGAGCAGTGACAACACAAGACAGCGATGACTCTGTCCTTTCCTGCAAATAGCATGAAATTGCTTTAATGAGGAAACTTTTTCCAGTTCCCGCTTCTCCACTCACGTACAGTCGGACAGGCTTCAACGACGTACATGAGCACTCTTTCTTATCATGACTTAATCCATGATCAATTTGCATGGTAACTTCGTCATATATTTTCCTCTGCTCAACGTTGAGTTGTCTTTCCAACTCTTCTAAGTTAACCGCATCCTCTTGAGCATGTGCCATGGCTCTTTCCACTTCATTCATAGCAGTGGCAGCTTCATTTTTGATAACAGGTCCTCCTAGTGGATCCTGACTCAATGAAGCAGAACTCTGACTGTCCTGAGAACTGTCTCTGGCAATCTCGGCTGCAATCGTTGCTTCCTGCTCAATTTCCGCATTCAACATTTCTACATATTTGGGAAAAGCAGGACATTCTATGGTCTCCTTGGCGGCATTGAAAGAGTCTTCGTAACAGAGGAAATCTCCAAGCAGTTCCTCTTCTGCACGCCAAGGCTTGAAAAGTTGCAAAAGTGCTAAATAGAAAAACTCCTTTTTTTCAGGAGATTCGCCACTCAATTTTCGATGGTTTACCAAGTGGCATTTTCTTTGCTTGACCAGACATCCCTCACTTCCTATTACAGCATACACTCCTTTCTCAGTATCTTCTTTGATGTTCCTCTTGAATATGTAATTTTGCAGAACCTCATACAGACAAACATTCTCGAGGTGACTGCTTCGATTTGGATAATATGTATCCAACATGTTTGTCTTCAAAATGTCGGTACTGTTTGGCTCCTTTTCCGCCAAATACTCAATTTCCCGCACAGGTTTGAGAACTCGATTACGCGTTGCAGCAAGACCAAGACTCGCCCAAACGATACTCCTGGACTTGGCATAGAGACTTGCTGAAGACAACCGGTCAGAACATTCGTACGCTCCGATTTCTCGATGCGACAACATCTTCAGACTGAAACTGTACAACTTCTTGCTGAGGCTCTTTTCATGGGAAATGTCCTCCCACATATCCTTCAATTCTGTCTTCTCTTTTTTGGTGATGTAAGACGTCACATACCGAGCCACAGCCATACAGTTATCAGCCACAAACTGTATATCCATGTTAGCATTCCACATGGACAAAATCACCGGGTTGTAGTCGTTGATGTACTTGGACTCTTCGTTCCTCTTCAAATTGTAAGTGTTTTTAGGTGATTTCTTCATGACATTGTGTCGCAGCGAAGACATCAAACTGTTTACTCTTCCTTTAGAAATCACCGGTCGTGGAAAGCCGAAACGACATTTAGTGTAGAACTTGTCTTTGTTTCGGAATTTACGACGGCAGTACTTTCCACATCGATGGCTTTGGAAACGCAGAACTTTTTCTCTTAGGCTTTTCTTCTCCTTTGCGTTTGGAACAGCACACGTAGAATACTGTTGGATGAAACTCATCACTGAGTCTTCTGGATCCGTTCCAAATTTAGGTGCATCCTTGATCCACAGCAACATATGTATATGAGGAGCACCTCTTGCTTGGTACTCCTTTCTCCAGAAGAAATCCAACACCTCTCCAAGAGGTGGATTCTTCTTATTCATGATGAAAGACATCATAGCTTCAAATCTATGATTGAAGTACCTACATACATTGACTGGATCCAAAGAGCACAGTTCTCCGGGTGTCTTGAATTCGATGTTATCTACGTTAGCATTTGCCTCTCGTAGAAATTCAAGTAAGTCTTCCCAGCCATACTCGGCACAGCTCAGAGTGAGGAACCATGTGGGAGTACCTAAGTTCCTCAGCATACATTTTAAATCACCATGACGACGGTACCAGTACTCATTAGTACCACGCTGACACGCCATGAGATTAATCAGGTAAGAATCCAAAATACTATCTTGGACATTGACTTTATCCATAAAGTCACTTGCCGAGATGTTTTGCATGTGTATACCACTTTTCAAGATGTGGTTCACTGCATATGACAGTCCAGACAGATCGCTTTCAAACAGGAGATGAAACAAATAAGGAATGCATTGTCGAAACCTAGCATCTCCTGCATACAATCGCAAAGTCCGGTATTCAGAAGCAGGAATTTGATGAGGTCGCTCATCATATCTTCCTCCCTGACCTGTTGGAAAAAGCTGTGGGAAACACCGAGCTTCCAAACTTTCCTCCCAAACACTAATGGGACTCCCTTTGGCTTGTTTCATTTGAAACAACTCAATAGCATTCCCCATGACTTCCTTGGAATGCAAAGGATGAACACTATAATGTTCATATATTTCTTCACTAGTAGAGGGTTCTACTTTCTCAATTTGACCAGCACACAAATCGCTATCCTCTTCCTCACTTACTTCCTCTTCTGCAACATATACATTCTTATAGTATTTATTATTTTTTTTCAAATACAATGTTGCCTTTTTGACTTTCCTAACATCTACTAAATCTTGCCATATTTTCTTATTCTTTGTCGGAACCCCATTAACTAAGATAACCAGAGGTTCCTCTTCCACTTTTTCTACTCCAATTGTGTTAATGTTTTTCTTCAAATCTAGAGGCAAATAAACAACTCTTCCCTTTAATCCTCTCTGTAAATCTGATGGAGGCAATTTCATTGTCTTTGGCTCCATTCTTACAATAGCCTGAAAGGGATGGATACTTTGAATCAAAATAGATTCATAAGTATTTAAATCCTTCAATTCAGAAGGAATCTCAACCAATTCCAGATTATTATGAACTGCTCTAGCAGGCATCTGGTTTTGATTTAATTTGCAACAACAATAAGTACACACACGTTGATCCAATCCCAAATCAAAACAATTTTCTACCATCAAGTATGTTGCAAAATCCTTCCATTCACTATTATTTTCCCTTTCACTTTTTGCATATAAATCCACTAACTTAGTCTGATTCTTATAATAAGTGCGTCGACAACACACACAAGTGAAATTAGGCCTCTCACTTGATTTCACCTCAAACGTCGCAATTTCCCTCTGGAAATTATCTGTACTGGAAACCTGTACACTATCTTCCACATGACCCTCTTCTTCTTGCTCAATTTCAACATTCTCCTCTTTACTTCCAAAGTAACAAAACTCAATTTCTTCACATATATTCTTCACATCTATTTCAGAACCATGCAAAAGAGCAGCGCATAATTGTTTCAGCATAATTGCTGGACTCTTAGCATAATACAACATTCTAACTAATTTCCTCACTTTGTTATGATGCACTGCTAGCATCCTGAAATGATGAAAAACACTCTGGCATACTCTCCTAGAAAGACAAGCCAGTGAATGACCATGCAAACCTGTCACTTCTCTTACTCTGCAAGGATCTAATTCTTGCAACAACATCATTTTCTGCTTCAAACTTTTTTTATTAAATGACCGTACAAAATCACAAAGCAAATTGATCGAATCCTGTCGCACACTGCAAATACTACTACACTTCCAGGTGTACACAGGACCCTTACCACGTCTTCCTAAAACCTCATTACCTAACACCTCTTCTGCCTCTGTTGTCACAAGTTTTTCTTTTTCAACTGGACAACCATCTTTCACTTCATAAGCACGACCACTGGTGTCAACTGCATGCACCAAATCATTATCCTGGAAATAACTCTCCTCATTAAAAAATGCCTCACAGCTTGAACTATGCATCCATTCTCCAGAAAAAACTTCACAAAAATTACTACGATTAACTATTCTCTTCCATCTACTATTTCTTTTGAAATCAAAAATTGCCTTGTTTAGCTTCCTAATTCTATTGATTATCAATATAAATAACTTACGTTTAATTTCAAATGCCTGATCAATAACTTTCTCAATTTTTTTTTTCTCTTATAAAAAACTAGTTTCTGTTGACCTTTCTTAATATTTTTTAACAAATTGCCAATTATCCTGTTCCGGAACATTCGTTTACGAATCTCCCTAAACTGTTGTTTCCTTCTACTATCATGCACAGATTTATCTCTTGCTCTAGCAGTAACATTTTTCATTGTCCTTTCCTTTCCATTTGATTTCCTTCTCGTTTTATGGACTGAAACATTTTCTGTAGTAATATTTTTTTTACTACAAATATTTCTTATGAAATATTTAGAGCTCTTACCCGGTGCTTTCTTCGTGGCTTGAGAAATCTTTTTGTTAGAGGACTGCTGCGTTTTTTTTTTCACCTGCTGTCTTTGACGTTTTGCAGCCTTTATCTGTCTTTCTATTGTAGGCATGATGAAATCTTGAAATGAACTGCAGTTGAATCTGTGGAAAAATATAATAAAAAATGTTATTAACCATTATTACCAAACAGTAAATCAGTAACAGTGATCAAAAACTTAACACACTACTTGACATTTTAATTAGAAGATTTTTTAGTCGTTGGCAAAATTACAATACAGAAATACCAGAAAAGAAATGACATTTATATTTATGTTACCTATGCTATTTTATATGTGAATCTGATCTAATTTTATGAGCATATTTTAATATTTTATTGAAGACACTACACATAACCTGTTTTTGAAGGTGTCTTTATTTTTAAATTAAACAGTTTACCTTTTTACTTTTTATTAATTATAAATTTTAAAAATAAATGTTTATATTTCCAAAGGCTCAAGCAGGTCAGCTTCCCATCCTATATCATATAGTTCGGACAAATCTGCATCCTCATCACGCTCTTCTTCATCCTCAGGATTTAAATCATCCAAAGGATCAACATCCACTGATGTTTCAATTACAAGTTCAATGATGAGGTCAAAATCAACTGATTGCAGATTGTCGCTCATGTTGAGGTTGTCTTTATCTTTAAAGAAAGATAACAACAATGAGATGTTGCAAGGTAAGAGACTAATCTCAGAGATTATAATAGTAAAATTGTTTAACAAGAGTAACATTTTGCAGCTATTATTTAGCCATGTCCAGCGATGCTGAGCAGGTGAAGCCTATGTCTAATTTTTCACTGAACAGGACTCATCTCTTCTTAACCTTGGATAAGCCTCACCGACTCTGTGTCCCCTGCACATACTTAAATGTAAAGGGGCAGATTTATGTTAAATAGCACATCCCCAGGCATGCACCAGTTAACGTGCACCACTGCTCTGCCACCCATGGTATGCCGCATTTACAATCAGATAGGAGAAAGCTGCGTCAAAACCCTGCGCCTGCTTGAAGCTGGCATAGGTCTTGACGCAGCATTGTGGAGATGGGGCACCCCTGAGCCTTGCTGGAGCTGCATCGCACTTGCGATACAACTCCAGCAATGCACCACCTTTACGGCACAGATGCGTCACACATCTGTGCCGTTTTTGCCCCATGCTGCGCCGCATTGTAAATGCAGCACACCATGGGTGGCGGAACAGCGGCGCAGGATGACTGGCACATCCCTGGTGATGCGCCAGTCATCATAAATCTATCCCTAAGCTTCTTATCTTGTTAGAGATGAACTGCCATATGTATCATCAAACTATTTTGCATTTCCTAAATAGCGAATTTTAAGGAATAAATAGCGATTCTTTACCATTCCTAATTTGCGATGAGCAAATTGCTAATTGCAAGTTACCCATTCATTTCCATGGGCTAGGAGGCTCATAGGAATGAAGGTTTAATTTGCGATTAGCAATTTGCTCATCACAAATTAGGAATTTTTCCAAGGGTGCAGGGGTGTCTCAAGAACACCCTGCTGCACCCCTGAAAAAGAAATTTGGGGGCATATGGCACACATACATGCCCTAAGGGCATGTGTTGGCGTCATATGGCACCTTTTGTTTTTTTGAAAAAAAGCTTTTTGAAAAGAATTCACAAATTACCACCAATTTACCACAATAGTTTCCAAATCCTTAATGTCATTTTTTACATAGTTTTTGTTTGATACATTGCTTTTAAGTAGTCACAAAATTTGCAAATCCTTCAGTGCAATTGCAAAATAAGGAATAGCAAATTTTGCTACTCCTTATTTTGCATCAAACTTGTTTGATACATACCATTTGTCTAATTAACATTCGCAAAGGCCAAAATTCGTAGAATTTTGATCTTTGCGAATGCTAATTAGCTTGATACATATGGCCCCAAGTGAGGCCTGTCTTGCGACATGGTGCATCTTTTGCATCACTGCTGCATCGGTTTCATGTGGTACGTTTTTTTTTACACCATGACATATCTGCCTAAATGCATCAATTTGTAATGTTGTCGCCTCATAGCAAATCTTTTTCACCGCCGCTGCATCAAAAAAGTGACGCACAGTGGCAGAAAAGAGGCATACACCTATCATAAATCTGTCCCTAGCATTTTAAATGATTAATCCAGGATGACAATAAGGTGTGGCCTATCCAAAGGTTTGTTTAAGGTGAGGCCTACTCAGGATTGCAGATTAAAGTTACGCTTGATGAAGAATACAGAGGAGATAATACATGTAAAGCTCTACCAATGAAGTAAGTGATGTCTACTTCATTGCGCCAGTCAGCATAAATGAATCCATAAGCTTCTTATCTTGTTAGACATCAACCGCCATATGTATCATATAACTATTTTGCATTTCCAAAAAAGCGAATTTTAAGGAATAAATAGCGATTCTTTACCATTCCAAATTTGCGATGAGAAAATTGCTAATTGCAAATTACCCATTCATTTCCATGGGCTAGGAGGCTCATATAAATGAAGGTGCAATTTGCGATTAACAATTTGCTCATCACAAATTAGGAATTTTTTCCAAAGGTGCAGGGGTGTCTCAAGAACACCCTGCTGCACCCCTAAAAAAGAAATTTGGGGGCATATGGCGCACATAATTTTTAACAACATTCCTTTACCTCAAAAACGATTTTCAAATCATAACTTCAAAACACTACACATGGGAAAATTACTTAAAATGTCCTTAAGACACATAAAAGCGTTTTTTAATTGGCTTTCCTGCATGGTAGGGTCACTTTTAACATGGCTATGTAACACAAACATTCAAAAACAAAATTTTCCATGCACATGTGGGAGCATATTTACAAGCAATTTGCGCCACAGAGAAAGGTCTTACACTAAAATGAGAAAAATAACATCAGGGACAGTCAATTGCCTTATAAAGAAGCATACACCATTATGTCCTTGTCATGAATTTAAAAACAATTCCTTTTCCCCAAAAACGATTTTCAAATCATAATTTCAAAACACTGCACATGGGAAAATGACTTAAAATGTCATTAAAACACATGAAAGCGTTTTTTGATTGCCTTTCCAGCATGGTTGGGTCACTTTTAACATGGCTATGTAACACAAACATTCAAAATCAAAATTTTCCATGCACATGTGGGAGCATATTTACAAGCAATTTGCGCCACAGAGAAAGGTCTTACACTAAAATGAGAAAAATAACATCAGGGACAGTCAATTGCCTTATAAAGAAGCATACACCATTATGTCCTTGTCATGAATTTAAAAACAATTCCTTTTCCCCAAAAACGATTTTCAAATCATAATTTCAAAACACTGCACATGGGAAAATGACTTAAAATGTCATTAAAACACATGAAAGCATTTTTTGATTGCCTTTCCAGCATGGTTGGGTCACTTTTAACATGGCTATGTAACACAAACATTCAAAATCTAAATTTTCCATGCACATGTGGGATCATATTTACAAGCAATTTGCGCCACATAATTCATAATTTTCTCCTTAAAGCACACTATTCTCTATCTAAATTAAAGAAATATTTTCGCACCTTAGCAAATACTTTGAGTTTGAAAACAGTCTCAGAAACACACCAATTTGTCTTCAGCAGAGCAAAAGGTATGCACTCCAGAGTCTGCAGCTATCAAAAGCACAGAAATGCTGTAATTCTTCACACATATTTCTCATGTCACCCAATCAAAACTCTTCCCTCACTTTTTTTCAAATGAAAACCCTTCCCCCCTCTGCCCTTTCTGCCTATTTTGCATAGCAACCACCTCTTGGAAGACTTCTGGTGTTTGCAAGTTCACACAACTTTGTTGCAATTGAACTCTGAACTCTCAGTGCACCTGCATATCCAGTGCTTTCTTTCATTTAATGATTTTTTATTGACCATTCAAAATACATCTTTCAAAGAACACATCCGTGCACCCTAACTTTCTGTTTTCATCAATCAAAATCCACCAATCACTGTTACTGCTTCATGAACACAGAAACTCCACAGTTTTTTTTTCATTTTACACTCTCATTTTTTCAACTGCCATTTCATTGCCACACTTCATCTGACTGCAGGAGAACCTTCTCTCACCATGTTTTCTGTCTGGATTGTTGGACATAGTTATATTCACTGGGCTCAAAGGTACGTTGAAAGCAGGAATTTACCTAACCTCAATTTACAAGATGTGGAAATTAAGTGGTTTGGCCACAGAGGATTAAAATGTCACCAATTGATACCATTGGTGAAAACCTTTATGCATTTGCCAAAACCTGACCTGTTAATTGTGCACTGTGGAGGTAATGACTTGGGCACTTTGACTGGTGTAGGTCTGGAAATGCTTTTAAAGGACACCTTTGAGCAATTAATGGCACTTTTTCCTCAGACTGCCTTGGTATATTCAAATATATGCCAAAGACAGAAATGGAGGTGGTCAAACCAATTTTGTCCACAAATTGAGAAGTCGAGGAAGCATGTAAACAAATCTGTTTCAGCTTACATGAGAGACCATGGAATGGGCTCCCTGTACAACAATAACTTGCGTTACTACATGCAAGATATCTACAGAGGAGATGGAGTTCACTTCTCAGATGAGGGCAACAGAATTTTCACTCTGAATTTAAGAATGTGCATTGGTACCTACTTATAAGTACCTAAATGTACCATAAACCCAAAAGCTCTTCTCAGAGCTACCCAACATCTGATCACTCAAAATTATTATTTAACTCTAACATTTTTCACTAATTTTCAACAAAGTACGCTACCGGGGCCGCTACCCGGTACGCGAACCGGGAGCTAACCTCGCGAAATTTTTTTAAAAAATGTTTTTTTTTCGCACATATAAGCCTCCTCAGCCACCCTCAGAAAATCTAGGGGGTCAAGATAACTCTACCGTGCCCCCTTCTACCCATTCTGAACATTATTTGCCCTCCATCTTGTATCTTAATTCGACCGAAACACAAAATGGTGGACTCCCGGAACGCTTAAGGTTCGCGAACCGGGGCGCTCAACGGTTCGCGTACCGGGTCGCTCCCTGGGAAGCGCACCATCAAAAAAGGTGGGAAAGTAGTTCACAGAAAAGCCACTGGAGACAATTTCACCAAATATAGATTAGCTCATACTACATACCAATCCCTACCATTTTCACAAATTTGATTGGAATTCCATTTAGCCATTTAGCCTGTAGACCTCTCTAAATACCCTGAGGTAAATTACTTCACAAAACACATCTGAAGTGTTGGAATTGACAACCAATGAAAATGTTACTTTCATTTTCTACTTTTTTTACCTGACATTTGATTGGTTATGTACCTGAATATATATAAAGGAAGAGAGAGAAACACAGCCATTTGTGACTACTACTTCCTGAACTACATTGCAAGATCATTTTCACCCACAACTTAAACTTGATTTTAGAAGGTGAGATATTATTTTATAAATTTGAAAACATTTTCAGATAGTTATATACTATCCCTCTGTAAGAGTTAGACATTGAGAAAGGCTTCTTTATTATAATTATGGATTGATTTAGGTTTCTGTGGTATAATTATGAATTTACTTAGGCTTCTTCACAGGCACTTTTTAATAGTACTACTTCACGCCTGAAACCATACAGTGCCCATAGATTACTTCTCTGTTATAAACTCACAAGTACCTGTCTGAACTTAAACCCAACAGTGCCCTATCTCTACTGATATATTTATTTTTTATGCAAATTACAGCAAGAAAATGGAAGGTGAGCAGAATGTTTCCTTTGAAATTGTTCTGGAGAACAACACAGAAAAAGATATTGAGGACAATGATGACTCTGATTTCATGGATGAATCACGGGACCATGAATTAGTTCAATGTGTAGAATCTGTGGATCATTTACTTCATTATGATGACGGTCAAATGTGGGAACTTATGTTCACTCAACAAGAGGACATATCGGACAGTCAAATGCTAGACGTACTAATAAATTTTGAAAAACAATCCGAAAAATAAAATTGTATGTAATATTAAAAAATTGTTTGAGTCTTTAATCATTTTTATATGTAATTAATAAACTAGTTAAATGTTAGAAATGCTATTAAATTTTCAACCACAATCACAATAATAAATAATTGCTTAAAAAAGTTAAAAAAATAAAAAATAATCAACAAAACCAACAATCAATTAACATACTGCATTTGAAAAGTCTCTCATTCATTTTTCATTGCAGTACGCTGCCCAGAACGCTTCCCGATTCGCGGACCGGGCGCTACCCACGAAAAAAAACAAAAAAAAATTATTATTTTTTTGCCCCGCGGGGCCCTTTTAAAGCCTCCACATTAAACCTAGGGGGTCACGGAGGATCTACTATGCCCCCTTATGGTTATTTCCCCCTTTGTTTTGGCCTCCTCTTGTCTCTCAATCCTACCGAGAGACAAGATGGCGGCCGCTCCGGACTGTTTAGAATGTTGACAGACACCGGAAAGCCAATCAGCTTCGCTACGCGAAGTTCTGGTACGCTCCCCGGTCCGCGAACCGGGGAGCTGCCCGGTCCGCTGTTACAGATATATATCTTTTTTTAAACGGTAATTTCTCAAAATCCACTGGAGCACATATATTGAGACCTACAAAAGGCACATCGGGCTACCAGTCCCTACAATTTTGCCAAGTTTCGTGCAAATCCATTCAGCCGTTCGGGCTAAAAATGAGGCTAACCGCCCTATGGAAAAATCAATGTTAAAAACACGTTTTGGGACCCCCCTTTTTTTCTCGGCCCCCCCTGGACGAACCCCCCCCAAATTTTCAGGGGCTGCTCAGAAACAAAATGTTCCATTTTCCAGAAAATCTCAGCCAATTCCTTCCACAAACGCCAAAGTTATTAGACATAGAATTTTCAAAAATCCCATAGGGAAAAAATCCTAACTATATATACCTACTGGCGACCGCCAGTAGGTAATATATATATATATTCACTGAAAAAAATCATAGGTTTCACACCAGTTATAGTTAGGTGGAAACTTTACTCACATAAAACCATTGAAATTCCCACGTTATAGTTAGTTGGACTCAATATAACTTGCGCGTGCAATGCACTGCTGATGACGTCACATATTACATCACTCATGACATGGTCAGTGACATCACTCGTGACATCACTGATGACACCTCAAATGACATCACTGATGACAACATCTTTTGTGACAAAGTGGCAGACCTCCTATCAGCATAAAATAACCTTTGACACACACATTCAAAAATAGAAACTAACATTTTCTTAAAAAAGGAGAAACCAATACCAATTACAACAACTTATTAGGTAATTCCAACATCTACATACACATCCACTCATTCACCAACAGTTCTATATAGTCACTCATGCATGTACTTACTCATCATATGTACTCATACACCTATACATCCTGTTACACACTAATACTCATCCATATAGTTACTCACACACAAATTCACACATGCAAATAAACTATCAAAAATGTTTTACTTGATTATACTGCTATATACACACCACTACACATACTTCTACAGAAACGGAAACATATTTACTCTCTTAAACAATTAATTATAAAAACACATACTCATTAACCCACCCATACACACAATCATCCACCCATACAGTCTTGCAGACACGCTGTCTTCAAAATACATACAAATAGTGAGTCACCCATTCATGCATCTGTGCTCTAAGTAGTATCCCCCACTGAACCATACAGACACTGATACTGATACTCCAAAAACAACTAATAACCCATATACACACTCATGTAGCTACTCACCAACCCATGCAGCCACTTATACACAAAGTGAGACACAGATACAGATATTTAAATATTTAAACATTACTCGCTAATATATGTATTCACTAAGATACATTTAATAAGTCAGTTAACCAATCAATTTTACACAAAAAAAATCCATTTAGACATTTATTTACCCATTTATTTGTCCATCAACCTTTAAATATACATATATAAAAAATATTTATTTTTCAGAAAGATACACATTTACTGGATGATGTCATCAGTGATGTCATTTGAGATGTCTATAACTATAACTGGTGGAAACCTATGGTTTTTTCAGTGAATTTAATAGGTTTTTTAAATGCTAACTCCTAACTATAACTGGTGTGAAACCTATGTTATTTTCAGTGAATATATATATATATATATATATATTTACTGAAAAAACCATAGGTTTTACACCAGTTATCGTTAGCTGGAAGTTTTACTCGCATAAAACCATTGAAATTCCCACGTTATAGTTAGTTGGACTCACTATAACTTGCGCGTGCAATGCACTGCTGATGATGTCACATATTACATCACTCATGACATGGTCAGTGACATCACTCATGACATCACTGATGACACCATCCAGTGAATGTGTGTCTTTCTGAAAAATAAATATTAGTGAGTAATGTTTAAATATTTAAATATATGTATTAATGTTTCACTTTGTGTATAAGTGGCTGCATGGGTTGGTGAGTAGCTACATGTGTAGGTATATGGGTTATTAGATGTTTTTCTTAGTATCAGTATAAGTGTTTGTATGGTTTGGTGGGGGTATTACTTAGCACATAGATGCATGAATGACTGACTCTCTGTTTGTATGTGTTTTGAATACAGCACATGTGCAGGACTGTATGGGTGGATGAGTGTGTATATGTGTATGTTAGTGAGTGAATGACTGTCTCACTAGTGTCTTTATCAGTAACTACATATGTTTTAATGTAGTATATGTGAATATTGATGTATATAATTGAGTATATGTGAGAGTGAGGGATTGTAAGAGTTCCTGTTTAAATTAGTATGTGTTTCTATAAGTGATTGTTTAAGAGAGTAAGTATGTGTAAGTTTCCTTAAAAGTAAAGTGGTAGTGTGTGTATAACTGTATATGCAAATAAATGGATGTTTAATAGTTTATTTGCATGTGTGAGTATGTGTGACAGTATCTTTTGGATGACTGTCAGTGTGTAACAGGATGTATAGGTGTATCACTACATATGATGAGTGAGTATATGTATGAGTGACTACATAGAACTGTTTGTGAATGAGTGGATGTGTATATAGATGGTGGAATTACTGAATTGGTTGTTATAACTGGTATGGGTATCTGCATTTTTTTGAAAATGTTATTTTTTATTTTTGAATATGTGTTTCAAGGGATACATTACAGTGAAAGGAGGTCTGTCACTCTGTCACAAGGATGGTGTCATCAGTGATGTCATGAGTGATGTCACTGGCCATGTCATGAGTGATGTAATATGTGACGTCATCAGCAGTGCATTGCACACGCAAGTTATAGTGAGTCCAACTAACTATAACGTGGGAATTTCAATGGTTTTATGCGAGTAAAACTTCCAGCTAACTATAACTGGTGTAAAACCTATGGTTTTTTCAGTGAATTTATTAGGTTTTTTAAATGCTAATTCCTAACTATAACTGGTGTGAAACCTATGTTTTTTCAATGAATTTCAATGGTTTTTTAATAGCAAATCTTTATAGGTATAAAAAATAATAAATTTTAAAACAAATTTTATATTGTATAATTATGTCAATTTTTTTTATTTTTTTTTTATTTTTTTTAACTTGGGGCGCGCCCTGGGGCGCGTACCGGGGAGCGTCCCATTAGCGCAATTCTTGCGAACGAAAACAACATCGTGACATTTCGCGTAGATGCGTGATGCGTCATATGATGCACAGTGTAAGCGCACCCGGAAGCACGCGTGCGCATACGATCGCGGCACGCCCTGGGGCGCGTACCGGGGAGCATCCCATTAGCGCTATTCTGGCGAACGAAAACAACATCGTGACGTATCGTGTAGACGCGTGATGCGTCATATGACGCACAGCGTAAGCGCACCTGGAAGCACGCGTGCGTATACGATCGTGGAACGACGCGACTACGGGTGCGTCCCGGGGCGCGTAGCGTAAGCGCGTCGGGTCATGTGACCAGAAAATAACACTTTCTATTGGTGCAGAACAGTTTTGGTTTCAAAATGAGTAAAGCCTGGGTCTTGTGATCTGAAAATAATACTTCTGATTGGTTCCGGACAGTTTTTTTCCCAAATGAGTAAAGCCTAGGTCTTGTGACCTGAAAATAACACTTCTGATTGGTTCAGGACAGTTTTTTTTCCCAAATGATGAAAAACGCCACCTTTCTTCCTTATTCTAACTTTGTCCTTTGACTGAGGAAGACCTGTTTCATCTATAGAGACAATTATTTTGTACTTTGAAATGGCTACTGTAGCAGCAACAGCTGGAGCATCTGCACCACCACCACCACCACCACCATCACCAAGAGGACCACCACAACAATACATTGGTGGTGAAAAAGAGGAGGAGGAGGAGGAGGGGAGAAGATGGCTGCCTGAACAAAATACCCCATACAAGCCAAAAGAACACATTGTATGGGAGTTTTTTTCACTCCCAGAGGGCAAGACAAAAGTGAATGCGGCCAAGGTAACTTGCCTAATCTGTGGCAAACAACTCTCAAGGGGCAATCCAGACAAAAAATATTCATTTGGTAATAATACCATGATTCGACATATGACCCGGAAGCATCCTAACAACTATTCTCAAGCAGAGATCAGGGAACTGGCCAGTCACCTCCCCCAGTGTTCAAGTACCAGCACCAAAAGAAAGCAACCCACTCCATCGGGACCAGATACAACGGAGACGATGCCTTGTATTCAGCCACGATTTGCAGATTTTAGAATCACATGTTTTGCATGTGGCAAGCTCATCGCCTATGGTGAACAGAGCATGAAGCTCGTCGTCCTTGCTGGTGACAATCACAAATGCCCCAAAAAACAGTAATTTTTTCAGTTTCTTGTTTTTTGCTCCTGTTGAGCCATTTACAATTCCCTGTTTTTTGTTTCTCCCCATAAAAAATGAAAAAAAAATATAAAACTGTTTTGAAAAGCCCAAAAAAGTACAAAATGTTAAAAAAACATTAAAAAATATAAAACAACAAAAAGAAGAAAAAAAACAGTTCTTTTTAGAACTACCTTTCATTTATAAAAATAAACCTATATTTTTAATGAATCACTGTCAATTTTTTTTTCTTAGGGTACGCGTACCGGGGCGCGCCCCCCCAAAAAAAAGAAAAAAAAATTTAATGAAGGAGTTACCATGAGGGAAGGACACAAAGAGAGTAATGTTAAGAGAAAGAGAGCTACAGGATGACCACAGAGGGATTGTTTATTACATAGTAAAAAACAGAGAAGGTGTAATAGGGTGAAAGTGAGAAAAGTAAAATGACTAAAGGAGCGAAAGAAGGGAAAAGAGAGAGGAAGAAGACTAAAGTAGAGATAGTGGGAGAATGTGAGTGGGTGTTGAAAGAAAAAGAAAGGACAGTAAAAAATTGAGAATGAAGGGTAGTGGCGTAACCGGGATAAATGAAGAACGGTGAGTGAGGGTAAGAAAAGACCAGTTAGTGTAAGTAAAGAGGGATGAAAGAGGGTGAAAAATTGAATTAGGATAAGACATGGGGAGTGACAAAGAGAAAGGACAAAGAGAGTAAAGAAAACAGTACCTGAATGGATTTGAGTGAATCAGCAAAGAAAGATAAGTAATGCAAGGTGTGTGACTTATAGGGAGTCAGTGGTTGTAGGTCGGGGTGTGGGTGTGTAAGGTGTGTCTGTGGGTGTGGGTGTGTGGGGTGTTTTGGTGTGGGTGGAGGTGAGGGTGTGTGAAGTATGTGTGAGGAGAGTATGGGTGTGGGGTGTATATGTGTGCGATGTATGTGTGTGTATGGAATGTGTGTGTGTGTGTGAGGAGTGTGTGAGGAGTGTGTGTGGGGGGATTTTTTGTGTGTATGAGGTGTGTGTGTGGTGTGTGTGTGGGGTGTATGTTAGAGGTGTGTGTATGTGTTGAGAGGGGGATGAGGTATGTGTGTAGGAGTAAGATAAATATTTAAGAAAACAAAATGAGTGAAGAAGCAAAGGAAGGGAACAGAGGGTAAGTGAAGTAAAGAATAGGGATTGAAAAAAGTTGAATATGAGAGGGGAAATAGGGAAATTGGAGTACACATGGAGAATAAGAATAAGTGTGGTAAGCAGAATAAAGACACAGGAGTGAGGTTGGTTGAGAAAATATTAGTAAGCTTAAAGCAAAGGGTGATGACAAAGTACATTTTTTTTAGTCATACTTACCATATAATAAATGTAACTTTAATTATTTTTTTACTGCACTTTGTATCTGTGAAAGAGAGAAGAAAAATAAGTTATAATTAGTAAAATGTGTATTTTAAATTAAAATATACAAATGAAGAGGTTAAGAGTGAAGGACACAGAAAGGGAAATAAAGTAAGGTAGAAGGATAAAAAGAGAAAAAAAGAAATAGAATGAGAGCAAATTACTAAAAGTAAGGCATATAGATTCACTAACAGAGAGGAAGAGAAGAACAAAGAAATGAACTGAAGGTAAGAAAGATACTAAAACAATGAGACTTAGCAAAACTAAATCAGGAAACAGTAGTAAGTAAAAATATAATGACTGAGACGGAAAAGATAAACACAAGTGAACATAACACAAGGAGAGTGAGGCACTGAGGACATAGAAGTAGTGAACGAAAAATCGAGAGAAAAGGTCAACACTAAGGAGCAAACAAAGATAAGCGAGGGAGAGTGGGTGATTTATAGTGATAGAGTGTGATAATACTGCTGAGTGAGTAAACAGGAATTACTAAAAGAGCAAAGGAGGACAATACGGAAAAGGGAAGTAAAGCAGAGAGACTGAAAGCTGAAAACTTATGCAAGGGAGAGAGGGGATGCAGACAGTTGAAATGAGAAGGAGGGCTTGTCAAAGAAGTGGAGTAAAGGAACGGGGGTTACAGAGAGTGAGAGAAAGACATTATAAGTGAGTAAAAAGAGCTGAAAGGGGATGGAAAAAGGAAACTGAGTGTCAGAGAATGGGAATACAATTTAATTTACACAATCCAAAGTATAGAATAACTTGTACAACATGTTACATAGTTTATTTTTGCTGTTCTCAGAATATATTGAATTTCACTTAAAACAGTGAGTTCAAATTACTCATCATATGACAGCGGGAAAAAAAAACACAATCTAAAAGATTGTGTTTTTAAAAAAACCTTAGATACTGACAAATAACAAATGTACACTAATCTTTGATTGACTTACTTTTCCTTGAGGCCAAATAGTATATCATAGAGGTCCTTTTCTCGTTGCAAAGTACTTTGCTGTTCAGTAAAAAATCCATTTCATCGACTTTCTAGAAGAAAAGCTCCAAGAACATCTTAAATAGTTTCATTATTTTCATATATTCCTTTTTTTCAGTCATGACTCTTTACTCATTCCTGTACCTTTCCTTTTGGCCAAATAGTGTCAGATGTTTGAGTATATTTTCAAATTAATTCCAAGAAACTCTGAAATTACCTTTTTTCCGACGTTCTGAAAGAAAGGATCTACAACATTTTCACAATATTTAACTATTTGTAAAACTATCTCTGACTCACTCATGTTCATCATTTTCTATAATACTAATATCACTTACTATGAGATCCACTTACAGTACCTATATGACAAGTCAATTTTTTATATTACCTGGATCACTTTTACTCAGAATATATGTTTAAACAGCAAAATAACCTTTATTAACTGCTCCCATCTTCATAGGCCAATTACCTTTACCTAAATTTTGGTTGTAAAAACACTCGGTATGAATTTTTTAAGCCAAAAGGCAAACGTTGTTACATTGGGTCCAACCTTTACAACTTTTTAAATAGCATGTGTAATGCCCTGATGTTGTAGAAGGACCTTCATGATAAATAATAGCTGCAGTTGCAAAGGTTCTTCCTGATATCGATAACTGTGAAGCCACGAAATTTTTAATAGAAGTTGTCAATTTAGTTCCATCAGGTCTACATCGTTGGAACATTAAAATGACATATTGACCATAATTCTGTAGAAATAATGTGGACAGCATTGTAGACTTACATTGGGGACACACCATATTGTGATCCGCTGCTTTAACTAGATTATTAAAAGGCACTGATTTGCAGTCTGGTAAAGTCAAATATATAAATCTTTCAGTGTCTATTCTAGTAGTACTTGATAAAGTACAGTTGTCGCAGTCATGCTGCCATTGATAAGAAAGGCTAAAAAGATTTTTTATATCTACACCTTCATCTTCCAATACATCAAACATATACATTAAAAATTCCTGACAATCCTGCTGAATATTCTGTGAAAATTGATTTTGACCAGTACATATGTCTAGAAGATTTCGAATTTCTGAAACACTTTCTATTTTTGCTCTCCCACTGGTACATTTCTCAAACACGGAATTCAACAAACAACAGAATCTTTGATCCTGATTTTCAACAATCTGTTCTTGAATATTTTGAAGAAAAAAAACAACATTAACCACTACATTAGCATAGCAGTTGACACCAGACCTGTTTTCAAACTGAAATCCAACAACATCTTCAACAGAATCCTTTTTCCTTCTGCTTACAATTACAGTTTTGTCTACTTTTTGTCTTTTTGCTACTACCTCACTGCAATTACTCTCATTTCTTCTTTTTCGGCCTACCACACGTTTTCAATCAGAGGATATTGAGGCAAATGTGGAGCATACTCGCTTCTTAACCTATTGTATTCTTTAACACAATGTTGATCCCCACAAATCTTTGTTTCATCACACTCAATCAAGTACAATCCTGATAAAGTTCTGACTCGTGATAAAGCCACATATGCCATACCCTCTTTAAACACAGAACTTCCAATGTTCACCAAAGCGCTATCTACACTTAAACATTGAGACTTATGAATTGTCACCGCATATGCCAAACAAATAGGAAACTGTTTTCGGTGAACATATAAGTCTTTCACGAGCAAAAATCTAGCTGAACAACGACAAATTTGTTCTATTTCATCAATGCCATCAAATTTCATTTTTAAAATTTCAATTCCATCTCTATTTTTGTAATTCACAAAACCAACAACATGACCCATTGCTCCATTTACCAAACCTCTTTCAACATTTAAATTCCTTCTCAAAATGATACGACAATTTAAACACACATTCAGAGTCTTTTCAAAACCAGAAGTTTTAGATATAGTCTTCTCTAATGAATCCAATTTTGATTTCAAATTTTCAGACAAAATAATTGTTGCTCCCATATGCTCTATTTTATCCGTAGCTTCCAGTTTCACTATCTCTTCATTTTCTAACTTTAACATTTTGTTGTTGAACATGGAACATTCTTTCAGAGTTGGCATCAAACATATGCTAGATTTCTTCTAGTTAATTTTCTTAAAAATATTCTCTGGAAGAATGTTTTCATTTGGGTACAAATTTGAAATTCATCGTCCATGTACAGCTTCTTTCCCTTGCTGACTTATTTTTCCGATTCTTACATCTTGTAAAATATTTTTATAATCTTCATCCTTTGCCTGCCGCATATTTTGAAGCAGTTCTGCATATTTGAAGGTTAACCATATATTAACGTTTCCAATGCTTCCTAGGCACTTCCTGGTATCTTCATGCGTGAGCATTTTGAACACAGGTGGTCCTTTCACTGGAGTCAACTGCAGTAGATCTCCAAAAACAATAATGTGTTTTCCTCCAAATAAGACATCATAGTCTGTTCTAAGAATTTCTTGCATTCTCAAATGCACAAAAGCAAGCATTATATTTGACACCATGCTTACTTCATCAATGATAAGAAGTTTCATTTTCTTCAGGACTCTCGAAACTTCTGAACACGCATCTCCAGATAGCTTGTGATATTGCAATTTGTTATCATGCTCCACTGGCAGCATCAGTAAATGATGTAAAGTAATCCCTTTAATGTTATGTGCAGCCAGCCCAGTTGGAGCGGTAACAACACAATACAGCGGTGATTCAGTCCTTTTCTGCAGATAAGTTGCAATTGCTTTAATCAGAAAACTTTTTCCAGTTCCCGCTTCTCAACTCACGTACAGTTGGACAGGCTTAAATGATGAACATGAGCACTCTTTTTTCTCATGACTGAATCCATGTTCAACCTGTTCTGTGACTTCGTCATATATCTGTTTCTGCTCAAGGTTTAGTTGTTTCACCAAATCTTCTAAGTTAACTACATCATCTTGAGCTTGTTCCATAACTCTTTCCACCTCATCCATGGCAGTGGCAGCTTCATTTTGTATAATTGGTCCTCCAAGTGGATCCTGACTCAATGAAGCAGAACTCTGACTGTCTTGAGAACTGTCTCTAGCAATCTCTGCAGCAATTGTGGCTTCTTGCTCTATTTCTTCATTCAACATTTGCAGATAATTTGGAAAAACAGGGCATTCTATGGTATCCTTGATTGCATTAAAAGAATCTTCGTAACACAGAAAATCTCCAAGTAGTTCCTCTTCTGTACGCAATGGCTTAAAGAGTTGCAAAAGAGCTAAATAGTAAAATTCCCTTTTCTCTGGATTTTCGCAACTCAATTTTCGATGATTAATCAAATGGCCTTTTTTCTGTCTCACTAGACATCCTTCACACCAATGATAGCATATATTCCATTGTTAATATCTTCTCTGATGGTTCTCTTATAAATATAGTTTTGCAGAACTTCATACAAACAACTGTTCTCAAGATGACTACTTCTATTTGGATAGTATGTATCCAACATGTTTGTCTTCAAATATCTGTACTTTCTGGTTCTTTCTCCGCCAAATACTCTATTTCTTGTACAAATTTCAAAACTCGGTTTCGTGTTGCAGCAAGACCTAGACTCACCCAAATGATGGTTCTAGATTTGGCATAGAGACTTGCTGACGACAATCGATCAGAACATTCATATGCTCCAATTTCTCGATGCGACAACATCTTCAGACTGTAACTGTATAATTTCTTGTTTAGACTCTTTTCATGTGAAATGTCCTCCCACATTTCCTTCAGTTCTGTCTTTTCTTTTTTTGTGATGTAAGACGTCACATATCGAGCCACAGCAATAGAGTTGTCAGCAACAAACTGAATATCCATGTTAGCATTCCACATGGACAAAATCACTGGGTTGTAGTCGTTGATATACTTGGACTCTTCTTTTCTTTTTAAATTGTATGTATTTTTGGGTGATTTCCTCGTCACAGTATGTCGCAGAGAAGACATCAAATTATTTACTCTTCCTTTAGAAATCACTGGTCGTGGAAAGCTGAAAAAACATTTTGTGTAGAACTTGTCCTTGTTTCTGAATTTTCGACGACAGTACTTTCCACAACGATGGGATTGAAAGCGTAAAACTTGTTGCCTTAAACTGTTTTCCTCTGTAGTTTTCGGAACAGCACATGTTGAATATTCTTCAATGAAACTCATCACTGTTTCATCCGAATCTGTTCCAAATTTGGGTGCATCTTTAATCCACAACAACATATGTATGTGAGGAGCACCTCTTGCTTGATACTCCTTTCTCCAAAAGAAATCCAAAACCTCTCCAAGGGGAGGATTTTTTTGGTTGGTAATAAAAGACATCATAGCTTCAAATCTATGATTGAAATATCTGTATACATTTACTGGATCCAAAGAACACAGTTCTCCAGGTGTTTTGAATTCTATATTTTGTATATTTGCATTTGCCTCTCGTAGAAATTGAAGTAAGTCGTCCCATGCATACTCGGCACAGCTAAGAGTGAGGAACCATGTAGGAGTTCCTAAGTTTCTTAGCATATATTTCAATTCCCCATGACGACGGTACCAATACTCATTTGTACCATGCTGACATGCCATGAGATTGATTAGATGAGATTCCAAAATATTATCTTGCAGATTCACTTTCTCCATAAAGTCCCTCGCCGAAACATTTTGCAGATGTGCTCCACTTTTCAATATATGGTTTACTGCATAAGAAAGCCCAGACAAGTCACTTTCATACAGTAGATGAAACAAATAGGGAATGCATTGACGAAACCTTGGATCTTCAGCATATAATCTTACAGTTCGATATTCAGATGCAGGAATTTGAAGTGGACGATCGTCATATCGTCCACCTCGACCTGTTGGAAATAGCTGTGGAAAACAACGAGCTTCCAAACTTTCTTCCCATACACTAATGGGACTTCCTTTTGCTGCTTTCATTTGAAACAATTCAATTGCATTCCCCATTACTTCTTTGGAATGCAAAGGATGAACAGTATAATGTTCATATATTTCTTCACTTCTAGACACATCAACTTTTTCAATTTGTCCGCCTGAACAATCACTGTCTTCATCTGCAGCTGTTTCCTCTGCTGCAACACATACATCTTTGTAATACTCATTGTTTTTGACTAAATACAACGTTGCCTTTTTGACTTTCCTAACATCCACTAAATCTTGCCAGATTTTCTTACTCTTTGTCGGAACCCCATTAACTAGAATAACTAAAGGTTCCTCTTCTACTTTTTCTATACCAATTGTATCAATATTTTTTTTGAAATCAAGAGGCAAATAAACAACTCTTCCCTTTAATCCTCTCTGCAAATCTGTAGGAGGCAATTTCCCTATCTTAGGCTCCATGCGAACAATTGCCTGAAAAGGGTGGACACATTGAATCAAAATAGACTCATATGTATTTAAATCCATCAATTCACGGGGAATGTCTACCAACTCCAGATTATTATGAACAGCTCTAGCAGGCATTCTGTTTTGATTTAATTTATCATAACAATATTTACAAATACGCTGATCAGAACTCAAATCAAAACAATTCTCCACCCACAAATAAGTTGCAAAATCCTTCCACTCATAATTATTCATCTTTTCACTTTTTACGTATTAATCAACTAACGATGCTTATATCTATGAGATTTCACTGCGTCACTTTTAGGACACTGTTACGTCAAAATCTTGCACCTGCCTCACAGCAGGGATAAGACAGAGGCAAACGTTTTCACATGGAGCTTTCCCCATGTGATAGGATTCTGACACCTAAGCAGGAGTGCAGATGAGATGAACACTGTCCAGGGGAGCACAAAAGGTGAGGCTTGTGTCCAAGAGTGCAGTGGACAGGACTAAACTGGAGTAGTGTGCAAAAAAAAAGAACCTCATTTATGAGGCCCTGCGTCAGTTTTGCACTGCTGATGCATCACTTTTTGTGACGCATCGGCGGCATAAAACATGTACCTTTTTGCGCCATATTTAAAAAGTGACGCATGTAAGTAGATGCGTCATTTTTAAAATCTCTGTGCCACATTATACGTCTGTCAGGTGTAATGTACACAGAGGGGTCATTTCTCTGCAAAAAGCCTCATAATAGTGATTTCACTGCGTCACTTTTAGGACACTGTTACATCAAAATCTTGCACCTGCCTCACAGCAGGCATAAGACTGAGGCAAACGCTTTCACATAGGGCTTTCCCCATGTGATAGGATTCTGACACCTAAGCAGGAGTGCAGATGAGATGAAGCCTGTCCAGGAGAACACAAAAGGTGAGGCTTGTGTCCAAGAGTGCAGTGGACAGGACTAAACTGGAGTAGTGCGCAAAAAAAGATGAACCTCATTTATGAGGCCCTGCGTCAGTTTTGCACTGCTAATGCGTCACTTTTTGTGACGCATCGGCAGCATAAAACATGTACCTTTTTGCGCCATATTTAAAAAGTGACGCATGTAGGTAGATGCGTCACTTTTTAAACCTCTGCGCCACATTATACTTCTGTCATGTGTAATGTACACAGAGGGGGCATTCCCCCGCAAAAAGCCTCATAATAGTGACACAGTAAAATCTATGAGATTTCACTGCATCACTTTTAGGACACTGTTACGCCAAAATCTTGCGCCTGCCTTACAGCAAGCGTAAGACTGAGGCAAACGCTTTCACATGCAGCTTTCCCCATGTGAAAGGATGCATTGCTGGAGTACAAGCATTCCATTTCATTACTGAAAACTCACTATTTTACAAAATACATTTCCTATCTCTTGCAAACATTCCTACCAAGCATTACCCAAAAAATGAAACAAACCAACAGCAAAGAAACTCAGTCTGCTTCCCAATCTGATGTAAAACAGGTAACATGTTTGTAAAAGATTCAAATATTTTTATATAATTATGCACAAACCCATTGATTTGCACTAAAATCGTTTTTCAATTACCATTTTAGGAACAGAACACAGATCCTATGTACAAGCATTCATTTTCACTACTGAAAGCCATTATTTTACCCTAAAATCGTTTTTTATTTAATATTTTATAAACAGAGCACAGATCCTATTTACAAGCATTCATTTTCACTACTAAAACCCATTGTTTTGCACTAAAATCGTTTTTCAATTAACATTTTAGAAACACTGCACAGATCCTATATACAAGCATTCATTTTCACTACTGAAACCCATTGATTTGCACTAAAATCGTTTTTCAATTACCATTTTAGGAACACAACACAGGTCCTATGTGCTTCTTAATCTGAACTCTCTATCTAAATAAATCATAACTCACCTTTACAAATGCTCTAGGAGATTCAGAACAGTGTCAGATACACACACCAATATTTCTTTAGCAGAGCAAAAGGTATGTTCTCCAGGCACTGCAACCATTAATGGCACAGAAAACCTCTATTTCTACACACATATTGCTCATGGTAACCAATCAAAACTCTTCCCTCTGTATTTTCAAACCAACACCCTTCCCCCCTCAGCCCTTTCTACCTGTTACCATAGCAACTCCCTCCTCACTGAGCTCTCAGGTTTAAAAGTTTATTCTACAATGTTGCAAATCACCTCAGCAAGGATGTTTGACCTGCGAATACACCAGCTTATCTGGTGCAATGTTTCTTTAAATGACTTTTTTCAACCATTCAAATTACTTTTTACAAAGAACACAACCATGCACTCTAATTTACAGTTTTCAACTATCTCAATCTACCAATCATTGCTTGTGATTCAAGAGCACTGAAACTCCACAGTTTTTTTTGCAAACTCCTACTGTTCCAACTGCCATTTTATTCCTACACTTCATCTGACTGCACCAGAACCTCCTCTACCATGTATTCTGTCTGGATCATTGGACATAGCTATATCCACTGGGCTCAAAGGTATGCAGCTACCAGAAATTTTCACAACCTTGATTTACCAAATGTGAACATTAAATGGATTAGCCAGAGAGGATTGAGATGTCACCAATTAATACCATTGGTGAAAACCTTTTTGCATTTGCCACACCCTAACCTCATAATTCTGCACTGTGGTGGAAATGACTTAGGCACTTTGACTGGGGTAGGTTTGGAAATGCTTTTAAAGTACACCTTTGAACAATTAATGGCACTTTTTTCTCAAACTGCCTTGGTATTTTCAAATATATGCCAAAGACAGAAATGGAACTGGTCCAACCAATTTTGTCCACAATTTGAGAAAGCACGGAAACATGTGAATAAATCTGTTTCTGCTTACATGAGAGACTATGGAATGGGTTCAATATACAACAACAACTTGCATTACAACATGCAAGATATCTACAGAGGAGATGGTGTGCACTTCTCAGATGAGGGGAATAGAATATTCCTCCTGAATTTAAGACTGTGCATTGGTACCTACTTGTAGGTACCTAAATCAGCCACAGAACCCAAAAGCTCTTTTCAGAGCTACCCTACCTCTGATCACTCCAAATGATTATCTTTTTCTAACTTTTTTTCACTATTTTTCACCAAAGTACGCTCCCCGGTACGCTCCCCGGTACGCTTCCCGGTGCGCATACCGGGCGAAAACCTAGAGGGTCAGGGACTGCCTACCATGGCCCCTTATACCCATTCCCAACGTTGTTTGTCCTCCATCTTGTGTCTCAATTCTTCTGAAACACAAGAAGGAGGACTCCCGTAGCGCTGCCGGTACGCGTACCGGGGCGCGCACCGTGGAGCGCTCCCAAAAATGTTAAAAGTTAATTTACATAAAAACCACTGGAGACACTTTCACCAAATATAGAATAGGCCATACTACATACCAGTCCCTACCATTTTCCCAAATTTGGTGGAATTCCATTGAGTCATTTCGCCTGTAGCTCTCTCTAAATATCCTGAGGTGAATTACTTGACAAAAACACAAATTAAGTGTTAGAATTTACAACCAATTAAAATGTTACTTTCATATTCTACTATTATTTCATGACATTTGATATGTACATGAATATATATAAAGAAAGAGAGGGAAACACAGCCATTTTGACTACTACTTCCTGAAGTACATTTCAAAAGGATTTTCACTGAGAACTTAAACTTCTTTTTCAAAGGTAAGATGTTATTTTGAAAACTGAAGTATGTTGTGGACTTTAAGTTAATTTGGAAAACATTTTCTGATAGTTATATACTATCCCTCTGTAATAGTTATAGATTGAGATAGGCTTCTCTGTTATAGATATGGATGGAGTTAGGCTTGTCTTGTATAATTATCAATTTACTTAGTCTTTATGATATACACTTTTTTATATTTCTACTTCCAGCCTGATACCATACACTGCCCAAAGATAACTTCACTGTTAAAAAATCAAAACTACCTGTCTGAACTTAAACCAACAGTGCCCTATCTCTACTGATATATTTATTTTTTATGCAATTTACAGCAACATAATGGAAGGAGATCAAAATAAATGTAATATTTCATTCGAACTTGATCTTCAGGACAACCCAGAGGAAGACAATAACGATTCAGATTTTTTGGATCAGTCTCTTGATGAAGAGTTTCTGAAATATGTGGAAGAAATGGAATCATGTAATCCAAATGAGGACATTCCCGACGAGATAATGTTGGAAGTCTTATTACATTTTGAAAAATCAGAGCAATAAATTTATATTTAATAATTAAAAATTGTTCCAGACATTATTCTTTTTTATATGTAATCAATGAAATAGTACCAAAATGAATATAATATAATGTGAGACTTATAGTATACTGTGCAATTTCTTTTGTGATACATAGTAATTTTGCTCATAGTTACTTCCTTTCTCCCACTTTATTATCTCCAATGTGTATTTGACATCTCTTTTTCATCTCCTGCCTCCATGTTGCTTCTGCTTTCCTGACAGACTATATTATAGATTCCATATAATACAATAACTTCTGTAACAACATGCAAATTATCTACAGATGAGACAGTCTACATTGAATTTAAGACTCTGCATTGGTACCTACATGATGGTACGTAAAACACCCACACAACACAACAACTCTATTCAGAGCTACCCTACATCTAAGCACTTTCAATTATCATTTTACTGTTTCACTGAGTTTTCCCCATGTGTGGGGGGAGGAGGTGTGTGTGGGGGATGTATGGGGTGTGTCTGTGAGGTGTGTATGTGTGTGTGTGTCTTTGTGTCTGGGGGAGGATGAGGTGTATAGGTGTGTGTAGGTGTCTGGGGAATGTGGGTGTGGGTGGGGATGTGGGTGTGTAAGGTGTGTGTGTGTGTGGGTGTGTGGGGTGTTTGGGTGTAGGTGGGGGTGTGGGGGTGTGAGGTGTGTGTGGGGTGTGTGTGGGTGTGGGAGGTATGTGTGTAGGATGTGTGTGTATGTGTGGGATGTGTGGATGTGTCTGTGAGGGGTGTGTGTGTGTGGGGGGGAGGTGTGTGTGTGGGATGTGTGGGGTGTGTCTGTGAGGTATCTGTGTGTGCATGTGTGTGTGTGTGTGTGTGTTGGGGGGGTGAGGTGTGTGTGTGAGTGTGTGTGTGGGATGTGGGTGTGGGTGTGGATGTGTAAGGTGTCGGTGTGGGGGGGTGGGGTGTTTGGGTGTGTGTGGAGGTGTGCCTGTGTGAGGTGTGTGTGGCTGTGGGGGTGTGGGGTTGTGTGCGTGTGGGTGTGTGTGGGACGTATTTGTAGGTACCTAAAACAGCCACAGAACCCAAAAGCTCTTTTCAGAGCTACCCTATCTGTAATCACTCAAAATGATTATTTTACACTATTATTTTCACTAATTTTCACCAAAGTACACTCCCCTGTACGCTCCCCGGTGCGCGTACCGGGCGCTCCCCCCACGAAAATTAAAAAAAATTATTATTTTTTTTTTTTACCCGAGGGACCCTTTTATGGCCCCCACATCAAACCTAGGGGGTCAGGGGGGGTCTACCCTGCCCCCTTTTGATTAATTCCCCCTTTGTTTTTACCCCCTCTTGTGTCACAATCCTACCGAGACGCAAGATGGCGGCCGCTCCGGACTGTTTCGAATGTTTACAGACACCCGAGAGCCAATCAGCTTTCCGTGCGCAAGTCGCGTGGCGCGCCCGGAGCGCTCCCCGGTGCGCGTACCGGGGCGCGGCTATAGATATATAAATTGTTTTGAGCCTAAATTACTCAAAATCCTCTGGAGCACATATCTTGAGACATAGCAAAGGCACATCGGGCTACCAGTCCCTACAATTTTGCCAAGTTTGGTGAAAATCCATTCAGCCGTTCGAGCTAAAAGTGCGACCGACCGCCCTATGGAAATTAACATGGGAAAACACGTCTGGGACCCCCCTTTTATCTCGGCCCCCGCTTGACGAATCCCCCCCAAACTCTCAGGGAAGGACCGGAGCATCGCGAATCAAAGTTGCTGAAAATTTCAGGCAGATTCCTCCACCGGCGCCAAAGTTAGAATGTTACGATTTCCCTATGGAAATCAATACTAACTATAACTACCTACTGACGACCGCCAGTAGGTAATATATATATATATAGCAGGTCCTCAATAGGACGCATAAAACATGGGTCAATGAAAAAATAATCAAATTCCTCAGATACATTGACGATGTGTTCATTGTGTGGCAGGGTGAAATGGAGGAGGCTATCGCCTTTGTCAATGACATCAATGTCAACCATTTGAACCTCAAATTTACATCTCACGTCAGTAAGAAGGAGGTTGAGTTCCTAGATGTTAAGGTGTACATTGATAATGATAATAGAATTCAAACCACACTATTTAGGAAACCAACCGCAGGTAACACCACCCTTCACGCGTCTAGTCTCCATCCGAAGCACACCTTCCATAGTATCCCCTATGGAGAGATCCTCCGATTGAAAAGGATCTGTAGCACAAATGAAGATTACATTAATTGTGTGAGGGATCTAGAAATTCGACTAAGGGAACGAGGCTACTCCAAAAAGATCTTTGATCAGGCTTTGAAAAAAGCCAATTTGAGACCTCGAGACAGCCTATTTCTGGTCGATTCTGTCACAGAAGATTCTTCATCTAAAGATGATGCTAAGAATGAATCATGTCCTAGGTTCATTACAGCATTCAGTGACCAGGAGAATTCAATCAGGAAAATCATTACCAAAAACTGGCCCATTATAATGACAGATTCGGTGTTAGGTGCATTGTTGCCCCCTAAACCTACAATAACTTTCCGAAGGGCACGCAACATGGGAGCTGTTCTGGACCAGTCAAGTCCAGAACTCAAGCAGAAAGCTAATTGGATGCAGACAGTTGGTGGATTTCGCAAATGCTCCAGTTGCAGGGCCTGTAAATTTGGTATTAACAAGACCCATTATCTTACCCCATTCAGTGAGACCGCAATCCCGATTGTAGGTCAATACACGTGTAAAACTGAATTTGCGGTATATGTCTTGACGTGCACTTGTGGCCTAAATTATATCGGGAGTACCAGCAAACAAGTGCACGTCAGGATCCTGCAGCATTTACGGGCAATTTTACATTGTGACTCGAGTTACCCAGTGGCACGCCACTTTGAGTCTACACACAACAGAGATGTAAATTGCTTATCTTACTATGTTGTAGGAGCAATACCAAAATTACGAAGAGGTGGCAACAGGGATTTAAAATTAAGGCAGTTGGAATCTAATATGATATTGGGATTCGACAGCAAAAGTCCGAATGGCCTTAATAATACAGAGGATTTGCACACTTTCCTTTAAATCCCCATGTACCTCTTTAATGACTCTGTCTCGCTTGGCCCTAATTATCAGTCACTGTTTTATTCTCCCAGGCAGTCAGGTTCCCTGTTGCCTGGAGGTTGCTTTAGCTTTTTCTATATACATGAACAGTTTTTTCGTAAATCATCACATCTTCATTCCGTCTAGTCAGGGTCCCTGTTAGTCGGAAAATATGAAATTCTCTTGGTTCATTCCCTATCTGTAAGATATGAAATTTATTACCTATATTTATTTGGTATTTTTATACAATTTTTTATATACAGGGTGTTTTTATAATCTTTAAGAGTTTATAAATATACTTGTTTTGGATTTTGAAATACTTTTATCATGAATTTTAAATTAATTGAACAAAATGTGGTGTTTAACCCAATTGTTGAAAATATGATGATAAGGTATAATATTTACAAGCAGGTCTCTTTATGCACATTGGCACTTTTTCTTCCTCTAGGACAAAACATTGGTCACAATTGGTCTTTTGCACTTCATGGACATGCACTGTTTGCACTTTAAAAAATAACTTAATCAAATGTTACCATTTTTCAATTTTTTGGTCCTACTGATCAAATGAGGATGTATATTCTAACTATTCAAAGAAGAACGGTTTTTAATTCCTTCATCCTTTTCCTTTTGCCCCCCTCTAGATACAAGTATTTGATGGATTTATCCGGAGACTTCAAACTCAAACTTGTATGCTTATGTGATTTCATTTCTGTACCTATGTATTTATACGGACATTAAGGCACTTCAATTTTGAATTTGTCTTTTATTTCTATGATCACATGATGTATGGAGGGGTGGCTATGCTTGGGAGAAATGGGCACTATAAAAACAAAAAAAGTACAAACAAATGTTGCATGTGAACAAGGGCTCAGGTAGCCCGAAACGCGTAACGCGTAATGCACTCTTTCACAAACTTGAGCAAATAAACAGAGAAATTTAACATCTGTTCCTGTATATATATATATATATATATATATATATATATATATATATATATATATATATATATATAATTTCTATGGCAAAATGAAACCTTCATTTTGTTCCTTTTCAAATTAAATGTATTAAGTGTTACCACTTTATTCCAATCAAGATGACTTCAGGTGTGCCATACTTTTGTCATAAGTAAGACTGTTAGCGTTCTAGTTGTTCTTTAGAACACTCTGGGACATTCTGTTATTGGGCTATAGTTGGGCTACATCTGGCTGATATTTGGGCTACATTTGGGCTCTTTTGTCTCTGGTGGCCATCTTGGGAGACTGCATATCAGAATTTTTTTAATGAAATATAAGAGGATTTGAGAAGTAACTCAAAATGTGCCCCAATTTTTCTTTCTTCAGCACTAATCATAATTTCTATGGCAAAATGAACCCCCTCATTTTGTTCCTTTGCAAATTAAATGTTTTAAGTGTTAACACTTTATTCCAATCAAGATGACTTCAGGTGTGCCATACTTTTGTCATACGTAAGACTGTTAGCGCTCTAGTTGTTCTTTAGAACACTCTGGGACATTCTGTCATTGGGCTATAGTTGGGCTACATCTGGCTGATATTTGGGCTACATTTGTTTTTTTTGTCTCTGGTGGCCATCTTTGGGCTACATTGGGCTACATTGGGCTACATTTGGGCTCTAACATATATATAGCCCAATGTAGCCCAATATATATTTTTTCAAAGTTAATTTTCGTAAAAACCACTGGAGCATATATCTTGAGACATAGCAAAGGCACATCGGGGTACCAGTCCCTACAATTTTGCCAAGTTTGGTGGATATCCATTCAGCCGTTCGGGCTAACAGTGAGTCCAACCGCCCTATGGAAATTAACATGGGGAAAACACGTTTTGGGACCCCCCTTTTATCTCGGCCCCCGCTTGACGGATCCCCCCGAAACTTTCAGGGACGGAGCGGAGCGCAGCGAGGCAAAGTTAAGGAAAATTACAGGCAGATCCCTCATTCGGCGCCAAAGTTATTTCCAATAGAATGTTGCGGATTTCCTATGGAAAATGATCCTAACTATAACTACCTACTGGCGACCGCCAGTAGGTAATATATATATATATATATATATATATATATATATATATATATATATATATATATATATATATATATTCACTGAAAAAACCATAATTTTCAGGCAGGTTATAGTTAGGAATTATCATTTAAATTAAAAAGCATAGTGATAAATATTAATACTTTTTTTTTCTTCTATTGTAAACGATATTTATTTTTTATATCTTCAATTTAGGTGTTTTAATCATGACAATGCAAAAGACACAGTTTACCGGGTAACACTTTTTAAACTCTCCAACGTATGTAGATAATAAGGACCTAATATGTGTTACTATGGAAATCAAAACCTTTACAGCTTCACAGTTTGTAACGTTTCCCAACATGTGCACAAGTAAAACCGTTAAAACGTGAGCACGTGTAAACTGTAAAACGTTACATCTACATAGGCAGAGCCAAATTTTCCTTCCCTAGACTACTAAACACCCAAAAACCAGATAAACGACACCTATTGTGCAATTAGTTCCGTTTTCACAAGTTATTTCTGCATCGCCAATCTGTGATGTAGGTTCCCTTTTCTAGCATTGGATTCTTGTTTTGCGTCAACAAAGTTGTAAGTTGTTTCATTATGGCACAGTAGATAGTTATAATTTGTGGCTATCTGTCAGTATTTAAACATTTATATCTAGAAAAAAGTAACACTTTTTAAACTCTCCCACGTATGTAGATAATAAGGACCTAATATGTGTTACTATGGAAATCAAAACCTTTACAGCTTCACAGTTTGTAACTTTTCCCAACATGTGCACAAGTAAAACTGTTAAAACGTGAGCACGTGTAAACTGTAAAACGTTACATCTACATAGGCGGAGCCAAATTTTCCTTCCCTAGACTACTAAACACCCAAAAACCGGATAAACTACACCTATTGTGCAATTAGTTCCGTTTTCACAAGTTATTTCTGCATCGCCAATCTGTGATGTAGGTTCCCTTTTCTAGCATTGGATTCTTGTTTTGCGTCAACAAAGTTGTAAGTTGTTTCATTATGGCACAGTAGATAGTTATAATTTGTGGCTATCTGTCAGTATTTAAACATTTATATCTAGAAAAAAGTGTTATTGCATGTTTTACCCTTTTTATCTGTAACGTCAGCAGCTTTGTTTTCAGAAACAGCTAGATTACAACAAACATTGCTCCTTTTCTGGCTCCTTTCAGCCTATATATTGTGACTTTCTATATTATAATATTGACACTGTACTTCGCTTCCGAGGTGTTGGTGACCCACCGGCACAGACCGTAAACATTTACAATCAACGTCACCACCTTCCAGTTGCTAGTGTGTTTTCCCCTAGGGATTTTATACTGTTAATATGTATATTATAATATTAACAGTTATGCTAATCTCAGTGGAGTTCATGACCCATCGTCACAAAGAGTAAAGACATATAAGCAACGTCACCAACTTCTAGTTTTTAGTCTGTACCCCCCTTTTGATCATATACTGTGAATATATATATTATAATTTTCACAGTCATGATCTCAGAGGAGTTAATGACCCGTCGCCGCGAAGATCAAACTTTTTGACCTCCCTGGGAAAAGAATTTCAGAAAATAATTACCGCTCGAAAGTATTTCGTTATGGATGTTCTGTTAAATAGATAACTTTATTTTCCTTTTCTTTTTACTGTAACAATGGTATCAATCGTTATATTGTAATAGATTGTCCTATTGTTACAGAAGAGGAATAGGAGATTTTTCAGTGCCATCTGTAATACAGAATAGGAATCATTAGAACGTACTTTCTCAGATATTTTTAAAGGGAGCATATTTTACGAAATTGCTGAATAAAAAATATAACTTTCAAACATACTTTTTTACTTTAAATATTTGATAAACCCTACATTTCTGAATGTTATTTTCTAATTACTATTCTTCTCATTTGCGGTTCCTATTCACCTTCTCCCTAAAGAATATATAGGACCAGTTCTCTATATTATAATAGTACCCTCCTATATATTCTTAAGTGAGTATGGGATTTGTTAGCGGAACAGTGTGCGACCTCTAAGCACTACAACAGAACGTTCCTGAATTCTACAAAATACAAATTTGAAAAATATTAATGCATACATTTCTATGTAGTATGAAGTCACTTGTATTTAACTGTTTTTTACTTGTTCTCCTGACCTCAGATAATGTAGTGAGGGAGTGTTTGTTTTAGCACTTCTATTCTACTTTATCTAAAAGTAACTGATGCCCTCTTACATTATCAAAAATATGGGGCAACAGTTTTACAAACTATAGCAGAAAAAAGGAGGGTATGGCCAGGCTTAACTGATATTTTCTGAAATTGCATTTTTAATTGTCACCCCTTTCATATATACAGCGTCAGTTTCTGAAGAAAGTTTATTTGTATTTGCCAAATAAAAACTGTTTCAAACCTAGACTGAAATTTTTGCTGCACAACAACACCTCCCAATGAGAAAAGTAAACACCACATTATAAGTAAATAGTGCTCCTGGGAAGTATCCCACCCGCAAACTTGATAAAAAAACACCCCAAGACACTGTCGTTATACCACTGTGATTTGTACAGCACATGGCAGTGATATAAAGGGCCCTTAAAACATAGAAAAACAATTTTTACCTTCATAATCCCTGTCCACCACCTTGCGACCACTGTACAGCGTTAATAGTGCCTCCCCTCTACTACTTTATTTTCCCATACTCCTTTGGAAGTGCGTCACAAAATCACTGACAACTGTGAACTGTTCCCACCCAATAAGGAGCAAACTTGTGCTCGAAACACTTTAGCCAATAAAATGTCCATGTTGCTCCGCAGAGGAGGAAGGAATGACTGCCAAAACTTCTACTTTTAATGCTTCAAAGCCAATGAACATTAAGCTTCGTAAGGTCCCGCTTGGAACACGTTACCCTATGAAATGTCCCGATTACTCTGGGAAGAGGGAAGAAATCGCTGACAACACTTCTACTTTCAACAGTTTACAGCCAATCAACATTAAACTTGGGAAAGTCCTCCTTGGAGCACGTCAGCAAATCAGATGTTCCTCCTACTCCGCAGAGCGGAAGTGAATGGCAACACTTCGACTTTCAATAGTTCGCAACAACCAACATAAATCTCAGGAAAGTCCTCCTTACAACATGTAAGCCAATTAGATGTCCTTGCAACTCCCTGGAGCAGAGGTGAAATGCAGAAAACACTTCTACTTTCAATAGTTCGCACCCAATGAACATTGGGTGCTTGTTGTTGAAACACCATAGCCAATTAAAAGTTAAATGTGTTCCAAGCACACATACAGAACACGCCGTCCTACATATTAATCATTTTCCTATAACAAAGTGACTCTATCCGTAACAAAAGTGTACATTGCCTAATAAATAAACAATATTCCACATTATATTAAAGAAAATATGCAATAAGCTGCATTGTTGTTTTCCCGATATAATTTACATAGCCTACTGCACCCCCCTCCCAACATGAGTAAAGCCCCGGGACTGTGGGGGCCCCAACCAACACTCACTATTATTTTTATTATATTTTCCACTGACTTCTTCTACGACTAACGGTTCCTATGGAAAACTTTTAAAACCCCAGCACAGTAACTGTTTTGATTAGCAACATAGTATGGTGAACTTCTAACCTCTGTGCTCACTTAAGTGTTCCATGAACTGTTATTATGGTAACAGGCAGTAAGCAGTTTGGGGATAGGGTTGAAAGGTACTGGCTGTAGAGAAACCGTTATATTAACCCAGGATCCTCTACATGACAGAAAGGAAAACAAAGTAATACAGAACACTGTGTAGCAGTTTTACAAGCCCCTTGAGCCACTTTCGCGTCACTTTTCCCATCTTAAAAATGATGCAACAGTAACACAATGAAGTTGTAAATCTGCCCCTATGCACATCACGAGCAAAAGAAGTACACAACTCTTTCAATTCTTTATCGATCACAAATAAACAGTATTGCTTCACTATTCACAATGCACTTCAAAAAATACTTTGTGCCTATTTAAATGGGAGACAAGATTGTCGACATTACAAAATTTAAGGGCATATTTACAAACACGGTGTTAAAATTGTCGCCGCTTTAACGGCTGCAACCTACAACCAAAACGCCAAAAATGGATTTCAAAATCCTTTGTTATCTTACCAGAATATTTTCTGAACATTGCTGTTTGCTATGCAATAGTGAGAGCCACCCTCAAGAGCTATAAAATAAATGGTTGGAGTGGACTCCAAGGCCCCACCTTGCAAAATTAGAAGTGGAAGGGCCTCAACGACCCCCCTCAAACCCCAGGAACCACCACCCCCGGGGCTTTGTGTATTGTGGGAGGGAGGCTGCGTGGCCCTCCGCCTAAATCCCTTTAGGGCCCTGGGGACCTCCTCCCCCCAGGGCCAGCTCCTGTAGTGTCCTGGGGTGCCTACCCCAGGGACACTGCTTTTTGCTATGAGAGCGGTTTTGCGGCTCCCGCCCTCCCATAGCAAACTTGGTTTGCATTTTGAAAGACAGAGCACTGAAATCTGTTCCCACTTTCATAATCCAAACCAGATAACTTTTCCACATGCAAGTTAGCATATCCCCATGTGGAAAAGCACTGCCGGCTCCCATAGGACGCGGGGAGCCGGCGGGACCATGGAGGCATTGTGGCTCCCCCCACAGACCCCAAATTTTTTTCTAAGACCCGGGGGATAGGGTCCACGGGGATATTAGAAATTACTGAGAGGGGCAATTTTTCACTGTAAAATTAAAAGTTGCACACCGAGCGCAGAGCTCAGTGCCGCCCCCTGGTGTGCACGCGCTGGATGCACGACTCATAATCTGTAGGGTGCGCAACTCCAGTGCCTTTGGTGCACAGCTTCTACGCGTTTGGGTGTCGGCATTGATTTTCCACATGGGGAACTACTAACATGCAGCTCCCCATGTAGAAAAGCAATCTGATTTAGATTTTGAAAGAGATAACAGATTTCCTTACTATGGGAGGGTGGGATGGACACCCTGGGACACCGCAGGAGCCGGCCCTCCCACATTACATAAAGCCCCTGGGACTGGTGGTCCCCGGGGCTTTGGAGACCTTGCAGCCCCCCAACCATTTTCATTTTGTAGCCCCAGGGGGCAACGGGGCCCTTGAGTGCTCCTGGAGGGGGAACACGCTGTCCCCCTCCCACAATATATAAAGCCCCGGGGGTGGTGGTTCCCGCGGCCTATGGGACCTTGGACCCCTCCCACCACCATTTATTTTTATTAGCCCCGGGGGATGAGAATTCCACGGGCTGGGGGGCCTCTCTGGGCCCCAATAAAATTTTATAATGTCCTCTATATTTAGCCCCCCGGGGGCTAATTATAAAAAAAGCTCTGTTTCATTTTATTTATTTTCAGGCAGAGTCCGCGCACCCTGCACGCACCTGCCGGGTCTTTTTAAAAAAAATATTGTGGGCCCTGGGGGTCCTTCGGGGATCCCCTAAGCAGGTCTAGAGGGTAAAATGATTGCTATCCTGCCCCCTTTCTACGTTTTGCACACATATTCCACTGACTTCCTCAGCTTCGCTTATACCATAGCACAAAATGGCTGCCTATAGTTCCATCTTTCGAATGTTGACAACCGCTTGACAGTCAATTAGCTTTCAGCACATGATCTGAAGGGTGCACTTATGGTATGATGACAAGACACCGCGATCCACCGCGCCCATAGATATATAAGTGACTTTAACTGTAATTTTCTCAGGAACTACTCAACAGGTTGACACCATTTAAGCAACATGCACAAGTCTGAACTGAGGACTACCTCTTTTCCAAATGTGGCGTAATTCCGTTCAGCCGTTCGGGCTGTAACTGTGGCTAAAGGCCCTATGGGAATGTGCATAGGGAAAACACGTTTTGGGACCCCCTTTTTTCTTGGCCACTGCTTGACATAGCACCCAGAAATTTTCAGGAAAGAAGCGGACCAGGGCTGGCCAAAAGTTTGGAAAATGTCGCAAAGATTCGGCAACCGGCGCCAAAGTTATTCCAAATAGAATGTTGCGGATTTCCTATGCATAATAGGTCCTAACTATAACGGCCTACTGGCGACCGCCAGTAGGTAATATATATATATATTTATATATGTGCTACATTACTTAATGTGCATTCGCAGTGGACTCTGGCTGATCGCTGCAGTGTGGCTGGGAGAAAGGCGAAGGTTGGAGCCTTTAGAGTGGAACTGCACCTTTAAACATATGGGAGGGGCTAAGACTATGCTCCAATGGGAGTAGTATGCCAGCATTGAAATAAGTCCCCTGGTGCAATGATCTTCGTAGCGAAGCGGGCATTGAGGAAGGCCATAAGGCTGAAACGCGTATGCCACAGTGTTTCGCAAGCTCACCTAATATGCTCTTTCTATTGTGACCAAATAAATCCACTTCCTAATTTAACTGCAAGCTGTGTCGGATCCATTCTTACAGGGAGTGGAGACCTGGACTTGAGATATATATATATATATATATATATATTCACTGAAAAAACCATAGGTTATAGACCATATATAGTTAGGAATTTGCATTTACAAAACCTTGAAAATTCACTGAAAAAACCATAGGTTAGAGACCATATATAGTTAGCTGGACATTTTATTGACATAAAACCAATGAAATTCCATATATAGTTAGTTGCACTAACTATATATCGCGCACCCGCAATCCACTGCTGATGATGTCACATATTACATCATTCATGACATGGTCAGTGACATCACTGATGACATCACTGATGACATCTCAAAAGACATCACTGATGAAATCACTGATGACATCTCAAATGACATCACTGATGACATCATCTAGTGTCTGTGTGTTTTTGTAAAGTTTAAATATGTTTTACATATTGAAGAATGAGTGGATGTATGGAAGACTGAGTGTGTGTGTGGCTGGCTGGGAGGTGTGTGACTCTGTGCATATCAATGTGTACTTGTATCAGTGATTGTATAAGAGAGTAAGTATGTGTTAGTATATGTGTGAAAAAGTATGGTGTTCTGTGTTTAACTGTATAGATGAGGAAATCGAAGTGTGATTGATTCTTCACAGGACTGACTAGGTGTATGAGTGCATATGATAATGTTGTAATAATGAGTGACTGTATGTATGAGTGATTGTATGGGTGAATGAGTGAATGTGTGTGTAGACGTAGGAATCAGTGAGTGCGTATGTAGTAACTGGTATTGGTGTGTCATGATGTCATCAGTGATGTCATTTGAGATGTCATCAGTGATGTCATCAGTGATGTCACTGAAGTATGGTGTTCTGTGTTTAACTGTATAGATGAGGAAATGGAAGTGTGATTGATTCTTTACAGGACTGACTAGGTGTGTGAGTAACTCCATGGATGAGTGGCAGTGTGTGAGTGTCTGCATAGGTGTATGAGTGCATATGATAGTGTTGTAATAATGAGTGACTGTATGTATGAGTGATTGTATGGGTGAATGAGTGAATGTGTGTGTAGACGTAGGAATCAGTGAGTGCGTATGTAGTAACTGGTATTGGTGTGTCATGATGTCATCAGTGATGTCATTTGAGATGTCATCAGTGATGTCATCAGTGATGTCATTTGAGATGTCATCAGTGATGTCATCAGTGATGTCACTGACCATGTCATGAATGATGTAATATGTGACATCATCAGCAGTGGATTGCGGGTGCGCGATATATAGTTAGTGCAACTAACTATATATGGAATTTCATTGATTTTATGTCAATAAAATGTCCAGCTAACTATATATGGTCTCTAACCTATGGTTTTTTCAGTGAATTTTCAAGGTTTTGTAAATGCAAATTCCTAACTATATATGGTCTATAACCTATGGTTTTTTCAGTGAATTTCATTGGTTTTTTAAAAGCTAATATCTATAGCTGTAAAATATATTCTTTATTACGTGACGTATCACGTAGCCACGTGAGACGCCTCATGACGCGTCGCATAACCATGACGTATCGGCTCTGCAGCGCAAACAAAACCCGTAACGTAAGCGTGCCGGAGCACGCTTACAGATATATATATATTTTTTTAACCTTAATTAGACAAAATCCACACGTGCACATATCTTGAGGCCTTGCAAAGGCACATCAAACAAACAGTCCCTACAATTTTGCCAAGTTTGCTGGAAATCTATTCCCTTCATTTTTTTTTTACTGTTTCTCTTGGTTTTCCCCTTGTTACGCTTACCGGGACGCTACCCGGTACGCAAACCGGACGCTCCAAAAACACAAGATGGCGGACTCCAGTTACGCTGCCGGTTAGCTGCCCGGTTCGCGTACCGGGAAGCGCCTCTACCGCGAAAAATCGCGGGGGACTTTAATATCACCCTCATCAATCCTAGGGGGTCAGGAGGGGTTTACCTTGCCCCCTTTCCTTCATTTCCCCCTTCTTTTTTCACCACATCTTGTCTCTCGAACCTACCGAGAGACAAGATGGCGGCCGCTCCGGACTGTTTACAATGTTGACAGCTACGCTGCCGGTTAGCTGCCCGGTTAGCTGCCCGGTGAGCTGCCCGGTTCGCGTACCGGGAAGCGCCTCTACGGCGTAAAATCGCAAAAAAAATTGTTTTTATTTTTTGCCCCGCGGGGCACTTTAATATCCCCCTCATCAATCATAGGGGGTCAGGAGGGGTCTACCTTGCCCCCTTTCCTTCATTTCCCCCTTTGTTTTTCACCACATCTTGTCTCTCGATCCTACCGAGAGACAAGATGGCGGCCGCTCCGGACTGTTTAGAATGTTGACAGACACTGGAGAGCCAATCAGCTTCGCTTCGCGAAGTTCCGTTACGCGTCAGGTACGCGAACCGGGGCGCTAACCGGAGCGCTGTCACAGATATATATTTTTTTTAAATGTTAATTTCTCAAAATCCACTAGAGCACATATATTGAGACATAGCAAAGGCACGTCGGGCAAACCATATCTACTATTTTGCCAAGTTTCATGTAAATCTATTCAGCCGTTCGAGCTAAAAGTGAGTCCAACCGCCCTATGGAAAAATGAATGGGAAAAACGCGTTTTGGGACCCCCCTTTTTTCTCGGCCCCCACTTGACGAAACCCCCCCAAATTTTCAGGGGCTGCTCAGAAACACAATGTGCCATTTTCCTGAAAATGTCATCCAATTCCGTCTACAAACGCCAAAGTTATTAGACATAGAATTTTCAGAAATCCCATAGAGAAAAAATCCTAACTATATATACCCACTGGCTATCGCCAGTAGGTAATATACATATATAAACATATATAATCTGCATATCTATATAAATATAAATGCATGCATACATATACATATATGCATACATATGCATGTTATTTACATGAAAGTTTTAAAAACACTAATAAAAGCAAAGCTAAAAAGCCACCTCATTACAAACAGAATGGCTTTAACTTAAACGAGGGCGAGATCTATTGCATTTTCAATGCTTGTTTACTTTGGTTCTATCAAGAAGGCATTCAGATGTGTCACACATTTGCCATAAATTCTGAATGTTAGCACTCTAGTTGCTCATTAGATCACTGTAGTAAAGCTAGTGCTCACCAGGGAAGTCTGCTGCTAATCATGGTTTGCAGCCATTTTCCCCCATTTTTTATCCCACAGACTTTCAGTCCGCATACCATTATCCCGCAAGGTCATTGACCTCGCATACCATTATCCCGCATTTTTTCAAAACGCATGTGCATTTATCGCGCATGCCTTTACAAAGAATTACGTTTTAAAGGCATGTATGGTAAATGCATTTGCGTTGTGAAAACCACGATGACGAGAGAGGTAAGTGGGTTTGTGTTAATTTCTTCGTGGGTTAGTGATTGTGTAGTGTAGTGTTGTGTAGTGTAGTGTTGTGTTAGTGTAGTGTAGAGTTGTGGTGGTTGTTTAGTGTAGGGTCATGCTGGGGGTAGTGTTTTAGGGTTTAGGGTTGTGTTGTAGTGTTTGCGTAGTGTAGGGTCATGCTGGGGCTAGTGTTTTAGGGTTTAGGGTAGTGTTGTAGTGTTTGCGTAGTGTAGGGTCATGCTGGGGGTAGTGTTTTAGGGTGTAGGGTAGTGTTGTAGTGTTTGCGTAGTGTAGGGTCATGCTGGGGGTAGTGTTTTAGGGTTTTGGGTAGTGTTGTAGTGTTTGCGTAGTGTAGGGTCATGCTGGGGGGTAGTGTTTTAGGGTTTAGGGTAGTGTTGTAGTGTTTGCGTAGTGTAGGGTCATGCTGGGTATAGTGTTTTAGGGTTTAGGGTAGTGTTGTAGTGTTTGCGTAGTGTAGGGTCATGCTGGGGATAGTGTTTTAGGGTTTAGGGTAGTGTTGTAGTGTTTGCGTAGTGTAGGGTCATGCTGGGGGTAGTGTTTTAGGGTTTAGGGTAGTGTTGTAGTGTTTGCGTAGTGTAGGGTCATGCTGGGGGTAGTGTTTTAGGGTTTAGGGTAGTGTTGTAGTGTTTGCGTAGTGTAGGGTCATGCTGGGGGTTGTGTTTTAGGGTTTAGGGTAGTGTTGTAGTGTTTGCGTAGTGTAGGGTCATGCTGGGGGTAGTGTTTTAGGGTTTAGGGTAGTGTTGTAGTGTTTGCGTAGTGTAGGGTCATGCTGGGGGTAGTGTTTTAGGGTTTAGGGTAGTGTTGTAGTGTTTGCGTAGTGTAGGGTCATGCTGGGGTGTAGTGTTTTAGGGTTTTGGGTAGTGTTGTACTGTTTGCGTAGTGTAGGCTCATGCTGGGGGTAGTGTTTTAGGGTTTAGGGTAGTGTTGTAGTGTTTGCGTAGTGTAGGGTCATGCTGGGGGTAGTGTTTTAGGGTTTAGGGTAGTGTTGTAGTGTTTGCGTAGTGTAGGGTCATGCTGGGGGTAGTGTTTTACGGTTTAGGGTAGTGTTGTAGTGTTTGCGTAGTGTAGGGTCATGCTGGGGTGTAGTGTTTTAGGGTTTTGGGTAGTGTTGTAGTGTTTGCGTAGTGTAGGGTCATGCTGGGGGTAGTGTTTTAGGGTTTAGGGTAGTGTTGTAATGTTTGCGTAGTGTAGGGTCATGCTGGGGGTAGTGTTTTAGGGTTTAGGGTAGTGTTGTAGTGTTTGCGTAGTGTAGGGTCATGCTGGGGTGTAGTGTTTTAGGGTTTTGGGTAGTGTTGTAGTGTGTGCATAGTGTAGGGTCATGCTGGGGGTAGTGTTTTAGGGTTTAGGGTAGTGTTGTAGTGTTTGCGTAGTGTAGGGTCATGCTGGGGGTAGTGTTTTAGGGTTTAGGGTAGTGTTGTAGTGTTTGTGTAGTGTAGGGTCATGCTGGGGGTAGTGTTTTAGGGTTTAGGGTAGTGTTGTAGTGTTTGCGTAGTGTAGGGTCATGCTGGGGTGTAGTGTTTTAGGGTTTTGCGTAGTGTTGTAGTGTTTGCGTAGTGTAGGGTCATGCTGGGGGTAGTGTTTTAGGGTTTAGGGTAGTGTTGTAGTGTTTGCGTAGTGTAGGGTCATGCTGGGGTGTAGTGTTTTAGGGTTTAGGGTTGTGTTGTAGTGTTTGTGTAGTGTAGGGTCATGCTGGGGGTAGTGTTTTAGGGTTTAGGGTAGTGTTGTAGTGTTTGTGTAGTGTAGGGTCATGCTGGGGGTAGTGTTTTAGGGTTTAGGGTTGTGTTGTAGTGTTTGTGTAGTGTAGGGTCATGCTGGGGGCAGTGTTTTAGGGTTTAGGGTAGTTTAGTTGTTTAGTGTATGCTAAAGGCATATTCGTTCTAAAAGTTTTCGTTATTTTAATTTGCGGCCTAATAGTACATGCAGGATTTTTTTTGCGGACTGATGGTATGCGGGATTTCGTCATATATTCGCTAATCATACTTTCTATGGCAAAATGAACCCCCTCATTTTGTTCCTTTTTAAATTAAATGTTTTAAGAGTTACAACTTTATTCCAATCAAGATGGCTTCAGGTGTGCCATACCTTTGTAAAAAGTAGGACTGTTAGCACTCTAGTTGTTCTTTAGAACACTCTGGGACATTCTGTCATTGGGCTATAGTTGGGCTACATCTGGCTGATATTTGGGCTACATTTGTTTTTTTTAGTCTCTGGTGCCATCTTTGGGCTACATTGGGCTACATTGGGCTACATTGGGCTACATTTGGGCTCCAACATATATATAGCCCAATGTAGCCCAATATATATTTTTCAAAGTTAATTTTCGTAAAAACCACTGGAGCCTACATCTTGAGACATAGCAAAGGCACATCGGGCTACCATTCCCTACAATTTTGCCAAGTTTGGTGTAAATTCATTCAGCCGTTCGGGCTAAAAGTGAGGCCAACCGCCCTATGGAAAATTGCATGGGAAAAACACGTTTTGGGACCCCCCTTTTTTCTCGGCCCCCCCTTGACGAAACCCCCCCAAATTGTCAGGGGCTGCTCAGAACAAAATGTTCCATTTTCCTGAAAATTTCAGCCAATTCTGTCCTCAAACGCCAAAGTTATTCGACATAGAATTTTCAAAAATCCCATAGGAAAAAAATCCTAACTATATATACCTACTGGCTATCGCCAGTAGGTAATATATATATATATATATATATATATATATATATATATATATATATATAATTTATTTTTTGTGGAAAAACACAGGTTTCAGGGACGTTATAGTTAGAAATTAGCATTTAAAAAATCTTGGAAACTCACTGAAAAAAATTACAGGTTTCTGGAATGTTATAGTTAGTTGGACATTTCACTCGTACAAAACCAGAGAAATTCAGCCATTATAGTTAGCTCAGCTAACTATAATGGCTGAATTTCTCTGGTTTTGTTTTGTTAGCTGAGCTAACTATAACTTGCACACTGCACTGCACTGCAGATGTCGTCATATATTACATCACTCAGGACATGGTCAGTGATATCACTGATGACATCACTGATGACATCTCTGATGACATCACTGATGACATCATCCACATAATATCTGATGCATCTACTCACACCCCAATATAACCTTTCATACATCCACTCCAACATCAGTGCCTTTAACCATCATGTTGTCCTCTGGGCCCAGTATATCGACGATATATTCTGCATCTGGAAAGGTGAGAAGGAGGACGCAATGAAATTTGTAGATTCTCTCAATGAAAATAATCTAAATCTTAAATGTACCTGTACCATTAATAAACACTCTGTAGAGTTTTTAGATGTGGATGTCAATGTCAAGGAAAATCATGCCGCAAGCTGTCAACCTACAAATCTCATCAACAATATACCCTACGGGGAATTATTAGGAGTTAGGCGCAATCTTAGCTCGGATAAAACATTTGCAGAAGAAATGAGTGTCATGAAAACTAGATTTGAAGAGAGGGGTTACTCTCATAAAGTTAACAGAAAAGCATGTGAGAAAGTTGCAAGAATTAAAAAAGAGGAACTTTTGAAACCCGAAAATTATGCTGAGACGGAGAAAGAATCTATAAGATTCATTACCTCGTACAGCAATCAAGCTAATGAGGTCAAGAAATGTTTCAGCAAATTTTGGAAGGTACTAAGCACAGATGATACTCTGGAAAAATGTGTTGACAGTTCCCCAAAAATCTAATTTTGACATTGTCCTGCGTTGAAAGACATTTTGTGAAGGAATGTTTTAACATCTGATAATGAATCTAGATCCAAGATTCAGGGATTCTTTTGTTGTACCTCCTGCAAAGCATGTAAGAACAGTCCTAATTGCAAGCAGGTGGTACTATCGAAATAGAAAAAAGTTTTTTTATGAGGAAACATCTCAATTGTAAAACAGATTTTTGTGTATTTGCACTGATATGCCCTTGTCAACTGGTATATATTGGGAGTACCATTAATCAAGTCAAATTACGCATCCTAGAACTCATGCGAACAATAATCAACAAAGATAGACAATATCCTATTGCTGGACATTGTGCTGAGTGTCACAACAAAGATGCTAGTCTTTTTTGTTTTTGTGCCCTCGACACAATCCCCATTTCAGAACGGGGGGGTAACAGAATTCAGGAATTGCGTAGATTGGAATCACTCTTGATAATTAAGTGCAAAACCATGTATCCGGGGGGCATCAATAAAGATCAATCAATCAAAACAATTTGTATAGCGCGCTACTCACCCGGAGGGTCTCAAGGCGCTGGGGGGAGGGGTCCGTTACTGCTCGAACAGCCAGGTCTTGAGTTGCTTCCTGAAGGAGAGATGGTCCTGGGTCAGCCGTAGGTGGATGGGGAGGGAGTTCCATGTCTTGGCCGCCAGGTAGGAGAAGGATCTTCCTCCGGTGGTGGATCTGCGGATGCGTGGTATGGTGGCGAGGGCGAGGCTGGTTGATCGCAGCTGGCGGGAGGGCGTGTAGAAAGTGAGGCGGTTGTTGAGGTACTTGGGGGCCAGGTTGTGGAGAGCCTTGTGTGCGTGGGTGAGAAGTCTAAACGTGATCCTCTTGCTGACGGGGAGCCAGTGCAGTCCCTCAGGTGGGCGGAGATGTGGTTGTGGAAGGGGATGTCCAGGACGTGTAGTGCGGAGGCGTTCTGTATGCGTTGAAGTCTTTTCTGTAGTTTGGCAGTGATTCCCGCGTAGAGGGTGTTCCTGTAGTCCATTCGGCTGGTGACGAGTGCTTGGGTGACCGTCTTCCTGGTTTCGGTGGGGATCCAGCCGAAGATCTTTCGGAGCATGCACAGGGTGTTGAAACAGGATGACGAGACGGTGTTGATTTGTCGGGTCATTGAGAGGGCGGAGTCCAGGATGAAGCCCAGGTTTCGTGCGTGGTCCGTTGGCTTGGGGGTGGTGCCCAGGGCAGGGGGCCACCAGGAGTCGTCCCAGGTGGAGGGGGATGATCCCAGGATGAGGACTTCCGTCTTGTCTGAGTTCAGCTTCAGGCGGCTGTTCTTCATCCATTCGGCGACGTCCTTCATTCCCTCGTGTAGGCTGGCTCTGGCGTTGGCAGGGTCTTTGGTGAGGGAGAGGATCAGCTGGGTGTCATCGGCGTAGGAGATGATGTTAAGGTTGTGTTAGCGTACGATGGCTGCGAGGGGGCTCATGTAGACGTTGAAGAGTGTGGCGCTGAGCGAGGATCCTTGAGGTACGCCGCAGATGACTTCGGTGGCCGCGGAGCGGAACAGGGGGCGGCGGACTCTCTGGGTTCTTCCGGCAAGGAACGAGATGATCCACTCCAGTGCTTTCCCTTGGATTCCGATGTTGCTGAGGCGCTGTATTAGAGTGCGGTGGCAGACTGTGTCGAATGCTGCAGAGAGGTCCAGGAGGATGAGGGCAGCTGTTTCCCCGTTGTCGAGCAGGGATCTGATGTCGGCAGTGGCTGCGATGAGGGCGGTCTCGGTGCTGTGGTTTGCTCGGAAACCGGACTGTGAGGGGCCGAGGGATCCGTTCGTCTCGAGGAAGGCGGCGAGCTGTTTGTTGACGGTCTTCTCGATAACTTTGGTGGGAAAAGGGAGGAGCGAGATGGGGCGGAAGTTCTTGAGGTCGGTGGGGTAAGCTGTCGGTTTCTTCAGGAAGGCGCTGAGCTCGGCATGCTTCCAGCTCTCCGGGAAGGTGGCGGTGTTGAGGGAGATGTTGATGATATTCCGGAGTTGGGGTGCGATGATGGAGTCGTCCTTGATGAAGACGTGGTGGGGGCAGGGGTCGGTTGGGGATCCGGAGTGGATGGTGTTCATCATGCGGGTGGTGTCTTCGGTGCTGACCGGAGTCCAGTTGCAGAGGGTGGTGGTGGGGGCGTTGGTTCGGTGGTTGGGTGCGTGGTTGGTGTGTCAAAGCTGTTGTGTATGTCGGCGATCTTGCGGTGGAAGAAGGAGGCGAGTGAGTCACAGAGGTCTTGCGAGGGTGTGATGTCGTTGTTTCCGGCGCTGGGGTTGGAGAGCTCTTTGACGATGCTGAAGAGTTCCTTGCTGTTGTGGGTGTTGTTGTCCAGACGTTCTTTGAATGTTGTCCTTTTGGTGGTGCGGATCCGCTGGTGGTGTGTGCGGGTGGCGTTCTTGAGGGCGGTCATGTTTTCTGTGGTCTGGTCGTGGCGCCAGGCTTTTTCGAGGGTGCGGCAGTGTTTTTTGGATGTTTTGAGTTCGTTGGTGAACCACGAGGCTTTTTTGCTGCCGGGTCTGCTGAGGAGTTATCGGTTCATCTCGGCTGAGATGATACCCAGCTTGACCTATGAAATAATAAGAATTTTTCAATAATTGTACTTATCGTGTTGCCTCTGTAAAGATGTTTGTGTAGTTTCTTATCTTATGTATGATGCCTTTTTATTGATATGTGCATTTGGTTTATTTTTTAGGAGAAATAGCTTATTCCTGGTTGTGAAGAATTGCTGATTTAGCCTCATGATATGGTGTGATTGTTCATATACATAGTCCTTAAATGTTGAGTTTTACATTTAGCCCACTTGGACTTGACTTCGGAATTGATACAAAGTAGATTATGATTACTAGCCCACTAGGGCAGAATTGTAGTATACAATTGTGTAATAAGTCCACTATGTGCACTGAATATTGATTTATATAGGCGAGTCACACTTGTGTTGAAAATTGCCCAGCCTATAAACCTCATTGTGTTTATTCCGTATTTACTTTGGAAATGATGTAACTTTTCATTTAAATGTTTATCATTCCCATTTAAATGTAATTTAAAGGTTTTGTTAAGCATTATAACTGTGACTCGCTGCATTTATGTTTTAAAAATGCTCTAATGATGGACACAATAGGCACTATGTGATGATAAAATAACCATTACAAAATGGTGGCCTTGCTAGTCACACTAGCCAGGCAGCACTGTAGTCCTTGATTTTTATTCATTCTTGTGCACACTATATCACATGAATCATGTCAAACGTCCTGTGACCCGTGACCAAGGAACCCAGGTTCAGAAACGGGTCAGGGCAATGTTTGCCAAAGCTTTGAAATTGAAATAAAGCACGCTACGAAAAGGAATTGGGGCTCGGTGAAATATTTGCTACTAAGAGATTGTTTGCAGCCAGCCACCGCTACAAGGCAGAGAACCAGCACAAAGGTGAATATATATATATGATTAATTTTTTATGAAAAAACACAGGTTTTAGGGACATTATAGTTAGAAATTAGCATTTAAAAAATCTTAGAAACTCACTGCAAAAAACTACAGGTTTTTGGGAAGTTATAGTTAGAAGGACATTTCACTCGTACAAAACCAGAGAAATTCAGCCGTTATAGTTAGCTGAGCTTACTATAACTTACACCCTGCACTGCAATGCTGATGACGTCACATATTACATCACTCATGACATGGTGAGTGATATCACTAATGACATCTCTGATGACATCACTGATGACATCATCCACATAATCTCTGATGCACCTATTCACACCCCAATATAACATTTCATACACCCACTCCAAATTTCAGACTACCATTCTTGAAACAATTGACACAACAATACCATTATTATACCCACTCACTGATTCATAGATCTACATATGCACCCTAAGGACCCTCAGTAGCAACAGGGACTTCATCCCCCAACCAAGAGTGCACCAGGATTGTGTTTGCAGAGTAGTGGTGAAAGGGGGCTTGGCTTCCGGCGAATTGTTGGTTCATCTATTTTTTTCATTATTTAGGAAAGTGGGCTGTGTGCCTCTCCCTTCCCTTGGAGTTTTGGGCCCGAGGACCCTATCCCCCGGGTCCTGACCAATTTTTTTAATTTTAAATATATTTTAAAAGGAGTGAGGCAGTGTGGCCCCCCTCCTGAGGCTGATTTCTGCACCCCCGAGCTGGGCCTTTGTGTGCACTTTTTTTTAAAGGGGAGGGGACAGTGTGTCCGCCACTCCCCAGGCCATTTTTGGCCCCGGGAATCCCATCCCCATGGGACTTGGTCATTTCTTTTTTTATTTCAAAGGAGGGGGCGTAAGCAGGGGGGCCATGCAGCCCCCCTCCTCAGGCCAATTTCACTACCAGGGAACCCACCCCCCAGTGCCCGGTCCATTTTTAGCCCCGGGGAGCCCATACTCTGGGGCATGGCCATCTCTAAAGGGATTTGGGGGGAAGCCTGAAGGCCCCCGTGGTCCCACCCAGCTCCCGCTTCCTGAGAGAGCCGGCATGGTTTTTTACCCCCAGGGAGCTGCGGACATGCAGCTCCCTGGGGGCAAAAAGCAAAGTGTACTTGCTTTGAACAAGTGAGAGCAAAGTGCTCTCGCTTGCTGAAAGTGAGTACACTGTTGGCTATGGGATGATGGGATCAGTGCTCCCACCATCCCATAGCAAACTGCAATGTCCGGAGGGGGGCACCCCGTAACATTGCAGGAGCTGGCCCTGGGGGTGGTGGTCCCCAGTGCCATGGAGGGCTCCATGAGAGGGCGCTTGTTCCCCTTCCAATGTGTTTATGCCCCTGGGAGGTAGCAGTCCATGGAGATGTGTAGGGGGATCAAGCCCCCCATTTCTTTTTTAAACAAAGCCCTGGGGAGGTGGCGTTCCCAGGGGCTGCACGGGATGACAACACCCCCACTTATTTTTTTTAAATAAAGCCCTGGGTGGGGTGGATCCTGGGGCTGCGGGTTGACCTCGTGCCCCCCATTTAATGATTATTACCCAGGGAGGTGGCGGTCCCTAGGGCCCTGCATCATCATTTGGCATTGTCCCGGGACCCGACCAACTTGGGGGCTTAAAAGAAACAAAGTGCAGGAGACCACGCACAGTTTTTTTAACATTTTTGTCAGGATTTGCACATTTGTAGTGTATTTCCTATATGCCCAATAGGCTCTTCGCATTGGAATAATATAAACAGCAGTGTAGACGTAGGACTGAGGTCGACTAGGTCTCTACTGACTATATTAGACTTAATTAGTTTTGCCAGCTAGCTCAGAGGTCACTAGAAACTTTCTCGAATGTTCAGGAAAGAGTTAACTCTCTTGATTTAGACAAGAAGGGATTAGCTTCTGACAACCGCATAAACATGACAACTTTGCACCCTCAGAATAAAGAGTGTATCTCTAGAGTCGTGTGAAAACAATAGACAACTATTTCACTCAGTCAGTCGTGCGTACTTAGTTTCACCAGAGTGCAGAGAAATAGAGAGACGGGCGTTTTCAATAAAAGGTGTTATTTATTGAGCAGTCTTATTTCTCATGGAAGAGAATGAATTGCCACAGTTGCAATACTTATGAAGTAAAGTGCGAACAGTAAAAGGAGTATTATGAAATAATACTGTAAAAGCATTGATATAGTTTCTTAGCCATATGATACTTTAAAATGGATAAAATATATACATACATACCCCGGTGTACCTGACCTAAGCCTAATACGTGGGAAGGAGTAAGTAAGTAGCTGTTTAAGTTAAGTTGGTTTTTGCCAAGAATCTGAATCAAGAAATCTCTTAAGGGTTTAGTCAGCTCCGTACCTTGGTTCTAGAATGTAGGAGGTCTTGTATCTCTCTCTCAGGACTCGATCTCCCAGCAACCCGCAAGGGTGACTGGAAACACCGGAGCTGGATTTTCTCGGCTGGAGAAAAAGACTGCGTCTTTCTCAGTGCGTCAAAAGGGAGGGTCGGCTTCATTCGGCTCTCGCATCAGCTGGGCTTCGGGCAAGTAGATAGCCGCTCTGCTCCAAACCACCATGTGTTTGCTTAAGGCAACGTTGGTATATTTATACCTGAAAGGTGCCGTGTTTGACATAAGACGTCACTAAGAACTAACACTTCTTTCTGGACTACAGGAGTTCTTGTGCAAATCAAAACAAAAGCAGGGGGAATTCCCGGGCTGCTGGAGGCTTGGATGGTTAAAGAACATGCTGTGCTTTCCAGGAGTCTATGGGAGTAGCCTTGCCGTATTTGGACTGCATGGGCTATTACTAAACATGGATATGATTCATATGCCTTTATAAGGATACTATTTATTATAACCATATAAGGGCATAAATCGGGAATATCGAATTAGGGTCCTAGATAGAAACACAACACCCACTCCACGTATTATGTCAATCATTACTAAATACTAAGCAATACTAAACATATAACGATGCATGTGTTTTCCAACCCACCCAAAAATACATAATTCGCATTTGAAATGGTATATGGTAAATACACGAAAATGAGTATTGGTACTGTACACTTTTTAAGCAGTGTTATCATTCAGTTAAATGCATTTTCTATATCAGCTGAATGAATTGCGAAAGCTACACATGAAATGGCTCTAAATACAGAAAAGAAGGTCGAGACCATTCCATCACATATTTATAAAAATGCTGTACATGTGCTAGAGGCTGAGGTAAAATATTGTCTCAAAAATAGAAGCTCTGTTCTCTAAGAATAGTTTTACTTTAAGCAGAGCACCATGTGCCAAAAAAAAGTAAATATTTTGGAAGTGGAAAAAAAATAATTTCGCTTTCAGGAAAAAAAATAGTTCCAAATGTTTTCAGTAGCTGTGTTTATCAAAAACTGAAGGCCGAATTCAGAGTTCAGGGAACACTGTGTGCTTGTTGTTTTAAAAAGGTATTCTTTTTGTTCAGTGGCGAACATCTTATCAGACAGGCTTGCAAAAACTTGGTCTACAACATTAGGTGAAAGTTCGACCAAGTTCGAAAATGCTGAAATTGTGCATATGTGAGAGTGGTTGCTATCATCGATGTTGGGATCAGCAATGCTCACAGAAGGTTGTACCTGTTTGGTGCTGCTTTCCTCTCGTACTTCACCGCCACCTAATCATAATGGTGAAGTCTCAACGAATGCCGTCATCAGAATAGGTGGCCGCTGGGGACAACACGTTGCATGAGTCTTTACCGGACCTAGCAAAGTATCGATATCCATTGGTACTGCTGATGGAAGTGTAAGACAGATGTCTAACACGCATTCTTCTCCGCATAGCAGACATCGAAGCACAGGTAAGATGCAATCTTGCCAGATAGGTCTGAATGAAAGAAACCAGGTTGCACTTAGATCTCTTAGCCGGGCTAATCCGAGGACTCTAGTGATTCGGTCTCGGTAGCGTATTGCTAGGATCGTTTCTTCCATTGTAGCTGGAGTTTTGTCTGTGGCTTGGCTTGGCTTGCCATATCGGAGCAGAAGGATCAAAAATAAAATTCCTGCTACGAGTCCTAAAAGAAGAGGCAACCCTCCGAATACAGAATGGACAAAATTCGGAAAAATGCCCAGAACTGTTTCAAAGGGTGTTAACAGTCCTGAAAAAATTGTCTTAAATACATGTGCGATGCCACTGGTATCAGACATGTTTAAAATTTGACCTAACATTTCTACGAAATGTACGGGGCAATTTGTTGATAATAGGGAATGTATTTCTGCCGCTGTCCTTGCAACTTGCAGATCATACGTCTCTTTGGACGAGGTTAAAGGCACAGTTGTCTGTAAAAGAATAGACTTCGTTCTGCTTAAAGTATCAATTCGAATAGAAGAGATATTCAAAGAAGGCCATAATGCAGCCTCCATGTCTGGATTGCTGTGTGGATACAATACTTGCATACAGCAAATGACCCTGGAAGTGACGGTTACGAGATAGGCTTTTCCCTGGCACCATGCCACAACAGCTGTGGTCACTTATTAGAACATAACTTTCGTTGGAAAGTTATCTGAAAAATGGCTCTATCTGTTTTGCAGGAGTGCCGTGCAGGTGACATGAAAGGTTATTTGAAGACCCTTCGCAGGCTCCATGCAAGTTAATACCTTGACACAGAAGTGTACCGCTTAGTGATTTTTTACAGTTATTGCCACTAAGGAATACCTCCTTTTTTCCTTCACTATAACATTTGTGTGTGTAAGGTAAATCCCAGGTTGATTTGATGTATCCTTTACCCAACCTTTCATAGAGGCCTGCTGGTATATATTTTTGGCAATACTTAAACTGGAAAGTTGTTATCGGAATTGTAATTGTTCCATGTATTATCCATTCAATGACAGGTCTCTCTGACATTGTCAATGGTAATCTCTCAAGTTTTTCAATGCTCAGAATCGTATAGTCTGCTCCTTTTTGTGCCAAACTGATTTGTTTATCAGTAAGGTTAAAGATAGAAAATAATTACGTTATGTTGATTAGACGCCATGGCACAGAGCCTGAACGCAGGTTTTGCAACGTCAAGCCTAGCTGTACAATAGAACGTAATTGGGACTGACCATGTTGTAACATTAGTAAGTCCTGCTCTATTATATCAATAGCAGATGATACAATGCTGTCCAGTGAATATATTCTGGAGGACAGAGTCGTTAACCCATTGTCCACTACAGAAAGTGATTTTTCCAAATGTATACGATCAATTTCTCGTATTTTTTCAGCTTTTTCAATTTGTGTTACTTTCCAAGCTTCGTTGTGAGCAGCGTATATACCGGCGTATATGAAACATTTCTGACGCTGTTTGCGTGGTACCAGTATGAAATTACGCAAGTCAGCACCGTCTTTAAGTAAAGTCAAGTGTTGCTTAATTTCTGCCAGTGTGGATTTCTGTAGCCACTCGAGGCATAGTTTCCCTACACTGTATGTTGTAACTATCCCTGGATGTTGTCTCTGGGAGTATCTAGGGTCTGGCCTCGTCTGTTTAAACCCCTGTGTTTTGTTCAGGAATCAATCTTGACAGTTATTTGTGTATGTGGGCCAGATCCACCATTTTCTCCAATCAGGATTTGTTCTGTTTTGGTATAAAATATGGGATACGTCTATTTCCACAACTGTAGTGCTATTACTATCAGGTATGTGCTTTGGAATAGCTGGTTTGTTTGAATCTTTTATCTTGGCTAGACCAAGACAGGATGTCTGTTGAATTGAGTCATTCAAAAATATTATTTGTTCTGGGATCATGCAGGCTCTAAACAATGCTTCTAGACCTTGTACCTGCCAGTCTTTTGAACCCCAGATGGTTTTTGTTTCAATGTTGTTTTTCCAAAATTCAAAACCAAATGTAGACATTTTGTCATAAAACTTTTCAGAATAAATCAATTTAGTATTTGTCAACATTGTTTTCATTCCGGTCTCATTTAGCATTTTAAAATAAAACGTTTCTGGATCACTGTTGTTAAACCCTGAGAAGTATGTGAATTTCTCATAAAATGTTTTTGAACTTCCTTTTGGCAGTGTTGGTCAATGTTCCCATAGATTATAAGTTAAAACATTTCTAGGTTGGGCAGATTTATGCAAAAAGTGATCGCCAAAATGATTATAACAATATAACTCTTCATAATTTGATGAACCCTGCAAATAATCATGTTCTGTGAATTTTGCTGACATTACTAAATCTGACATCATATTATTATTATTTTCAAAGTCCCAATCATCAGAGAAAGTACTTGGTGTCACAAAGTCACTTAAGGAAACCTTAAATTGATGTGGATATTTCAAGAGCTCAATCGGGCCATAGATTTCATATTCCGTAATGTCCCATGCTACCCCACCGGGTATTGGATTGGCTGTGATGTTCACTGGTGACAGTTCTCTTTTCTCGATGTGAGAGGATGTGTGAGGTTTTAAGACCAAGTTGATGTTCTGACTTGCTCTGTCCATTGTACTATATTTTCCATCAATGAATTTTCCCAAACATAGAACCATGATGAGCCAAAGCAGGAGGAAAAGTACACCTAACACAATCCAAAATTCAATCCATGGTGAAATCAAATATGTTTCTTTTAGTTGGTGAAAAGTTCAGTTACTTTGTCTTTGAAAGTTTTTGTTGCTGGCGTTTCTTCATGCTCGCTTGGATCTTCGGAAAAGTCATCGAAATTGATGAAGTAGCCAGATGCAGTTCTGTCAACTGTTGGAATTGCTTCCCGATTTTCACTAGTCTTTGCATTTTTCTTTGTTTCATTAGCATAGTCTGAGGCTACATCGTTGTAGACAGGTGTTTCTTGGTGAACTGTTGCAATTTGGGTTTCAAGAGGCACAAGTTCCATGGCTTTGTTGCATAGTACTTTTTTATTCACTGCAGGTTTATCAAATGTGATTAGTCTCTCAGTTTGAACCTCTTGGATTGTAGCAAGATTTGGTCTTCTGCTATTTCTTGGGAGTCCACGGGGCCTACTACTTATTATTGGCCACATGATTGTGGTTTTACCAGGTCGATGGATACAACTCGGTTCTTCTTTTTACCAGCAAGGGGCGGTAGTACTACAGATCTTGTTCCGCTGACAGCTAAGACAGGTACTGCTTTTCTGTAAGAAGGCCCAAATTCCTTCTTCATCGCGATCTTCTCTCTGACTAGATCCCCAATCTTTGGAATCTAGACAGGTCTTGCTGGGACAGGTGTTTTTTCTTCAGTGGCTGTTGGCTTTAACTTTGTATTACTCAGACTTCTTCTTGTTTCGTTTAAGTCCTGTAAAACAGCCAAACGGTCTTTGATATCAAAGGATTTTTCTTCTACCACTGAAGTCTGACAATCTAGATCCTGAATGTGCATTCTAGTACCGAACAATAGTTCGTAAGGAGTGATACCTTTTAGAGAATTTCTTGGCAGATTGTTAAGACTACGTTGGACACTTGTTAAATGTTTGACCCACCCATCACCTGAACATAATACCCTCGCCGTTATAGATTGCTTTATGTCACGGTTTTTTCTTTCCACTACCGCATTTCCCTCAGGATGGAAGGGAGAAGAGTACCGCAATGCAATGCCCTTGCTGGCCATGGCCTCCTTGTAAGCTCGAGAGCTAAACGCAGGACCCTGGTCAGAATGTAGCATGCCAATTGCGTATGTGCCGATAAAGACTCGCAAATCTTTTATAACAGTTCTGGCGTCAGCCGAGCGCTGGGGCCTTCATTTTAAGTGAATATAGTCTTAATATTTATGGGATCGCGTTTCTCCTGCTGGATTTTTGCGTGAATATAGCCTTATGCTTTCTAATAGAGGTGTCCTGGCAGTAGACTGGTCCGGTTCACGACTGCGATCTCGGTTGCAGTCTGGACAATCCTTTGCAAATTTGTAATGTTGCAGGCTCATCCCGGCCACCAGTATTCTGATTGTAATTCTTTTAGAGATTTCACGATCTCTTGATGCCTTAGACCTAATCCCATGTGTGCGTCTGCTATTAAATAGACTCTCCGGTTCGTGTTTGGAATTACTCCATCCCCCACTCCAGGGATTTGAGCAAAAGGAACGGAGTTTGCATCAATTATGTATGTATTATTGAGTGGATATCCGAGAGGTAATGCTGCATAGTCGCCTTTTAACAAGGCTTTTACCGCCAGCATGGTTTCTCCATCTATGTGTTTTTTAGAACGCTTTTTTGTGGCTACGGAAGCTGGTTGAACCGCTTCCGCTGTGGCTCTGTTAGCCAATGAATTCCCTGCAACGTGAACGCCATCACGTTGATGACTCAGTGTATGTATCACGTGAGTCTTTTGTAGTTCTTTCTGCAAAAGAACTACTTGTTCCCAAAGCTTTTTATGCTTGATTGTGGCACCTCCGTCATCTTTGTAACCATTTTAAATCCAGATCTGCATGTCATTATTGTAAGACTTGACGCAGAAATGCGAATCGCACACTATTAGTGTCGGGAATTCACGATTGGCATTTTCAAGCGCCATCTTTAAAGATCTTATTTCAGCTCGCTGAGCTGAACAGTTTGAGTGATTCAGTTTTGGTTATTATTGGTCTGAATTTACCATAGCGCCAGCGACCTTTTACAATCACGCACGCTGCGTTGTAGGATTTTTTATCCACATCGTATTGTTGTGCAAATCTATCCATGTAGATTACACAGGTGTACTGTTCGAGAGGCAGAATTTCGATTGGCAGAGGATATTCTTCTTCATATTGTAGATCTTCAAGTTTTTTCATTTTTGGGTCAAAATAGTGCTTCACGTCTTCAGCAGCAAGATAATTTTCCCATTGTATCCATTTTGGATCTAATGCCACAGCATTCAGATTGCGTGGGCTTGTTAATGCCTCAAGGGCTGATTCTGCTGTTAAAACAGATATGTTTCTGCCTTGTGCTTGGGCTCTTTCTTTTGCTACAGCAGTTCAAACCGCTATTAGAATCTTTTCAGTAGAACTGAATTTTATTTCAGCTTGTGTGTACAAATGTGATTTGTAAGCTATTGGTACTGTTTCTCCCTCATTTGAGGTTAGGTACGTGAATCCGCATCTTCCTGGGATGACTCGGATTACAAGGTTGCGTATGTTTTCGCGTGCTTGCAGTTTTGTTTTAGCTAACATGTCTGTTTGTAATGATCTTAAAATTTCTGTGTGTTTCTGAGTCTAATAGATTTGTTTGAAATCAGGTTTTATTAATTCATAGAGAGGTGTAACCCTCTCTGCATAATTTAGAATGTATGTTCTTCCGAAATTCAGGAAACCTAGTATTGATTGTAAGTTCTTCAGCGTTTTTGGTGCTTGGCGTACAGCACATTTCTCTAAGAAATTGTCTGCTAGGCTTTTGCCTTCACTTGATAATTCATATCCTAAAAACAGGACAGTTAGATGAGCAATTCGAGACTTTTTAAAGTTGAATTTGTACCCTTCAGCTGCGAACCCAAGTATTATGGTGTTCACTCTTTTCAAGTGAGTCTCCAGGTCGTCGTCTGTAAGATAGATGTCATCGACATATGATAGTGCCTCATCATCATACATTTGTAGTAACTCTGTTACCCTTGCTGAGAATAATCCTGGGCTATTCTTGAATCCCTGTGGGAGTCGACAGAATTGTATTGTGACCCCATTGTTGAGAAAGCGGTCAAATACCTGCTTTCAGGTGCTATTTTTTTACAAAAGAAACCATTTGAGATATCTAATGTTGTTTTATATTTTTTGCGCACAATGTTATTCATTAGTGCTGCACTGTGTGAGTTTTGTACTGCAAATGTTTTGCAACATGAGTTAAGGTGTCTGTAGTCCAAAACTAGACGATATGAATCGTCTGGCTTGGAGACAGGAAACAAAGGATTGTTCATTTGTGAGGTGCATGTTTCAATCACCCCCTGATATTCAAGTTGATCTAAGATCTCCCTGACTTGTTTTTTAGCTTCTTGTTTAACTGGGTACTGCCTTTGTGCAGTGGGTTGATTTTTTAACTGGATTTTATGGTGAGGAGAGTCCTCATCCCATCCTACATGATTTTTATATAATGCATGAGCTTGGGCCACTGCCCATTTTCTTGCAAATGTGTATTTTTTATGAATTGGAATATGATTTGAGAAGGCAGGCATAATCATTTCTTCGCCATGAGGGCACTCCCTGACACACTCCGGTGGCCAGTCTTTCTCAGCTAACAGGATGTCATAGCTTTCGAAAGGTTATTCCAAAAGAGACCCCTTACTTTTCTAGTCTTGTCCCCCTCTATACACAATGTTATTCCATATATTCTATGGGGTTTGCTAACCCTGGTGTCTGCAGTTTCCACTTGAATGTACTCATTTGTGTCCACTGTCTCCAGAAGATTAATCAGGATCTTGCGAGCTATTGTGACTTCTGCTGCACTGTCTAGCATTGTCTGGGCCCACTCTCCGTTTTTCAGTTGTGTCCTCAGTATCCTCGGCATGTTTTATTCTAATACTGGCTACCTTCTTCTTTGGAAATTGTAATTTTTTACTTTGATGAGCAGGTTCCTTGTCTTTGGACTTGGTGTGCTCTTCTTTGTGTTTTGACCGTCCTCTTCTTTCCGATTTCTGTGAGGAAGTCTGAAAAGATCGAGAGGGACGTGTATCAATATCTTGATATCTGTCAGGTTTTTTTAATTTATCCCTATCTCTGGGGAGACTTGCCTCCTTGTTCTGGAGAATTATTTCTCCAAATGAGGAGACCTTCCTCTGGACTGGAATAGTTTTTCTCTGAGAGTGGATTATTTATTTCCATCCCAACTCTTTTTTGGAGTGTTTAGAATATTTTTAATAATGTTTTTTCAGGCTTTTCAGTTAGTTGGGGTTTTACTGGTTTCCCACCCAAACTATCTCATCCTAGTTCTTCATAGGATTTTTCTATGATTCTGGAAAGTTCAAATGGTTGTTCTGCTATATCTGTTTCTTTCAATTTTTGGCGGATCGCCACAGATGCTGCTTCTCCTTTAATGTTGCCTAATAATATAGCCGAGACCTGCTTGAAGTCTTTTAGTAATTTAATACCCAGAGTTAAAGCAGGTTCTGGACCGTATTCATTTTGAATCTGTCTTAGCACATCTGGTAGAACCGCCATGGACAGGACACCATGTGTTTTTGTGTAAATTGAAGCAAAGACTGTGCCCCAAGTGTCACAGTCCTCCACATGTGGTGCGATCCCCATTGGAAGACAGATAGTCAGAATTCTGTGTTTCTCAGTAGGCGTAGTATCAGGAAATACTGCCTCTATTTGAGTGATTTTTTGGGCTAACCAGAATGGAATTTGTTCCCGTTTTGCGGGAATTTTGCCAATGGCTGATTGTATATTCTGTGGTGTGATTTTATTTGTGTTCCCCTGGTGAGGGGTGGTCTCTGGAATTCTTAATGCCGGTTGGACTGTTGAAGTCCGCATGACATATTGTACCAGTTGTCTATGTATTTTAATGAGTTGTTTTAGTTGAGCTAAAAGTTCTCCGTTTGACATCTTTTCAATGTCGGGATGTGGTGTGTAGCTGGCTAGAACCGGCCACGTGGCTCCTGGTCTACCTAGTGGACCTAGCCTGGTGATGTGATTTTGATGTTTTAGGGCGCCATGAAACCAGAGCAGGTGCTCTTGGTATGTTAGGGGGATTTCAACGTCCTCGAAAGGAGAGTATTCATTCGGAGGTTCCTCTATTTTGTAATAGTGGAAGTCTTGTATCACAGCGTTTGCTGCTGGAAATTGTATCCATGAATAGAATACCTCTATCTGCCGATATTCATGGGCCTCTACCATGAATATGACTGTACCACCTGGTGAGGATAGTCCGGTTGCTATAAGTTTAAGAGTTATAGTTCTTCTTACGTTGACCGGAATGATTATAGCATTCGGGTCATTCTGTTGGAGAGTTGTGTCATCTAACCACAGTTGAGACGCTAACACATCTCTTTCTTCGTCACCTTCCGGAATTTTACTGACAGAAAGTTATTTTTTGTTGCAGATCAAGTTTCCAGGAAACAAAGATTAGGTGCACAATATTTTGGAACACTGTATCCTTCAACGTTGACTAAACCAAAAACTAATACATAGGAATATCTTCCTACTAAGTTCCGGCGGATATTAACCTTTTACCCACTCCAGACGTCTTTTGGAGTACTTACGGGAAAAAGGGGTCTGTGTGAAAAGCACGACTGAGTTACTCTAGCGTCTTGCGTTAGATTATCGCCTTACCAAGCGCCATGTAGTGTAGTTCCTATATTCCCAATAGGCTCTGCGCATTGGAATAATATAAACAGCAGTGTAGACGTAGGACTGAGGTCGACTAGGTCTCTACTGACTATATTAGACTTAATTAGTTTTGCCAGCTAGCTCAGAGGTCACTAGAAACTTTCTCGAATGTTCAGGAAAGAGTTAACTCTCTTGATTTAGACAAGAAGGGATTTGCTTCTGACAACCGCATAAACATGACAACTTTGCTCCCTCAGAATAAAGAGTGTATCTCTAGAGTCGTGTGAAAACAATAGACAACTATTTCTCTCAGTCAGTCGTGCGTACTTAGTTTCACCAGAGTGCAGAGAAATAGAGAGACGGGCGTTTTCAATAAAAGGTGTTATTTATTGAGCAGTCTTATTTCTCATGCAAGAGAAATGAATTGCCACAGTTGCAATACTTATCAGGAAGTAAAGTGCATACAGTAAAAGGAGTATTATGAAATAATACTGTAAAAGCATTGATATGGTTTCTTAGCCATATGATACTTTAAAATGGATAAAATATATACATACATAAAAACATTGACTAACGTACTCAACTGGTACTTCTAAGATACGCCTACCCCAGTGTACCTGACCTAAGCCTAATACGCGGGAAGGAGTAAGTAAGTAGCAGTTTAAGTTAAGTTGGTTTTTGCCAAGAATCTGAATCAAGAAATCTCTTAAGGGTTTAGTCAGCTCCGTACCTTGGTTCTAGAATGTAGGAGGTCTTGTATCTCTCTCTCAGGACTCGATCTCCCAGCAACCCGCAAGGGTGACTGGAAACACCGGAGCTGGATTTTCTCGGCTGGAGAAAAAGACAGCGTCTTTCTCAGTGCGTCAAAAGGGAGGGTCGGCTTCCTTCGGCTCTCGCATCAGCTGGGCTTCGGGCAAGTAGATAGCCGCTCTGCTCCAAACCACCGTGTGTTTGCTTAAGGCAACGTTGGTATATTTATACCTGAAAGGTGCCGTGTTTGATGTAAGGTTGGACATAAGACATCACTAAGAACTAACAGTTCTTTCTGGACTCCAGGAGTTCTTGTGCAAATCAAAACAAAAGCAGGGGGAATTCTCGGGCTGCTGGAGGCTTGGTTTGTTTAAAGAACACGTTGTGCTTTCTAGGAGTCTATGGGAGTAGCCTTGCCGTATTTGGACTGCATAGGCTATTACTAAATATGGATATGATTCTTATGCCTTTATAAGGATACTATTTATTATAACCATATAAGGGCATAAATCGGGAATATCGAATTAGAGTCCCAGATAGAAACACAACACACTGAGCGCGAATCCCGCCTAGTGGGTCAGCGTGTTTCCACCCTGCCCCTTTTCTTCTTTTCACCATGTTTTTACCTTTTTTCTTATGACTCAGGTCAACTGAGACACAAGATGGCTGCCAACACTTCCTGGTTTGAAGTCTTGGGAACAAATCAGATTGCAGGCACAAGATCAGGGGGGATTCGCGGATCCTTCACGTCCCTAGATATACAATTGGGAATTTCTATACATTTCTCAGCAACTACCGAACAGATTTACACCTTCTAACAAAAAGAGAGCATTTTGATCCAAAAGCTACCTTTTTGCCAAGTTTGGTGTAATTCCGTTCAGCAGTTTGGGCTGTAGCAGTGTCTAAAGTTTCCCATGGAAATTAACATGGAGAAAAGAGTTTTGGGACACCCCTCTTTCACGGCCCCGGCTTGAGAAATCACCCCAAAATTTTCAAGAATGCAGCTGGCAGGAGCGCCCTATTAGTTTTGAAAATTTTGCGAAGATTAAGCAAACTCCGGCAAAGTTGTTGGCAAAAGAAAAAAATATTTTTCTGAGGCTGCTGGGTAACAAGGGCGCAAGCCTGAAACGCGTACAGCTGAATATTTCACTGGGGTTTTATTTTCTACGAATGCAGGGTGAATGAAATGGAACCCTTGGCGGTGTAATTAACAGCACTACAAGGAACACAATGCTTTGAGGCCTGAGAAGGCGTGGCTTATTCAAAATAAAATTAAGTGGTGACTGCTTTCCGTTTTTTCACTCTGCTGCTGGTGAACAAGGGCGCAAGCCTGAAACGCGTACAGCTGAATATTTCTTTGGACGAAGCACTGTTCCTCTTGCTGCATTCTCCCAGAGGAAGAGTTTACTCACCTGTGTGGCTCTCTCTAAATGGTGCAAACTGTTGTGTGGATATATATATATATATATATATATATATACCAACAAAATGCTGAAGCATTCGAAGGGCACTCAACATCACCCCAGCCATCCGGCAGAAGATGCAGCTCACCGTGATTCTCCCATTAATTTTTAGAATGCTGACGCATTTCAGGGGACTGCGGCCCCTTGTTCCTGGGCAACTCACCACTAAAGCTCGCAATAGTTCATTCCTCGGTGTTATTAACACACGTGCCCTTGCAGCAGCCCCTCCCAATTCGTGCTACTGCAATGCCTGCTGGGGCATGTAGTCACCATATTGCAAGTAATTATCTTCTTTAAGTAAGTTCAGTGCATGTTTGTTATTAGGAGCATATTAGAGTCCTTGTACAAGCTCTTTGTTCGCATCAGGGGCGGTGTGCTGACGGAGATGACTAGTTCTTCTCCCAGCCTCTCTTTACTTGAGATGGTGTCTTTCCATGGCAGGGACCAGCCGTGCGATAACATAAACCAACAAAATGCCCAAAGCATTCGAAGGGCACTCAACATCACCCCAGCCATCTGACAGAAGATACAGCTCACCATGATTCTCCCATGAATTTATAGAATGCCGACGCGTTTCAGGGCACTGTGGCCCTTTCTTCCTGGGCAGCTCACAGACACCACTAAAGCTCGAAATAGTTCATTCCTCGGTTTTATTAACATTACGTGCCCCTGCAGCAACCCCTCCCAATTCTTGCCAATGCAATGCCTGCTGGGGCATATAGTCACCATATTGCAAGTAATGATGTTGAGTGCCCTTCGTATATATATATTTATTCATCAAAGATGATGGATAAATAGGCGGGAGCCCCCATCCTCACAGTGCAGCTTCGCAAAACAGGCAGAGAGAAAACTGTGAAGCCGAACTGCGTGCATCACTTGCTTTATTGCTTCTCAGAAGTGGCCAGACATCAAACCCTACGCACTTCGGCCATTGGTCCTGGCCTTATTCACAATAGGTGTATCACATTTAATCAGCTCTCACATTTTAAATACACTGATCACGTGACATGGTGCAATACTACCAGTTCAATAGTGCACACTGGGTGTTGCTGCAAACTGCAGTAGTTGTAAAATATTACCAAAATAGCATCTAAATACCGCAGTTGGAGTGAAACCCTTGCTTAGTAATGTGTACTGTAATGTGATTTAAATACGGCTGCATAGCGTCCTTGATTACAGTACATTAGTCCGAGGTGCACAAAAACTGTCATGTAATGAATGTGCAGGAGTTACTTTCTGTAATTAAGTCCACAAGAAGTGCTGCCCAAAACGTCACCATCTCTAATCAACCAGCGCCAGTGAGTCCAAAGTTGGCAAGAGGAGACGTCCCTCCTCCTGACCTCACTTCTGCACACTGTGCAAGAATCTTTGGGAAATCCACTCTGTCTGCACACAAGCTCGGGGGATATGCTCCCCAATTTGATCCATCAAAGATTTCTCCAACTGGCGGGAGCCCCCATCCCAACAGGATGGCTTCACAACATGGGCATGGAGCATCCCGAACGTTGGCACACCAAAGCGAAAAAAGAGAACTGCGAAACCCAACTCCGTGCATCACTGGCTTTATTGCTTCTAAGAAGTGGCAGGACATCAAACCCTACGCGTTTCGGCCATTGGTCATGGCCTTGTTCACAGGTGAGGTGCAGCACATTTAATCAGATCTCACATTTTAAACACACTGATCACGTGACCCTGTGCAATACTACCAGTCCCATAGTGCACCCTGGGTGTTGCTGCAAACTGCGATAGTTGAAAAATAATACCGAAATAGCATCTTAATACTGCAGTTGGAGTGGAACTATTGCTTAGTGATGTGTACTGTAATGTGATATAAATACAACTGCATGGAGTACTTGATTACAGTACATTAGTCCGAGGTGCACTTTGTTGTTCACGAAAACTGTCACGTAATGAATGTGCAGCAGTTACCTTCCGTAATGGAGTCCACAAGAAGTGCTGCCCAAAATGTCACCATCTCTAAACAGCCAAGGCCTGTGAGTCCACAGTTGGAAAGAGGAGATGTCCCTCCTCCTATACTCCCTCTGTGCGCTGTGCAAGAATCTTTGGCAAATCTACCCTGTCTGCACAAAAGAGTGTAGGATATGCTCCCTAATTTGATCCATCACAGTTTTCTCCAACTGGCGGGAGCGAAAAAAGAGAACTGCGAAAAGGAAAGAGAACTGCGAAGCCCAACTGCGTGCATCACTGGCTTTATTGCTTCTAAGAAGTGGCAGGACATCAAACCATATGCGTGTCGGCCATTGGTCATGGCCTTGTTCACAGGTGAGGTGCATCACATTTAATCGGCTCTCACTATTTAAACACACTGAGAGGTTTTAAGGACAGTCTAAATAAAACCGAAAGAGCTGCACTTGGGAAACTCACTGGTTATTCTGACATAGCAATAAAATAAGCAGACAAAGGGGCAACATTGTCATAATGGATCTGGAAATGTATACTAAAGAAATTGATACACAATTGACTGAGAATGACACATACATTACGGTATTGAACAATCCAATGAAAGCGATAACAACACTCGTTGAAAAGACGTTAGGCTTTTATTTTCTCTCTGGCCTACTATCAGATATGGAATATAAATATATGCTAAATTTGACACAGTAAGCAGAATGTATTTATATTTTGCCAAAGATACATAAGAATCGGACCACACCGCCTGGGAGACCAATTATTTCAGGAATAGGCTCTCCCACTGAGAACATTTCCGTATATATTGACATCGATTTAAAAACAGTTGTACGAGGTTTGCCATCCTTTATAGAGCATACTAAATATCTGCTAAACAAACTTGAAGACTTATCATGGTGTGATGACTTCGCTTTGGTCACACTCGATGTCTGTGCCTTATACACTTGCACCCCATAGTCAAGGGGTATGGAGGCCTTGACATATTTTTTATCTAAACGCAATGCAGCACTCTATGAGCACACACAAATGATCCTAGAACTTACTCGTTTAGCCCTGGACAATAACTATTTCCAACATAATGGGAGTTGGTTCAGACAAGCATCCGGTGTGGCAATGGGAGCGACATTTTCGCCGTCTTTTGCAAATATATACATGGGCTTTTTTGAAGAACAACATCCGTGGAAGAAATGCCCCAATATTTTGGCAGGCTCGATCATATATTGGGGCGTTTCATAGATGATATTTTGATGATATGGGGCGGTGATAAGGACTCCATTTCTGATTTTATCAAAACTTGGATAATTTACTATTGTCAAACAACCAGTGCATGAATGTTGCTTGATAGATATAAGGCCATTACGTTGGCCTACATAACATTTTCTGATTGTCTTGACAAATATGAGGGTGTGCTGAGTATTTCTTTCATTAATATATCAACTATAGGAGCTAGGAATGCAAGGTCCTGAGGAGGGAATGATTTATTATATCTAAATATTCCCATATACAGGCATCTATTCTATATACAAGAGCAAGGATATCAGCTCACTTGCAGACGCTCTAGACTGGGGTACTCCGTACAGCTTTGGATTAACGGATTATGTGCAAGGTATGGGACCTGGTGGCATATGTTTGACACTGTGTAGAACCCTTAAGGGCTTTGTGACTTAATTGGGTCTGAGAATAACCTATACCCTATGGAGGTTTTGACAATTCCAATTTTTATTTACTTTATAATGGATACTAACGGAAGTGGTTTGGGCTCCAATTGGTCTTATGAGATCCTAAAGTTACCTAATACAGCCATAATACTCACTCCGCATGGAGTAGGTAGGTATGATGTGGTGTATATGTGTTTGTATGCATGCTGGGGTTGCAGTATATAAGTATAAGTGTTCCTTAATATCATTTGTAACCAGTGCGTGCGTGTTCTGTGTGGTACGGTGCATGCTAGATTAATTTTGAAGAATTGGGCCCTCTAAACAAATATCTGTAAAACTTTGATTGAATTAATTAATACAATCTTCATTCATGTGTATTGAGATTATATTTTATGAATATGTTATGTTATATAATATTGGTAGGTTGTGACATTTGTGTGTTTATGTCTTTTTATTTTAGGTTCTATTTATTGTTTCCATAATAATTGAGACAAATATGACTTTTGTCCTGAGGAAGGTGGCTTTTATTAAACAACCACCCCTGAAACACTTTGACGCCCTTGTTGAAGCAAACGGTTATATCCAAGGATCTTATTCTTATCCAATACAGGATTGTGTTGATGGACACTGACTGGATTTAGGCTATGAATTCCATGTGGAATAACCTGATTATGATGTTGTGATTGTGTTCACATTTTTACCTTTTTGTCTCTTGTGTAAAATACATGTGTTATATATTTTTTTAAATTATGTGATTGTGATCTTGCTTAATGTGTAAGATCTTTTAATTAATGAAAAAAGAATAATTCATTTAATAAATTCCTTTTATGCCATAAACTTTGGTTCAATATCATTGTGTATACTATAATTGTTAGACAGGGTCCATCATTATTTGGTGTTCAGTTTGATTTATTACCTTATGATCGTGTGGCTGTGAAGTGTAAATGATTGTAGGTAACCTGAGATAACATTTTGGTGGTCCCAATAGAACCTTTACCTTGATTTAAGAGTGAAATGTCCAACTAACTATAACGTCCATGAAACCTGTGGGTTTTTCTGTGAATTTCTAAGGTTTTTTTACATGCTAATTTCTAACTATAATGTCCCTGCAACCTGTAGTTATTTCAGTGACTATATATATATATATATATATATATTTTACCTAATGTGTGCGGCTCACCCCTCTCTCCACGAGAAAGGTCCGCTGTCATATATATATATATATATATATATATATATATATAATATATATATATATGCATATATGTACATATGTAAATGTATATACATATATATCTCCAATGGAATCACTTGGACCAGAAGCAAATATCCACACTTCTTGTTGTACGTGAACAAGGCTAGCTGGCTGAAATGTTTCAGGTTTACTAGAAAGCTGAAGCTACATAAACATTTCAAATTAAGACCACATACCAAGGGACCACTGAAACCAGGCATTAGGTTGACGGCCACGGACATCTTGGCAGGGAGGGATCTGCCTTGCATGGAAGCGATGGAAGCCTTAATAACTGAGACAGAGGATGTCGACACCGCTGGCATGAATATGGTGCAGAGGGCAGCAAAACAGGGAATTGAACAAGAAAGAGATGGCAGTCATTTCAAACCTCTTTCTACGTTTATCCCTCAATCACCTTGGGATGCCATTGATGCTTTCTCAGAGGCCATGACTATGGAACTGGTAAAGCAAAGAAAGGTTACCAACATGAGTACTCGGAACATCACTCACTATACCTCAAAAGCAAGCCCTGCAAGAACTATCAGACGACAAGAAAATTATCATAAAACCCTCGGATAAGGGGGGAAATGTTGTCATAATGACATGGGAATATTACCATCAAGAAGCTATGAGGCAACTCTCTGATACCAAGTATTATGTCACCACTACTAAGGAAATATATGAATCCAGTATCAGGGAGTATGATAACCTAATCCTGAAATGGTATCACCTTTCGATGCTATGAAAGGATGAACACTTTTTCCTACGCAGTAATAACCCAATGACGCCGACATTTTATCATCTCCCCAAGTTGCATAAAAACAGTACCTCCCCCGGCCGTCCAATTGTGGCATCTATTGGTGGATTGACAGAGAATATGTCAAAATTCGTGGATAACTATATCTTCCCCCTTGTTATGAATTTGGAATCCTATGTACAAGCCACTAAGGATTTTTTTAACAAAGTGGCTGAAATGGACTGGCAACCGGATTACCTGCTTCTGGTGATGGATATCACCAGTCTTTATACCATCATTGACCATACCCACGGATTGGTTGCTGTTGAACATTATCTAGACAAACGTCCAATCCGTTTTGCACAACACAATACTATGTTAATGGAATTTGTGCAATTCTGCTTAACCCACAACATTTTTTTGTTCAAGGATACGCTTTATAGGCAGACCTCTGGCACAGCGATGGGCACCTGCTTCGCCCCCAGCTATGCGAACTTGTTAGTTGGCTGGTGGGAGGAGCGGGTGCCCAGGACATGCCAAGATGGGCATGAAAGCGGGAAAGTGGTACATTGGTACCGCTACATTGATGACTTGTTCATCGTGTGGCAGGGGGACCAAGGATATGGCTGAGAAATACATCAATTCCCTTAATGATAACATCTACAATATACACCTGTCTGGGACACTTAGCGGGGTGGCAGCCAACTACTTGGACCTTCGGGTGTATATTGAGGAGTGCCATATCCATACCTCGCTGCATCGTAAAGAAACAGCAGGAAATTCTATTCTCTTCGCCACAAGCGCGCACCTTCCTAAATTGATCAAGAGTATCCCATATGGGGAGCTTTTGAGGAAAAAGAGAAATAGTACCCAAGATCAGGAATTCGAGGCGGCTGCCTCGGATTGCTTGCCCTCTTTCGCCTCAGAGGGTATGGCGAGTCACTTTTACAGGATACACTGAAGAAAGTGAAAAGGATCCCTAGGAAAGATCTGCTTAAAAAGAAATTGGGTGGGATTGGAACTAATGAGAAAAATGTTTTTAGGATGATCACACCATATTCCATGGGCGCTGAGAAACTAAAAGCAATGATGCGCAAAAACTGGCACATCTTGCTTACAGATGATGTCTTAAAAGAAGATCTGCCACCATACCCATTAGTGACCTTTAGTAAGGCCAGGTCCTTGGGCGATATGCTGGTACACAGTCATCTACACCCACTTATCACCCAACCCAATACTTTAAAAGAAATGAGCGGCTTCTTTCCCTGTGGGAAATGCAAAGGTTGTGCCAACTGTCGAAGGGTTCTCCATTATGATATCCCTGATGCAGGACGAACAAATAAAATCCAAAAATTCATTACCTGTAGCACCACATATGCCGTATACTGTTTGATCTGTCCCTGCGGCATGAAATACATAGGGAGTACCATCAATCAACTTAAGCTAAGAATATTGGAGCACCTCAGGGCAATTGACAAAGTAGACCCATCTTACCCAGTAGCACGGCACTTTGCGGAACATCACAACAAAGACAGGAATAAACTACGTTTCTTTGGGCTAGATCATGTTCCATTTAATCCACGGGGTGGGGACAGACTGAGAAGACTGAGACGTCTTGAATCAAGATATATTATTGATCTGTCCACAAAACACCCGAGGGGCATGAATAGCGGAGAGGACATGGTAGTTCATCTTGGAAAATGACATGTTAATATCTATAGTCTTATCTGAATGCGATGTGGATGGCCATTGATCATCATACAAAAGCCCGTCCATGATTGCTACTGTTAAGATGTATAATAGTATGAGTAGGAGATTTTCCTAGTGTATATATCTCTTTTCCATCACATAATGTATACACATCTACATGTACAACTAGGTCTTTCCCTGTAATTGGATTACGAGTGCTTCCCGATTATGTGATCTGCTATTATTGATTATGATTATGATATTTTGGGGAAAACCTGCCCTGTTGACTTTTCACTTTAATTCCTTGGTGTCTACAAACTTCGATTCTCTAGATGAATTATATTACATTGATTATTCATTAAGGTTTATGATGAGCTGATTGTTTAATTTAGTATGAAGATGTTTCTCTTCTTTTTCCATCCTACTACCTATAATCTAAAATATCTATTGTCCCCTGTTCTCCACTAAGTAGACAATTGGTTGTCTTTCACACTTAAATGGTTACCGCTTTATCTCATCACCTACTTTTTCTACGACTGTGATTCGTTGACAGCATTAATTAATTGAGTTGTTGCTGCCATGAAATTATAATAAGTTGTAGTGAAATGAAATATGCAAAAACATATGTCCATGGTTTATTACGATGATTATTGAATATCAATAAGTGTGTGTTTGTTGCTTGATATACATCTTTTTTAAGGGGCAATTGCCGATCCACGGCTTTATTGTATCCATATGTTGATATATTTACATGTATATACATTTTGAGTATTTACTTTTTGCCCAGTATGTATGTATGTTTACCGATTCGCGGTGTGACTCTGCATTAGTTCCTATATTAGGACCCATTCCAAGATGGCGCCCGTCTTGGTGTTATTAATATATATATTATTATTATATTTAAGTTTATAAAGCGCTCAGCTACCCGAAGGTTTCCCGGCGCTAAAACCAACTAATAGAGAGGGGAAGTCAGAGGGGAGGAGGCTACATGTTGAATAGCCAATTTTTCACCTGTTTGCGAAAGCTAAGGTAATTGGGCTCTTTTCGTAACTGAAGGGGAAGAGAATTCCATAATGAAGGGGCTAGCCAGGCAAAAGAGCGGCCTCCCATTCTGGCTTTTCTGATTCTGGGCATTGAGAAAAGGTATTGGCTAGATGAGCGCAGAGTGCGGGGGGGGCAATGGTGGTGAACCAAGGATGTCAGATAAGGTGGGGCCAGGCCAGTGTTTATTTTGTGCATGAAACAGAGAGCCTTGAATTTCGTGTGGTTTTCGATGCGGAGCCAGTGTAGTGAGCGAAGGGAATTAGAGGTAGGAGACGTGTTGGGGAGATTGCAGAGCAGTCATACTGCCATATTCTGGACTGTCTGCAATTTGCGGGTCACCTCTTTGCTGGCGCCCAGAAGAAGAATATTGCTGTAGTCCAGTCTAGAAGGGATTAAAGCCTGGACTACAGTTTTCTGGGTGTCCACAGGCAGCATCCAGATGATCTTGCGCAACCACTTAATGATTGTGATGCAGGTGGAGGAGGTTTTGACCACATGGTTTTTCATTGACAGCTGGTCGTCAAAGATCATGCCTAAGTTGCGTGCTGATTTAGAGGGGGTAGGAGGAGTGCCCATTTGAATGGGCCAGTGTTGTGGTCCCCATAGAGTGGTATTATGTCCGAACAGAAGAAGATCTGTTTTCCCCCCATTCAGTTGGAGTTTGTTGTCCAACATCCAGGCTGCAATGTTACTCAGTCATGAGCAGAGGGCAGATGAGGGGGCATGGGGGTCTGAGGAAAGGGAGTAGATGATCTGGGTATCATCTGCGTAGGAGTAAATGGTGAGCCCAGCTTGCTCCGCAACAGACGCCAGAGGTCTGACGTATAAGTTGAAGAGCAAGGGGCTCAGGATGGAACCCTGTGGGACTCCATATGCAGATGTAAAAGTTTGAGAAGTGGATGAGGAAGAGAAAACTTGGAAGGTGCGGTCGGATAGGAAATTGACAAGCCAGTTGAGGGCTGAACCGGTGATGCCAGATGATCGGAGGGCGTTGACAAGAATGGGGTGGGAAACCGTGTCAAAAGCGGCGCTCAAGTCTAGCAGAATGAGTGCCACGGTTTTCCCCTGTCAACTCAGTGACAGATGTTTTCTGAGACTCCCAGCAGAGTGGATTCCGTCGAGAAGCCTGATCGGAAGCCGGATTGTGACGGATGTAAGATACCCCTTAGCTCAACGTGGGTGGAGAGTTGAGAATTAATGTGCTTTTCTAAAATTTTAGAAAATACCGGAATAAGCGAGATGGGACGAAAATTGGCTAGAATGCTGGGGTCGGCATTAGCTTTTATTAATAGCGGCATAATCATCGCGTGTTTCCATGCGGAGGGTACAGTAGCTTCTCTAAGGGAGGAATTTAGAAGGTCCATAATGGGTTCTAGGGAGGATTTGTCCAGTTTTTCTAGAATTTGAGGGGGAATAGGGTCCAGTGGGAAACCGGATTTGAGTTTACTGATGATGTCGGAGAGGGTCTCAATATTGAGCGGATCCCATGTGTCGATCAACTGAGTGACCGAAGGACAGGTATCAGATGGGGGCCTCAAGTCACAGGAGGGCGTGGGTGGAGAGGGGGGGATCAATGAAAAGTGGATGGGACTGTTGTCCTCTGGTGTCCCAAGATCGGAAGATGAGATTGTGGCAGGTAAGTTGGGTAGAGATGGAAGGGGAGATGAGTTCTCAAAATTTGAATATATGTTATCAATTTTGGCAATAAAAAATTCAGCCAGTGAGTTACACTGTACCTTGTTGAGACAGGGAGGTTTGCGCTGACACAGTGCGCCCGAGAGTTTTTGTACTGCCTTGAAGAGTGCCTTTTTTTGCTTCGAGGATGGTATGATTGACATGGTCAGCTTTAGCAGTTTTACATAGGGAGTGATATTTTGTTAAGGCAGCTTTATAGGTTTGCTTGGAGCAGGAGTCATATTTTATGCGCCATTTGCGTTCCAGGCTTTTACAGATGTTTTTTTTCTTTTTGTAAAGCTTCAGTAAACCAAGGTGCAGGTGAATGGTGAAAATTGTGCGTTTGCATGCGCAGGGGTAGGCATGCGTCGGCAGCCTGTGCAAGCCAGCTTTTTATAGCGGCAGAAGTTGCAGTACTAGTATCTTCCATGAGAGGTCTGGTTTTCTCCATACAGGAGATAAATTTGTTCAGGTCCAATTTGTTCCAATTTCTGGATAATCTAGGTTCTGTAGGGGTCGATTGCTGACCTAGTTTAATAATAAAGGACACTATGTAATGGTCAGACCATGCAATGGGAGACGGAGCCTTGCAGTCAATGGCCTCTAGATTAGAAAAGATAGGGTCCAGGAGGTTCCCTGCTTTATGCGTAGGACCAGAGTTGTGTAAAAGAATGTTTAAAGCAGCCAAATTTTGTAGGAGATTGCTATAGGTAGTACATGAGGGATCATTCAGGTGTAGGTTGAGGTCACCGATAATGGAAAAATTTGTAGAGCTCTGGATTAGCGGTGCTATATACTCCGGAAGAGAGGCTGCCCAAGAATTCGCTGGGCCCGGGGGGCGGTAGATAAGCAGCCCAGAGAGAGTAAAATTGGGAGAAAGTGAAAGCTTGAACAAACCTGCCTCACAGTTGAGTAACACAAAGTCATCCCATTTGCAGGAATATAATCTGTTGTACACTATGGCTATACCTCCACCTTCTTTCTTAGGTCTATTTTTCCCAACGTAAGTATAGTTGTCTGGGAGCGCGGCGGCAATATCCGGGCCAGAGTGGTCTTTTAGCCATGTCTCTGTAAGAAAGAGAGCTGCCGGTTTCTCCGAGACCAAAAGATCGAATATCTCTCTCTTATGTTTGCCCAGAGATCTACAGTTTAAGCTGAACAGTGTTCTAGTTAGGGTCTGGTCAGTGTCTGTAGTTTTGGGACGTAAGTGAGGGAAGTTCGAGGCGGCTATGTTGGTTATAGAGGGAAGGGAGGTAAGAGGGAGCCTGCAGATAGAGCAGGCACAAGGGGCGCAGTGAGGATTCAAGGTAGTGCAGTGGTCATGCTGGGGAGGCATGAGATTGAGGAGGGTTTCCCTAGAGTAAGTGTAGGATAGCCCTGGGAGTGAAGGGGCATGGGCCGTCGTCCCTAGTCCCGGCCGGTTGCCTTAGGCGCGCCCGCTGCGCTTGTCCGCTGCGCTTCCTTGGGTTGCACATTTATATATGTGTGCCGGAAAAAGGATGAGGATATAGAGGGGCGTGGCCTAAAAAGTGGGCGTGGCTAGCGGCCTCGCCGCTGATGGCGGCGGCAACATTACAGGTTGGACACAGGTCCCCAGACAATAACAGGTACTTTTTAAGATCAAATACAAGTTAAAAATGAATTTTTAAGATCAAATACAAGTTAAAAATAAATGTACAGATGCTGAAGAGCTTCCTCCCGGCTTTCCGCCTCAGGAGAAATGATTTTGCGGAGCGCTCGCAGTCAGCGCTGTTAAAAGCTTTTTGGGCGGGGGACGTGGCCTAAAAAGTGGGCGTGGCTAGCGGCCTCGCCGCTGATGGCGGCGGCAGGAGAGCAGGGTGGACACAGGTCCCCAGACAATAACAAGTACTTTTTAAGATCAAATACAAGTTAAAAATGAATGTACAGGTACTTTTAAGATCAATACAAGTTAAAAATAAATGTACAGATGCTGAAGAGCTTCCTCCCAGCTTTCCGCCTCAGGAGAAGTGGTTTTGCAGAGCGCTCGCAGTCAGCGCTGGTTAAAGCTTTTTGGGCGGGGGGCGTGGCCTAAAAAGTGGGCGTGGCTAGCGGCCCGCCGCTGATGGCGGCGGCAAGATTACAGGTTGGACACAGGTCCCCAGACAATAACAGGTACTTTTTAAGATCAAATACAAGTTAAAAATGAATTTTTAGGATCAAATACAAGTTAAAAATAAATGTACAGATGCTGAAGAGCTTCCTCCCGGCTTTCCGCCTCAGGAGAAATGATTTTGCAGAGCGCTCGCAGTCAGCGCTGTTAAAAGCTTTTTGGGCGGGGGGGCGTGGCCTACAAAGTGGGCGTGGCTAGCGGCCTCGCCGCTGATGGCGGCGGCAGGAGAGCAGGGTGGACACAGGTCCCCAGACAATAACAAGTACTTTTTAAGATCAAATACAAGTTAAAAATGAATGTACAGGTACTTTTAAGATCAATACAAGTTAAAAATAAATGTACAGATGCTGAAGAGCTTCCTCCCGGCTTTCCGCCTCAGGAGAAGTGGTTTTAGTGAAGTGGTTGGGCTGACCCCTTGTTGATGTTTATTCAAGCACTCACAACTTTATTTAAACTGAAAACGTGTTTGTGTTGGTCGATACACTGACGAAGGCGTTAGCCGAAACGTTTGTTTGCTGCTGCGATTAATAAACCCTCTGTTCATCTGCCACTACCTGAGTGCTGTTTTTCCTTTCCCGAGGTTGGAGGGATTTGAGCGTTATATATTTATATATATGCATATATGTACATATGTAAATGTATATACATATATATCTCCAATGGAATCACTTGGACCAGAAGCAAATATCCACACTTCTTGTTGTACGTGAACAAGGCTAGCTGGCTGAAATGAACCACATGAACTGCTATTGGTTTTCCTACTGAAAGGATTGTTTGCCTATCTCCGAGTTCCCGTAGTTGCTTCTGGTCAATGCAATTCCATTGAATTTGATTATGAGGTCTACCCTCGATTGTTTGTGGCACCCCCGTATGAAGGTAGCAAATCTTAAGCAGGACTGCGTTTGCTAGATATCTATCTATCTATCTATCTATCTATCTATCTATCTATCTATCTATCTATCTATCTATCTATCTATCTATCTATCTATCTATCTATCTATCTATCTATCTATCTATCTATCTATCTATCTATCTATCTATCTCTTTCTCCCACTATATATATATATTCATATAAATATATATGTATGTATATATATATATATGTGTGTATACATATATATATTCACTGAAAAAACCATAGGTTTCACACCAGTTATAGTTAGCTGGAAATTTTACTCGCATAAAACCATTGAAACTCCCACGTTATAGTTAGTTGGACTCACTATAACTTGCGTGCCTGCAATGCACTGCTGATGACGTCACATATTACATCACTCATGACATGGTCAGTGACATCACTCATGACAGCAGGGAGACTGAAAGAAGTTGAATGCGGTAGGAGAGTAAGGGAAAGAGGAGTAAACATGGAGGATGAGAATAAGTGAGGGAAGCAGAGTAAGGAAATTGGAGTGAGGTAGGGTGAGAGAATAGTAGTGAGGTTAAAGCAAAGGGTGATGACAAACTACATTTTTTTAGTCACACTTACCATATAATTAATGTAAATTTAATTAGTTTTTTGCGATTGAAGCGCTATCTGGCCTTTCATTGGCCAGGGATCCACCAACCAAATGGCAGTATTATTTAAATGACTGTGCCGCTTTACTTACGGCTTTCCGCACTGATGACGGCAAGAGCCAGAAACGCGTCTGCGGATTTTCCATAGCCGACAAACAACCCGAGTGTGCACCGGACTTTGGGAGTACCATTAACTCCTTGTGTTTTGCTGTGTTACAGGCGGTTTCCACCACCGCTTCCGGATTGCACCCGCCGCGAGTTCGGCTAGGCCCCAGGTGGATACTGTGTTTTGCATTCAATTTGGGCTGCTGAACCGCCGCTTACGAACTCTGTTGACCTATTTAGGTTGTGGCTTATTCAAAGCTAGAGCACTTCACTAATATGTGACACTCACAGTGTTTTCGTTTTAAATAGCGGCAGGCGAAGGGATGTACAGGCACAGTCATTACATACTGCCAATAAAGTTTTTTGCGATTGAAGTGCTATCTGGCCTTTCATTGGCCAGGGATCCACCAACCAAATGGCAGTATTATTTAAATGACTGTGCCGCTTTACTTACGGCTTTCCGCACTGATGACGGCAAGAGCCAGAAACGCGTCTGCGGATTTTCCATAGCCGACAAACAACCCGAGTGTGCACCGGACCTTGGGAGTACCATTAACTCCTTGTGTTTTGCTGTGTTACAGGCGGTTTCCACCACCGCTTCCGGATTGCACCCGCCGCGAGTTCGGCTAGGCCCCAGGTGGATACTGTGTTTTGCATTCAATTTGGGCTGCTGAACCGCCGCTTACGAACTCTGTTGACCTATTTAGGTTGTGGCTTATTCAAAGCTAGAGCACTTCACTAATATGTGACACTCACAGTGTTTTCGTTTTAAATAGCGGCAGGCGAAGGGATGTACAGGCACAGTCATTACATATTGCCAATAAAGTTTTTTGCGATTGAAGCGCTATCTGGCCTTTCATTGGCCAGGGATCCACCAACCAAATGGCAGTATTATTTAAATGACTGTGCCGCTTTACTTACGGCTTTCCGCACTGATGACGGCAAGAGCCAGAAACGCGTCTGCGGATTTTCCATAGCCGACAAACAACCCGAGTGTGCACCGGATCTTGGGAGTACCATTAACTCCTTGTGTTTTGCTGTGTTACAGGCGGTTTCCACCACCGCTTCCGGATTGCACCCGCCGCGAGTTCGGCTAGGCCCCAGGTGGACACTGTGTTTTGCATTCAATTTGGGCTGCTGAACCGCCGCTTACGAACTCTGTTGACCTATTTAGGTTGTGGCTTATTCAAAGCTAGAGCACTTCACTAATATGTGACACTCACAGTGTTTTCGTTTTAAATAGCGGCAGGCGAAGGGATGTACAGGCACAGTCATTACATACTGCCAATAAAGTTTTTTGCGATTGAAGCGCTATCTGGCCTTTCATTGGCCAGGGATCCACCAACCAAATGGCAGTATTATTTAAATGACTGTGCCGCTTTACTTACGGCTTTCCGCACTGATGACGGCAAGAGCCAGAAACGCGTCTGCGGATTTTCCATAGCCGACAAACAACCCGAGTGTGCACCGGACCTTGGGAGTACCATTAACTCCTTGTGTTTTGCTGTGTTACAGGCGGTTTCCACCACCGCTTCCGGATTGCACCCGCCGCGAGTTCGGCTAGGCCCCAGGTGGATACTGTGTTTTGCATTCAATTTGGGCTGCTGAACCGCCGCTTACGAACTCTGTTGACCTATTTAGGTTGTGGCTTATTCAAAGCTAGAGCACTTCACTAATATGTGACACTCACAGTGTTTTCGTTTTAAATAGCGGCAGGCGAAGGGATGTACAGGCACAGTCATTACATCCTGCCAATAAAGTTTTTTGCGATTGAAGCGCTATCTGGCCTTTCATTGGCCAGGGATCCACCAACCAAATGGCAGTATTATTTAAATGACTGTGCCGCTTTACTTACGGCTTTCCGCTCTGATGACGGCAAGAGCCAGAAACGCGTCTGCGGATTTTCCATAGCCGACAAACAACCCGAGTGTGCACCGGACCTTGGGAGTACCATTAACTCCTTGTGTTTTGCTGTGTTACAGGCGGTTTCCACCACCGCTTCCGGATTGCACCCGCCGCGAGTTCGGCTAGGCCCCAGGTGGATACTGTGTTTTGCATTCAATTTGGGCTGCTGAACCGCCGCTTACGAACTCTGTTGACCTATTTAGGTTGTGGCTTATTCAAAGCTAGAGCACTTCACTAATATGTGACACTCACAGTGTTTTCGTTTTAAATAGCGGCAGGCGAAGGGATGTACAGGCACAGTCATTACATACTGCCAATAAAGTTTTTTGCGATTGAAGCGCTATCTGGCCTTTCATTGGCCAGGGATCCACCAACCAAATGGCAGTATTATTTAAATGACTGTGCCGCTTTACTTACGGCTTTCCGCACGGATGACGGCAAGAGCCAGAAACGCGTCTGCGGATTTTCCATAGCCGACAAACAACCCGAGTGTGCACCGGACCTTGGGAGTACCATTAACTCCTTGTGTTTTGCTGTGTTACAGGCGGTTTCCACCACCGCTTCCGGATTGCACCCGCCGCGAGTTCGGCTAGGCCCCAGGTGGATACTGTCTTTTGCATATTCATATAAATATATATGTATGTATATATATATATATATGTGTGTATACATATATATATTCACTGAAAAAACCATAGGTTTCACACCAGTTATAGTTAGCTGGAAATTTTACTCACATAAAACCATTGAAACTCCCACGTTATAGTTAGTTGGACTCACTATAACTTGCGCGCCTGCAATGCACTGCTGATGACGTCACATATTACATCACTCATGACATGGTCAGTGACATCACTCATGACAGCAGGGAGACTGAAAGAAGTTGAATGCGGTAGGAGAGTAAGGGAAAGAGGAGTAAACATGGAGGATGAGAATAAGTGAGGGAAGCAGAGTAAGGAAATTGGAGTGATGTAGGGTGAGAGAATAGTAGTGAGGTTAAAGCAAAGGGTGATGACAAACTACATTTTTTTAGTCACTCTTACCATATAATTAATGTAAATTTAATTACATGTTTTTACTACACTTTGTATCTGTGAAAGAGAGAAAAAAAAAGTTATAATTAGTAAAATATATATATTAAAATAGCAGAGACAAGTCAAGAGGTTAACAATCATAAAAGTGTACTAAGAAATAAAGTAAGAGTGAAGGATACAGAAAGGGAAATAAAGTAATATAGAAGGACAAAAAGAGGGAAAAAGAAATAGAAGGAGAGCAAATTACTAAGAGTAAGGCAGATACATTCAGTGACAGAGAGGAAGAGAAGAAGAGAGAAATGAACTGAAGGTAAGAAAGATACTAAAAAAATGTGAGTTAGCAAAACTAAATCAGGAAACAGGAGTAAGTAAAAAGGGAATGACTGAGAGGGAAAGGAGTCTGATTGAGGATGCATTTACAAGAATGAGGAATGGAAGATGACTGAGAGTGAGTGAAGGGGAGTCACAGAGTGAAGGGATGAAGGGAGAGAGGATAATATAGAAGGATTAAGGGAAAAGGAGTGAGGAAGTTAGTAGACAGAGGGACTAAGGGAAAGACTGAGTGAAGTGGAGTACAATGAGTGAGGAAAGGAAAACGAGTAAGGGAGCAAAAGAAGGAAAGAGAGGGGTAGAGGACTAAAGCAGTGGAACAGAGAGAAAGTGATTCGGTGATGAAAGTAAAGAGAAGGACACTGAAAAATAGGAAATGAGGGGTAGTAATGGAACCGGAGTAAAAGAAAAGGGGATGAAGACGGAAAAGGAAATAAAGCAGAGAGACTGAAAGCTGAAAAGTGGTGCAAGGGAGAGAGGGGATGCAGACAGTTGAAATGGGAATGAGGGGTTGTAAAATAAGTGAAGTAAAGGAACGGGGGTGAAACAGAGTGAGAGAAAGACAGTGTGAGTGAGTAAAGAGAGCTGAAAGAGGGTGGAAAAAGGAAAGGGAGTGTAAGACAATAGGAATACAATTTAAATGACACAATACAAACTATAGAATAACTTATACAACATGTTACATAGTTTATTTTTGCTGTTGTCAGAATATATTGAATTTCACTAAAAATAGTGAGTTCAAACTACTCATCATATGACATCGGGAAAAAAAAACACAATCTAAAAGATTGTGTTTAAAAAAACGTATAAACTTACAAATCACATATGTACACTAATCTTTGATTCACTTACTTTTCTTTTAAGCCAAATAGTACATCATGAAGGTCCTTTTCGTTGGAAAATACTCTACTGTTCTCTAAAACTTCCATTTCATCGACTTTCTATAAGAAAAGCTCCAAGAACATGTCAAATATTTTTCAATGTTTTCATTTCCTTTTTGTATTCAGTCATGACTCTTTGCTTATTCCTTCACTTTTCCATAAGGCCAAATAGTGTCAGATGTATCAGTATGTTTTCAAATTACTCAAAACAAAGTATGAAATTACCGTTTTCCCAACGTTCTGAAAGAAAAGCTCATACAACATTTTCACAATGTTTAAATATGCATATTTCCATCTCTGGCTCACTGATATTCAACATTTCCTATAATACTGATATCACTTACTATGAGATCCACTTACAGTACCTGTATGACAACTAGAATTTTTATATTATCTTCAACACTTTTACTCACAATATAATTTTAAACAGCAGACTAACTTTTATTAACTGCTCCCGTCTTCATAGGCCAATTACCTTTACTCAAATTTTAATTGTAAAAACACTAGGTATGAATTTTTTAAGTCAAAAGGCAAACGTTGTTTGAAAGTCAAATGAGTATCATTACAGTTAGTCCAACCTTTTCGACATTTTAAATAAATTGTATAATGCCCTGATGTTGTTGAAGGACCGTCATGATAAATAATAGCTACAGTTGCAAAAGTTCTTCCTGAAATTGATAACTGAGAAGCCACAACATTTTTAATAGAAGTTGTCAATTTAGTTCCATCAGGTCTACATCGTTGGAACATTAAAATGACATACTGACCATAATTTTGTATAAATAATGTGGACAGCATTGCAGACTTACATTGGGTACACACCATATTGTGATCAGCTGCTTTAACTAGATTATTAAAAGGCACTGATTTGCAGTCTGGTAAAGTCAAATATATAAATCTTTCGGTGTCTATTGTAGTACTACTTGATAAACTACAGTTGTCGCAGTCATGCTGCCATTGATAGGAAAAGGCTTAAAAGATTTTTTATATCTACACCTTCATCTTCCAATACATCAGACATATACATTAAAAATTCCTGACAATCTTGCTGAATATTCTGTGAAAATTGTTTTTGACCAGAACATATGTCTAAAAGATTTCGAATTTCTGAAACACTTTCTATTTTTGCTCTATCACTGCTACATTTCTCGAACACAGAATTCAATAAACAACAGAATCTTTGATCCCGATTTCCAACAATCTGTTCTTGTAAAGTTTGAAGAAAAAAAACAACATTAATCACTACATTAGCATAGTAGTTGACACCAGAACTGTTTTCAATCTGAAATCCAACAACATCTTCAACAGAATCCTTTTTCTTTCTGCTTAAAATTACAGTTTCATCTACTTTTTGTCTTTTTGCTACTACCTCACTGCAAATATTCTAATTTCTTCTTTTTCGGCCTACCACACGTTTTTCAAACAGAGGATATTGAGGCAAATGTGGAGCATACTCTCTTCTTAACCTATTGTATTCTTTAACACAATCTAGATCTGCACAAATCTTTGTCTCATCACACTCAATCAAGTACAATCCTGATAAAGTTCTGACTCGTGATAATGCCACATATGCCATACCCTCTTTAAACACAGAACTTCCAATGTTCACCAAAGCACTATCTACACTTAAACCTTGAGATTTATGAATTGTCACCGCATATGCCAAACAAACAGGAAACTGTTTTCGGCGAACATATAAGTCTTTCACAAGCAAAAATCTAGCTGAACAACGACAAATTTGTTCTATTTCATCAATGCCATCAAATTTAATTTTTAAAATTTCAATTCCATCTCTATTTTTGTAATTCACAAAATCAACAACATGACCCATTGCTCCATTTACCAGACCACTTTCAACATTTAAATTCCTTCTCAAAATGATACGACAATTTAAACACACATTCAGTCTTTTCAAAACCAGCAGTTTTAGATGTACTCTTCTCTAATGAATCCAATTTTGATTTCAAATTTTCTGACAAAATAATTGTTGCTCCCATATGCTCTATTTTAGCTATAGCTTCCAGTTTCACAATCTCTTCATTTTCTAACTTTAACATTTTGTTGTTGAAGATGGAACATTCTTGCAGAGTTGGCATCAAACATATCCCAGATTTGTTCTCATTAATTTTCCTAAAAATATTCTCTGGAAGAATGTTTTCATTTGGATACAAATTTTAAATTAATCGTGCATGTAAAGATTCTTTCCCATGCTCACTTACTTTTCCGATTCTTACATCTTGTAGAATATTTTTATAATCTTCATCCTTTGCCTGTCGCATATTTTGAAGTAGTTCTGCATATTTGAAATGTAACCATATATTAACGTTTCCAATGCTTCCTAGGCACTTCCTGGTATCTTCATGCGTGACCATTTTAAACACTGGTTGTCCTTTCACTGGAGTCAACTGCAGTAGATCTCCAAAAACAATAATGTGTTTCCCTCCAAATAACACATCATATTCTGTTCTTAGAATTTCTTGCATTCTCAAATGCACAAAAGCAAGCATTAGATTTGGGACCATGCTTACTTCATCAATGATAAGTAGCTTCATTTTCTTCAGGACTCTGGAAACTTCAGAACATGCATCTCCAGATAGCTTGTGGTATTGCAATTTGTTATCATGCTCAACTGGTAGCATCAGTAAACGATGTAAAGTAATCCCTTTAATGTTATGTGCTGCCAGCCCAGTTGGAGCAGTAACAACACAAGATAGCGGTGATTCAGTCCTTTTCTGCAGATAAGTTGCAATTGCTTTAATCAGAAAACTTTTTCCAGTTCCCGCTTCTCCACTCACGTACAGTCGGACAGGCTTTTTTCTCATGACTGAATCCATGTTCAATCTGTTCTGTGACTTTGTCATATATCTGTTTCTGCTCAAGGTTTAGTTGTTTCCCCAAATCTTCTAAGTTAACTACATCATCTTGAGCTTGTTCCATAGCTCTTTCCACCTCATCCATGGCAGGGCAGCTTCATTTTGGATAATTGGTCCTCCTAGTGGATCCTGACTCAATGAAGTAGAACTCTGACTGTCTTGAGAACTGTCTCTAGCAATCTCTACAGCAATTGTGGCTTCTTGCTCTATTTCTTCGTTCAACATTTGCAGATAATTTGGAAAAACAGGAAATTCTATGGTATCCTTGGTTGCATTAAAAGAATCTTCATAACAGAGAAAATCTCCAAGTAGTTCCTCTTCTGTACGCCATGGCTTAAAGAGTTGCAAAAGAGCTAAATAGTAAAATTCTCTTTTCTCTGGATTTTCGCAACTCAATTTTCGATGATTAATCAAATGGCCTTTTCTCTGCTTCACTAGACATCCTTCACACCCAATCACAGCATATATTCCATTATTGATATCTTCTCTGATGTTCCTCTTATAAATATAGTTTTGCAGAACTTCATACAAACAACTGTTCTCAAGATGACTACTTCTATTTGGATAGTATGTATCCAACATGTTTGTCTTCAAAATATCTGTACTGTTTGGTTCTTTCTCCGCCAAATACTCAATTTCTTGTACAGATTTTAAAACTCGGGTTCGTGTTGTAGCAAGACCTAGACTCGCCCAAATAATTGTTCTAGACTTGGCGTAGAGACTTGCTGATGATAACCAATCAGAACATTCATATGCTCCAATTTCTCGATGCGACAACATCTTCAGACTGAAACTGTATAATTTTTTACTTATACTCTTTTCATCTGAAATGTCCTCCCACATTTCCTTCAGTTCTGTCTTTTCTTTTTTTGTGATGTAAGACGTCACATATCGAGCCACAGCAATAGAGTTGTCAGCAACTAACTGAATATCCATGTTAGCATTCCACATGGACAAAATCACTGGGTTGTAGTCGTTGATGTACTTGGACTCTTCGTTTCTTTTTAAATTGTATGTATTTTTTGGTGATTTCCTCGTCACAGTATGTCGTAGAGAAGACATCAAATTATTTACTCTTCCTTTAGAAATCACTGGTCGTGGAAACCCGAAACGACATTTTGTGTAGAACTTGTCCTTATTTCTGAATTTTCAATGAGAGTACTTTCCACAACGATGGGATTGAAAGCGTAAAACTTGTTGCCTTAAACTGTTTTCTTCTGTAGTTTTCGGAACAGCACATGTTGAATACTCTTCAATGAAGCTCATCACTGTCTCATCCTAATCTGTTCCAAATTTGGGTGCATCTTTAATCCACAACAACATATGTATGTGAGGAGCACCTCTTGCTTCATACTCCTTTCTCCAAAATAAATCCAAAACCTCTCCAAGGGGAGGATTTTTTTTGTTCGTAATAAAAGACATCATAGCTTCAAATCTATGATTGAAATAGCTGCATACATTCACTGGATCCAAAGAGCACAGTTCTCCAGGTGTTTTGAATTCTATATTTTGAATGTTTGCGTTTGCTTCTTGTAGAAATTGAAGTAAGTCGTCCCATGCATACTCAGCACAGCTAAGGGTGAGGAACCATGTAGGAGTTCCTAAGTTTCTTAGCATACATTTCATTTCCCCATGACGACGGAACCAACACTCGTTTGTACCACGTTGACATGCCATGAGATTGATTAGCAGAGATTCCAAAATAATGTCTTGCAGATTGACTTTCTCCATGAAGTCCCTCGTCGAAACATTTTGCAGATGTGGTCCACTTTTCAGTATATGGTTCACTGCATAAGAAAGCCCAGACAAGTCACTTTCATACAGTAGATGAAACAAATACGGAATGCATTGACGAAACCTTGGATCTTCAGCATATAATCTTAAAGTCCGGTATTCAGATGCAGGAATTTGAAGTGGTCGATCGTCATATCGTCCACCTTGACCTGTTGGAATTAACTGTGGAAAACAACGAGCTTCCAAACTTTCTTCCCATACACTAATGGGACTTCCTTTTGCTGCTTTCGTTTGAAACAAGTCAATTGCATTCCCCATTACTTCTTTGGAATGCAAAGGATGAACAGTATAATGTTCATATATTTCTTCACTTCTAGACACATCAACTTTTTCAATTTGGCCGGCTGAACAATCACTGTCTTCTTCTGCAACTGTTTTCTCTGCTCCAACACATACATGTATGTAGTACTCATTGTTTTTGACCAAATACAACGTTGCCTTTTTGACTTTCCTAACATCCACTAAATCTTGCCAGATTTTCTTACTCTTTGTCGGAACCCCATTAACTAGAATAACCAGAGGTTCCTCTTCCACTTTCTCTACACAAATTGTATCAATATTGTTCTTGAAATCTAGAGGCAAATATACAACTCGTCCCTTTAATCCTCTCTGTAAATCGGAAGGAGGCAATTTCCCTATCTTAGGCTCCATGCGAACAATAGCCTGAAAAGGATGCACACATTGAATTAAAATAGATTTATATGTATTTACATCCATCAATTCAGGAGGAATGTCTACCAACTCAAGATTATTATGAACAGCTCTAGCAGGCATTCTGTTTTCATTTAATTTAATATAAAAATATTTACAAATACGCTGATCAGAACTTAAATCAAAAGAATTCTCCACCAACAAATAAGTTGCAAAATCCTTCCACTCATTATTATTTACCTTTTCGCTTTTTTCATATAAATCAACTAATCTAGTCTGGTGCTTCTAATAAGTTCGTCGACAACACACACAACTAAAATTTGGCCTTTCACTTGTTTTCACCTTAAACTTGGAAATTTCCTGGTCAAACTTTTCTGTACTTGAAATCTGTAAATTGTCTTCCACATTACCTTGAATTACTGTGTCAATTTCTACACTGTCCTCTTTTTCACCAAAGTAATTTAACTCAATTTGTTCACAAATGGTATTCACATCTAATTCAGTTCCATGCAAAAGAGCACTGTTTAACTGTTTTAGCTTAAGTGCTGGACTTTTTGCATAATACAACCTTCTCACTAATTTCCTCACTTTAGGATGATGTACTGCTAACATCCTAAAATGATGAAAAACACTCTGACATACTTTTCTAGAAAGACAAGCCAGTGAATGCCCCTGCAAACCTGTGTTTTCTCGCACTCTGCAAGGATCTAACTCTTGCAACATCTTCATTTTCTGTTTGAGACTTTTCTTACTATATGTCTGTAAGAAATTACGAAACAAATTGATTGAATCCAGTCGCACACTACAAATACTACCACACTTCCAAGTATACACAGGACCCTTAGTACGTCTCCCTAAAACTTCATCAGCTAACACCTCTTCTGCATCTCTAGACACAAGTTTCTCTTTTTCAATCGGACAACCGTCTTTCACCTCATATGCTCGACCACTGGTGTCAACTGCATGCACCAAATCATTCTCCTGGAAGTAACTCTCCTCATTAAAAAACTGGCTCACAACTTGAACTATGCATCCATTCTCCTGAAAAAACTTTACAAAAATTAGTCCGATTAATTACTCTTTTGCATCTACTGTTTGATTTGAAAACATCAATTGTCTTGTTAAGTGTCCTAATTCTATTGATTATTAAAATAAATAATTTTTTCTTAACTTCAAAAGCCTGATCAACAATCTTCTCTACACTTTTCTTTTTCTTATAAAAAGCAGCTCTCTGTTTACCTTTCTTAATATTTTTTAACACATTTAAAACCACCCTATTGCGAAACATTCGTTTACGAATGTCCCTAAATTGGTTTTGCCTTCTGTTCCTATACATATTATTCTCTCCTGCTCCATTAGTAACATTTTTGGGGGTCCTCTCCTTCCTTTTCAAATTTGCTCTCTCCTTCTGTTTATTAACATTCTCATCAACATTTTTTTTGAATCTACATATGTTCTGTAAGAAAGACTTAGTTGTCTTACCAGGAGCTTTTTTCCTGTTTTTTGAAGTATTTGTTGTAGAGGAGTGCTTTAATTCCGTTGCTGTTTTTGATTTTTTCCGCTTGGCATCTTTTCTTCTCCTCTGCCTTGAGGGCATATTTCCTTACTATTGAAATCTTGATTTCAATCTGTGTTAAAGAAAAAAATAACACATTATAGACCACTATTACCAAACAACAAGGCAATGACAATAAGCAAAAGATATAAACACTAGTTTACAACATATCTAAGTTTATATCACAGCAACTATGTAACTAGGAGTAAGACAGAGAAAAAGAGCTAGAGGAACTAACACAAAAAGACAGAGAAAGTCAGACAAATAAACAGGTTGAGGGAGTAAAACATAGAGAAGGAGTAAGACAGAGAGAGTGTATAATATGTTGTAAGACAGAGAAAGGATGTAATAGGGAGAGGGAGTAAGTCAAAGAAAGGGAGAAAGGGAGTAAGTCAGAAAAAGGGTGTAACAGGGTGGAAGACAGAGAGAGGGTGTAAGCGGATGTAAGACAGAAAGAGGGTGTTAGAAGGTGAGAGGATGTAAAAGAGACTAAAACAGAGAGAGGCTGTAAAAAGAGAGAAAGAAAGTAAGTTTGAGAGAGGGTGTAAGAGGAAGTAAATCAGAGAGAGGATGTAACAAGGAGTAAGTCAGACAGAGGGTGTAACAGGAACAGAGGAAGAGAATAAAAAAGTCAGAAAGAGGGAGAGAGGGTGTAAAACAGACAAAAGATGTATTAGGGAGTAACTCTGGGAGAGAATGTTGCAAAGAGAAAGGTTGTAAGACGGAGTAAATCAGGAAGAGGATGTAAGAGAAAGTATGACTTACAAATTGCTGTAAAAAAGAGAGAGAAGGAATAAATTAGAGACAGGGTGTAAGAGAAAGTAAGTCTAAGAGAGAGTGTAACAGAGTGTAACACAGAGTCAGGATGTAAAAAGGAATAAGTCAGAAACAGGGTGTTAGAAGGGGACAGGTAGAAAAATAGAGTAAGTCAGGAAGAGAATATAATAGAGACTAATACATTGTTGATAATCCTTGGTAAAGAAATGTTGGTGCATAAAGGAATTGTATTTTCTAAATGAGTGAGGTTTCAGTAGTGTAATGAAATGCTTATATATATGACCTATGCTCTGTTTTGTAAATGTTATTTGAAAAAAGATTTCGGGCACATGAATTGGTTTTACATTATTGACAAGGATTAGATAGTATCTGCATGATTAAAAAAATATATTAGCACATTTCACAATCATGTCACCTGTGTTTCCTCAGATTAGTAAGCAGATTGTGCAGATGAAGTAAGGCCTGTCCAGGGGTGCAGAGGAGGTACGTCCTGTGTCCAAGAGTGCTGTGGACAGGACTCACCTCCTCTGACCCTTAGACAAGCCTCACCTCCTCCGTGCCCCCTGAACAGGCCTCAATCTATTGTGTATAATAGATGGTAACAGGATGCAAAGGAGGTGAGACCTAAGCAGGAGTACAGATGAGGTCAGGTCTGTCCTGGGGAGCAGAGGTGTTGAGGCCTGTGTCTAAGAGGGCAGTGGAATGGACTTCATGAAGCCTCTACCCCACTGCACTCTTAGGCACAGGCCTCACCTCCTTTGCACCCCTGGACAGGCCTCTCTCCCACTACACTCCTGAACACAGGCCTCATCTCCTCTGCACCTGTGGACAAGCCTCAACTCATCTGCAACCCTGAACAGGCCTCGCCTCATCTGCACCTCTGGACAGGCCTCACCTTATCTACACCCCTGGGCAGGCCTCACCTCATCTGCACCCTGTTACCATCTATTATACCCAATAGATTGAGGCTTGTCCAGGGGGCACGGATGAGGAGAGGCTTGTCCAAGTTTCAGAGGAGGTGAGTCCTCTCCACTGCACTCTTGGATACAGGCCTCACCTCCTCTGCACCCCTGGACATGCTTCACCTCATCTGCACAATGTACTTCCTAATCTGAGGAAACACAGGTGACATGATTGTGGAAGGTTCAAATATATCTATTTAATCTTGCAGATACTATTTATTCCTTCTCAAAAATGTAAAAGCTATTCATTTGCCCCAAAATCGTTTTTCCACTAACATTCAAGAAACAGAGCGCTCGTCCTATGTACAAGCATTCGATTGGTAAGCAGATTGTGCAGATGAGGTGAGGCCTGTCCAGGGGTGCAGAGGAGGTAAATCCTGTGTCCAAGAGTGCTGTGGACAGGACTCACCTCCTCTGACCCCTATACAAGCCTCACCTCCTCTGTGCCCCCTGGACAGGCCTCAATCTATTAGGTAAAATACATAGTAACAGGATGCAGATGAGGTGAGACCTGACCAGGAGTACAGAAGAGGTCAGGCCTGTCCTGGGGAGCAGATATGTTGAGGCCTGTGTCTAAGAGGGCAGTGGACTGGACTTCATGAAGCTTCTCCCCCACTGCACTCTTACACACAGGCCCCACCTCTATCTTACAAATGTTGATACCAAGCATTATCAAAAAACATGACACAAACCAACAAGAAAGAATCTCAATCTGCTTCCTAATCTGAGGTAACACAGGTGACATCATTGTGATAAGTTCAAATATATTTATTTAATCATGCAGACACTATTTATTTTTTCTCAAAAATGTAAAAGCCATTCATTTGCCCCGAAATCGTTTTTTAAATAAGATTGAAGAAACAGAGCGCAGGTCCTATGTACAAGCATTTGATTGGTAAGCAGATTGTGCAGATGAGGTGAGGCCTATCCAGGGGTGCAGAGGAGGTAAGTCCTGTGTCCAAGAGTGCTGTGGACAGGACTCACCTCCTCTGACCCCTATACAAGCCTCACCTCCACCGTGCCCCCTAGACAGGCCTCAATCTATTGGGTAAAATAGATAATAACAAGATGCAGATGAGGTGAGACCTGACCAGGAGTACAGAAGAGGTCAGGCCTGTCCTGGGGAGCAGATATGTTGAGGCCTGTGTCTAAGAGGGCAGTGGACTGGACTTCATGAAGCTTCTCCCCCACTGCACTCTTACACACAGGCCCCACCTCTATCTTACAAATGTTGATACCAAGCATTATCAAAAAACATGACACAAACCAACAAGAAAGAATCTCAATCTGCTTCCTAATCTGAGGTAACACAGGTGACATCATTGTGATAAGTTCAAATATATTTATTTAATCATGCAGACACTATTTATTTTTTCTCAAAAATGTAAAAGCCATTTATTTGCCCCGAAATCGTTTTTTAAATAAGATTTAAGAAACAGAGCGCAGGTCCTATGTACAAGCATTTGATTGGTAAGCAGATTGTGCAGATGAGGTGAGGCCTATCCAGGGGTGCAGAGGAGGTAAGTCCTGTGTCCAAGAGTGCTGTGGACAGGACTCACCTCCTCTGACCCCTATACAAGCCTCACCTCCACCGTGCCCCCTAGACAGGCCTCAATCTATTGGGTAAAATAGATAATAACAGGATGCAGATGAGGTGAGACCTGACCAGGAATACAGATGAGGTCAGGCCTGTCCTGGGGAGCAGAGGTGTTGAGGCCTGTGTCTAAGAGGGCAGTGGACTGGACTTCATGAAGCCTCTCCCCCACTGCACTCTTACACACAGGCCCCACCTCCTTTCCTCTATCTTACAAATGTTGATACCAAGTATTATAAAAAAACATGACACAAACCAACAAGAAAGAATCTCAATCTGCTTCCTAATCTGAGGTAACACAGATAACATCATTGTGAAAAATTCAAATATATTTATTTAATCATGCAGACACTATTTATTTTTTCTCAAAAATGTAAAAACCATTCATTTGCCCCAAAATCGTTTTTTAAATAAGATTTAAGAAACAGAGCGCAGGTCCTATGTACAAGCATTCCATTTCACTACTGAAACCTCACTATTTTACAAAATACAATTCCTCTCTCTTGCAAACATTGATACCAAACATTATCAAAAACCATGACACAAACCAACAAGAAAAAAGCACAATCTGCTTCCTAATCTGAGGTCACACAGGTGACATGATTGTGAAAGGTTCAAATATATTTCTTTAATCATGCAGACACTATTTATTCCTTCTCAAAAATGTAAAAGCCATTCATTTCCCCCAAAATCGTTTTTCACATCACATTTAAGAAACACAGCACAGGTCCTATGTACAAGCATTCCATGTCACTACTGAAACTTCACAATTTTACAAAATACAATTCCTCTATGCAGTAAAAACTTTTTATCAACCATTATCAAAAAAACATGACACAAAGCAACATTAAAAAACAACAATTTGCTTCCAAATCTTCTCCATAGAGTATACAAGTCTCTGTCTAAATTAAATGAATCATTACTCACCTTTACAAATGCTTTGGGAGATTGAGAACAGTGTCAGACACACACACCAATATTTCTTTAGCAGAGCAAAAGGTATGTACTCCAGGCACTGCAACCATGAATGGCACAGAAAACCTCTAATTCTACACACATATACCTCATGTTAACCAATTAAAACTCTTCCCTCTCTATTTTCAAACCAACACCCTTCCCCCCCTCAGCCCTTTCTACCTGTTACCTTAGCAACTCCCTCCTCACTGAGCTCTCAGGTTTAAAAGTTTATTCTACAATGTTGCAAATTAACTCAGCAAGGATGTTTGACCTCTCAATACACCAGCTTATCCGGTGCAATGTTTCTTTAAATGACTTTTTCTTAACCATTCAAATTACTTCTTTCACAGAACAGAACCATGCACCCTAACTTTCAGTTTTCAACTATCTGAATCCACCAATCATTGCTTGTGATGCAAGAGCACTGAAACTCCACAGTTTTTTTTCTTCAAACTCCTACTGTTCCAACTGCCATTTCATTCCCACACTTCATCTGACTGCACCAGAACCTCCTCTCACCATGTATTCTGTCTGGATTATTGGACATAGCTACATCTACTGGGCTCAAAGGTATGCAACTATCAGAAATGTTCACAACCTTGATTTACCAAATGTAGACATCAAGTGGATTGGCCAAAGAGGATTGAGATGTCATCAATTGATACCATTGGTGAAAACCTTTTACCATCTGCCACACCCTGACCTCATAATTTTGCACTGTGGTGGAAATGACCTAGGCACTTTGACTGGGGTAGGTCTGGAAATGCTTTTAAAGGACACCTTTGGGCAATTGATGACACTTTTTCCACAAACTGCCTTGGTATATTCTAATATATGCCAAAGACAGAAATGGAAGTGGTCCAACCAATTTTGTCCACAATTTGAGAAAGCACGGAAACATGTGAATAAATCTGTTTCTGCTTACATGAGAGACTATGGAATGGGTTCAATATACAACAACAACTTGCGTTACAACATGCAAGATATCTACAGAGGAGATGGTGTGCACTTCTCAGATGAGGGGAATAGAATATTCCTCCTAAATTCAAGACTGTGCATTGGAACCTACTTATAGGTACCTAAATCAGCCACACAACCCAAAAGCTCTTTTCAGGGCTACCCTACCTCTGATCACTCAAAATGATCACTTTACTCTAACTTTTTTCACTGTTTTTCACCAAAGTACGCTCCCCGGTACGCTTTCCGGTGCGCTCCCCAGTACACTTCCCGGTGCGCGTACCGGGCGCTTCCCCCGCAAATTTAAAAAAAAATAAAATAAATGTTGGAGCCTATATGGGCCTCCTAAGCCCCCCTCAGCAAACCTAAGGGGTCAGGGGTGTCTACCGTGCCCCCTTATACCCATTCCCAACATTGTTTATCCTCCATCTTGTGTCTCAATTCTACCGAAACACAAGATGGAGGACTCCCGTTGCGCTGCCGGTGCGCGTACCGGGGCGCGAACCGGTAAGCGCCCCCATACATTTTTGTAAGTCAATTTACTTAAAAACCACTGGAGAAACTTTCACCAAATATAGAATAAGCCCTACTACATAACAGTCCCTACCATTTTTCCAAATTTGGTTGAATTCCATTGAGCCATTTGGGCTGTAGCCCTGTCTAAATATCCTGAGGTAAATTACATGACAAAAACACATATGAAAGTGTTAGAATTTACAACCAATTAAAATGTTACTTTCGTTTTGTATTTTTATGTGCTGACATTTGATTGGTTATGTACATGAATATATATGAAAAATGAGAGGGAAACACGGCCATTTTGACTAGTATTACCTGAGGTACATTTCTAAAGGATTTTCACTGAAAACTTCAACTGTTTTCTGAAAGGTAAGTTGTTAATTTGTAAGGGGAACTATGTTGTGCACTTTAAGTTAATTTAGAAAAACGTTTTCTGTTAGTTATTTACTGTCCCTCTGTTATAGTTATAGATTGAGATAGGCTTCTTTGTTATAGTTATGGATTGAGTTAGGCTTCTCTGGTATAATTATGAATTTACTTAGGCTTCATCACATGCACTTTTTTATATTTCTACTTCCTGCCTGATACCATACACTGCCCAAAGATAACTTCACTGTTAAAAACTCAGAAGTATCTCTCTGAACTTAAACCCAACAGTGCCCTAACTCTACTGATATAGTTATTTTTTATGCAATTTACAGCAAGAAACTGGAAGGTAAACAAAAAAACATCAATATTTCTTTTGAAATTACCAATGAGGAGATTATTCAAGAAGATTTTGTTGACGAGGATTTTATGGATGAGACTCTGGACCAACAATTTATTGACTGTTTACAAAATATTGAATCATGCAATTTTGAGGAGATTCCAGATCATCTGATGCTGGAAGTTTTATTAAACTATGAAAATTCTAAACAATAAATTTTTATTTAATAATTAAAAATTGTTTGAGACATTATTCATTTTTATATGTAATTTATGAAGTAGTACCAAAATGATTATAATATGAAGTGAGACTTACAGTATACTGTGCAACTTTTTTGTGTTACATAGTAAGTTTACTCATAGTCACTTCATTCTCCCACTATATTATCTCGAATCTGTATTTGACATCTCTTTTTGATCTCCAGCCTCCTTTCTCTCACAGTCTGTCTCTAATGCACCATATCACCGCCAATTTTGTGTAGATTCAGTAGAGAGTAAAATGTAATACTTCAAAACATCATAAGGGAGCAGGGTAGACTACCCATGATCCCATAGGCTTTCTCAAGGAGTGCTTAAAGGATCTGTTTCTGCTTTCCTGACAGACTATGGTAGGGATTCCATATACCACAATAACTTCTGTAACAACATGCAAGATATCTACAGAGGAGACGGTGTACATTAAATTTAAGACTCTGCATTGGTACCTACATGTTGGTACTTAAATAACCCACACAACACAACAACTCTATTCACAGCTACCCTACCTCTAAGCACTTTAAATTATTATTTTTCTGTTTCACTGGGTTTTCCCCTTGGTACGCTCCCCGGTACCCTCCCCGGTGCGCGTACCGGGCGCTCCCCCCGCGAAAATCGATTTATTTATTTTTTTCCCCGCGGGGCCCTTTTATGACCCCCACATCAAAACTAGGGGGTCAGGGGGGTCTACCCTGCCCCCTTTTGGTCATTTCCCTCTTTGTTTTTGCCGCCTCTTGTGTCTCGATCCTACCGAGACACAAGATGGTGGCCGCACCGGACTGTTTGGAATGTTGACAGACACCAGAGAGCCAATCAGCTTTCCGCTCGCGAACTCGCGTTACGCGCTGGCACGCGCCCCGGTGCGCGTACCGGGGCGCTTATAGATATATATTTTTTTGAACCTAAATTACTCAAAATCCACTGCAGCACATATCTTGAGACATAGCAAAGGCACATCAGGCTACCAGTCCCTACAATTTTGCCACGTTTGGTGGGAATCCATTCAGCCGTTCGGGCTAAAAGTGAGTCCAACCGCCCGATGGAAATTAACATGGGGAAAACACATTTTAGGACCCCCTTTTATCTCAGCCCCCTCTTCACGAATCCCCCCCCCAAACTTTCAGAGAAGGAGCGGAGCAGAGCTGGCCATTTTCTTGGAGAAATTCAGCCAATTCCGTCCATAGACGCCAAAGTTATTCCAAATAGAATGTTGCGGATTTCCTATGGAAACTAGGTCATAACTATAACTACCTACTGGCGACCGCCAGTAGGTAATATATATATATATATATTCACTGAAAAAACCATAGGTTTGACACCAGTTATAGTTAGCTGGAAATTTTACTGACATAAAACCATTGAAATTCCCACGTTATAGTTAGTTGGACTCACTATAACTTGCGCGCCTGCAATGCACTGCTGATGACATCACTTATTACATCACTCATGACATGGTCAGTGACATCACTCATGACATCACTGATGACACCATCCAGTGAATGTGTGTCTTTCTGAAAAATAAATATGTTTTATTTATGTATATGTAAAGGTCGATGGAAGAATAAATGTTTAAATAAGTGTCTTAATGGATGTTTTTTTTTTAATTGATTGGTTAACTGGCTTATTAAGTGTATCTTAGTGAATACATATATTAGCGAGTATTGTTTAAATATTTAAATGTTTGTATCAGTGTTTCACTTAGTTTATAAGTGGCTGCATGGGTTGGTGAGTAGCTACATGTGTGTGTATATGGGTTATTAGATGGGTTTTTTAGTATCAGTATGAGTGTCTGTATGGTTTGGTGGGGGTGTTACTTAGCACATAGATGCATCAATGACTGACTCACTGTTTGTATTTGTTTTGAAGACAGCATATGTGCAGGACTGTATGGGTGGATGAGTGTGTATATGTGTGTGTTAGTGAGTGAATGACTGTCTCACTAGTGTCTTTATCAGTAACTACATATGTTTTAATCTAGTATATGTGAGTATTGATGTATATTAGTGAGTATATGTGAGAGTGAGAGATTGAAAGAGTTCTTGTTTAAATAAGTATGTGTTTCTATAAGTGATTGTTTAAGAGAGTAAGTATGTGTAAGTTTCCTTAGAAGTAAGGTGGTAGTGTGTGTATAGCTGTATATGCAAATAAATGGATGTTCAATAGTTTATTTGCATGTGTGATTATGTGTGTGAGTAACTTTTGGATGACTGTCGGTGTGTAACAGGATGTATAGGTGTTTCACTACATATGATGAGTGAATATATGTATGAGTGACTAAATAGAACTGTTGGTGAATGAGTGGATGTGTATATAGATGGTGGTATTACTGAATTGGTTGTTGTAACTGGTATGGGTATCTCTATTTTTTTGAAAATGTTAGTTTCTATTTTTGAATATGTGTTTCAAGGGTTACATTACACTGAAATGAGGTCTGTCACTCTGTCACAAGGATGGTGTCATCAGTGATGTAATGAATGATGTCACTGACCATGTCATGAGTGATGTAATATGTGACGTCATCAGCAGTGCATTGCAGGCGCGAAAGTTATAGTGAGTCCAACTAACTATCACGTGGGAATTTCAATGGTTTTATGTCAGTAAAATTTCCAGCTAACTATAACTGGTGTCAAACCTATGGTTTTTTCAGTGAATTTAATAGGTTTTTTTAAATGCTAATTCCTAACTATAACTGGTGTGAAACCTATGGTTTTTTCAGTGAATTTCATAGGTTTTTTAAATGCTAATTCCTAACTATATAAGGCCTGAAACCTATGTTTTTTTCAGTGAATTTCAAAGTGTTTTTTAATGCTAATTCCTAACTATATAAGACCTGAAAGCCCACCAGGAATCTCCAGTATGCGCCAGGGGACTGCATTGCAGAGAGGTGTAATGAAGCCATGCCCCTTTTTACACCTCTCTGCAACGCAGCCCCCGTGCATGTTTGAAGAGGGGGAACTAATTCCCCTTGCATACTGGGGGCCACTGGGGGCCAACTAGCCCACCTGGAACCTCCAGTATGCGCCAGGGGGCTGCATTTCAGAGGTGTAATGAGGCTATGCCCCTTGTTACACCTCTCCGCAATGCAGCCCCCTGCCGCGTTTGCAGAGGGGGAACTAATTCCCCTTGCATACTGGGGGTCCCTGGGGGCCAACTAGCCCACCAGGAGCCTCCAGTATGCGCCAGGGGGCTGCATTGCAGAGAGGTGTAATGAGGCCACACCCTTTTTTACACCTCTCTGCAACGCAGCCCCCGTGCATGTTTGAAGAGGGGGAACTAATTCCCCTTGCATACTAGGGGTCCCTGGGGGCCAACTAGCCCACCTGGAACCTCCAGTATGCGCCAGGGGGCTGCATTGCACGGAGGTGTAATGAGGCTATGCCCCTTTTTACACCTCTCTGCAACGCAGGCCACTGGCGCGTTTGCAGAGGGGGACTAATTCCCCTTGCATACTGGGGGTCCCTGGGTCATATCTGCCCAAACACCAATATTCCGAACGATTGAAAATGACTTTTCTTGAGAAACATTTGGATTTGGATTATCATGTCGTATACTTTGGAATTTTTGAAAGACTGACTTTGAGGATGCTATAAATTACTCAAGTCTGCCCGAATTGTGTGGGTAAAATTGATACCTAGTCACTTTGAATAAGAATGTACTTACGTCTCGTCTAACATTTGGAAGAAATATCTAGTTATATGACAACAGGATACCGACATAACTTGAAGGAAATAAGAACGCCCTGAAGAAGTTCTGTTGTACAGAACGAAACGTTTCGGCTGGCTGTGGTACATAAACTTAAGGAAAATACAAGCATTTGAATATACACCAAGATTCAGCGCTTCAATAAGGACTCTAAGTGATATGATTTGATTGGACTTATTGTGCAAGTGGTGCTGTGCCAAACTTTGGAATATTCTCCACTACTCTCTACTACTTACTCTCTCCTACTCCACTACTCTCAAATACTCACTCTCTACTACTCATTCTCTACTACTCTACTACTCTCTACTACTCTCTCTCTACTACTCACTCCCTACTACTCACTATCTACTACTCTCTACTACTCACTCTCTACTACTCTCTCTCTACTACTCACTCGTACTACTCACTCTCAACTACTCTCTACTACTCACTCTCTAATTCTCACTCTCTACTACTCTCTACTACTCACTCTCTACTACTCTCTCTCTACTACTCACTCTCTACTACTCATTCTACTACTCACTCTCTACTACTCTCTACTACTCACTCTCTACTACTCTCTCTCTACTAGTCTCTACTACTCACCCTACTACTCACTCTCTACTACTCTCTACTATTCTCTCTCTCACTCTCTACTACTCTCTACTACTCATTCTCTACTACTCACTCTCTACTACTCTCTACTACTCACTCTTTACTACTCTCTACTACTCACTCTCTACTGCTCACTACTACTCACTCTACTACTTACTCTCTACTACTCTCTACTACTCACTCTCTACTACTCTCTACTACTCACTCTACTATTCACTCTACTACTCTCTACTACTCACTCTCTGCTACTCTCTCTACTGCTCTCTACTACTCTCTACTACTCACTCTCTACTCTCTATTACTCACTCTCTACCTCTCTACCTCTCTACCTCTCTCTACTTCTCTCTCTACTAGTCTCTACTTCTCTACCGCTACCTCTCTACCTCTACCTCTCTACCTCTCTCCACACGCACACATATACACATATATAAATGCATATATATGCATATGCATTTATATATATATGTATGTGTATGTATATACATACATATATAAACATATATAATCTGTATATCTATATAAATACAAATATAAATGCATGCATACATATACATATATGCATACAGATGCATGTTATTTACATGAAAGTTTAAAAACCACTAATAAAAGCAAAGCTAAAAAACCACCTCATTACAAACAGAATGGCTTTAACTTAAACGAGGGCGAGATCTATTGCATTTTCAATGCTTGTTTACCTTGGTTTCATCAAGAAGGCATTCAGATGTGTCACACATTTGCCATAAATTCTGAATGTTAGTACTCTAGGTGCTCATTAGATCACTGTAGTAAAGCTACTGCTCACCAGGGAAGTCTGCTGCTGGTATTCAAAGTGCATGTTTCAGTCTGCATGTCAGAATTTCTTTAATGAAATTGAAGAGGATTTGAGAAGTCACTCAAAATGTGCCCTCATTTTTCTTTCTGCAGCACTAATCATACTTTCTATGGCAAAATATACCCCCTCATTTTGTTCCTTTTTAAATTAAATGTTTTAAGAGTTAACACTTTATTCCAATCAAGATGGCTTCAGGTGTGCCATATCTTTGTAATAAGTAGGACTGTTAGCGCTCTAGTTGTTCTTTAGAACACCTTGGGACATTCTGTCATTGGGCTATACTTGGGCTACATCTGGGTGATATTTGGGCTACATTTGGGCTCTTTTGTCTCTGGTGGCCATCTTGGGAGACTGCATGTCAGAATTTTTAAATGAAATAGAAGAGGATTTGAGAAGTCACTCAAAATGTGCCCTAATTTTTCTTTTTGCGGCACTAATAATACTTTCTATGGCATAATATACCCCCTCATTTTGTTCCTTTTTAAATTAAATGTTTTAAGAGTTACCACTTTATTCCCATCACGATGGCTTCAGGTGTGCTATACCTTTGTAATAAGTAGGACTGTTAGCGCTCTAGTTGTTCTTTAGAACACTCTAGGAGGCTGCAGTAGAATGCAAAGGAATCAACTGACAGTCTCTGTCCTTGTCGGATGTACATGTTTTACTGAGAATGTCAGACTTCATTCTCACATGACTGAGAAAGATAATGTGAATTTACAGAAAATATGCTTTCAGTTTAGCTTATAGATCCCCTTCCAAACCACTGTGGGAAAATCATGAGATATTAGTTTTCTTTCAAACATGATTCATGATATCACAGCAGAAGGCTTTTTCACATGGTTAAATCACGTTAGAACACACCACAATTCCTAAAATGAGTATGGTACCATCAACAAATGTTTTATAATGTAACTAAAGTCCTAAAACCCTCTATTAACTACAATGCTTTTTAATGAGGTGCTATCATGTATATTGGTCCCAAGATGGCTGCCAACACTTCTTGGATGAAGTGCTGACAGCCAATCAGATCAGATGTGTGGTTAGGCTCTGCCCAGATATGTATATTTTTTTTAACCTAAATTATTTAAAATCCACTGGAGCACATATCTTGAGACATAGCAAAGGCACATCGGGCTACCAGTCCCTACAATTTTGCCATGTTTTGTGGAAATCCATTCAGCCGTTCGGGCTAAAAGTGAGTCCAACCGCCCTATTGAAATTAACATGGGGAAAACACATTTTGGGACCCCCCTTTTATCTCGGCCCCCGCTTGACAAATCCCCCCCAAACTTTCAGGGAAGGAGCAGAGCGGAGCGGGCCATCTTCTTTGAGAAATTTGCGAAGATTCGTCCACCGGCGCCAAAGTTATTCCCAATAGAATGTTGCGGATTTCCTATGGAAATCAATCCTAAATATAACTACCTACTGGCGACCGCCAGTAGGTAATATATATATATATATATATATATATATATATATTCATTGAAAAAACCATAGGTTTCAGAAATGTTATAGTTAGTTTGACATTTGACTCATATAAAACCAGAGAAATTCGCCTGTTATAGTTAGTTGAGCTAACTATAACTCGTGCGCCCGCAATGCACTACTGATGACATCACATATTATATCACTCATGACATGGTCAGTGACATCACTGATGACATCTCAAAGGACATCACTGATGACATCATCCAATTGATAATCTGATGCACATACTGATGCTCTAATATAAACTTTGATACATTCACTCTAAAATACAGACTACTGTTTTTGAAACCATACATACAACAATGCCAGATACTACATACCACTGACTAATTACTCGGTCTATACAGACATCCAGTCACTTATAAATACAGTTACTCATCAATACAGTACTATAATAATGGCAGATTTTTTCTTCTCGTCTCTACGTCTTATCTTCTTCCTACCCCTTTACCCTATCCCCTTACCCCTCCTTGCTCCATTCACCTTGCCCCCCTATGTTCTTTAAATGCTTTTCTTGATCCTTATATAACTTTTAACTGATGTTAATTGCAACATTATTGCTCCTCATGTTAAGCACTCTGATTCTTTCGGGTCTAGCCAGCTCTATATAATAACTCATTAATTAAATATGTTCCCATTTAGTATTCTTTCTTTCTTTGTTTACTTCCCTAGCTCCTATCCCCTCTCCCTTGAATCTCTCCCCTTGCCTATTACTCTGCCAAACCCCCTGTCCTTTGTGTCCTTTGACTAAGCACTTGGGGAAAGATCCAATATTTATGATCCGGAGTCTCAGCGAACCCGCTGAGAGAGTCCACTGGGCCAAGGGAGACACTCACAGCTGAGGTATGGTATGGCACCCCTTGCCAAAGCACTCCCTCTCCCCTTTTTGGGCAAGGATCCAGTATGTAGGCCTTGGAGTCTCAGAGACCCCTCTGAGAGAGTCCACTGCGTACAGGGAGCCTCTTGAAACAGAGATAGGGAAGTGATGCCACTCCCCATGTGATCACAGCTTGATCGACTTTGGACATTGCTTTGACTCGTCTACTCGTTTGTGTACCCGTCGCCCTTCCCCTCCTCTTTCCATACGGTGTCGCTCACCTTCCCCTTCTCTTTCCCGCCTTCATTATCTGTCTTCTTCCCCTGCTCCTACCCCCTCCCCTGAATCTCTCCCCTTGCCTGCTTTTCCCCTTTACGTATTTGTGCTTATTGTTTATCTCGACCTTCCAGGTGACTATGATCTGATACTCAGGTAAAGCGCTCTGATACCTCCGGGTCCAGCCAGCGCTATATAAAACCTTTAATATAAAATAAAATTAAAATAAATATTCACTCACCTACCTATACATACAGTCACACTCCACCACTCATCCATAGAGTTACTCACACACCTAGTCAGTCACGCAAATAATGAATTACATACCAATTTACTCATGTATACAGTTATACACACCAACTCAGTTATTTATACACACACCACATTACTTATTTAATCAGATACTAACAAATACTTACTGTCGTATACAATCACTAATACAAGTACATGCTCATTTATGCACCCACTATTCAAATAACTTACTCTCACGTATAGTCATTTATGTACTCTAACACTCACATATACTGCCTTATAACATATGTAGATACTCACACATATACCACTGACACATTCATTCACTCACCAACATACCCATAAACACATTAACTCACCCATACAGCCTGTCAGGACTTTACGAAAACATGAATATCTCTTTGCTCTTTAAGTACAAAAAAAACGTGGCCATGAAAAGGTTCATGAAAACGCTGACTTGAAGTGAGACCTGGAAGAACAAGAATTCCAAGATGGCCGATGCTTCACCAGAATCAACGTTCTAGTCCTTTAAACAACCTTTGGAATTCCATATGAGGCACTCAACATAGAACGTTGGCGCACTTCACCTGGATTCTTGGCCGTTCAGTTCTGCTAATATTCCTGTCCTTAGTTAGTTAGTCAGGTGTTCCCTTGTATTGAGGTTTTGGTTCTAGTACCTGAATTTCCAGCGTTTCCTGATTCCGTTTGAAGCATTCCTGCCCCCTTTCGAAATCCAGAGCGCATATCTTCGCACTGCGAGCCTCTTCTGAGGAGACGACCTCTCTGGGCTCATGCGCAGAAAAAATTGAGTGTTAGACAAGACTGCTACTCGAACATCAGCGCTAATCTCTCCGTATATCTGACTCCTCCTGAGAGTGTTATTTCGGGACACATGCGCTGTAGCTTATTCCCCCTCGAAAACACTAGACCGCTACTTGGTAATTAAAACTGAGTTTGCCGACTTGAGACCTCAACGGCTAAAGAAGATTCCGGTGAGAAGGAGAACAGAGACCGAACCACCAAGCAAGTCATCAAAGCTAAGTGATTTCTTGTTAATCAGAATTAGACTGTGTAAATAAATGTACAATAAGTAGTACATATGTGAGAATATATATATATATATATATATATATACATTTATATATATATATATATATATATATATTCACGCTCCAGGTTGTCCACCTTGTGAGTAGCACGCGAGCAGCAGCTTTATTTATGTGTAGGTGAGGACGGGGATCCGCTCGTAGACGCCGCTCCGTAATGGATCTGCCCGACGCGTTTCGAAGCTCCATCTGCTTCTCTTCAGGGGCTTTAACGGAAGCGGTGTGCGCACCGGCTACACTTCTCCAATTTCATATAACTCACCCACCAATGGGAGGCTCCAATGAGACTTCTGGGAAGTGTAGTGCGGAAAGCACAAAATCAAGTCCTGTATGGACTCCACGAGTGGGCCCGTCCTCGATCCCATGTACGGCTGCTACTTCACTGCCGTGACCCCCACGTTAACGGGGTGGTGCATACTCTGCGGCTGGACTGCCGCATATAGATTCACGCTCCAGGTTGTCCACCTTGTGAGTAGCACGCGAGCAGCAGCTTTATTTATGTGTAGGTGAGGACGGGGATCCGCTCGTAGACGCCGCTCCGTAATGGATCTGCCCGACGCGTTTCGAAGCTCCATCTGCTTCTCTTCAGGGGCTTTAACGGAAGCGGTGTGCGCACCCGCTACACTTCTCCAATTTCATATAACTCACCCGCCAATGGGAGGCTCCAATGAGACTTCTGGGAAGTGTAGTGCGGAAAGCACACAATCAAGTCCCGTATGGACTCCACGAGTGGGCCCGTCCTCGATCCCATGTACGGCTGCTACTTCACTGCCGTGACCCCCACGTTAACGGGGTGGTGCATACTCTGCGGCTGGACTGCCGCATATAGATTCACGCTCCAGGTTGTCCACCTTGTGAGTAGCACGCGAGCAGCAGCTTTATTTATGTGTAGGTGAGGACGGGGATCCGCTCGTAGACGCCGCTCCGTAATGGATCTGCCCGACGCGTTTCGAAGCTCCATCTGCTTCTCTTCAGGGGCTTTAACGGAAGCGGTGTGCGCACCTGCTACACTTCTCCAATTTCATATAACTCACCCGCCAATGGGAGGCTCCAATGAGACTTCTGGGAAGTGTAGTGCGGAAAGCACACAATCAAGTCCTGTATGGACTCCACGAGTGGGCCCGTCCTCGATCCCATGTACGACTGCTACTTCACTGCCGTGACCCCCACGTTAACGGGGTGGTGCATACTCTGCGGCTGAACTGCCGCATATAGATTCACGCTCCAGGTTGTCCACCTTGTGAGTAGCACGCGAGCAGCAGCTTTATTTATGTGTAGGTGAGGACGGGGATCCTCTCGTAGACGCCGCTCCGTAATGGATCTGCCCGACGCGTTTCGAAGCTCCATCTGCTTCTCTTCAGGGGCTTTAACGGAAGCGGTGTGCGCACCCGCTACACTTCTCCAATTTCATATAACTCACCCGCCAATGGGAGGCTCCAATGAGACTTCTGGGAAGTGTAGTGCGGAAAGCACACAATCAAGTCCTGTATGGACTCCACGAGTGGGCCCGTCCTCGATCCCATGTACGGCTGCTACTTCACTGCCGTGACCCCCACGTTAACGGGGTGGTGAATACTCTGCGGCTGGACTGCCGCATATAGATTCACGCTCCAGGTTGTCCACCTTGTGAGTAGCACGCGAGCAGCAGCTTTATTTATGTGTAGGTGAGGACGGGGATCCGCTCGTAGACGCCGCTCCGTAATGGATCTGCCCGACGCGTTTCGAAGCTCCATCTGCTTCTCTTCAGGGGCTTTAACGGAAGCGGTGTGCGCACCCGCTACACTTCTCCAATTTCATATAACTCACCCGCCAATGGGAGGCTCCAATGAGACTTCTGGGAAGTGTAGTGCGGAAAGCACACAATCAAGTCCTGTATGGACTCCAGGACTGGGCCCGTCCTCGATCCCATGTACGGCTGCTACTTCACTGCCGTGACCCCCACGTTAACGGGGTGGTGCATACTCTGCGGCTGGACTGCCGCATATAGATTCACGCTCCAGGTTGTCCACCTTGTGAGTAGCACGCGAGCAGCAGCTTTATTTATGTGTAGGTGAGGACGGGGATCCGCTCGTAGACGCCGCTCCGTAATGGATCTGCCCGACGCGTTTCGAAGCTCCATCTGCTTCTCTTCAGGGGCTTTAACGGAAGCGGTGTGCGCACCCGCTACACTTCTCCAATTTCATATATCTCACCCGCCAATGGGAGGCTCCAATGAGACTTCTGGGAAGTGTAGTGCGGAAAGCACACAATCAAGTCCCGTATGGACTCCATGAGTGGGCCCGTCCTCGATCCCATGTACGGCTGCTACTTCACTGCCGTGACCCCCACGTTAACGGGGTGGTGCATACTCTGCGGCTGGACTGCCGCATATAGATTCACGCTCCAGGTTGTTCACCTTGTGAGTAGCACGCGAGCAGCAGCTTTATTTATGTGTAGGTGAGGACGGGGATCCGCTCGTAGACGCCGCTCCGTAATGGATCTGCCCGACGCGTTTCGAAGCTCCATCTGCTTCTCTTCAGGGGCTTTAACGGAAGCGGTGTGCGCACCCGCTACACTTCTCCAATTTCATATAACTCACCCGCCAATGGGAGGCTCCAATGAGACTTCTGGGAAGTGTAGTGCGGAAAGCACACAATCAAGTCCTGTATGGACTCCACGAGTGGGCCCGTCCTCGATCCCATGTACGGCTGCTACTTCACTGCCGTGACCCCCACGTTAACGGGGTGGTGCATACTCTGCGGCTGAACTGCCGCATATAGATTCACGCTCCAGGTTGTCCACCTTGTGAGTAGCACGCGAGCAGCAGCTTTATTTATGTGTAGGTGAGGACGGGGATCCGCTCGTAGACGCCGCTCCGTAATGGATCTGCCCGACGCGTTTCGAAGCTCCATCTGCTTCTCTTCAGGGGCTTTAACGGAAGCGGTGTGCGCACCCGCTACACTTCTCCAATTTCATATAATTTACCCGCCAATGGGAGGCTCCAATGAGACTTCTGGGAAGTGTAGTGCGGATGGAGCTTCGAAACGCGTCGGGCAGTCTCATTGGAGCCTCCCATTGGCGGGTGAGTTATATGAAATTGGAGAAGTGTAGCGGGTGCGCACACCGCTTCTGTAAAACACATTCAATTACTCACTTAAACAGTCAGTCATGCAACTACTAAATAATCCATTCAGGCACTTATACATCCACTCATTCTTCAATACACATTGGCATAGATATATATGAAAAATATTTAAACTTTACAGAAACACACATTCACTGGATGATGTAATCAGTGATGTCATCAGTGATGTAATTTGAGATGTCATCAGTGATGTCATGAGTGATGTCACTGACCATGTCATGAGTGATGTAATATGTGACGTCATCAGCAGTGCATTACGGGCGCGCAAGTTATAGTTAGCTGAATTAACTATAACGGGGGAATTTCAATGGTTTTGTATGAGTGAAATGTCCAGCTAACTATAACATGTGTGAAACATATGGTTTTTTCAGTGAATTTCTAAGGTTTTTTAAATGCTAATTCCTAACTATAACGTGTGTGAAACCAATTTTTTTTTTCAGTGAATTTCTAAGGTTTTTTAAATGCTAATTTTTAACTATAACATGGCTGAAACCTATGGTTTTTTCAGTGAATTTCTAACGTTTTTTAAATGCTAATTTGTAACTATAACGTGGCTGAAACCTATGGTTTTTTCAGTGAATTTCAAAGGTGTTGTAAATGATCATTTTTAAATGTATAATTGATTTACTACATTATTTTAAACTATTTATTTTGAGATATTTTATGTTTTAAATTACATTACACATTTTTAATATAAATTGAAAAAATTTTTTTTAAAAATATTTAAATTGTAATATATTTTTTTTATTTAATATTTTTTTAATTTATATATATTTTATATTGCAGGCAATGATATCCTATGGAAGGAAATTCAAGTTACTGGTAAGTACAGTTAAATTTGCTTTTCAGAAATAGTAGTGAGCTAGATTGGGGAATTAATTCCTCTTCAATCCTGAGGTCCCCTGTGAGCCAACTAACCCACCAGGTACCTCCAGTATGCGCCAGGCAGCTGTGTTGCATAGAGTCGTTCAAAGGGCACGCTCCTTCTTTACAACACTCTGCAACACAGCTCCGTGGCACTTACTGGAGATACCTATTGGACTAGTTGACCCCTAGGGGACCTCTGGATTGAATAGGAATTAATTCCCCATCTTAAAACGCACCTCAGGGCATGTTTGCACTCACATCACCTCAAGCCCCGCCCCCTACCTTCACCACTGTGCTAACGCGCCCTGTCGAGTGTTCTAAGTTGGGGGATTAAGTCCCCTTGCATACTGGGGGTCCCTGGGGGCCCACCGGGAACCTCCAGTATGCCCCAGGAGGCTGCGTTGCAGAGACGTGTAATGAGGCCACGCCCCTTTTTACACATCTCTGCATCGCAGCCCCCGGGCATGTTTGCAGAGGGGGAACTAATTCCCCTTGCATACTGGGGGTCCCTGGGGGCCAACTAGCCCACCAGGAATCTCCAGTATGCGCCAGGGGGATGCATTGCAGAGAGGTGTAATGAGGCCACGCTCCTTTTTACACCTCTCTGCAATGCAGCCCCTGGGCGTGTTAGCAGAGGGGGAACTAATTCCCCTTGCATACTGGGGGTACATGGGGGCCAACGAGCCCACCAGGAACCTCGGGTGTGCGCAAGGGGGCTGCATTGCAGAGAGGTGTAATGAGGCCACCCTCCTTTTTACACCTCTCTGCAACGCAGCCCCATGCGTGTTTGCAGAGGGGGAACCAATTCCCCTTGCATACTCTGGGTACATGGGGGCCAACTAGCCCACCTGGAACCTACAGTATGCGCCAGGGGGCTGCGTTGCTTTGCCCCAGGGGTGGTGGTCCCCGGGGCAGTATGAGGGGATTGGGTCCCCCCCACACTTCTTTTTCACTATGCCCCTGGGGGGTAATTTGAAAAAAATCAGACTGGGTTTTAAAAAATAAAATTGGGGGCCTTGGGGGTCCTTGTGGGACCACCTGAGCAGACCTAGGGGATCAAGCTGTTTCTACCCTGCCCCCTTTTTGCGTTCTACACGTTTGTTTTTCTGCTTTCTTGTGCCTCGGTCTACCGAGCACAAGATGGCTGCCAACACTTCCTGGTTTGGAGTGTTCACAGCCAATGAGCATGCAGCTCGTACTCAGAAAGGTACGCGTACGGCACTCGTTCGGTACTCGTACGGTACTAGTACCTCGCAATTTTTGTAAAAAAAAAAATTGGGGGAGCCTTGAGGGTCCTTGTGGGACCCCCTGAGCAGGCCTAGGGGGTCAGGGTGCTTCTACCCTGTCCCCTTTTTGCGTTCTACATGTTTGTTTTTCTGATTTTTTGTGCCTCGGTCTACCGAGCACAAGATGGCTGCCAACACTTCCTGGTTTGGAGTGTTCACAGCCAAAGAGCATGCAGCTCGTACTCAGAAAGGGGCGCGTACGGTACTCGTACGGTACTCTAACCCCGCGATTGTTGTCAAATAAAAATTGGGGGGGCCTTGGGAGTCCTTGTGGGTCTCTCTGAGGAGGCCTAGAGGGTCAGGGTGTTTCTACCCTGCCCCCTTTTTGCGTTTTAAACGTTTGTTTTTCTGCTTTCTTGTGCCTCAGTCTACAGAGGCACAAGATGGCTGCCAACACTTTCTGGTTTGGAGTGTTGACAGAGAGTTGACAGCCAATTAGCCTTCAGCTCATGCTCGGGAAGGTACAGAGTACATTAAGCTTACAGTAAGCTTACCGTAACACCTCCAATATATATCTATGATTTTACTTTTGATTTTCTCAGGAACTACTAAACGGATTTACACCATTTAACAAAAAGGCCCGTCTGCGAGCAGAACTCTACCTTTTTGCCAAGTTTGGTGTAATTCCTTTCAGCCGTTCGGGCTGTATCCCCGGCTAAAGGTCCTAAGAGAAATTGTATGGGGAAAACATGTTTTGGGACCCCCCTTTATCATGGCCCCCGCTTCACAAATCACCCCCAAACTTTCAGGGAAGGAGCGGAGCGGAGCAGGCCATCTTCTTAGAGAAATTCGCGAAGATTCATCCACCGGCGAAAAAGTTATTCCAAATAGAATGTTGCGGATTTCCTATGGAAACTAGGTTTTGACTATAACTACCTACTGGCGACCGCCAGTAGGTAATATATATATATATATATATATTCACTGAAAAAACCATAGGTTATAGACCATATATAGTTAGGAATTAGCATTTAAAAAACCTTATTTTACTCACACAAAACCATTGAAATTCCATATATAGTTAGTTGCACTAACTATATATCGCGCACCCGCAATCCACTGCTGATGATGTCACATATTACATCATTCATGACATGGTCAGTGACATCACTGATGACATCACTGATGACATCTCAAATGACATCACTGATAACAACATCCAGTGATTTTATGTTTCTGTAAAGTTTAAATATGTCTTACATATTGAAGAATGAGTGGATGTATAAGTGTCTGGACGAAGGATTTAGTAGGTGCATGACTGACTGTATGAGTGAGTGATTAAATGTGTCTCACTGAGTGCATGGGTTAGTGACTAAACTGTCTTAATTTGTGCATCATTATGTCTGTTGTTCTGTAAACTGCTGCATGTGTTGATCAGTAGCTATATGAGTAACTATATGTGTTATTGATTGATTGTCCAAGTATTTGTATGGGAGACTGAGTGTGTGTGTGGCTGGCTGGGAGGTGTGTGACTCTGTGCAGATCAATGTGTACTTATATCAATGAATGTATAACAAGGTAAGTATGTGTTAGTATATGTTTGAAAATATAAGGTGCTCTATGTTTAACTGTATAGACAAGAAAATGGAAGTGTGATTGATTCTTTACAGGACTGACTAGGTGTGTGAGTAACTCCATGGATGAGTGGCAGAGTGTGAGTGTCTGTATAGGTGTATGAGTGCATATGATAGTGTTGTAAAGATGAGTGATTGTATGTATGAATGATTGTATGGGTGAATGAGTGAATGTGTGTGTAGACGTAGGAATCAGTGAGTACATATGTAGTAACTAGTATTGGTGTGTCAATGGTTTCAAAAATTATACTCTGTATTTAACACTGGGTGAAACAGAGGTTATATTAAAATATGAGGAGATGCATTGTATTGTCACATGAATGATATCATCAGTGATGTGGTCATTGATGTCAAATGAGATGTCATCAGTGATGTCATTTGAGATGTCATCAGTGATGTCATCAGTGATGTCACTGACCATGTCATGAATGATGTAATATGTGACATCATCAGCAGTGGATTGCGGGTGCGCGATATATAGTTAGTGCAACTAACTATATATGGAATTTCAATGGTTTTGAGTGAGTAAAATAAGGTTTTTTAAATGCTAATTCCTAACTATATATGGTCTATAACCTATGGTTTTTTCAGTGAATTTTCAAGGTTTTGTAAATGCTAATTCCTAACTATATATGGTCTATAACCTATGGGTTTTTCAGGGAATTTCAATGGTTTTTTAATAGCAAATATCATAAGCTGTCGAATGTCAAGTACGTGGTAAGTGAAAACATTTTCGTGTTTATGCACACTGATCTGCTTTGAATGGTGCCCCCCCCTCATTTCTATTAGGAGTACTCTCTCTTTGCAGATAGTGAAAGGTAGTTAACGCAGGCCTTTGCCCCCGTTGTAATCCGTCGTGCCTGCTTCTCTCTCCATTTGATTGATTGTTATCCAAGTATTTACTGTTTTAGAATTAGTTCTCTTTGGTTCATTCTCTATTTACAAACAAACACAGAGTCGCAATACTCTGTTTAGTCTTTGCAGATAACGAAAAATCGTGTAAAAAAAAAGAAAAGGAATCGAGCAAAATCTGTAGGCCACTAATGGGATCTCTTTTTGACCTCGCTAAAATAGAAACATTAGGAACAACCCCTCATGACAAATACAAAACTAGTGAGATGAACTGAACTCCACACAATGATGGCTGCAAAACAGCTCGGCTCCGCCACCCACCCCGCCCAAAATAACGATAAAGAACGGCTGCCATGATTGGTTGCGGAATGACCACGACGGAGCTACGAAATGGTGCTGCTCTCATGCTAACCCCAGCTTCAGTCTGAAACATCCAGAAACACTGTAGACTACCAATTCGATCAGTTCCGGTAGCGCCCCAATGTAACCCGGTAGAGAAGAACTAGCCCTCCCCTCTTTGACTGATGGTTCTTGTTGCCTGTCCCTTCTGTTGTCATTTAACAGAACTATTTAGCCTGCTGAAAGGGGTTGTGTTCCGACCGCTGGTTGGTGGAGACATTTTGACTATATTCTGTACCTGCGTTGTCGCGTAATGCGTCATATGACGCGCCGCGTTAGCGCATCCGGAAGTCATCCGGGGCGCGCAGCGCGTAACGTAAGCATAACAAGTCATGTGACTTGTTAATAAAACTTTTCATTGGTTCATTTTACTTTTCTTATTGTAATGATGAAAGGCTTGGTCATATGACCTAAAAATTACGCTTTTCATTACTTCCGAACATTATTTTTTCTTAAATATATGTTATAATGTTCCAGGCTAATGTACTTTCCCGGAAATTTTACAACTGTCCTGCAAGTAAAATTTATTCTTTTTTCGAGAAAAAGAGCGTTTCTTCGTCCCATGACGGAGCCGTTGAGCAAAAGAGGGTCGACCTGCTGTCTTAGTCGCCGATACGCCTGAATATGATATTCTTATCGATCACTTTATGTTGCAGGAATAGAAAACACAACAGCCCTTGGCCATTTATCTTTACTGCGTTCCTTCGTATTATACCTTTTACCCTTCATGTAATTGGTCTGCTTTATTTCACTTGCCTTTTAATGATTCTAAAACAGTCACTATTATTAAAAACTTTACCACTGTATATACTACTACCATGTTTTCTTTTAAAAACCTTTATTGTGAAAATTTCATTATACAAATACGAGCCTATAACCACGTGGGCCTGCCACAGAGCAAACTGTAATCGTATATGATGAATAGACATTTACACTGTAGAGGAACGTAACGGGCGGGCCATTAGGTTGCAAGAACTAAGGTGTCTAACAGTTACGGAATCGGTGGACGTACATTTTATAATTAAAATACGACAGGGCCAGTTACAATAAAATTATCTAGATATACATTTGCGGGCAAGTACCATGGGTGACGTTAATTCGAACTTTCAACAGTACAGTAATCAATAACACATCAGAACTTAATATCAATAGGGATGTCGAAATAGTCAATCAATTCTCGTCCCCGCCCGCCATGTGCTTCAAAACTGCATACGTATCTCGTGATTTCAAGGTTCTGCAACCAGTACACAACAAGGAGTTACGAGTCCCATTTATTCCGGCGCCATTTTGGGCGAGGACGGGCAGGTCCAGGATATAGTCAAAATGTCTCTACCAACCATCGACTATGATGATGTTCATATGCTGTATTTATTAGAGTAACACTCATCTGTCCACATGAAATTAATTTGCCACAATCTAAACATGTCATTTTAATCTTTCCAAAGTTCTTCTAAATATTTGGGACCGTTTCCCTTGCCTCTGAAGCTCTCAGTGCCACTTCTTTGATGAATGTACTAGCAGGTCAGGGGTTCTCCTCCAAATCTCTCTTTTATGCAGCACTATAATTAATTGGTGCCACCTCTCCATATGACGATGCATGGTATAGTTACCACAACTATATTTTTTTTCGGTTCCTCTGGAGAGTTCATCGTGGCAGATGAAGCGTGTAACGTACCGGGCATTTACCTTTTTTTGCATGTACAGGAAAGGAAAAAAAAATCGAGCGTCCGAGTTCTAAGGTGTCCCAGGGCCATTTTAGTGGACCAGGCCCAAATCCAAAGAAAAGGCCGCCATTTTGAGAGTCCTCTTGCAGCCGCCTGTCGCTGTAGCATCAAGAGCAGCCGAAACTCAGCTGAATGGCAACTGAAATGGTAAAGGGGCGCCCCACTACAGCAGACGAGCCTCCACCTAGGAAGGCCCATTCACGCCGGCTCCACCCCCCTTCGGGCACCCCACGCCGTTATTCGGAGCAGTATTGTAGGATGGCCACACCAGTGCGGCAACTTGCTAGACATCACCTCGGTGGTAACCGAATCTCAACGCCTTGTGGTGTCTTCTATTCAAAAAACATTGTTATGCTGCCTTCGACCTATTCACCGCAAGTGCGCACACAACTCAACTGCATAGCTTGCTAGACACCACCTCGGTGCCATCCGGATCTTGGAATGTCAGCACCTTTTGGTGTCTTCTCTTCAGAAAATATTGTTGCGCTGCCTTTGGCCCCATTCGCACATCAGTCCGCTACTGACGCCATCTCACAGGCTAATGGGGCGCCCCACGCCGACTTTCAGCATTGTAGAATGACCACACCAGTACAGCAACTTGCTAGACATCACCTCGGTGCCATCCGGATCTCGGCGCCCCACTGCAGATGAAGTGCCTCTCAACTATGAAACCACCACGGTGACATCCGGATCTTGGCGCGTTGTGCTGCCTTCGGCCTATTCGCACATCGGTCCGCTACTGACGCCATCTCACAGGCTAATGGGGCGACCCACGCCGAGTTTCAGCATTGTAGGATGACCACACCAGTACAGCAACTTGCTAGACATCACCTCGGTGCCATCCGAATCTTGGCATCTCAACGCCTAGTGGTATCTTCCATACAAAAAATATTGTTACGCTGCCTTTGGCCCCATTCGCACATCAGTCCGCAACTTAGACATCACCTCGGTGCCATCCGGATCTTGGCATCTCAGCGCCTTGTGGTGTCAGTCAGAAAATATTGTTGCGCTGCCTTTGGCCCCATTCGCACATCGGTCCGCTACTGACGCCATCTCACAGGCCAACGGGGCGCCCCACGCCGACTTTCAACATTGTAGGATGGCCACAGAAGTGCGACAACTTACTGGACACCACCTCGGTGCCATCCGGATCTTGGCGCGTTGTGCTGCCTTCGGCCTATTCGCACATCGGTCCGCTACTGACGCCATCTCACAGGCCAACGGGGCGCCCCACGCCGACTTTCAGCATTGTTGGATGGCCACACCAGTGCGGCAACTTACTAGACACCACCTCGGTGCCATCCGGATCTTGGCGCGTTGTGCTGCCTTCGGCCTATTCGCACATCGGTCCGCTACTGACGCAAACTCACAGGCCAACGGGGCGCCCCACGCCGACTTTCAGCATTGTAGGATGGCCACACCAGTGCTGCAACTTGCTGGACACCACCTCGGTGCCATCCGGATCTTGGCGCGTTGTATTGCCTTCGGCCTATTCGCACATCGGTCCGCTACTGACGCCGCCTCACGTGCCAACGTATTTTCTCCGCATTTTATACCCTATGCCGCATAACAGGTCATGTGACTTGTTTATAAAACTTTTCATTGGTTCATTTTACTTTTGGTTTCCTAATGATGGAAGGCTTGATCATATGACCTAAAAACAACACTTTTCATTGGATGAAAACTTTTTTTTTTCCCAAACGATGAAAGCCCCACCTTGTTTCTGGATGTTTCAGACTAAACTGGCGTCAGCATGAGAGCACCACCATCTCGTAGCTCCGTCGTGGTCATTCCGCGAGCAATCATGGCAGCCGCTCCCGACCAGAAGCCAGCAGGAGTCGGGGCCCCCAAAACTTTTGATGAATTCTCAAGGCGGAGGGGACGCTTTCGAGAATGGGGTCCAAGACCTAGCAGACAAGCGTCCGATTTCCAAGGTGTCCCAGGGCCATTTCAGTGGACCAGGCCCAAAAAGGAAAGAGCCTGCCGCCATTTTGAGAGTCCTGTGACAGCCGCCTATCGCTGCACCGCAAGAGTGGGCGCAACTCAGCTGAATTGCGGCTTTTGACACAGTGGACCAAAAACGGACGGAATGGCAACTGAAACGGTAAAGGGGCGCCCCACTACAACAGATGACACTCCACCTGGAGAGGCCCGTTCACGCCGCCTCCCCCGGGGCGCCCCACGCCGTTATTCGGAGCAGCATTGTAGGATACCAAAACCAGTGCGGCAACTTACTGGACATCACCTTGGTGCCATCGTTCTGCTGCCTTGGAACTATTCGCACAACAGTTTGCTACTGATGACCCACCCCCCGCGACGCCCCACGCCGTTATTTGCTGGGTGGCAACTTACTAGACATCACTTTCGTGTCATCTAGATTTCGGCGCGTTCTGCTGCCTTGGAACTATTCGCACAACAGTTTGCTACTGATGACCCACCCCCCGCGACGCCCCACGCCGGAAATCTGGACGTTGTGCTGCGTTGGGACTATTCGCACATCCGACCGCTACTTCGTTGTTTTTCCCTAAAAATGTTTATATGTTATTACTATTTTTGTTTTCTTGTATATATTTATAAATTATTAAAGTTTTATAATCTTACTACTTTGTCGGAGTGCTATATATTTTTAATGTGACACATAATTGTAAAAACTTTGATGTACAAAGAGTCATCCCTGGAATCTTCCGCTTCACGCTCGGTCCCCTCCCCAATCACAATACAGGATGGTTTTCAGATAATAGCAACGCTTCTGCTGTGACGGATCTCATCGAGTGTGGGCCTTGATCTACTATAACTCCTTTGAAGAGGGGTGATTCTTTACAGCTGTGGCCATAAACTACATCTGCAGGGCTAGCTGATAGCCTAGGACCGGCCTGGACAATCGGACACAGAGGAAAAGGAGTGTCAGAGGGTGCGGTAGTGAATAGGGCGAAAGGGAGGTGTCGGGCGGGCACAGGGTGTGATTCTCAGGGAAGAGCAGCACAGATGGGGGGAGGTTTATTACCCATGCATAAGACAGAGAGCGGGGGTGACCACTGCCTGGGTGAGATGCTTGCGAGGGTGGGGAGCCATGTTAAGGATCGACAGCGTGCACAGAGTGGGTCTGGTCAAGGCATCTAAAATGGCTGCCGTGCACGACAAAAGTGTGGCATTTGAAAAAAGACAAGATGGCGCAGACAATGTTTTTCAACACTTCCTGATTTCCTTCGAATCGAACGTTAACAGACGTTGGGGCATATTACCAAAGTTAAGCGATATTTATCCCTAACGATGCATTGCAAAGATTTTTTTACCGTCAGAAATTATCGCAGATAAACCTTGCTATTATCAAGGTTTATCGCAAATACGATAAAAAACGACCGCAATGCATTAATATCGCTGAAAACTCAGCGATATTCATGCATTACCGAGCTAATGCTCTTAGCCATGTTATCCACCTCCCATTGGATAACATGGCTAAGAACTGCTCAGGGCAGCTGTTACTTTTTGGAGATATTCGCATTTATCTCGAATATTTCCAAAAGTTGATAATAGGAGATAGCGATGTTAGCGACTGTTTCCAGTCGCTAACATCTTGGCATGCCCACTTTGCATGTCATTAGTGATAAATATCACTCACATGCAAAGTGGGGCCCAAGATGGTCGCTATCTCCTACTAGCCGTCGCTAACTGGTGTTAGCAACAGCTAGGTAATACAGATATAATTTTATCTCCGCGAAGCGGAGCGCTGTTACAGATATATATCTTGTTTTTGAACGTTAATTTCTCAAAATGCACTGAAGCACATATATTGAGACCTAGCAAAGGCACATCGGGCTACCAGTCCCTAATATTTTACCAAGTTTCGTGCAAATCCATTCAGCCGTTCGATTATTATTATTATTTTTTTTTTTTGCCCCGCGGGGCCCTTTTAAAACCTCCACATCCTCCACATCAAACCTAGGGGGTCAGCGAGGATCTGCTATGCCCCCTTATGGTCATTTGCCCCTTCGCTTTGGCCTCCTCTTGTCTCTCGATCCTACCGAGAGACAAGATGGCGGCCGCTACGTACTGTTTGGAATGTTTACAGACACCGGAGAGCCAATCAGCTTCGCTTCGCAAAGCTCCGTAACGCGAAAAGTACGCGAAGCGGTGCGCTGTTACAGATATATATCTTTTTTTGAACGTTAATTTCTCAAAATCCACTGAAGCACATATATTGAGACCTAGCAAAGGCACATCGGGCTACCAGTCCCTACAATTTTGCCAAGTTTCGTGCAAATCCATTCAGCCGTTCGATTATTATTATTATTTATTTTTTTTGCCCCGCGGGGCCCTTTTAAAACCTCCACATCAAACCTAGGGGGTCAGCGAGGATCTACTATTCCCCCTTATGGTCATTTGCCCCTTCGCTTTGGCCTCCTCTTGTCTCTCGATCCTACCGAGAGACAAGATGGCGGCCGCTACGGACTGTTTGGAATGTTGACAGACGCCGGAGAACCAATCAGCTTCGCTTCACAAAGCTCCGTTGCGCGAAAAGTACGCGTCCTGGAGCGCTGCCCGGTCCGCTGTTACAGATATATATCTTTTTTTAAACGTTAATTTCTCAAAATCCACTGTAGCACATATATTGAGACCTACAAAAGGTTCATCGGGCTACCAGTCCCTACAATTTTGCCAAGTTTTGTGCAAATCCATTCAGCCGTTCGGGCTAAAAGTGAGGCCAACCGCCCTATGGAAAACTCAATGTTAAAAACACGTTTTGGGACCCCCCTTTTTTCTCGACCCCCCTTGGACGAACCCCCCCCAATTTTCAGGGGCTGCTCAGAAACAAAATGTGCCATTTTCCTGAAAATTTCAGCCAATTCCGTCCACAAACGCCAAAGTTATTAGACATAGAATTTTCAAAAAACCCATAGAGAAAAAATCCTAACTATATATACCTACTGGCGACCGCCAGTAGGTAATATATATATATATATATATATATATATATATATATATATTCACTGAAAAAACCATAGGTTATAGACCATATATAGTTAGGAATTAGCATTTACAAAACCTTGAAAATTCACTGAAAAAACCATAGGTTATAGACCATATATAGTTAGGAATTAGCATTTAAAAAACCTTATTTTACTCACACAAAACCATTGAAATTCCATATATAGTTAGTTGTACTAACTATATATCGCGCACCCGCAATCCACTGCTGATCATGTCACATATTACATCATTCATGACATGGTCAGTGACATCACTGATGACATCACTGATGACATCTCAAATGACATCACTGATGACATCACTGATGACATCTCAAATGACATCACTGATGACATCACTGATGACAACATCCAGTGACTGTATTTTTCTGTAAAGTTAAAATATGTCTTGAGTGGATGTATAAGTGTCTGGATGAAGGATTTAGTAGGTGCATGACTGACTGTATGAGTGAGTGATTAAATGTGTCTCACTGAATGCATGGGTTAGTGACTAAACTGTCTTAATTTGTGCATCATTATGTCTGTTGTTCTGAAAACTGCTGCATGTGTTGTTCAGTAGCTATATGAGTAACTATATGGGTTATTGATTGGTTGCCCAAGTATTTGTATGGGAGACTGAGTGTATGTGTGGGTGGCTGGGAGGTGTATGACTCTGTGCATAGATGTGTGAGCAGTTGATTCACTAGATGTATGGGTTCAAAAGTGCATGTGGAAACAGCTGTATGGGAGGTTGACTGTGTGCATCAGTGTATTGGTGAGTGAATGGATATCTCAGTGCTACATGTCAAAGTAAGTACATATGTAAAACACAGTACATGTGAGACTTGACATATATAAATAACTGTGCATAAGAGCCAGTGAATGTGTGAGTGGCTGTATGCATCATTGTGAACTTGTATCCAGGATTGTATAAGAGAGTAAATATGTTTTAGTATATGTTTGAATAAGTAAGGTGTGTATAACTGTATAGTTGAGGAAATGGAGGTGTGATTGATTGTTTGCATGACTGACTAGGTGTGTGTGTAACTTCATGGATGAGTGACAATCTGTGAGTCTTTGTTTACACTGAGTGTATCTAAGGTTATATTAGAGTCTGAAGAGGTTCATCGTATTATCACATGAATGATGTCATCAGTGATGTGATCAGTAATGTCATTTGAAATGTCATCAGTGATGTCATCAGTGATGTCATTTGAGATGTCATCAGTGATGTCATCAGTGATGTCATTTGAGATGTCATCAGTGATGTCACTGACCATGTCATGAATGATGTAATATGTGACATGATCAGCAGTGGATTGCGGGTGCGCGATATATAGTTAGTACAACTAACTATATATGGAATTTCAATGGTTTTGTGTGAGTAAAATAAGGTTTTTTAAATGCTAATTCCTAACTATATATGGTCTATAACCTATGGTTTTTTCAGTGAATTTTCAAGGTTTTGTAAATGCTAATTCCTAACTATATATGGTCTATAACCTATGGTTTTTTCAGTGAATTTCAATGGTTTTTTAATAGCAAATATCATAAGCTGTCGAATGTCAAGTACGTGGTAAGAAAAAACATTTTCGTGTGTATGCACACTGATCTGCTTTGAATGCTGCCCCCCCCCCCTCATTTCTATTAGGAGTACTCTCTCTTTGCAGATAGTGAAAGGTAGTTAACGCAGGCCTTTGCCCCCGTTGTAATCCGTCGTGCCTGCTTCTCTCTCCATTTGATTGATTGTTATCCAAGCATTTACTGTTTTAGAATTGGTTCTCTTCGGTTCATTCTCTATTTACAAACAAACACAGAGTCGCAATACTCTGTTTAGTCTTTGCAGATAGCGAAAAATCGTGTAAAAAAACAAAAGGAATCGAGCAAAATCAGTAGGCCACTAATGGGATCTCTTTTTGACCTCGCTAAAATAGAATCATTAGGAACAACCCCTCATGACAAATACGAAACTAGTGAGATGAACTGAACTCCACACCATGATGGCTGCAATACAGCTCGGCTCCGCCACCCACCCCGCCCAAAATAACGATAAACTCTATGCAAATATAACAAATATATACAACACACCAGCAAAGTAACAGGGTAAAACATTTTATTAAACAACTATTTACATAACTATTTTATACTTTTTGTTGCCCGATCCGGCTAGCTCAATCGATTGAGCATGAAACTCATGCACTCTGATGGTTCAAAGTTTTGAGGAGTGCTTGTAACACTGTCTGAAGCCTATTTGCACTTGCTTCAGCTTCACTATTCTCAAAGTAAAGTGGGGGCTGTTTGAGGACGTGACTGCATTTGTGAACAATGTGATGCGGTGCCACCCTGAACCGCTTGACGGAGGCCCCCGAGGGACGGTGTGATGGCGCGGACTCGGAGGGGGCGCTTGGCTCCCTCCCCAAGTCGTGTTCTCCTGGTGTAGCCTGAGATCGCCCCCGACATAGGTGGCCGGCTCCCGGGATCAAGCGGAACTTTTTGCCTTTTGGTAACTCTTCCATTCTTGACCTTGTCCCACAATCCGTTTCACCTAAAGACACGCTGTAGTGGGGCGCCCCTTTACCATTTCAGTTGCCATTCCGCCCGCTTTTGCTACACTGTGCCTCTTCCGCTATTCAGCTGTTTACCGCCTGCTCTTTCGACTACAGCGTCTCGCTCACCATGTAGTTGAGTTGCTCCCGCTCTTGCGGTGCAGCGATAGGCGGCTGCCACAGTACTCTCAAAATGGCGGCCGGCTCTTCAGATTTGGGCGTGGTCCACAAAAATTGCCCTACGACACCTTGGAACTCGGACGCTTGTCTGCTAGAGATTGGGCTCCATTCTCGAAAGCGTCCCCTCAGCCTTGAAGATTCTACAAAAGTCTTGGGGGCCCCCGACTCCCGCAGGCTTCTGGTGGGGAGCGGCTAGCATTATTGCTCGTGGAATGGCCACGACGGAGCTACGAAATGGTGGTGCTCTCATGCTAACGCCAGCTTCAGTCTGAAACATCCAGAAACACTGTAGACTACCAATTCGATCAGTTCCGGTAGCGCCCCAACGTGACCCGGTAGAGAAGAACTAGCCCTCCCCTCTTTGACTGATGGTTCTTGTTGCCTGTCCCTTCTGTTGTCATTTAACAGAACTATTTAGCCTGCTGAAAGGGGTTGTGTTCCGACCGCTGGTTGGTGGAGACATTTTGACTATATTCTGGACCTGCGTTGTCGCGTAATGCGTCATATGACGCGCCGCGTTAGCGCATCCGGAAGTGATCCGGGGCGCGACGCGCAGCGCGTAACGTAAGCATAACAGGTCATGTGACTTGTTAATAAAACTTTTCATTGGTTCATTTTACTTTTCTTATTCTAATGATGAAAGGCTTGGTCATATGACCTAAAAATTACGCTTTTTATTACTTTCGAACATTATTTTTTCTTAAATATATGTTATAATGTTCCAGGCTAATGTACTTTCCCGGAAAATTTACAACTGTCCTGCAAGTAAAATATATTCCTTTTTCGAGAAAAAGGGCGTTTCTTCGTCCCATGACGGAGCCGTTGAGCAAAAGAGGGTCGGCCTGCTGTCTTAGTCGCCGATACGCCTGAATATGAGATTCTTATCGATCACTTTATGTTGCAGGAGTAGAAAACACAACAGCCCTTGACCATTTATCTTTACTGCGTTCCTGCGTATTATACCTTTTACCCTTCATGTAATTGGTCTGCTTTATTTCACTTGCCTTTTACTGATTCTAAAACAGTGACTATTATTAAAAACTTTACCAATGTATATACTACTACCATGTTTTCTTTTAAAAACCTTTATTGTGAAAATGTCATTATACAAATACGGGCCTATAACCACGTGGGCCGGCCACGGAGCAAACTGTAATCGTATATGATGAGTAGACATTTACACTGTAGAGGAACGTAACGGGCGGGCCATTAGGTTGCAAGAACTAAGGTGTCTAACAGTTGCGGAATCGGTGGACGTACATTTTATAATTAAAATACGACAGGGCCAGTTACAATAAAATTATCTAGATATACATTTGCGGGCAAGTACCATGGGTGACGTTAATTCGAACTTTCAATAGTACAGTAATCAATAACACATCAGAACTTAATATCAATAGGGATATCAAAATATTCAATCTATTCTCGTCCCCGCCCGCCATGTGCTTCAAAACTGCATACGTATCTCGTGATATCAAGGTTGTGCAACCAGTACACAACAAGGAGTTACGAGTCCCATTTATTCCGGCGCCATTTTGGGCGAGGACGGGCAGGTCCAGGATATAGTCAAAATGTCTCTACCAACCATCGACTATGATGATGTTCATATACTGTATTTATTAGAGTAACACTCATCTGTCCACATGAAATTAATTTGCCACAATCTAAACATGTCATTTTAATCTTTCCAAAGTTCTTCTAAATATTTGGGACCGTTTCCCTTGCCTCTGATGCTGTCAGTGCCACTTCTTTGATGAATGTACTGGCAGGTCGGGGGTTCTCCTCCAAATCTCTCTTTTATGCAGCACTATAATTAATCGGTGCCACCTCTCCATATGACGATGCATGGTATAGTTACCATAACTATATTTTTTTTCGGTGGCAGATGAAGCGTGTAACGTACCGGGCATTTACCTTTTTTTGCATGTAGAGGAAAGGAAAAAAAATTCGAGCGTCCGAGTTCTAAGGTGTCCCAGGGCCATTTTAGTGGACCAGGCCCAAATCCAAAGAACAGGCCGCCATTTTGAGAGTCCTGTTGCAGCCGCCTGTCACTGTAGCATCAAGAGCGGCCGAAACTCAGCTGAATGGCAACTGAAACGGTAAAGGGGCGCCCCACTACAGCAGACGAGCCTCCACCTAGGAAGGCCCGTTCACGCCGCCTCCCCCCCCCCCTTCGGGCACCCCACGCCGTTATTCGGAGCAGGATTGTAGGATGGCCACACCAATGCGGCAACTTGCTAGACACCACCTCGGTGCCAACCGAATCTCAGCGCCTTGTGGTGTCTTCTATTCAGAAAACATTGTTGTGCTGCCTTCGACCTATTCGCCGCAAGTGCGCACGCAACTCAGCTGCATAGCTTGCTAGACACCACCTCGGTGCTAACCGAATCTCAGCGCCTTGTGGTGTCTTCTATTCAGAAAATATTGTTGCGCTGCCTTTGGCCCTATTCGCACATCGGTCCGCTACTGACGCCACCTCACAGGCCAACGGGGCGCCCCACGCCTACTTTCAGCATTGTAGGATGGCCACACCAGTGCGGCAACTTGCTAGACACCACCTCGGTGCCATCCGGATCTTGGCATCTCAGCGCCTTGTGGTGTCTTCTATTCAGAAAATATTGTTGCGCTGCCTTTGGCCCCATTCGCACATCGGTCCGCTACTGCCGCCATCTCACAGGCCAACGGGGCGCCCCACGCCGACTTTCAGCATTGTAGGATGGCCACACCAGTGCGACAACTTGCTGGACACCACCTCGGTGCCATCCGGATCTTGGCGCGTTGTGCTGCCTTCGGCCTATTCGCACATCGGTCCGCTACTGACGCCGCCTCACGTGCCAACGGATTTTCTACGCTTTTTATACCCTATGCCGCATAACAGGTCATGTGACTTGTTTATAAAACTTTTCATTGGTTCATTTTACTTTTGGTTTCCTAATGATGGAAGGCTTGATCATATGACCTAAAAATAACACTTTTCATTGGATGAAAACTTTTTTTTTTCCCAAACGATGAAAGCCCCACCTTGTTTCTGGATGTTTCAGACTGAAGCTGGCGTCAGCATGAAAGCACCACCATCTCGTGGCTCCGTCTTGGTCATTCCGCGAGCAATCATGGCAGCCGCTCCCCACCGGAAGCCTGCAGGAGTCGGAGGCCCCCAAGACTTTTGTAGAATCCTCAAGGCGGAGGGGACGCTTTCGAGAATGGGGTCCAAGACCTAGCAGACAAGCGTCCGATTTCCAAGGTGTCCCAGGGCCATTTCAGTGGACCAGGCCCAAAAAGGAAAGATCCTGCCGCCATTTTGAGAGTCCTGTGACAGCCGCCTATCGCTGCACCGCAAGAGTGGGCGCAACTCAGCTGAATTGCGGATTTTGACACAGTGGACCAAAAGCGGACGGAATGGCAACTGAAACGGTAAAGGGGCGCCCCACTACAGCAGACGAGGCTCCACCTGGGGAGGCCCGTTCACGCCGCCTCCCCCCCCCCCGGGGCGCCCCACGCCGTTATTCGGAGGGCGGCAACTTACTGGACATCACCTTGGTGCCATCCACATTTCAGCGCGTTCTGCTGCCTTGGAACTATTCGCACAACAGACCGCTACTGACGACCCACCCCCCGGGACGCCCCACGCCGGATACCCAAATCAGTGCGGCACCCAGGCAACATCACCTGGGTGCCGTCCAGAAATCTGGACGTTGTGCTGCCTTGGGACTATTCGCACAACCGACCGCTACTGACCATTGTTCCTTCTTTTTCCCTAAAAATGTTTAAATGTTTTTACTGTTTTTGTTTTGTTGTCTATATTTATAAGTTATTAAAGTTTTATAATCCTACTACTTTGTTGGAGTGCTATATATTTTTAATGTGACACATAATTGTAAAAACTTTGATGTACAAAGAGTCATCCCTGGAATCTTCCGCTTCAGGCTCGGTCCCCTCCCCAATCACAATACAGGATGGTTTTCAGATAGTAGGAACGCGTGTGCTGTGACGGATCTCATCGAGTGTGGGCCTTGATCTACTATAACTCCTTTGAAGAGGGGTGATTCTTTACAGCTGGGGCCATAAACTACATCTGCAGGGCTAGCTGATACCCTAGGACCAGCCTGGACAATCGGACACAGAGGAAAAGGAGTGTCAGAGGGTGCGGTAGTGAATAGGGCCAAAGGGAGGTGTCGGGAGGGCACAGGGTGTGATTCTCAGGGAAGAGCAGCGCAGATGGGGGGAGGTTTATTACCCATGCATAAGACAGAGAGCGGGGGTGACCACTGCCTGGGGGAGATGCTTGCGAGGGTGGGGAGCCATGCTAAGGATCGACAGCGTGCACAGAGTGGGTCTGGTCAAGGCATCTAAAATGGCTGCCGTGCACGACAAAAGTGTGGCATTTGAAAAAAGACAAGATGGCGCAGACAATGTTTTTCAACACTTCCTGATTTCCTTCGAATCGAACGTTAACAGACGTTGGGGCATATTACCAAAGTTAAGCGATATTTATCCCTAACGATGCTTAGCAACGAATTTTTTACCGCTAAGCATCGTCAGAAATTATCGCAGATAAACCTTGCTATTATCAAGGTTTATCGCAAATGCGATAAAAAACGCCCGCAATGCATTAATATCGCTGAAAAGTCCGCGATATTCATGCATTACCGAGCTAATGCTCTTAGCCATGTTATCCACCTCCAATTGGATAACATGGCTAAGAACTGCTCAGGGCAGGTGTTACTTTTTGGAGATATTCGCGCTTAGCGCGAATATCTCCAAAAGTTGGTAATAGGAGATAGCGATGTTAGCGACTGTTTCCAGTCGCTAACATCTTGGCGTGCCCACTTTGCATGTCATTAGTGATAAATATCACTGACATGCAAAGTGGGGCCCAAGATGGTCGCTATCTCCTACTAGCGGTCGCTAACTGGTGTTAGCGACAGCTAGGTAATACGGAGATAATTTTATCTCCGCTTTCTTGGCTTTTAAAGCCAAAAAAGCGGAGATAAACCCCCTTGATAATATGCCCCGTTATCTCTCCCACACTACCGGTCCCCCTGGGCTTAAACGCCGAGATGGTAGGGACTGCATCCCGTGGAGATAGGCCGAGACGTCACTCAGCAGAAAAAAAAGTTTAAAAAAAGTCTATAAACATACAATAAGTTAAAAGTCAATCATTCTTCTTTCCTTGTAGTATGCTCCCCAGTCCGCTTCCCGTTACGCTAACCGGGCGCACCCCACCAAAAAAACGATTTTATTTTTATTTTTTTTGCCCCGCGGAGCCCTTTTAAAGCCTCCACATCAAACCTATGGGGTCAGGGAGGATCTACTATGCCCCCTTATGGTCATTTGCCCCTTCACTTTGGCCTCCTCTTGTCTCTCGATCCTACCGAGAGACAAGATGGCGGCCGCTACGGACTGTTTGGAATGTTTACAGACGCCGGAGAACCAATCAGCTTCGCTTCACAAAGCTCCGTAACGCGAAAAGTACGCGAAGTGGAGCGCTGCCCGGAGCGCTGTTACAGATATATATCTTTTTTTGAACGTTAATTTCTCAAAATCCACTGGAGCACATATATTGAGACCTAGCAAAGGCACATCGGGCTACCAGTCCCTACAATTTTGCCAAGTTTCGTGCAAATCCATTCAGCCGTTCGATTATTATTATAATTTTTTTTTTTGCCCCGCGGGGCCCTTTTAAAACCTCCACATCAAACCTAGGGGGGTCAGGGAGGATCTACTATGCCCCCTTATGGTCATTTGCCCCTTCGCTTTGGCCTCCTCTTGTCTCTCGATCCTACCGAGAGACAAGATGGCGGCCGCTACGGACTGTTTGGAATGTTTACAGACGCCGGAGAACCAATCAGCTTCGCTTCACAAAGCTCCGTAACGCGAAAAGTACGCGAACTGGAGCGCTGCCCGGTCCGCTGTTACAGATATATATCTTTTTTTGAACGTTAATTTCTCAAAATCCACTGGAGCACATATATTGAGACCTAGCAAAGGCACATCGGGCTACCAGTCCCTACAATTTTGCCAAGTTTCGTGCAAATCCATTCAGCCGTTCGGGCTAAAAGTGAGGCCAACCGCCCTATGGAAATGAACATTGGAAAAACGCGTTTTGGGACCCCCCTTTTTTCTCGGCCCCCCCTTGACGAACCCCCCCCAAATTTTCAGGGCCTGCTCAGAAACAAAATGTGCCATTTTCCTGAAAATTTCAGCCAATTCCGTCCACAAACGCCAAAGTTATTAGACATAGAATTTTCAAAAATCCCATAGAGAAAAAATCCTAACTATATATACCTACTGGCGACCGCCAGTAGGTAATATATATATATATTGAAAAAGCAAATGTCCCTTCTGGGAGGAGCAGCAAATAGCTGGTGCTGGCGGCGAGGCAGAGACAAGCCCCGCGAAAATTTGTCAAAGCAAGGTTCCACAGATACGCAGCACTCTCTTTGGATGATTTAACCACAAGTTTATTTCACTCGGAATCTTCCTCCTTCACCTAGGTGTTTCGAACTATAAGCAGTTCCTGATCACGGTAGTAACAAGAACTTCATTTGTTTCTGGTAATTTATACTGAGTCACCGCTTTTACAATTAAGGTGCATTGTGGGCTCAGTAGTACAAGGCATGGCTATCTTTTAATTTAAAGCCTATCTGTGACTGTATTTTGTCCGAGGGTTTTGAACATTCCCATTGGACATATATTGCCATTACTGTGCTAAGTGCATGTTTTCCCTGTACTTCATTCCGTCAGGTGATTTGTCAATGGTTCCCATTATGCAGTGACTGAGGTTTAAGCTGAGTGCCTATTTAACCTCTTTTCTGCTTGTATGTTTGCATACATCGCAGCTTGGGGAAACCTAATGTGCAGAAGATAAAATCATGTACAATAGGTTATGATTTTAGGCTAAGTGCTTTACTATGTCCTTCTGGTCTTTGTTCTCTACCCTCACAACAAAACTGGTCACAGATACACATATTTACATCTTATATACACTATTTAAACACTTTAAAGGCAACGCTGTCTCTATTTACATTTTTACCCTAGTCGATTATTTCTAGCTAATTTAATCCATTCGTGAGGTTGGCACATTTCATGGAAGAAGTTTTGCAAGGCACATGAATCATCCATCAAGCTCATTTATTTCATTCTCTTTTTGATCGCCTAACATTTATACTGGAACATGTAAGCGAGATTTGTAGAAGGTACATCTTTCATTTTTATATCAGTTATGAGTTCAATTGTCTCTATTTACAAGTCTTTCCACCTCTTTTTCTTTTCTTACTTTTCCTGTATAATTTGCTTTACTGACTCCAATTCACATTTAATTAGCTAGAAATAATCGAGTTTGGTAAAAATGTAAATATATGTATATTTCTGCAACGTCAAACTTTTTCTTAACGTTTGAAATAGAAAAGGCACACACGAAGGGTCTTAAGCAACGAATGCTTTATTGGTGCTGACCCCCCCCCTTATTTTTTCCCCTTTGACAGACGCGTTTTGCCTCACGGCTTTCTCGATGTCAAATTACAAGTGCCACTTCACATTCATTTTAAAACCACATTGCGTCATAGATGTTCCTAGACATAGAAGACGGACTACTGCATGTCATGATACTGAAAATTCATGGCAGCCATCTTGTAGTGTGTTTTAGACAAAATTAGTTTAACAAATTATATAAAGTGCATGTGCAAAAACCAAACAAAATAATGATCATCATGATAGTTGCAATACCAATTTAGATAAATTCATGTGGTATTTTGCTACAATCATCCAGCATAGGAAAAACAAATATATATGTGTGTATATAGATCTATATAAAAAAATATACTTGATCATAATACCCAAAATATCTATCAGTATTTCCAGAAGCCGTTTCCATAATTGTGCCCTGTATGGGCTTAACTGTCATCCAGTTCATTTATCCATTTTCCAATCTCCTAGCACAGATGCACATTCGATAGGAGAAGAAATTGAGTGGAAAGGAAAAGGAAAGAAGTTGAGAGAGAGAAGGCAATAAAAATAACAGAAAAGTGACTTAGAATATTCATATTCATTTTGCCAAAACTTAGGGTCAGAGTAATTTCATTCTAAATGTGTCCACAATTTCAATTTCAATGTATTTTATTATGTTTGGCTCTGGTTAAGGGCCACATAAAATTCATGACAAATACAGACAAAGAAAAGAAACTACATCACATATACAAAGTAAATTTCATCCATAGAATCAATGGCACTAGGGCGCAAAGTCAGATCTCTCCAGGTTACCTTAATAAAGAGCTAAAAAACCTTTAAAAAAATTAAAAATATAGAAGCAAAACATTTCATTTGGGGGACAGTATAAAGCTCGCAAAAAAACATTAACATCAAATATACCCAGTTGGAGACATATCGATTTTAACCATTTAAAGCGCAATGGTCGGAGTGCAGGGCAGATTAACATAACATGGATACAGTTCTGAGTACTCAAACTACAGAAATTGCAGATGGGAGAGGTTCCGTGCCATTTAGAGAGTAGCGAATTTAAGGGCAGTAAATCATAGCGTAGCAAAAACCATAATCTACGAATACCATGCGGTAAATTCCATATTGCATAGGGTTGGGGCAACTTCATGATGTAGGAATTAAGGAGGAGATTACTCCCCCCTTTCCCTTGTATTGAATTCCTATCCATTTGGTAACAAAGTTCCCACGATGCCTGTTTTAGAACAAGTTTTAGCTGTGATGATGAATACAGAAATAACATACTTTCATCTAGCTTTAGGAGTGACACAGCTCTTCTAAAATTCCTTACCATCTGTGAAAACTCGTTGAAATTGCCCAACAGTTCCTTTTTAAGAAGGGCCCTCATCGACCCTGATTCAGCTCTAGCCAAGCAGGTCACCCATCTTACCAAGGCACATAGTCCCTGGACCCAGCTGCTTCTGAGGCCGAAATCCAGCCTACAGGCTGCCAAGGAGCAGGAAGTATTAAAGCTGGATAGAGATCTTAGGAGTTTCCCCTCAATTTTATTACAGAACTCCCAGTGCTTCAGCTCTAAAAGTTCTATACCATACAGTATCGTAGGCGGAATCTTGGCCCTAAACACTTCAAGAAGACAAGCAAAGTGTCTCTTTCCAGTAGCAGAATAAAGGGAATTTAAGGCTCTGCCGTGGGCCAGGGCTTTACGTGAACAGTGCTCTATATGGGGCCTCTCACTCAAGTTAGCTGCAATTATTTTTCCCAAAAAGGTGTAGGTTTTAACAACCTCTAGTTTTTGGCCCCCAATAAACCATCCAAAATTTACAGAACGGCATTTCTTTTTTCCAGCGATACACATAATTTTGCTTTTAGATATGTTAATTTTCATGCAGTGGGTATCAGCAAAAACGTGCAAAGATTGCAGCCGATTAGCAAGACATTTAGGGGTTAGATCTAATACGAGAATATCGTCAGCATACATGAGACAAGAAATCGGGGTCCCACCTACCACCGGAGCTATACCCACACATGCTGCTAAATAGGCAGGAAGGTCAGCAGTGTAAAGTGAGAACAATAGAGGTGCCAAGAGACAGCCTTGTTTAAGGCCATTCTGGGAGGGAATCTTAGGTGAAAGTCCCCTCTCGCCCCCCTGGAGAACACTGCACCACGTCTCTGAGTGGAGTGCACGTAATAGCTCCAAAAGATACACTGTTAAATCAAGAGCAGCTAATTTTCTCCACAGCGTTCGACGATCGATTTTATCGAACGCTGTGGAGAAATCAATGAACGCCGCGAACACCACTCCACCTCTTACACGTGTATATTTATCTGTAATCACATGCAGGGTAGTGAGATTGTCCAATGTACCGTGTTCCTTACGGAAACCTGTCTGTTCACATGGAAGAATATTATTCTCCACGACCCAGTCCTCAAGCAAGCCCAAGATACATTTAGCAAAAACCTTTCCGACTGAGTCGAGGAGAGCAATCAGACGGTAATTCATGGGACACTCCCTTGATCCTTTCTTGAAAATAGGGATCAATATACTTCCCTTCCATGAGGCTGGAACAGTTTTAGTAACAAAGCAGGATTTAAACACTGGGTGCAGAATCCTACTCCAGAGTAAAGGATCCTGCTTTAAGACTGTCATGGGGAGTTCGTCAGGACCCATTGCCCCCGACAAACGCATATTCTTTATAGCCATTTCTATTGTTTTCACAGATGGATAGTTAATCAGATCCTCAGAAAGGGATTCAGGAACACTGTCTAAACCCGTGTCAACATTCCCTTCATACAGCTTTCTAATATAAGCGGACCATACCTCTTCCGAAATGGGTATCGGAAGAGGGCTACTTCTAGTACCACAGCCCCTCCCGACTATGGACCAGAATTCTCTAGTTTTTCCATGAACAACAGCCTCCCGTAAGTTTATCCACAGTGAGTCTTCCTTCTCCTTTTTCAAGCTCCTTCTTAATCTGATTCTCCTTCTTTTTAACCTCGAGATTTCTTTAGCAAGTTCCCCAGATCTTCCTATATATTGCATTCGCACAAGTTTATTTATTTCCTTGTTCAGGGTGCGCAATCCACTAGGGACAAAAGGTTTTTTTCCAACACCACTGACCTTTTTTACCTCAAAAGTGATCTTTCTCACCAATTTTTCAAAGTTAGCGATTTCGGAACCACACCAGCTATTTAATTCTGGTATAGTTTTGCATAAAATATCATGTACACCTCTTATTAAAGTACTGTTCCAACGGCACCTACCCGAAGTTCCCTGGAAGGTGACCTCATTACCACCAAGACTCGGTGGGTGGAGGTTTAAGAGAGAGCTTCATGGAAATTATGCAATGATCACTCAGAGAAGTGGGGGCTATCATTAGATCCTGGACATGAGGGAAAATGTTAAAGTCAGAAATCACATAGTCCAGGATAGAGGAGCTAAAAGGAGACTAATGCGTAAAATTCGCTGGAGTATCAGAAGGAAATCTCCCATTTAAGATCAGTCCCTCAGCCATCGACAGTTCCTCCAAGAGAATCTTCCCTCTTTTATTAGTTATAATTTTATCGGGAAAAATCGCTTGTGGAATAAAGTAAGCCTCTTCTTTGGGTATGTTTCTAAATACATTTAAACTGGCGTTCGAGATTTTACAGTTCAAGTCTCCAACTAGAATGACATCAGGAGGAGAGGGAACATTCTTAATCTGTCCAATATATTGAAATACATGCTTCAATAAAATGTTATAACACTCTTCAGGTGGGACATACACATTAATAATTACAATGCCGAATTTATTAGGAAAATTAGGGAGATTCGATATACTTATAGCTTGAAAGAGATTACTGGGATCAATGTAGTGCGAAAATCTCCAGCTCAGTTTATTAGTTAACATACAAGCTATTCCCCCTTTAGCGTGACCTTTCCTAGAAGGGGCGGCAGGTGCTTCCAACACGAAATATTCCTTCCCTCCATAGATACTACCAGTGCACCATGTTTCTTGGATACAGATCACACTTGCTCCTAACGAGAATAAGTAGTCAAGTTTCTCGGGGCTACTGTGTGTCCCGGCTGCGTTCCAAGAAATTAATTTTAGTTGATTTTTAAAGATGATGGAATAATTTGGAATTATCGGCGCTCTTGGTTGCCAGAACACCATGCAGCCAATTCCACCGGTGATTCTCGTCTACTGGGGCGAAGTTCAGAACTGGCGGAGGAAGCAGTGCTTTAGAGACGGACCGTTTCCCCTTTGAGACCCAGATTTTTAGATCCTCAAACGGAGAGGGTGCCCTATCCAACTTGTCACCCTGTCTGGTCATCCCGTGGGGAGAGATAGATACATCAGAACTAAAAATAGGCAGAACATCGATACCTCTACATTGAAAACTCTCCATTTGCTGTAGTATCAAATTTACAATGAGTTTAGAATAAAATTTGACTCTGATACTGGTTACACTATCTTCACCTAACAGAGACACTAACTCAATATCCCTTGATTGAATAAGGTGAAGGGATTCCTGATCACTGAGACATTTAAGCAACCAAGATCTATTTAGAGGCAGATTTACATCAAATAATGGAACAAAGTCCAAAACAAAAGTGTCCACATAATTCGATGATTTTTTTACCTGAGGGCAGTGGTGCGGGCCTATGTCTGCACCGACCGTAGGGGCAAAGGAGGGAGCAAAAGGGTTAAGGTCCCCCAGTACAACCGGGGTATTGCTTCCTGTCTGAACCACCTGCGGGGATATCGGGCCATGACCACCCTTCTGGGACAAGTCTTCTGGAGGCAAAGGTAGAGAATGATCGTTAGTCTCCATACCTAAGTGTTCATGATAAAATTCACTTGCCCTTTTAATAGTCCCCGGGTTTGAATTAGTGGCATTCTCCTCATTGTTAATAGACACGATAGAGTCTTGAAAGATTATCCGCCTTTGTCTTTTCTTCCTATATTTACGTAGAGGTTTCCTTTTTTTCCATTTGTCGTTTCTGTGTTTTCGGCTTTTTTTGCTGATTTCTTGATCGTCCTCTTCTTGTAATTCTTATTTCCCGGTTTTAAAAATCGGGAATAATTCTTGTACTGCTGCACTTGGTACATCAGAGTGAATTTCTTCCTCTATTTCAATATCAGAGTGTTTTACACAATTGTTTGCCGCTGAAACAGACGTAGCCGTAAAAGAGTTTTCTTGAACCATAGCTATTATATCGGGCTTCTCCAAAGGTACATTTAAGTTCCCCATTGTTTGGTTGGTATCAATCACATTCCAGGGAGCACTCCTGGTTTCAGGGACCTTGTGCAACATTGCATTCAAAATTTTAGTGACTGACTCTAAGATGCAGTCCGAGCTGCCCACAAATTTACCCAAGAGACATAATATAGATGAGAGCAAATTTTCAAGGGCAATCAAAGACTCCGATATTGGTTTTTCGCTATTAGCAACAGGAGGACAGATTCCTGAGAGATGGAAGTCAGGAGACACAGAGACATTTAACAATGCGGACATATCCTGTGCATTTATTGAGGGAGTACTGCTATATAACAATAGGCCAGATGGAGTCTCGCCCACAAATGGTTTGGAGGTTTCAGAGAGTTTTGGGCTTCCTGTGTTCACATAACGGCCACAAAGTTCAAGGTCAATAAATGATAGAGAACCATCTCCCCCTGAACCAACACAAACATTACCAGCCAGTGGCGCCGGAAAATTGGTAGGATGTTTTCCCTCCATAACATGGACAGAGGGCCCCTTGGGACCATTATTAGTGACAAAAGCAGGGCTAATCCCTACCATAGTTTCTGTTTGCAATGGGACTATCAGTGTTGGAGGGGAGACCATATTATCAGCCGTTTTAGATGGACCGCATGAGAAATGGGTAGAAAACCGTCAATTGCATCCACCGCAGCTTTCTTATCTACGGCTTTTTCCCAAAGGTCAAAGAGCTGGCACTGTCCTTTAAGTGAATAATTAATCACAGATTTATTTCTTAGGGGGTTAGATTTTGTTTTTGCACAGGTCCTTCCCCCCACTAACCTCCCAGAGCGGAGTTTCTTAGTCATCCTCACGAATTTCCAAATGGGTTAACACCACAAAAGAAAGGGGTATTTCCACTAATATGACGATGACTAAAATTAAGTAAATGAGCTTAAGATAGTAAAAACCAAAGGAACACTGAAGTGATGAGAACAATCAGCCCGCAGACAAAGTCCATGGACGACAGAAAGTACACGAAACCCTTGAGGTAGGCACTTCACTATCCGACAGTATACAAGTATTTGTATGAATAGAAATGGAAATAACCGGGCCCAGCCCAGCCTACCTCAGCCACTGAGGGCCACAGAGGGCCCGCCCTTTGCCCGGGCTTAGCCCGGCGTCCCGCACGCGTCCCGCTAAGCGTCAGGGGAGTGTATTTATAGGAGGAGCAAGGGGCGGGAAGAGACTCCAGGTGCGCTCTGGTGATCCTGCGCTGCACTCTGGGTCTCGCAGTCCCAGCCCCTGTTGCAAACAGCCTCACACGCGGTCCAAATGCTGTCTTGCACCCTTGGTTCGGCGGACAGCAGGCGAGGAGACAGAGATCCAAAATCACGCTGTGTCAGAGAAGCTACGAGCGGCACCCGCGGAGCGGGGGCCGCGAGCAGTTAGGGAGGCAGGCAACCAATCAGTGCAGGCAACCAATCAGTGCGGAGCAGGGGCGGGAAGAGACTCCAGGTGCACTCTGGTGATCCTGCGCTGCACCTTGGGTCTCGCAGTCCCAGCCCCTGTTGCAAACAGCCTCACACGCGGTCCAAATGCTGTCTTGCACCCTTGGTTCGGCGGACAGCAGGCAAGGAGACAGAGATCCAAAATCACGCTGTGTCAGAGAAGCTACGAGCGGCAGTGACAGTGGCAGTGGCAGTTTAATAGTGGTTGCCCTGAAGAAATTGCCTGATAAAAACCAAGGCAATGAAACATGTCGGCTGTAAGTAGAGTGCGAGTCGATAGGTAGTATTCGCTACTCACTTTTTTATGTTTAAGTGTGTACTGTTTGCAACAAGAAAAGCGTAAATAAAAGTTTTTGTATCTTGTATGCACAGTATTGTTCGTGGTATATGTTGAATGTTGTCAGTCCTGTTCACATATAAGTTGTATGTACACTGCACCATTCACTGTTTCTTTGGGTGTTGGACACGTTTACGTTAAGCTGGTTGTCACCAATGATGAGAACAGGGCCATCCTGGTGAGTACCAACCAGGGGTCCCATTGGTGGTGCGCCCGTGAGGTGATTTCCAGCTATTTCACAATTTTTTTGTCGTCCTTCTAGTGAATGTACGTCCTGTGTTGTTGTGTAATATACCAATCAGAGTATGGCTATTTTTTATCATGGCAACAGACTGAGACACAGTATCAATCTCTATAGTTAGAGATGTATCTGGAATGATTTTTCCGACAATCCTTGTGTGTTTAATGGTCTAGAAGATATATTGCCTTTAGGACTAGGTCTTTGTTTGTAGTACTACCTTGTATTACTCTGCCCCAAGGAGACATTCCATGGATGGAACATGGGAGTTCCCATCCATCCATCCATGGATTTTGAAGCATTCCCAGATATGACAATACTGGTAGAACTGGAAAAGTGTCAGAATGTTACACCCTCACAGGGGAGGCGTAACAAGGAGAAATATCTTATTTCTCATCATTCTTCTTCTTTCTATGTGTGCTGCATTCTGCGGACTGATTAGATAGAGGAAAACTACTTTAGAGGATATTTTTTATAAAGGAAGGTGTCCGTTCGTGCACAAAACTAATCCTTACTGCATGTCACCGTGGTGCAAGGGTGTCTGCTTTGGTGCTAGGAAGCAGTTTGTGTCCTAGAATGGGCTGAGAGCGTGTATGTTCCATATCTTGATAGATATGGTACATTCCTGCCCTTTCACTCAAATCAATACCAACGGGGATGATGAAAGGAGCATCATTCTTTAGCTAACTCCATCACCCCAGTTCAGACATGGCAATATGCAAGTCAGTCTGATGGATTTAGGCCCATATCTCTGCACTGGGGTGAATGTATGACATTGTTCTGCATTCTGTTCATCAATTGTTCTTTTTGCATTTGTCACCCCGAGTGGGATGGGTATGCTCAGAAGTGAGTCCTGTGCTCTCCATGCCACTGGAGTCAAGCTATCCTGGCTGATGAGGGCTGAAAGCCTGAAAGCGGTCCTAGGATGCTTGTTTCCAGTCCAGGGAGGACCTGGCCTGGCAGTTCAGGCTGGACTGTTCCGTTTGGGCATGGCATCAAGACTGATTTGCACATGGCTGGGTCCAATCTGGAATGGCATGGTGAGCAAAAACAATGATGGATTCAGGCCCATATCTCTGCACTGGGGTGAATGTATGACATTGTTCTGCATCTGTCCATCAATTGTTCTTTTTGCATTTGTCACCCCGAGTGGGACAGGTATGCTCAGACGTGAGTCTCGTACTCTCCATCCCACTGGAGTCAAGCTATCCTGGCTTTTGAGGGCTCAAAGCCCACAAACGGTCCTGGGATGCTTGTTTCCAGTCTAGGAAGGACCTGGCCTGGCAGTTTGGGCTGGACTGTTCCTATTGGGCGCAGCATAAAGACTGATTTGCACATGACTGGGTCAAAACTGGAATGGCATGGTGAGCAAAAAAACAATGGATTTAGTCCCAGATCTCTGCACTGGGGTGTATTTATGACATTGTTCTGCATTCTGTCCATCAATTGTTCTTTTTGCATTTGTCACCCCAAGTGGGACAGGTATGCTCAGACTTGAGTCCATTGCTCTCCATGCCACTGGAGTCAAGCTATCCTGGGTGATGAGGGCTGAAAGCCTGAAAACAGTGCTAGGATGCCCGTTTTAAGACCAGGGAGGACCTGGCCTGGCAGTTCGGGCTCGACTGTTCCGATTGGGCGCAGCATCAAGACTGATTTGCACATGGCTGGGTCCAAACTGGAATGGCATGGTGAGCAAAAAAACGATGGATTTAGGCCCAGATCTCTGCACTGGGGTGAATGTATGACATTGTTCTGCATTCTGTCCATCAATTGTTCTTTTTGCATTTGTCACCCCGAATGGGACGGGTATGCTCAGATGTGAGTCCCATGCTCTCAAACCACTGGAGTCAAGCTATCCTGGCTGATGAGGGCTGAAAGCCCGAAACTGGTCTTAGGATGCTTATTTCCAGTCCAGGGAGGACCTGGCCTGGCAATACAGGTTGGACTGTTGTTATTGGGCGAAGCGTCAAGACTGATTTGCACATGGCTGGGTCCAAACTGGAATGGCATGGTGAGCAAAATAACGATGGATTTAGGCCCAGATCTCTGCACTGGGATGAATGTATGACATTGTTCTGCATTCTATTCATCAATTATTCTTTTTGCATTTGTCACCCCGAGTGGGACGGATATGCTCAGACGTGAGTACCGTGCTCTCCATGCCACTGGAGTCAAGTGATCCTGGCTGATGAGGGCTGAAAGCCCGAAACCTTCTTAGGATGCTAGTTTCCAGTCCAGGGAGGACCTGCCCTGGCAGATCAGGTTGGACTGTTCCAATTGGGCGCAGCGTCAAGACTGATTTGCACGTGGCTAGGTCCAAACTGTAATGGTATGGTGGGCAAAATAACGATGGATTTAGGCCCAGATCACTGCACTGGGGTGAATGTATGACATTGTACTGCATAGTGTTCACCAATTATTCATTTTGCATTTGTCACCCCGAGTGGGACGGGTATGCTCAGACGTGAGTACCGTGCTCTCCATGCCACTGGAGTCAAGCAATCCTGGCTGATGAGGGCTGAAAGCATGAAAACGGTCCTAGGGAGCTTATTTCCAGTCCAGGGAGGACCTGGCCTGGCAATAAGGGCTGGACTGTTGCGATTGGGCGCAGCGTCAAGACTGAATGGCATGGTGAGCAAAAAAACTATGGATTTAGGCCCAGATCTCTGCACTGGGGTGTATGTATGACATTGTTCTGCATTCTGTCCATCAATTGTTCTTTTTGCATTTGTCACCCCAAGTGGGACAGGTATGCTCAGACTTGAGTCCATTGCTCTCCATGCCACTGGAGTCAAGCTATCCTGGGTGATGAGGGCTGAAAGCCTGAAACGGTGCTAGGATGCTTGTTTTAAGACCAGGGAGGACCTGGCCTGGCAGTTCGGGCTCGACTGTTCCTATTGGGCGCAGCATCAAGACTGATTTGCACGTGGCTGGGTCCAAATTAGAATGGCATGGTGAGAAAAATAACTATGGATTTAGACTCATATCTCTGCACTGGGGTGTGTGTATGACATTGTTGCGCATTCTGTCCATCCACTGTTCTTTTTGCATTTGTCACCCCGAGTGGGACGGGAATGCTCAGACGTGAGTCCCGTACTCTCCATGCCACTGGAGTCAAGCTTTCCCGGCTGATAAGGGCTTAATGCCCGAAACTGGTTTTAGGATGCTTATTTCCAGTCCAAGGAAGACCTGGCCTGGCAATACAGGTTGGACTGTTGCGATTGGGCGCAGCGTCAAGACTGATTTGCACATGGCTGGGTCCAAACTGGAATGGCATGGTGGGCAAAATAACGATGGATTTAGGCCCAGATCTCTGCACTGGGGTGAATGTATGACATTGTTTTGCATTCTGCTCATCAATTATTCTGTTTGCATTAGTCACCCCGAGTGGGACGGGTTTACTCAGACGTGAGTACCATGCTCTCCATGCCACTGGAGTCAAGCGATCCTGGTTGATGAGGGCTGAAAGCCCAAAACTGGTCTTAGGATGCTTATTTCCAGTCCAGGGAGGACCTGGCCTGGCAGTTCGGGCTGCACTGTACCGATTGAGCGCAGCGTCAAGACTGATTTGCACATGGGTGGGTCCAAACTGGAAAGGCATGGTGAGCAAAATAACGATGGATTTAGGCCCAGATCTCTGCATTGGGCTGAGTGTATGACATTGTTCTGCATTCTGTCCATCAATTGTTATTTTTGCATTTGTCACCCCTAGTGGCAAGGGTATGCTCAGACGTGTGTCCCGGGCTCTCCGTGCAACTGGAGTCAAGCTATCCTGGCTGGTCCTAGGATGCTTGTTTCGAGTCCAGGGAGGACCCTGCCAGCAGTTTGGGCTGTACAGTTCTGATTGGGCGCAGGATCAAGACTGATTTGCACATGGCTGGGTCCAAACTGGAATGGCATGGTGAGCAAAAGAACTATGGATATAGGCCCGGATCTCTGCACTGGGGTGAATGTATGACATTGTTCTGCATTCTGTCCATCAATTGTTCTTTTTGTATTTGTCACCTCGAGTGGGACAGGTATGCTCGGACATGAGTCCCGTGCTCTCCATGTTACTGGAGTTAAGCTATCTCGGCTGATGAGGGCTGAAAGCCCGAAACCAGTCCTTGGATGCTTGTTTCAGTCCAGGAAGGACCTGGCCTGGCAGTTCAGGCTGGACTGTTCCGATTGAGTGCAGCATCAAGACTGATTTGCACATGGCTGGGTCCAAACTAGAATGGCATGGTGAGCAAATTAACAATGGATTTCGGCCCAGATCTCTGCACTGGGATGAATGTATGACATTGTTCTGCATTCTGTCCATCAATTGTTCTTTTTGCATTTGTCACCCAGAGTGGAATGGGTATGCTCAGACGTGAGTCCTGTGCTCTCTATTCCACTGGAGTCAAGCTATCCTGGCTGATGAGGGCTTAAAGCCCGAAACCGGTCTTAGGATGCTTGTTTCCAGTCCAGGGAGTACCTGGCAAGGCAGTTCGGGCTGGACTGTTCCGATTGGGCGCGGCGTCAAGACCGATTTGCACATGGCTGGGTCCAGAATGGAATGGAATGGTGAGCAAAAAAACTATGGATTTAGGCCCAGATCTCAGCACTGGGGTGAATGTATGGTATTGTTCTGCATTCTGTCCATCAATTGTTCTTTTTGCATTTGTCAACCCGAGTGGGACGTGTATGCTCAGATGTGAGTCCCGTGCTCTCCATGCCACTGTAGTCAAGCTACCCTGGCTGATGTGGAATGAAAGCCCGAAACCGGTCCTAGGAGGCTTGTTTCCAGTCCAGGGAGGCCTGTCCATCAATTGTTCTTTACGCAAGTTTCACGCAACTCAGCATAGCCAAGTGTGTTGCTGCATTACATGAAATGATGATAAATATTGCCCAAGATTTATTATGTTTAAATCACTTTATTTCAGCAGCATGGGCCATAAAAGTTCAAACATCATATATACATAATAAGTAAAACATATTTAAAAATGTTCTCCAACAAGACAAGTGTTATGGTCACTGTCTCTTTAATAGAACACTGCCTGTCCTACATCATTGATGGAGTGTTTACATTCCTAAGACTGTGTCAGTTACTGAAGCTTGCTGTTGATGGTTGTATTAATAAACCAGCTCTTCCTACTAAACCTGCTTTAAGAGCTTTTATCAACAAGTTAAGAAATAAGCATAAACAATATAACAGTTATCTAATAAATACACAATAATTCATGAATAAATTCATTAACTGTCTAAAAAGAATAAAATATACACAGCGTTCTAACATAAAAGATAACATAAACGATAAAAAAATGTGTCAACATATCAGGCAGTTATCAGAACAATTAAACACATTTGGCTTGCTGATACACTTAGTCTAAGTCAAGTAAATAGGTGACAAATAACCCTACTCTGGAGCATGCATCTGGCACCCAGATATTTGGAGATGGAAATAGCTATTACTTGGCAGGAATCTGACCAGAGAATGCCAAAGGCACTTTGATGGGTACATACTCCTAGTAGCCTGCATACGGGTGCTTGCTGGGTGCGTCGTGGGGAAATATACACTTGGCACACAAACAAAACTTGGGGATTCTCTCTTCTGGGAAGTTGCAAATAGAGCAAAATGTGTCTGCAAACCCATCTAGAAGTAAACACTCTAAGAGGTGCCAATGGGAAACTGGAGATATAATGTACCATGCAATGGGTCCGACACAAAATCCCAGAATGGCTCAAACCCACAATTTGGCTTCATATCAATAAATTTACCAACCAATTTAAGGTTAAATGCTCTCCATGATTCCACAGCCACCACCAGTGTCCAGTAATGTTTTTTTCAGGAGGGCCTAGATGGAAACACAATGGTGGTTGGATTATCCCATTGATCAGGCAACCCTAGTGAATACCATGTTGGCTTCTTAATTCAAGAGCCAAGGAATTTTATTTTTTAGATCAACTTTCATACGTTTAGAAACTTTCCAGATGGTGGGCAAGTTTGAGAGTTTGGCAGCCCCATATAATGCTGAGCTCAAAGCCATAGCCTCATAGATTTTGAGTGCTGGTGAAATAGGTTTGGTATGGGACATAGAATGTTCCATAAGCATTGCACCAGAAATCTGCCTATGTTTAGTAGTTTAGTAGTTGTCTTATTGATGTGGAGGTGCCAGGACATACCCTTTCTGAATAAACCTCTAGATCGACCCTCTTGAGGGGGCTCCCCACGAGCATAGGCTGACCTTGAAACATTTATGCTGGTTAGAAATCATCACTTTAGTGTTGATCTCAAGCCTGAACCACACAAAACTCATTAAAACAAGTCAAAAGTTTCTAAAGACTGCACGGTGTCTTAGAGATGAACAAGGTACCATCCGCAAAGAGAAGCTTCGGCTTCCACTTGTGTTAAAAAATAAACAATGTTTATAATAAAAAGTGGAAACGAAGTAGGAGCCAAGACGCAGCCTTGGAAAACACCTTTATTAACATGTTTTTCGTCAACTGGGCCTGATCCACCTAGCGGATGCACGCATAATTATCCTTGTGCAAATGGATTAAGAGGGATAAAATACGAGGAGGCATTGACAAATCAGCCTGGATGATCCAAAGACCAGACCTGGGAATCAAATCACAAGTTGACTTCAAGTCAACAAAGGCAATACACAACAGCTGCCCTTGCCAATCAAAACAGTCCTCCAATAAATGAACACAAAACGAAAGACCTGATCAATGGTTGAGACCCTACAGCCAAAGGACTAAGACAGGGCCGGACTGGGAACCAAAACCAGCCCTGGCAAAGTGCGCGGCAGGCTCCCTGCTCCCCCCCCCCGGGGGGTGGGGGTACCACCGAGCACTTTGCCAGGGCGGGTTTTCTGCCGATTTTGTTACAGGGGCCGATATTGCAGCTATGCTGCAAAAATGGCCCTGTAACAAAAACGGCCCCCAGGGGCCAAAAACTGTTTGTGGGTGTGCAGTGTGCTACACATCGTTGTGCATGTGTGCCATTGTACCCATCTCCCCCTGCCCCCCCAGTCCCTGGTCGTTACTCACCCTGTTGATGTTTTGCCAGGTCCCATTGAGCTGTGTTCAGACTCCCAACTCCTTGCACCGTCTCCACACTGATGACTGTGGCCTTCATTTCCTCCAGCTCCTCCTATGGCGCAGGACTCCCACCTCCTCTCGCTGTTGCTGCCTTCCTGTTGTGCTTGGTTTGGCTTTTCACATCATGCCAGCGCCTCTTGGCCTCCTCCATTGACCTCCTTGACACTGCAACTGCAACTGCATTCACGTTTGTCAAATTGAAGATCAGTTGATGGTAGTGTTCTGTCACCTCAGTTACGCTGATCTGGTTTTCTGATCTGGTTTTCCTGTGGACTGCACCCCATCTTACTCTTCTCCTTAGCATTTCCCGACCCCGAGGTTCCTTGCTGGTGGTCTGTGGAGCTTGTGGGGTTCACTTTGGCCACTGCACTTGGTCCGGGTGCATCCATGGTGCTACTCACTTAATTTTTGTTCCTTTTGTTTTTGTCCTGCTTTTATTGTGCCTTTTCCAGCTTGAAGCGTGGGAATTGCAGGCCTGTTGATGGATTTTTATCGCGACTTTATCGCGTACATTTGACACGATATCGTGAGCCTATCGCATGGTACCATGGTGTTGAGAATACGACGTTAACACTGCGTTGATTTCCCGCGATAGATTGCAACGTGAAGAGTTGCGTTAGGCTAATTTTGCGATAATTATCACACGTTCCTCAGAATATCCCCCTCTATGTCCGCATCAGGTTGCTCTGTCTCCCTGCTTTCCCTTTCCCATGTCTATTGGCTTATTTCATTGTTTGCCCTGCTGATCTTACAAAGAGCTTTTTCCCCAGTCTCTCCCTCCCCCGAGAGACCTCTAGCAACCGGTTAAGGTACTGCACCTTTCTGTAGCAAAAACTTACTGGAGCTTCATTTCCTTTGAAGTGATTTGTCTTCATTGAAGTTTTCATTCAACAGAGAATGAGGCATTTGTGTGTCTCCCTTAAGCATTTGCCGCCAGGATACCGAAAACATAATATGCTGGTTTACATTGGAAATGTATAGTCCTGCTTTCTGGGCTACCCCTGCATTGATGTATGAACATCTTTAAACATGTACTTAATAAATCGGCATAATATTAATTTTAGTATGGGAAACCCTAAGTATTGCTAACCCTGGAACAGAGCCCCTGAAGATTCTCAAGGGTATTATATAAGTAAACTGTTTTAACAAATGTACCTGCAATGTTAATTAGCATAAGTAAATCAAAGAATAATTGCATCTTTAAAAAGTGAAGATGCTAAATACATTCTAATGAAGATGCTTCAAAACACGCTGTTTGTCTGCAAACCCATAATAGCATTAGATAGAGCCGTCAGTATTTTACAATGCACCAATTTCAGTATCAGCAGTTAGACCAGTTAAATCTAAAAACGCACCATTGGTCTTCAAAACATATACATTTACCTGAATATTTAAAAAAGAAAACATATTCAAGGAAAATTCATTTTGACTCGGGGGCCAGTGTTCAATTCAATAAATAACCATTATTATTAAAATTCAGGGCATTAACAAGGACTTCTGTAGCCCGGAGTATTAAATGGATTTGTGGGTGCAAAGCCCATAAATCACAAAATCGCATGCATTACGACCACAAAATCACAAGGCACACTGTAACGAAACGGCAAATAGCTATCAATATGCATTTTGCGGTTCTTTTCAATGGGGAGGGATAGTAGCAAAATATCATATCCAAAATAGTGCCCGACAGAAATATTGTTCTAAATATTGTTTACAAAATGATCACCCCATTGGATTTAATAATAGAAAAACAACACTGTAGTACTAAGAGTTTTACATGTTTCGAACCAATTGTAAAGTCATCTATGGGATCAACACAATCGTTAGGATCTCCTACGACAACACCTTCAGTAACAACAGAAACAACTTCCCCATCAGAAGAAGAGTCAGAATCAACAATGCAGACAGTGGGTTTTTTAAAACTTTTTTTTTCTTGCCCCTTTAGTTTGAGACAGACTTTAGCGAAATGTCCAACTTTCTTACAATAATTACAGGTGAAATTAGAAGCTGGACAATGTGAACCTTTAGGGTGAGATGCATTACCACATCTTATACAAATATTTTCATCTAAGGTATTAGGCTTGGAAGAATTAAATTACTTCCCAGGATTGTTATAAGTACCCTTAACAAATTTCTAAGATGAGTTAGAGGAATTGAGATTGATAGCATTTACAGATTCAATAACCTTTTCCTCCAATTCCTTTAAAGAAACCAATGAAATCTCGATACTCTTAGCTATTTTTATGGTTTCATCCAATGAAGGATCACCCAAGGAAAGTAACTTTTGTCTTATGCTTTTTTCTCTACAATGACATGCAAATTGGTCTCTGATAAGTTGGTCAGAAAAATTTTCAAATCTACAATCCCCAGCAAGTTTCCTCAAGGAAGATATATAGGAATCAACATCTTCACTGTCAAGCTGTTTCCTCTTAAAAAATTTATATCTAAGGACCATGAGGCTAGGCTGCTTGTCAAAACGTAATTTAAGTTTTTGCACAGTCTCTAGGTAAACATCATTCAAGGGAGGATCCTCTACAGGAAGATCAGGAAGATGTTTAAACACTGATCTTCCTTCAAATCCCAATGAATGTAGCAATAAACATTTTTTTCTGTCTGCGGCAAACCTAGATGCACCTATGGCCCCTAAATATGTTTCAAAGGCATCATGCCATACTTCCCACCTAATGGTAGGTTCACCAGGGGTGTCTAAAAAGGATGGAGGAGGATTGACTGACTGCAAAGTACACATTTTCAATAAGAGTTAATATAAACTAAAAAGAAATTGAATTGGTGTAAATACTTATACAGTATTGAAAAGTTAAAAATATTGAAATAAGTAGCCAACTGGTATAATTATGAGAAATGTCAAATTATGAATTAAAAGCTGTGTGCATCAGTGTGCACAAAATAACACAAATACATCTGTATGAATATCCTTGTAAATAGGTGTCAGTGTTGTGTAATTTAACAGCACGTCGAGTAACTTGAAGATTGTCAATAGATTAAGCTGTGTGCATCAGCGCACTCAGTAATTGTATGAATTGCCAAAATAAAGCTGTGCGCGTCAGCGCACTCGGTATTTGTGAATTACAAAATTAAAGCTGTGCGCATCAGTGCACTAGATAATCGTGAATTCCCAAACTTGAACAGAAAACAAGCTGTGCGCATCAGCGCACTGAAATAACTCCGAAGGTTGCTAGGCAATTGACTTGTGGAAGCGTGATGACGGACCACAGAGTAGGAACGTCTGGCGTCAGCAGGAGAAAAAAAACACTGCGTGGTCGAGTGTTGAAGATGGCAGACATTCCTCGTGGCAAGAGAACGTAGGAACTCGAGCGATTGAAAAATGCAAGTACAGTTGAAATATGTCGAGTGTGAACAGGACAGTATTTTAAGCCCAAAACGAGATAAAGCAGGCAAAATGAAGCGATTGTATTTAATAATATGCGGCACTTGTAGAAAGGTACAGCAGTTTAAGAAAAACGTTTTTGTTTTAAAAGCTTGGTAGACACTGAGTTAATTGCGATTAACGTAATGAGTCAATTTGAATCGCTTAGTAAAGTACATGAATTAACATGCAACAGTGCCACCTTGTGGTTGGAAAGGGAAAAGAAAATGTTTTCCAAAAGAACCAGAGTCATACGTAGGCACGGAGAAAAATAAATAATTTGTTTGTAGTTCAAAAACACAGCAGTAGGGACAAGCGAAGGGGAAAAAATGAAATAATCACGCCCTACCGTGGTAGCTGTAGTTTTTTAGATGAAAGTCAAGCCAAGGAAGGTCGAATTAGACTCTGTAGATGGATCCCAAACCACTCAATCTTGATAGAAGAAGGCAGAAATCGCTTTTTGAAGAGGTAGTTGCACAAGTGGGTTCTCCATGTAACAATCATCGCCATAAAATTGTAGTAATTCAGAAGATACAAATGATGATGTCTTGAGTATATTTATTCAGTTACATGGAGAGAGAGCCAGTATAGAAATCAGCTGGCTCTAACAGATATCCTGGGGTGGTTCCACCAGGGTTTATTTAAAATGATTTTGAGACCTGGTGCTAAAGAACAAATTCTCGTTGTTTGTCCTGATGAAGTTTTATCTCTACAAAAAGTGTTCCCATCGGTTTTTGGTGGGGAGTTTGGAAAAATAAAGGGATTCAAGCACAAAATTATTGTCAAAGATGGTTCACTGCCAATTAAACATAAACTAAGGGGTGTACCTTACAGTGTCAGGGAAGATTTAGATAAAGAATTACAAAGGCTCTGTGAGAAAGGTATCATTGAGCCTACGGAGTCATCTCTTTGGCTTAGTCCTTTGGTCGTAGCCAGGAAAAGGGACGGGAAACTTCGTGTGTGTGTAGATTTAAGGTCACTGAACAAGGAGATTTGGGTCGACTCACATCCCTTGCCAAAAATCCAAGATCTCTTTGCTTCTACAAAGGGCGCTAACATTTTTACTAAGCTTGATCTGGCTAGTGCCTATCACCAGATCGAGCTGCACCCAGAGTCACGTCATCTTACAGCCTTTGTCTCTCCCCTGGGAACGTTTCAGTATCGACGTATGCCATTTGGATTAGCATCCGCTGCGTCGGTATTTCAGCGTGTAATGTCCAACATTCTCAGTGGTGTAGATGGGGTTCTGGTTTTTCAGGATGACGTACTTATATTTGCAAAGGATTCTGCGTCACATGATTTGATTTTGCATAAAGTTTTGAGTCTTTTTCGAGAACATGGGGTTGTTCTTAAGTTAGAAAAGTGTAAATTCAGTTGTACAGAAGTAGAATATTTAGGGCATATTCTCACCCAAGATGGAATAAAGCCTAGACCAGGTCTCTTGGAGGCTATATCTAATGCTGCTACTCCCACAGACAAAACAGGTGTGAAGTCTCTCTTGGGTCTCTGTGAATACTATTCGAGATTCATACCACATTATGCCACCATTGTCCGGCCTATCAGCAATTAGTTAAAGAAGGGAATCAAATTTGTATGGTGTGATGAATGTGTTTCTGCTTTTAAGAGAGTCAAAGACAGTCTGAGTGCCAGTTCTATCTTGAAGCCTTTTGATCCTAGTTTACCGTGCTGTTTGACGGTTGATGCCAGTCAGGTGGGTTTGGGTGCCACCTTGACCCAGGTAGAGTGTGGTGTTGAGAGAACTATTGGCTTTGCCTCTAGAGTTTTGCGTGCACCTGAATTGCAATATTCGGTTATAGAAAAGGAACTTTTGGCTTGTGCTTGGGCCATTGATAAGTTTCGTTCTTATGTATGGGGTAAGCGATTTTTATTACAGACAGATCACAAGCCTCTTATAAACATCTTGAGTGGGACTATAACAAAGTGTTCTACCCCCAGGATCATGCGCATGGTAAGCAGGTTGTTGCAATATCATTTTGATGTTAAGCATATCCCTGGTGGCAAGAATGGAAGGGCAGATTTCTTTTCACGGTTTCCTGGTTCAAACTCACTTGATGACGATATTTCATTTGCTGATCTTATCAATGAGGGTTGCGAGGACTGTCTTGTTGCCAGTGTTGACATCCCTGAACTTAAATTCTGTTCTGAGGAGGAGTGGATGCAAGCTTTTGCTAATGACTCTGTCCTTCAGGAAGTTTGCAATTTTATTAGGTCTGGGTGACCTAGAGAGAAAGTCCTTTCTCTTTCCCTTCAACCCTTTTCTAAGGTCGAAGATGAGTTGTCTGTGGAAGATGATATTCTTTTACGCAATGACAAAATAATTCCACCGCAGGTCTTCAGGAATGGTATTATAGTCAGAGCTCATGAGGGACACTTAGGGTGTTCATTTACTAAACGTCGCATTCGTGATACCTTTTGGTGGCCAGGTATGGATGCTGAGGTCGATGAGTTTGTTTTAGATTGTACTATCTGCAAATCTTCAGACAAATCTCTTAAAACTTGTGTTCCTCCACTAATTCCAGTGGAATGTCCAGATCATCCTTGTCAAAAGGTAGGAGTTGATGTGATGGGGCCCTATATGACTCTCAGTGGAGGTGCTAGGTTTATTTTAGTGATGATTGACTATGCGTCAAAATGGCCAGAATTCAAGTTAGTCAAGGATGTGGATTCGAAAGTAGTTATTGGTTTCTTGAGTGATGTGTGGAGCAGAGAAGGTTTTCCGGAAATTCCTGTTTCCGATAATGGGAAACAGTTTGTCTCTAAGGAATTGGAAGATTTTTTGTCCATTTCTGGGGTCAAACATAGTAAGAGTTCCTTATATTATCCTCAAGGAAATGGTCTTGTGGAGAGGATGAATAGGGTTGTTGGTGATTGCGTGAGATGGGCAAAGGAAAAGAACTGTGATGTTGTCAAATCTCTTAGAAGCATGTTTTGGTTTTACAGGACCACTCCCCATTCCTCCACTAAAGTCTCCCCTTTTGAATTAATGAGGGGAAGGAAACCGAACACTTCTTTTTGTCCAGGTTGGATGTCGAAGTGGGTTAAAAATGAATCTGATGTGGAAAAGTTGATGTCTTTTGCTAAAGAAAGTGCAACCATTACTCAAGAGAAACAGAAAACAACCTTTGACATAAAAAAAGGCGCTAAATTGTGCACTTTGAATGTTGGAGATTGTGTCAGGATTAGGAAATCCACTCATGTTAATAAAGGGGAGAGTAAATTTGGTCCTCCCGTCAAGGTTCTCAAGATTAGTGGTAATGTTGTTAAAGTTGAAGGTGAATTTTAGTGGAACTTGAGTAAGGTTGCCAAGGTTAATTGTTCCAGCCGGAAGCAATCTGATAAGAGTAATTATCAGACTGTTTCTAATACTGTTCGTAGGAAGAGTTCTCGTCCTATCGTTAAACCTATTAGATATAGAGAATGAATTTATGTTGTGGATGATTGGGGTGGGTTCACTCTTTTGTTTATGTTATGAACTCAGTAGTTTTCTGTAATAGTTTTTTTTTTGTTTTTTTTATTGAGAAGGGAAGGTAATGTAGTAAGCTTCCCCTTTAATTCTAGTCATGTTGATTGTAGAATGTTTCTAACTGTGCTTAGTTACCTAAGAATGTCCTGTAAGCATTCTTGAGTTGATGTCTGTTAGAGCCAGCTGATTCCTATACTGGCTCTCTCTCCATGTAACTGAATAAATATACTCAAGACATCATCATGTGTATCTTCTGAATTACTACAGACACCCAATGGGATATTCTTCCAAACACTATTTAGGGCACAGTATTTCAGTCAGCTGATTTGAAATTCTGAAAAGCTGATTTGGAGGCTAGGGAAGTAAAAGGCATGGCTTCGGCATCTCAATGAACTGCATCAATGATTCAAAAACCAACATTTTAGAAACAAATCAATGAGTTGGGCCAGCAAGGGGAGGCAAAGGCAGTCCTTCAGGATAGGGGTGAAGTGAACATAATTCTGGAAGAGGCAGGCTGTGGCGTGTAGGGTGGTGGTGCCCTTAAGGTGTGTCAGTGTGGAGTTTGGGGGACCATGGAGCAGGGAGTTACTGTTAACCTGATGCAAGATTACAAGGGCTTGAACAGTGACTCTAAAGCTGCTACCAGGCCATCTTTTTTGTTTTTTGCATTCCTGGTTTGTGTTTGCAGCCCATTTGGACGGATTTCCAAATACAATCCTGTCACAATTATTTAAGCTGGGCTGTATTCAGTGAATCATACTAAATGGTCATGTTGTGCTGCAAAAAGTTTGTATTTTTTGCTGCAATGAGAAATGAACGATAAGTCGTAAAGCAGTCACTGCTTTGCGACCCACCCTGTGGTTAATTGCACCTTTAGGGGCATATTTACAATAACTGGCGCATCCCTGCAAATCAGCAGGGATGCGCCAGTTATTGTGCGCCCCAGCTCCGCCATCATGGATGCAACGCATTTGTAATGCGGCGCACCATGGTGCAAAAATGCATCTGTGCCGTAAAAGTGACGCATTGCTGGAGTTGCGTCGCAAGCGCGACGCAGCTCCAGCAATGCTCTGGGGGCCCTATCTAGTTAATGCTGCGTCAATCCTTACGCCTGCTTCAGGCAGGCGCAGGGTTTTGACGCAGCATGGGCCTAAAAGTGACTGAGTGAAATCTTGTAGATTTCACTCAGCCACTTTTAGGAGGCGTTCCTGCACCGGAACGCCCCCCCCCTGCACAGGAACGCCTACATGTGGCGCAGGGCATTACAACGTGACGCATCTCCCAGATGCGTCACGTTGTAAGTACCCCAGCACAATGGAGCAGGATTTGCGCCGCCGCTGTGTCACAAAAGTGACGCAACGGTGGCGTAAATGAGGCGCAAGGGGCTTGTAAATCTGCCCCCTGATGCCTTCACTTACTATGATGCAGGTCCAGTGCAGTATCATACAAATGTGGGTGGTGCTTAACTGCCTTCCAAATTACTTAGCTCATTTTTCTTGCTTCTATCACAGTAAATAAATAACAATGTGATCCATGGCTCAAAGAAACATTCAAAGAGCAGCCTGAATTAAAAAAACAGTGCAGCACAATGGGGATCTTTATGACATATATTGGCACAACTAATGTTAATCAAAACCTACACCAGACACTTAGGCCATGATTATGACCTATGCAGGGTAAACTTAGTGCATGATTTTATGCATTCATTTTGCACCTCCTGACAATAAGTTGTCTGGTTTTACCTCGTCCTGTTGTGTGGGTGGCAGAACCAAAAACGATTTTTCTAACCGAGAAAAACGCAGGAAGAATCGAATCAAACTTTGGCTGCAGTAGCAGCCAACTTTCATTCAGTTTTTTTAACAGGTGGCGTATACAATGCTTCCCCTTTTCAAAACAAAACTTCCTTTACCTCCCCTTCTTCCCCCACTCTCTTCCTTTACCCTCCACTCACTGCACCGACCCCCGCATATATTTATCACCTGCTCAGGGCAGGTGCTAAATTTGTACGGAACAACCCAAAGGAATGGTGAATTGTGTGCGCTTCTCTGGCCAGAAAACGCATCCCCACATGATAATTCCACATTTATGAGGTTATACTCAAAATACCTCAGTACTTACCAAGTGGTACATTGCTCCAGTACTGTGCAACTAATAATTAGGGCTGAATGGGTCCTCTCATCTTGTCCATAATTTTACCATAATTTAGGAGAAAGAAATCATATACATGCTTAAAGAGAACACTGTCTAGTATATCTTTGTATTGGATAATTTCTGCAACTGTAACATGTTTGAAAACACAGAATTCTGAAAGATTATCTCGGTTTTATCAGAATTACATTTGTAACAAGACATAGACACAAATCTGTATTCAATGAACCAAAAGGTTATTTTTACATTTTCGTGTTCAGCAGCTAGTATTCCCCGTCATCTACATTCAATCTGATATTTAAAGGATGTTCGGGAGTGTAAGCCCTATTGTATTATCCTTTCTAATAGCTGTTCCTAGGGGTTCAGGTGTGAAAGTGAGAGGTGGCAATGGGTTCCACTCTCTGATGACAAGGATAACACCATTAACAACAAGGTTAACAAGCAAGGACTATTGCAGGTTGAGTGATGGTATGGGAAATTGAATGGCACTACAGTGCAGCTCTTTACAAACGTTCCCAGTTCATCAGCTTAAGCTATTTTATCTGAAGCAATCTAGCAATTAGCCCCCAAACCTGTATTACCTACAGGTGCAAGAAAATTCGTCAAGAAAGATTGAGTTCCTTCTTAATTGACAACCATGGATAAGTCATGTTTGATCCTGCCAAGGCAGACTTCCTCAATTCCCGTTTGTCCGTCTATTACAACTTCAGTAACGACCTATATATATGCTTGGATCAAATCTGCAGTCAATTTTAAAGTCCTTATAAAACCCCCTTCCCAATTTATTGTGCCCGTATGATTAACTTGTAGGGAAGGCAGTTATTTCTTACTTATATCAGGGCCATCGAATTTTGGACCAGTGATTGACCTGCACAATTTTCCAGGTACTCGTTTTCTATTCCATCAAAACTGTATTACTGAATTAAATTTGTTTTATGATTGCAGGCAGGGTTTTTATTATGCAATTGAGAATAAGCCCTAAGCACTATTGTAGACATTTCTTCAGAATCTGTAAGGAATTTGTTGAATCTGGGTTTATAATCTTATTTGTGGTATTTCTGGCTACGTGTTCCTTGCTCTGATATATATTGAGTTTATCAAACAAGTTGCCCGCCTCGTATGAGTGCTGATTGTACATATAGCAAAGTGGCAACGTATAATCTCAGGTACTGTGTTCGCAATGAATCATCATAATATGTGGTAAATAGCATGTGTGTATTGGTTACTCAAAGTGCAAATTAAATTACTGAATTTATTGTAGCGTTTTTATTCAAAGCTTGTAAGAATCAGTGCAATATAAGGGAAAACCTCAATGGCAATTTATAACATGGAATCAAATCTGTTTAGTTGTTAGAAGAAGATGTTCATTCAGCAATTCTTTAAATTGTATAATATACAAGTGCATCCCATAACCTAATGGACAGAGAAAGTTCATTGTGCGAACCAGTATAATGAGAAGAGGCAGTTCAAAGAGATAAAACATGAAACCTAAAATGCATCTGCCTATAAGCCCAGGGGTAGTCGATCCCATTTCCTAAAAACAGCTAGGGATTCTTGAAATAATGTCTCATAATTTAGACTCACCATATCCCCAAAGGTGGGAGTAATCCGGACCACTATCCCATGTAACATATTGAAAGTCTGGGGCCTCCAGAATTAAGGTTGTAAAGACCTGTGTTTTGTCAATATTCAGCTTATAGACAGAGTCCTATCCGAACTGACTAACAATACTTTCAATATTAGGAAGGTTTTTTTTAATTCAAATGACTTTATTAAGAAGAATGTGAAGTTACTTACAGATAACATGCAGTGTAAATTATACATCTTTACATTGCAAGCTCATTACATACAGAATAAAGGAATCAGCCTAATAAAATTAGAGTAAAATAGAATAATGCGTAATAGATGAAATATACATAGCAAATAGGTACAAAATAAAAACTTATTGAACCATTAGGGAATCTAGGGAGGTTTAGGAACCTCCTGTTGAGAGGGTTGTGGCAATGAACAATGTTTAGCACTTTTATTAATAAAGAATGTGACAGGCAACCATAAGTCAGCACGTTTGACTGCCATGCAAGGAGGATATACAAAAGACGTGTCTAACCTGTGATTATGGCAAACAGTGTACCACCAAGCCCTAAAAGAAATCTTTGATGAATCTTTCTAATTGACAGTGATCTGTTGAAAGGCAACCACTAATAACAGGTCAATAATCTTGACATTGAGAAGAGTGTTCTCTTTAGGAAGGCTTTACGGGGATGACGTTTTGGGTGGCGATGTTGGCAGAATATGCAGGAACTTTGGCATTACATTTATTAAGCTTCAATGTAGATATACAGTCTGCAGATTTTAGCTTTTGGATGTGTGGTTATAAGTGGACGAGAAAATCAGCAGGGACGGAGGACAGCCCTGTCTTTGTACCCCTATTGACTCTAAACTTATCAGACACATCACCCATAGAAACAATTCAAGCCATCAGTGTGATAGAGAGGCTTAACTGGGGTTGCAAAATTTGACGCAACCCCACCTGGGTCATAACTGATCTCTAGAAGGTCAAGGAGACCCTGTCAAATGCTTTCTCAGAATCCAGCAAGACCACCTGGTCGGCGTACAGAATTCTTCCACTACCTTCAAGGCTGATATAGCTAGATTATTATAGGTGGAAGTATCTCAAGTGGGGATGATACCCTGCTGAATAAGATCAATTAAGGTAGAAATAATAGGTGACAACCAATTAGCAAGCACCAGTGTGTATATCTTGGCATCCGAGTTCATTATTGAAATGGGTCTATACGAGCTTTATTAAGGAGCTCTTTTCCTTTTTAAAAAAAACAATGTACTATGCACTCCCCCTCCTCCCACCCCCCCACCCCCGCCCATGATGCAGGCACTCAAGATAGAAAGGAAGAAGAGTTAACTAGTTCCACTATCTAGGAATGACAATATCTGAAAAGGATTTACAAAACTCGGTTGGAATGGAATCTGGGATAGGTGCTTTGCCAGATGCCAAGTGAAATGAAGCTTTCCTAATCTCAGTTAGTGTGGTTGGTGTGTCCAATGCCTTCCGCTAGGCAGTTGTCAGCATAGACAGACTCACTGGCCGCAAGTACTCAGTCACCCATCTAGCAAGGTCAGTACACTTTCAGAATATAGACCTGCAAAGAATTCATTAAAACTGCTGGTATCTTTGCATTGCCAGACACAATCTGGCACAACGGTTTCCTGATGCTAGAGATAACATCCTTTAAAGTTACGATCGCTGATCTGGTAACCCAGTAGACGCCCTATTTCTTCACTATTCTCAAAACAACATTCCTGCCTGGATGGTCATTTTTTAAAAGCCCTTTAATAGATCCTTTTCTGAATCAAATCAATTCGAGACGTCATACCATGCAAAGCTAAATACATTGTGAAGCCCAGCTCTAAACCAGACAGGCCTGCCACACATCCTGAAGAGCATATGAGTTCATTTATTAGCACAGACCATGAATTCCTCATACAACTCTGGGTCGACTTTATCAGTGAAGTGGAGTCTAACCCAGGCTTGAGTGTCGTATTGAAGTCCCCACAGACAATTGTATGGTCATTCATTTTGTTAACTCTAAAAGAATAAAAATAAAAATTGAGGGATTGTCTATGTTAGAAGCATTAAGTCCACAAATAGTAAATTGAAGATTAGCCTCCAAAATATGAGCAATAAGCCAACTGCCCCCATTTGTCAATTTTGTCTTTAGAGGCCGACCTAATTACTAGGAGTGCCAACCTATCTGTGTGCCAGTATCGTATAGCCCAGACTGTCAAGTTCTTGGGCCTCCTGCAAGAGTAAATAAGTATCATGTAAATGCAAAAGCTGTGGCTTGAGTGTAATTAACTTTTCCTTATGTGCATTTCCTGACTATCAAAGCAACTATTATCTGCCTTTACTGAGAATCAGGTCTCTACATATGACAAAATGTTTACTACACACATTTAATACTTTTTCAATTTTCTGGTATTTGACAAACCCTTTTTAAAATTTACTCAGTGACAAGAACACCCCCCCTTGAGAAAACCCTCAACTCGTGACCTCCCCACTCCCAAACAAACCCCCAGTATGAGCCCTCCAAAAAACCCTATCCTATTCCCATCAGAAACCACACTACTTCAACCATAACCCGACACTGTGCCATTCACGGTGTCCTGAGAAATGATGTAACTTGCAATGTGATAAGTGTTGTTATAATTTCCGATGGTATCAGTGATGCAGTATGAAAGGGTATAAGCAGTGCATGGAAAAAGGCACACGTTGAGTTAATGTAGTGTGGCTACTGTGTTCATTACACAGTGTATGCAGTTGTATGAGTAATAATAATTAGGTAGAAGTATAATTTTAGAATTTGTAATGTTTTAAGTAGTCTAATTTTGGTTTATATAAAAAGAATAAATGAAGTAAAATTAATTTAGAGGAGGTGCCTAAATTCTAAACTTAACTTTTAACTTTTGAATTAGTAATATCTGGGTAGTTTAAGTTTTGTTTACATGTAAAGAATAAATAAAGTTTGCCCAACTATAACCAAGTTTTAAACTTCTCTTTTTCATCGAATTTCACAGCTTTTTATTTTCTAAAAGTGTTTCTAATCGTTGACTGTACTGTCATTGAGTGCAGTGTTGTTAAGTGGAGTGTTATAGAGTACAGTGGAGTACAGTGTCGTCCAAGGTATTGTCATACAGTGAAATGAAGTGTTGTAGAATGGAGTAAAGTGGAGTGGCATCATGTGGAGTGGCATAGAGGGAAATAGCGTAGACAGGAGTGGCATAGAGAGGCACAGAGTGAAGAGGCATACAGCAGTCTAGAATACAGTGGAGTGGAGTGGCATAGAGTGGAGTGGTGTAGAATGGAGTGGTGCACAGTGAAGTGCAGTAAAGTGGAGTGGTGTAGAGTCGAAATAGCAAAGAGTTGCATGGCATGGAGTGGAGTGATGTTGAGTTGAGTGGCACAGAGTGGGGTGGTATACAGTGGAGTTGTTTAGGATAGAGTAACATAGAATGGAATGGCATAGAGTAATGTACTGCGGAGTGGAGTGGAGTGACGTAGAGTGGTGTAGAGTCAACTGGCATAGAATGGAAAAGGGTAGAGTGTAATGGCATAGACTGCAGTTGTGCAGAGTGCAGTAACATACATTAGACTTGCGTAAAGTGAAGTTACATAGAGAAGAATAGCTTAAAGTGGAGTGTCGTAGAGTGGGGTAGAGTCAAGTGGCATAGAGTGGAATAGCGTACAGTGGAGTGGCGTAAAGTCAAATGGCATACAGTGGAGTAACGTAGAATGGAGTGGCATAAAGTCAAGTGGCATACAGTGGAGTTACGTAGAGTGGAGCGGCATCGAGTGGACTAAAGAAGAGTGAAGTAGCGAAAACTGGAATGGCCTATATTGGAGTGGGGTAGAGTGGAATTACATAGAGTGGATTGGCTTAGAGGGAAGTGGTGCAGAGTGAAGTGGCATGGAGTTGAGTGGCATAGAGTGGGGTGACACACAGTGGAGTCGTCAGTATAACCATAGCAGCAAATGGGAACCACAGCACTCTAGCCTCCCCAGATTTGGACATTCTGTGGTGGCATAAAAACAGCAGTTATGATTTAACAAATCTCAAATGCATATCGTGTCCCCAGGGTACCTGCAGGTTTAAAAACCTGGAACATTGCCACATAGATATCAAACTATAAAGTGCATAGCGCATGACAAGGTCCTGGGTACAACCAACTTCTCTCCTGACTATGATCTGCTTGTGTCTGTCTAGGGGCCTGGGACAGTGTTCGACCAAAATAAATTACTGAACTGCAGAGGCAAAAACATGATGAAAGGACACGGGTTAAGACCATTCAAACCAATAATAGTAACAGTTAATGTACAAAGGGCTTAAGCCTTGTCATGTTAAAACATCAGAGGGATCCCTTTCCCCTGTCATAACATGGGCACATGATAATTAAGCTATAAATTGACTAGGTACAAAAAACAACCATTGCGGTGCCCCCATGGATCTTGGGACCTATACAGACAGGATAGGGGGACATGTTCCCCAAGCTCACCAGCCTCTTGCACCTTAGCAGCCCATCACTCAGGAGACTGCTATGCCCAGATGTGCAAGGCTGTTAGCGTCCTTCCTGGATTAAGGTATAAAGTCAATCATAGTAGCAAGGTTTTTAATGGTATTACAAGTATTCGCTACCGTCTCCGGGCTCACCCATAGCAATCTAGAGCATAAATCCACTGCAACCAAAATCAATTTGTAAAGATTGTCATTCTCTAAAGGACCCAAATGATCTATGTACCAACGCTCACAAGGTTTGTTTGATACCATCAATGGTTGCTCTCCTGGTCTTCTCACTGTAGAACGTCTAGATTCTTTCACTAAGCCAGCCGACCAATTTCATTGTTGTAACAAGGAATGGTAGCATTTAAGCATGTGCAGAGGCTATTCCCTCATGGGCTGCTTTTATCAAGCCTAATCTGGAACGTTTATTAGGAATTGTCTTACTTACCACTTCTAGTATACAAACCCTGGGGATATTGTCAGAACTGACATTGAAGGTGTATTTGCATGAATACCACGCTCAAGGATCTTTCAGTCTATATGAGGCTTTGATTGCTTTTAAATGTCTTTATGAATTCTTGTCTGTGATTTGGTTACTGCAGCAACTGATATAATTTCAACCACTGCGGTAGATGTTGTATCAGCAATCTGGTTGCCAAAGGCATGTCGGCCCTGGCATTGATGGCTTAATGTGTGTATCAAAAGCACTAATGGAAGAACATGTTTCAATGCCGCCACCTGCCCCCACAGTATTTTGCTCTGAAAAGGCATGCCCTTTGAATCCTTAAATCCATTTAACAGCCAATGTAGCAGGTCAATGATATAAGCCTGAACACAATAAGATGAATCTGAAACTATAAGTGTGTCAACTCATGGTTCTGTCTTCTCTAAAGCAAGCACTGATGCTTTGAGTTCTGCTATCTGGGCTGTACAATCCTCCAAGTTTGTGGTTAAGGTTTTTTGAGGCACAAATTCTCCATTCACAAAAATACCACTGACAGCAGCGCAACCCAAAGAATAGCTATGCCTGGTACCTATAGCTGGCTGTACAGATCCATCAGTATAGAACACAATATATTATTGTTCTAAATGCAAAATCTGTGTCAAAATTGGTTACTTTTCCTCATAATCCTAAAATTCCTGCATCCTTAATTGAAGGAACAAATTCAAACTGCACATCTTCAGTATTCAACGAGAAAACCCATTGACTCAATCTAAGATGCAGGGCCCATATAGAACCCCCTTCCCAATTGATTGTGCCCGTATGATTAACTTGTAGGGAAGGCAGTTATTTCTTACTTATATCACGGCCATCGAATGTTGGACCAGTGATTGACCTACACAATTTTCCAGGCACTCATTTTCTATTCATTCAAAACTCTATTACTGCATTACATTTGTTTTATGATTGCAGGCAGGGTTTTTATTATGCAATTGAGAATAAGCCCTAAGCACTATTGTAGACATTTCTTCAGAATCTGTAATGAATTTGTTAAATCTGGGTTTATAATCTTATTTTGCGGAGGCCCACGTTAATCTGGCCCTTACAGACCATCTTACTTGGGCCAATGTCCTGGACCCCACGCAGAACGGCTTCCATGTTGGCCACAGCACGGAGACAGCCCTTCTCGCCATGGTGGAGCATTTGCGTGCGGTGTTGGATGTGGGTCAGACGGCGGCGCTTGTATTATTAGACCTTAGCGCCGCCTTTGACACCGTCTCTCACCGCATTCTGCTGCACCGCCTGGAGGAGATTGGCATTGGTGGGCTTGCTCTGCAGTGGTTCCGCTCCTTCCTCGACAATCGCTCTTTTTGCGTGGCCATCCCACCTCACCAGTCCAAATTCCATCCTCTGGCCATGGGGGTTCCGCAGGGATCCTCGCTGAGTCTCACGTTATTCAATCTATACGTGAGACCGCTGGCTGATGTCGTCAAGCAGTGGGGCATGACTATGGTCTCATATGCCGACGACACTCAGCTAGCGGTTACTATCAGTGGGGATGCGGAGCGGGATGCCCCTAGGTTTCAGAGTGGACTGAGGGCGGTGGCCAGCTGGATGACTGCCAACTGTCTCCAGCTTAACGCAAAGAAGACTGAAATCATGATTGTCGGTAAGAGAGCGGAGCTCTGGGGGGACAGGTGGTGGCCTTCTGAACTGGGGCCGTCTCCGACTCCGGTTTCGGAATTAAGAAACCTGGGAGTCTGGCTGGACTCTAGCCTCAACTTTGCTGGCCACACAAAGAAAACTGCGGCCTGCTGCTTTGGTGTTCTTCGGGGCTTAAGACCTGTCCTCAAATTCTTTGATGCCCCGACCAGGCAGCTGGTGATTCAGGCGACGGTGATGTCCCGGCTCGACTACGCCAGCTCTCTCCTGGTGGGGCTAACCAGGCAGAAATCACTCGCCTGCAGCGCGTCCAAAATGCTGCAGCCAGAGCGATAGTTGGCTTGCCCAGGTTTTGCCCCGTCTCTAACACCCTACGATCCTTGCACTGGCTGCCGGTGAAGATGAGAATTCATTTCAAGGTCTTATGTCTGGCTTTCAAAATCTTGAAAGGTTCTGCTCCCCAGATCCTGACCAACCTCTTATCTTTGTATGTTCCGACACGCTCTCTCCGATCCTTGGGCCAGGCTCTCGCCGTGGTCCCCCGGTTCAAGCTTTGCCGAGCTGGGTGCCGATCGTTTCGAGTGAGAGCTGCGGCTATCTGGAATTCTCTTCCGGTAGAGATCCGTTTGTTGGAGGACCTCCTGTTGTTCCGTAAGGCCATTAAAACCTTCCTATTTTAAATTTTGCCCCGCAGTTGTTCCTTTTTTCTGTCTTTGCTTTTAGCGGTGTTGTGTTCTACCTTGTCTTGCGCCAGGACGCTCCTTTGCTGGAGTAGCTGTGCGCATGATAAATGCCCATAACATAACATAACATTTGTGGTATTTCTGGCTACGTGTTCCTTGCTCTGATATATATTGAGTTTATCAAACAAGTTGCCTTCTTCGTATGAGTGATGATTGTACATATAGCAAAAGTGGCAACATATAATCTCAGGTACTGTGTTCGCAATGAATCATCATAATATGTGGTAAATAGCATGTGTGTATTGGTTACTCAAAGTGCAAATTAAATTACTGAATTTATTGTAGCGTTTTTATTCAAAGCTTGTAAGAATCAGTGCAATAAAAAGAGAAAACCTCAATGGCAATTTAAAACATGGAATCAAATCTGTTTAGTTGTTAGAAGAAGATGTTCATTCAGCAATTCCTTAAATTGTATAATATACAAGTGCATCCCATAACCTAATGGACAGAGAAAGTTGAATTGTGCGAACCAGTATAATGAGAAGAGGCAGTTCAAAGAGATAAAATATGAAACCTAAAATGCATCTGCCTATAAGCCCAGGGGTAGTCGATCCCATTTCCTAAAAACAGCTAGGGATTCTTGAAATAATGTCTCATAATTTAGACTCACCATATCCCAAATGGTGGGAGTAATCCAGACCACTAAGCTTGCATCCCATGTAACATATTGAAAGTCTGGGGCCTCCCGCATTAAGGTTGTAAGGACCTGTGTTTTTTCAATATTCAGCTTATAGACAGAGACCTACCCGAACTGACTAACAATACTTTCAATATTAGAAAGGCTTTAGGCGGGGATGACATTAGGATGGCGATGTCGTCAGAATAGTCAAGAACGTTGACATTAAATGTATTAAGCTTCAATGTAGATATACAGTCTGCAGATTTTAGCTTTTGGATGTGTGGTTCTAAGTGGACGAGAAAAGCAGCAGGGACGGAGGACAGCCCTGTCCTTGTACCCCTATTGACTCTATCATATCAGACATATTACCCATAGAAACAATTCAAGCCATCAGTGTGATAGAAAGGCTTAACAGTGGTTGCAAAATTTGACTCAACCCCATCTGGGTCATAACTGATCTCAAGAAGGTCAAGGAGACCCTGTCAAATGCTTTCTCAGAATCCAGCAAAACCACCTGGTGGGCGTACACAATTCTTCCACTACCTTCATGGCTGATATAGCTAGATTAATATGGGTGGAAGTATCTCATGTGGGGATGATACCCTGCTGAATAGGATCAATTAAGGAAGAAATATTAGGTGACAACCAATTAGCAAGCACCCATGTGTATATCTTGGCATCCAAGTTCATTATTGAAATGGGCCTATGCGAGCCTCAATTAAGGAGCCCTTTTCCTTTTTTTAAAAACACTGCATATGCTCTCCCCCCCCAGCCCATGATGCAGGCACTCAAGATAGAAAGGAAGAAGAGTTAACTAGTTCTACTATCTAGGAATGACAATATCTGAAAAGGAGTTACAAAACTCGGTTGGAATGGAATCTGGGATAGGTGCTTTGCCAGATGCCAAGTGAATTAAAGCTTTCCTAATCTCAGTTAGTGTGGTTGGTGTGTCCAATGCCTTCCACTAGGCAGTTGTCAGCATAGACAGACTCACTGGCCGCAAGTACTCAGTCACCCATCTAGCAAGGTCAGTACACTTTCAGAATATAGACCTGCAAAGAATTCATGAAAAACTACTGGAATCTTTGCATTGCCGGATACAATCTGGCACAACGGTTTCCTGATGCTAGAGATAACATCCTTTAAAGTTACAATCGCTGAGCTGGTAACCCAGTAGATGCCCTATTTCTTCACTATTCTCAAAACAACATTCCTGCCTGGATGGTCATTTTTTAAAAGCCCTTTACTAGATCCTTTTCTGAATCAAATCAATTCGAGACGTCATACCATGCAAAGCTAAATACATTGTGAAGCCCAGCTCTAAACCAGACAGGCCTGCCACACATCCTGAAGAGCATATGAGTTAATTTATTAGCACAGCCCATGAATTCCTCATACAACTCTGGGTCGACTTTATGAGTGAAGTGGAGTCTAGCCCAGGCTTGAGTGTCGTATTGAAGTCCCCACAGACAATATTATGGTCATTCATTTTGTTAACTCTAAAAGAAGAAAATTTAAAATTGAGGGATTGTCTATGTTAGAAGCATTAAGTCCACAAATAGTAAATTGAAGATTAGCCTCCAAAATATGAGCAATAAGCCAACTGCCCCCATTTGTCAATTTTGTCTTTAGAGGCCGACCTAATTACTAGGAGTGCCAACCTATCTGTGTGCCAGTATCGTATAGCCCAGACTGTCAAGTTCTTGGGCCTCCTGCAAGAGTAAATAAGTATCATGTAAATGCAAAAGCTGTGGCTTGAGTGTAATTAACGTTTCCTTATGTGCATTTCCTGACTATCAAAGCAACTATTATCTGCCTTTACTGAGAATCAGGTCTCTACATATGACAAAATGTTTACTACACACATTTAATACTTTTTCAATTTTCTGGTATTTGTCTAACCCTTTTTAAAATTTACTCTGTGACAAGAACACCCCCCCTTGAGAAAACCCTCAACTCGTGACCACCCCACTCCCAAACAAACCCCCAGTATGAGCCCTCCAATAAACCCTATCCTATTCCCATCAGAAACCACACTACTTCAACCATCACCCGACACTGTGCCATTCACAGTGTCCTGAGAAATTATGTAACTTGCAATGTGATAAGTGTTGTTATAATTTCAGATGGTGTAAGTGATGCAGTATGAAAGGGTATAAGCAGTGCATGGAAAAAGGCACAGGTTGAGTTAATGTTGTGTGGCTACTGTGTTCATTACACAGTTTATGCAGTTGTATGAGTAATAATAATTAGGTATAAGTATAATTTTAGAATTTTTAATGTTTTAAGTAGTCTAATTTTGGTTTACATAGAAAGAATAAATGAAGTTAAATTAATTTAGAGGAGGTGCCTAAATTCTAAACTTAACTGTTAACTTTTGAATTAGTAATATCTGGGTAGTTTACGTTTGGTTTACATGTAAAGAATAAATAAAGTTTTCCCAACTATAACCAAGTTTTAAACTTCTCTTTTTCATCGAATTTCACAGCTTTTTATTTTCTAAAAGTGTTTCAAATCGTTGACTGTACTGTCATTGAGTGCAGTGTTGTTAAGTGGAGTGTTATAGAGTACAGTGGAGTACAGTGTCATGCAAGGTATTGTCATACAGTGAAATGAAGTGTTGTAGAATGGAGTAAAGTGGAGTGGCATAATGTGGAGTGGCATAGAGGGAAATAGCGTAGACAGGAGTGGCATAGAGAGGCACAGAGTGAAGAGGCATACAGCAGTCTAGAATACAGTGGAGTGGCATAGAGTGGAGTGGTGTAGAATGGAGTGGTGCACAGTGAAGTGCAGTAAAGTGGAGTGGTGTGGAGTCGAAATAGCAAAGAGTTGCATGGCATGGAGTGGAGTGATGTTGAGTTGAGTGGCACAGAGTGGGGTGGTATACAGTGGAGTTGTGTAGGATAGAGTAACATAGAATGGAATGGCATAGAGTAATGTACTGCGGAGTGGAGTGGAGTGACGTAGAGTGGTGTAGAGTCAACTGGCATAGAATGGAAAAAGGTAGAGTGTAATGGCATAGACTGCAGTTGTGCAGAGTGCAGTAACATACATTAGACTTGCGTAAAATGAAGTGACATAGAGAAGAATAGCTTAAAGTGGAGTGTCGTAGAGTGGGGTAGAGTCAAGTGGCATAGAGTGGAATAGCGTAGAGTGGAGTGGCGTAAAGTCAAATGGCATACAGTGGAGTAACGTAGAATGGAGTGGCATAAAGTCAAGTGGCATACAGTGGAGTAACGTGGAGTGGAGCGGCATCGAGTGGGCTGATGAAGAGTGGAGTAGCGAAGACTGGAATGGCCTATATTGGAGTGGGATAGAGTGGAATTACATAGAGTGGATTGGCTTAGAGGGAAGTGGTGCAGAGTGAAGTGGCATGGAGTTGAGTGGCATAGAGTGGGGTGACACACAGTGTAGTGGTCAGTATTGTAGTGTAGTTCCTATCATCCCAATAGGCTCTGCGCATTGGAATAATACCTACAGCAGTAAAGGCCTAGGCCAGACGTTAACTAGGTCTACTACTGTCGATACTAGACTTAAAGTTTTGGGTTTGCCAGCTTAGCTCAGAGTTCACTAGAAACTTTCTCGAATGTTCAAGGAGGACTTAACTTCCCTGATTAGACAAGAAGGGATTTAGTTTCTGACAACCATAGAACATGACAACTTTGCTCTCCCCTAACCAAGAGTAAATCTCGAGAGTCGTGTGAACAAAAGGCAATTTATTTTACTCAGTCAGTACGTGCATTCTTAGTCTCATCAGAATGTAGAGAAAAGGAAGAGACGGGCGTGTTCAATAAAAAGGTGTTATTTATTGATCAGTCTCTTTTCTCATACAAGAGAAATGGATCGATATTATTGCAATACTTATAGCTAAGTAAAACACATACATTAAAAGCAATAGTATAAAATAATACTGTAAAAACATTGATATGGTTTCTAAGCCATAAGATGTTTTAAAATGAATAAAATATATTACATACACATATACATTTGACTAAACGTACTCAACTGGTGTTTCTAGATACGCCTACCCCGTGTACCTGACCTAAGCCTAATACGTGGGCGGGAATAGAAAGTTACAGTTTAAGTTAAGTTTGTTTTTGCCAAGTGAATAACTAAAGAATTCTCTGTGAGGGGTTATTCAGTTCTGTACCTGGAAGTTAGGATGAATGAGGAATGGTATCTCTCTCTCTGGTCTCGATATTCCAGGCTGCCTGCGAGGGCTACCCAGAAACGCCGGGGCTGGATTTCTCGGCAGGAGAAAGCAGCGCGTCTCTCAGCGCGTCAGGAAGGCGGGGCTGCTGCCAGCGGGGTCTGCTCTGCTCTTGGCTTCGGCAAGTATGGCTGCTCCGTCTCGTCACCACGCGTGTGTTTGCATAGGGCAAGATCGGTAATATTTATACCTTTAAGGTGCCGAGATTGACGTAAGGATGGACATAGATACGTCAATAAGGATGTCATACGACTTGCTCGTTAGCACATTCTTTTACTGAAGTTCTCTGTGAAATCAAAACAATGGCCGCAGGGTTTTGCCCAGGTTGTCATAGGTTTGATTTGTTATGAGAACTCCGTATGCCTTATCAGGGGCTGGAGGAATATCGCTTGTCTAATTAGATCGCAAGCGTTATGACCTAATCAGATAACACGTTCCTGTGCCGTAGTGTGACTGCGTCAGATAACGGTATCTGCATCATGGGGGTTTTCTGCCTCATGGGCTGACTGCTAGTTAACTTGTTGGTTTGTTTAACTAGAATAGGGTCAGGAATAGGGGGATCGATTCAGAACCTATAGGAATACATGACACACACTCCACGCTAACTATGGACATATTTACTAATCTAGGCATAGTATAACATAGTACAACATACTATAGAGTAGTGTGTATACCTTACCACCCCAAAATACATAAATGCATTTTGAAATTCTTCAAATATACGGAAAATTTGCAGACATATATATTGTATGCACTCAAGCTATGGAATAATGCTAAAGTAAACACGCATTTGTATACATTATTGCTTATTTGGTATATGAGAATTACACATGAAATGGTTTCTTAAATACAGAAAAAAGTTTCGAGACCATTCCATCACAGAATAAAATATTTGTGAACATACCAGCGGGCAGCTAAAGTCTATAAAGTATCTAAAAATAGAAATCTTAGTTCTTTAGGAATAATTTCTTACTTTAAGCAGAAGATAAGTGTCCCGAAAAACCGAAAAAATGAATTGGGGCTTCTGAAAGAGTTGCTGTCCGTGAACTGGAGTGAAAAATAGTTCATGTGACTTTATTATTTAAAGTTGAAGGCCGAATTCAGGGAACGCCGTGTGCGAGCTTGCTCAAAAGTCTCTATTTCTGTTCGGGTGAGAACATCATATCATTTAGGCTTTCGAAAAAACTGTCAACAGCTTCCTGGGAAAGTTCCACTAACTCGGAAATAGGTGTAATCATGCATTCTTGCGCATGATTGTCTCCATTGACATTCTGATTCGCATTACTGACAGAAGGTCGTACCTGTTCGATGCTGCTTTCATCTTGAACTTCACTACCCATCAATCGTAGTGGTGAAGCTTCCACGAATGCCGTCATCAGGATTGGTAGCCTTTGAGGGCAGCACAAAGCATGAACCTTGATCGGGCTCAACAATGTTTCTGCATCCATCGGCGCATCCGATTGTAGCGTCAGACAGGTGTCTAACACGCATTCTTCTCCGCATAGCAGACACCTCAATACAGGTAAAACACATCTTTGCCACATTGGTCGAAATGATAGAAACCAAGTCATGTTCAGGTCTCTAAGCCGGGAGAGTCCCAGGATTTTTGATTTCCGGTCCCGGTATCCAATGGCTAGGATTGTTTCTTCCCTTGTCGCAAGAGTTTTGTCTGTGACATGGGTTGCCATAACGAAAAATAAGGACTAAGAATAGGATTCCTGCAATTAGTCCCAAGATCAGGGGAAGTCCGCCAAAAATCGAATGGACGAAATCTGGAAAAATACCCAGTATGGCTTTGAATGGTGTTAATGCCATCGAAAATACTGTCTTAAATACCTTTGAGACCCCATTGGTATCAGAAATATTTAAGATTTCATTCAGGATTTCCGCGAAATGTACGGGGGAATTAGTTGATAATAATGTATGTATCTCTGCAGTCGTCCTTGCGACTTGTAGATCATACGTTTCTTTTGATGACGAGAGCCTGGTAGGCGTCTGAAGAAGCACTGTTTTCATTCTCCTTAAAGTATCTATTCGAATAGAAGTAATTTTCAAATCGGGCCATGCCCTTGCCTCCCTGTCTGGGAAGGAGCTGGGGAACAATGAGCGTCCACAGCACTTGACCTTCGCAGTAGTAGTTACTAGATAAGGAGTCCCGAGCATAAGACTACAACATCTGCGGTCTACAATAAGAATGTAACTCCCATTATAGAGTCATTTCATTTCATTTCAAGAATCTTTATTCGGTGATTAAAAAACACCATAAAAGCACACGTATATATACATAAATAAGAAAAACATTAAATCTTAATCAAGATCATAACACCATAAAAGCACACAAATATATACATAGATAAGAAAAGCATTAAATCTTAGTCAAGATCCTTGTACATGAATAATACAATAAAAATCTCAACCTACAGGGCCATAAATTTGAAACATAAAATCCCAGGTCGTTCATTCCTCTCCCTTCGTCATCCTTAAACGAACCGCCACCTTGATAAAATTCATAACACAACATAAGGTTAGCGGGTCGGAAGCTTGTTGCAAATAGACTAAAGCATCCCTGGCATGTTCCAGTTGGGCTTTTTTTAATATGTCTACTAGAAACCTACGCCTGGGCATAGAAAAATAGGGGCAGAGCAAAATAAAATGAAGGGAGTCCTGCGGAGACCGATTGTCGCAGCCGCAGGGTCCCTTCTGCTCAATTGACATGGTGAAACCTGATGGAAAAGCCAACATAAAAGGAAGTAAGTTCAATCTAAAACGACACATAAGAAATCTGTCCTGTGCGTTATGTACGAGATACAGATAGGGCTCCATACCCTCCACACTCTTGACCAAGTTATAGGCCCTCACGGACTTTTTCTCTCCTTCAACCTCCGCACGACATTGGGTTTTCCGCTCTAGGAAAATTTCCCCTACTTGTTTCTTGTGCTGTGCTAAGATGGTTGTGGGGTTCCTAAAAAAATTTCCGAACCCTAACTCTTCAAGAGTGTTTCTCACATATTTGAGCCAGGGGATGCGCATACAGTGAGTCCTACCCAAGCAGTCCAATAGAATTTCTCTGCTTAAATATGCGTCTGGGTTTGCCCAAATTTTTAGCCATGCCACAATTGGCCTCAACTTTAGTGAGTCCACCAGGTGTGGCCTCCCTAGCTCCCTATGAGCTATATATCCAGCAGTACTAGGTGGTACCCTCAGAATAGATTTCATGTGTCTATTTTCTTCCTGTTCAATTCTAGCAGTGTTCACAAAGCCCCAGACTTCTGCCCCGTAGCTTACTTTGGAACATGTTATGGAGCCGTACAGGATCATCATCTGTTCCGGGCTCCACCTGCCCAGCCTCCTGCCATAACCAGCTATAGCCCCATTGGAGGCGATCATTTTATTGCAGCGTTCTTCCACCAAGGGGTTGAATTGGAGAGCACCATCAAAGGTTACTCCGAGATAGGAGAACGTTTTAACCTCCTCTAAGCGATGGGTACCTATTGTGTAAACAGATTTAGAAGAGGGTTTTTTGCCTGCCAGGAGCACATAAGACTTACTTAAGTTGACAGATAGGTCCAGATCACTCATAAACTTAACGAACCCATCTATCAAAATTTGCAAACTTCGGGGTGTACGCGCAAGCAAGACCGCGTCATCTGCATAGAGCAGGACAGGGATATGCCGCGACCCGACCCTTGGAGAATCTGTTTTTAAACCCAAGAGAGACTGTTCTAAATTATTAATGTAAAGGGAGAACAAAAAAGGGGCAAGGATACAACCCTGTCTGACTCCACTTTTACATGGAAAGGACTCAGACAATCCCCCCTCCATGTTAAATCTTACTTTAGCCGTGGTGTCACTGTGCAGCTCTCTTAAAATAGTAATTAGACCACTCTCGATCCCCAGACCTGCCATCATGTCCCACAACTTCCCTCTATTGACGTGGTCGAATGCTGCTGCCAGGTCCATGAATCCCATATAGATGGGTTCATCACTGGCCAGAGTGTATTTGGCAGTCAGCATATATAGGTTCAGGCATTGATCGCTAGTGGACCTCCCTGCCCTGAACCCATATTGGGTATCCGAGAAGATGTTATTCTCTTCGGTCCACTCTGACAATCTGTTCAGAATTGCCCTTCCCAGAAGTTTGGCTGAAACGTCAATCAGGGAAGTAGGCCGATAACATCTAGGCTCGTCCTTGTTGCCCTTTTTAAAAATTGGCACAATAATCGCTTTAGACCATGATGGGGGGAGACCACAGGAGATAGCGGCGTTTAAGACCCTAGTCATCAAGGGGGCCCATAGGTCTATATTACTAAGAAAGAGGTCAGGGGGAATTCCATCCGGACCCGGGGCTTTATTCTTGGTTAGGCTTTCCATCCCTACAATGATCTCTTTAAGAGTAAACGCTACCGGGGGAGCATGGCTTTGAATTGCTGGTGGCTCTACAAAGATACCCGGTTCGTGGTTGTACAAACTCCTAAAGTGGGTAACCCACTGCTCCGGTAGGATGTTGGCCCCTATTTCCAGAGAATCATTTTCTAAAAAGGTCGGATTATTGATGATTCTCCAGAACCCCGCTAGGTCCCTTCTTTCCCCAGCCTCTCTCAGATCTGCCCAGGCTTCTGCCTGCAAGGCGAGTTTCCTCCTTTTGGTCTCTTTTCTGTATTTCTCTCTGCTTGCCCTGATTTTTTGTGGGTCCCGTGGTTTTGACTTAAGAGAACATTTCAGTTCCCTCAGTGCTTTAGAGCAATTCTGATCAAACCACCGGGGATTGACCAAGTTACGTGTGGGCACATTGGTCCTCAATAGCCCATCTATCAGATTTACAATATGGTCAAACGTTTCTAATAATCTTGCGCCCTGTACTTCCAGATCCAAGCAGTCGTTTATGGCCCGCAGACCCATGTTGCTCAAGTTTTTATAAAATGTTACCCCATCTATTCTGGACCACTTCAGTCTCCTGCCTTGATCAGTGACCCTCTCCCCTGTTAAGTGGTGGACATTAGGTCCTGGGCCCGCCCTATATGTAAGCATTAAAACAAGCGGGTTATGGTCACTGAAACTGTTCCAGTCTATCCCTACACTAATTACTTTGTTAACCAGGGATCTCGAGACCAAAATGTAATCTATAATAGATGAACAGCCCCTGCCTTTAAAAGTTGGTGGGAGAGTGCCGTCCGGCTGTGGGCCTATCATATTGATGGTATGCTCTAGATCATACTTCAACCGAAGCAACCTAAGAGCGCCCCCGGTAGATGAGTGAGAAAAATGAGGCCCCTTCTGGATTGGGCATTGCTCCCAATCTGTATTTGCTTTAATTAATGCCGGACAGAGATGACAATTAAAATCCCCCACCACCACCAACCCATGGGATGGGCCCTTGTTCTGAGATACGATTTCTTGTCCCAGCCTTTGGTCGAGTTCAGTCAAAACCGGGGTGAGGTTATTTGCTGACTCGGTATTGTACAAGTTAAAAACAGAAAATCGTAGCCCCTTTCCATGGAACCGAACTGCCTGGATCCCATATGAGGACCAATCTGGGAAGGACCAAGTGCCTGGGAGAACTAAATCTACATAGAGGGACAGGCCACCCATTGCTCTCCCAGAACTAGACTTTCGGGCGGGAACAAAAAAACACTTGTAACCCTGCAGATGATAGTTATTCTCCACAGCCCATGTCTCCTGTACACATATGATATTAAATTTCCTAATGTACTCAGCCCATTCCTTGTTATAAAATTTGCCCGCTATACCAGCTATGTTCCATGAGATAAATCTCACCCCCTCTCCCCTCCATTCCACTCCCTCCTGGTCCCTAGATCTTATTTCCGGCATTGGCATTCGCATTGCCTGTTCATGTACCCCTCCTATATTGTTTTTAACTATTGCCTCAGGTTCAACACACATTGAATCCCCCACCCCAATCGCCGAGGTTTGTGGAGCCTTAAAACTTTGCTCCTCCAATATTTCTGCCAGGTCGCCCTTTTCAAAACAGCCCTGGGGGGTGTTATCTGTATGTCAATCGACCCCCTCTAGTCCATACAGACAATTAAACTGGTTGTGGGTATAAAAGGGTTGTTCCGGTCGACCAGCTATCGGTCTAGGGTGTAAGGCCTGATGTCTCCCCCTCCTCCCAACCCTCTCCCAAGTATCATGAGTTTGGGGTTGCTGAAATGGGACCGGACTAATTGGAAAAAAGAACGACACATGGAGGGTTTGGGTGGTGGATTCCCTAGAGCTATTTTTGCCCTGACATATAAACTCCACCGTACCTGTATCCCTGAAACTCACTAGTATACAGTCCCCTTTTATGGATTTTTGTGTTCTCCCCACCCATGGTACCCTTCTTACCATTATGATTTCACTATTGAAATGTGTCGGAAGGGGTCTGTTTATATTTAACCACTTAATTACCCTACTTTTCAGGGCACAAAAGTCCTCCCTTTCCCCTTCCTCGAGTGGGGGGACACCCGCCATGACTACCGTAAAAGCGTTAGTCTCTGGGGGTAAGTTAGGTCTGCGTGGTCTCAGGGTGAGCTTCATTAAAGGGGTTGGGATGGTTTTACCTACCAGCTGTGCTGGGGGTACAGGTCCTGGCGATTGGATGGGCATATTGGCAGGGGGGGGTTTAAATGTGACAGGCTTTGGCCTTAAGAGTTGTTGTTGTGAGGGTGCCACATTCGCGGCTTGTAAAGGGACTGGATTGACAACACTATTTGCCGTCAGTTGGGGCACTACGGTAGGGAGAATGGGATCTAATTGCACTCCCTGTCGGCCAGCTTGAGTTTTCAGACTACCTAATGTCGCCTCCAAAATAGTTAGTCTGATCTCTATCTTTTTAATACTCTCGCTGATCGGCAATAGCAGGGACCTTAGCAGGAATTCTACATTTCCAAGCGGGACAACAGACAAGGGGATATTAGCAATAACCGCTCCTGTATCTTTTATCGTGCCAGGAGCTGAATCCTTATAAGCAATGGGTTTTGGGTGTGAGTCCACCGGTGGTTTTTCTACTAACGTTGGGATTTTTAGGGACTTGCCAAAGTCCGAATGTAGAACCTTGGGTTGACTCTTTCCTTGATTACCTTTAGATTTCCTCCTACGTTTGTTGGGGGGGGGTCCAAAAACTACTTGAGTGTTAAATGGCTTAGATGTGGCTTTCCTAGGTTTGGGCGCTGGGGGGAGTTGAGACACTAAGTCAATTCTCGTCCTAGTTGGACTCGGACTATTGGCTGGCGCTATACTCATAACTACCCCTGGTGAGATATTAGTGCAATCCCTCAGTAATAATGGGACATCATCAATTCTAGACAACTCTTCCCTGGGTGTAAGAACTTGATCTCCAAGGAGGGTGTTTTTCATGTTGTCAATTGAGCGTCTCCGTTCGGCCCTTAACCTGGACAGGTTACACTCTTTATCCCCCTCCCCTACTTGCCGGGTAAAATAGTTTTCAAGAGTCCTGTTTTTTGCTACACCCGGTTTGGATGGGGTACTCTCTCTTACCGGTGACGGCATAATGTTCGTAGTGAGTTCCACTCTGCCGGGGGCTCTCAGTCAATAGTTGAGCTAAAAGGCAATGATCACAATCCAAGAGAGTAGGCCCAGCCCGGCCTCCTTCGGCCCCGGACGGCCACAGACGGTCCCGCCCTTGTCCCGGGCTTCTCCCGGGCGCGCTCCCGCGCGCTCCCGCGCAGCGGCTCCTACCACTCCTGTTATGGGGAGGAGGTGCTCAGGGGCGGGACAAACAGGGAGAGCGACCAGGTGCAGGTGATGACAGCGCAGGGACTCCTGGGCAATGGAGTCCCTGTACCTCACCTGGCGCTCGCAGCCCTGTTGTCCGCCTCCAAACCAGAGAGTGATTCACCGGAAAGCAAAGCAGCCGCCCAGGCACACGGGCGAAGCGGGACCCGCGCAGCGGGTACCGCGAGGTCTCCAGGAAGGAGGGAGCAGTCTTTAAGGGCAAAACAACACGCAGAGGGCTCTCCCACCTCCGTCCAGCAAACAGCAAGTGTCTCCCACAGGGCGGTGATCCGCAGGCACCTTTGACTCGGCGCTCAGGGGCGGGACAAACAGGGAGAGCGACCAGGTGCAGGTGATGACAGCGCAGGGACTCCTGGGCAATGGAGTCCCTGTACCTCACCTGGCGCTCGCAGCCCTGTTGTCCGCCTCCAAACCAGAGAGTGATTCACCGGAAAGCAAAGCAGCCGCCCAGGCACACGGGCGAAGCGGGACCCGCGCAGCGGGTACCGCGAGGTCTCCAGGAAGGAGGGAGCAGTCTTTAAGGGCAAAACAACACGCAGAGGGCTCTCCCACCTCCGTCCAGCAAACAGCAAGTGTCTCCCACAGGGCGGTGATCCGCAGGCACCTTTGACTCGGCGCTCAGGGGCGGGACAAACAGGGAGAGCGACCAGGTGCAGGTGATGACAGCGCAGGGACTCCTGGGCAATGGAGTCCCTGTACCTCACCTGGCGCTCGCAGCCCTGTTGTCCGCCTCCAAACCAGAGAGTGATTCACCGGAAAGCAAAGCAGCCGCCCAGGCACACGGGCGAAGCGGGACCCGCGCAGCGGGTACCGCGAGGTCTCCAGGAAGGAGGGAGCAGTCTTTAAGGGCAAAACAACACGCAGAGGGCTCTCCCACCTCCGTCCAGCAAACAGCAAGTGTCTCCCACAGGGCGGTGATCCGCAGGCACCTTTGACTCGGCGCTCAGGGGCGGGACAAACAGGGAGAGCGACCAGGTGCAGGTGATGACAGCGCAGGGACTCCTGGGCAATGGAGTCCCTGTACCTCACCTGGCGCTCGCAGCCCTGTTGTCCGCCTCCAAACCAGAGAGTGATTCACCGCAAAGCAGCCGCCCAGGCACACGGGCGAAGCGGGACCCGCGCAGCGGGTACCGCGAGGTCTCCAGGAAGGAGGGAGCAGTCTTTAAGGGCAAAACAACACGCAGAGGGCTCTCCCACCTCCGTCCAGCAAACAGCAAGTGTCTCCCACAGGGCGGTGATCCGCAGGCACCTTTGACTCGGCGCTCAGGGGCGGGACAAACAGGGAGAGTGACCAGGTGCAGGTGATGACAGCGCAGGGACTCCTGGGCAATGGAGTCCCTGTACCTCACCTGGCGCTCGCAGCCCTGTTGTCCGCCTCCAAACCAGAGAGTGATTCACCGGAAAGCAAAGCAGCCGCCCAGGCACACGGGCGAAGCGGGACCCGCGCAGCGGGTACCGCGAGGTCTCCAGGAAGGAGGGAGCAGTCTTTAAGGGCAAAACAACACGCAGAGGGCTCTCCCACCTCCGTCCAGCAAACAGCAAGAGTCTTTGAAAGAATGGTTCTATTTCTGTTGCAGGTGCGCCTTGCTGGTGACATGAAAGGTTGTATGAATTCCCTTCACAGGCTCCATGCAAACTAATTCCGTTACACAGAAGTGTGCCACTTAGTGACATCGCACAATTGTTGCCACTAAGAAACACTTTCTGTCCTTTATTACTGACACATGCATGTGAATAGGGCAGGTTACATGTTGTTTTAAGGTACCCCTTTCCCAATTTCTCGTACATGCCAGCCTGTATATATTTTTGGCAGTATTGAAACCTGAAGGTTGAGATTGGAATATTTATTATCCCATGTATTATCCATTCACTGACAGGTCGTTCTGACATTGTCACTGGTAATCTTTCGAGTTTTTCAATGCTCAAGATTGTATAATCAGCACCCTTTTGTGCCATACTGATTTGTCTATCAGTAAGGTTAAAGATTTGGAATAATGACGTTGTGTTGATTAGACGCCAAGGCACATAGCCTGAACGCAGATTTTGTAACGTCCAGCCAAGCTGTACAATAGAACGCAGTTGTGACTGACCGTGTTGTAATAACAGTAAGTCTTGCGATAATATATCGATTGCTGAAGACACAATGCTGTCCAAAGAAAAAATTCTGGAGGACAGAGTCATTAACCCATTGTCCACTACAGAAAGTGATTTTTCCAAATTAATACGGTCAATTTCCCGTATTCTCTCTGCTGTTTCAATTTGAGTAACCTTCCAGGCCTCATTGTATGCTGCATATACAGAGGCTGCTATGAAACGCTTTTGACGCTGTTTGCGTGGTCCCATAGTGAAATCACGCAAGTCAGCACCATCAGTAAGTAAAGTTAGGTGTTGCTTAATTTCTGCCAGTGTGGAAGTTTGTAGCCATTGAAGGCATAATTTGCCCACAGGCCATAGGTGGTTATTATCCCTGGGTGATGTCTTTGAGGATATCTAGGGTCTGGCCTGGTCATTTTGAACCCCTGCGTTTTATTCAGGAATCTGTCTTGACAGTTATTAGTATCTGTGGGCCAGATCAACCACTGTTTCCAATCAGGATGTGTTCTGTTTTGGTTTAATATATGGTTTACGTCTATCTCTTCATCTGTATCAGAGTTATTGCTAAACATTGTTGGCTTTGGAATAGACGGTTTATTTAAATCTTTGATTTTGGCTAAGCCAAGACAGGTGGTCTGTTGAACAGTGTCATTTAAAAATATCATTTGTTCTGGGATCATGCAGGCTCTAAACAAAGCTTCTATACCCTGTACTTGCCATTCTTTTGTACCCCAAACACTTTTCAATTCAACATTTTTGTCCCAATAATCATATCCAAAGGTATTCATTTTTTCAAAGAATGAGTCTGAATATAACAATTTTGTGTTGGTTATCATGGTCTTGGTCCCTGTCTTATTTGATAATTTAAAATAAAATGCTTCAGCATTACTTGTGTTAAAACCTGAAAAATATGAATATTTGTCGTAAACGGTTCTTGAGCTCCCTTTTGGAGGTGTAGCACAATGTTCCCATTGATTATAATTTAAAACATTTCTAGGTTGTGCAGATCTATGTAAAAAATGGTTACCATAGTGGTTATAGCAGTACATACTATCATAATTGGTAGAACCCTGCAAATAATCATGTTTGGTAAATTTAGCAGACATTACTAAATCAGACATCATATTATTAATGCTTTCGAAGTCCCAATCATCAGCAAATGAGTTTGGTTTTACAAAGTCACTCAAGGAGATCTTAATTTGGTGTGGATATTTCAGGATCTCGACCGGACCATAAATTTCATAGTCAGTGTTGTCCCAGGCTACCCCACCAGGTATCGGATTGGCTGTGAAGTTGGCTGAAGAAAGTTCTCTTTTCTCGACGTGTGAAGATGTGTGTGGTTTGAGGATCAAGTTGATTTTCTGACTTGCTGTGTCCATTTTTGCATATTTTCCCTCAATGAAGCGTCCCAATGTTAGTATCATGATGAGCCAAAGTATGAGGATAAATGCACCAAAACCCACCCAAAATTCAATCCATGGGGAAATCAGATATGTTCTGGAGAAGTGTGTCTCACTGGTTAGAGGAGACAGACCCGGACGCTGAGATCAGACCCGGGACCAGGGTTCAATTCCCGACGCGGCAGGGTCTTGAGCCCAAAATGTCCACGGACTCGGTAATTCTCGCTTCGGTGCCTACTCGAATCACAGGTTCACACTCTGCAACTCTGGGCAATAGCTTGCTTAATCTCCACTACGGCCCCCCGCGGCGGGATGCCTGGCTTTCACCTTGGGGATACACAGCAGGGGCTATCTCACAGGGAAAAACCAGGACGGGTTCCCAATGCAAAGCGCTTTGAGACCTGGCGGTGATATTGCGCTATATAAAAACCCATCCATCCATCCATCCAGTTGTTTCAAAAGTTCTTTAGCTTTATCTTTAAAGGTTTTTGATGATGGCTGTGTCTTTGATTCAGTGAAGCCTTCAGAGGAATCACCGAAGTTTATGAAGTAGCCGGATGCAGTTCTGTCAATTGTTCCAATTGGTTCAGGATTTCTGTTTCTTGCATTTTCACTTGGTACTTCATTATAGATTGGCGTGTCTCTGCTAAATGTTTTTATTTGGGTTTTCAGAGGTCTGAGTTCTATTGCATTGCTGCATAGTCCTTGTTGTTCTTCTGTAGGCGTTTCGAATGTGATGAGCCTCTTCGTAAGAACCTCTGTACTGGTAGCAAACCTTGGTGTTCTGCTACTTATTGGGAGTCCACTTGGCCTACTGTTTGTTATCGGCCACATGTTGTGGTTTTACCAGGTCGATGGATACAACTCGGTTCTCCTTTTTACCAGCAAGTGGCGGTAGTACAACTGATCTTGTCCCGTTGACAGACAAGACAGGAACTGCTTTTCTGTAAGAAGGCCCAAATTCCTTCTTTACCGCGATCTTCTCCCTGACTAGATCCCCGACTTTAGGAATCCAGACAGGTCTTGCTGGGACAGGTGGTGGTTCTTCAGTGGTTGTTGGCTGTTGTTTCAACTTTATGTTGCTCAGGTCTTTTCTTGTTTTGTTTAAGTCCTGCAAAATAGCCAAACGGTCTTTGATATCAAAGCTTTTTTCTTTCACCACTGAAGTCTGACTGTCAAGGTCAGAGATAATCATCCTAGTTCCGAATAATAATTCGTACGGACTGAATCCCTTCAGAGAATTTCTTGGCAAGTTATTGAGACTACGTTGGACACCTATTAGATGTTTGACCCACCCAGCTCCCGTACCTAATACCTTTGCCGTTATAGATTGCTTTATGTCACGGTTTTTTCTTTCAACAATTCCGTTCCCCTCAGGGTGAAATGGACAAGAGTACCGCAAATTCACGCCCATTCCGACCATGGCCTCCTTATAAGCTCTAGAGCTAAAAGCAGGACCATTGTCCGAATGCAGCATGCCAATTGCGTATGTGCCGATAAAGACTTGCAAATCTTTTATAACAGTTCTGGCGTCAGCCGTTCGCTGGGGCCACATCCATATGAATCTCGTGCATGAATCCACTGCGACCAAGATATATTTATAGTTACCATCCCTTTGTAAGGGACCGCAGTGGTCTAGATAAACACATGCTAATGGTTTATCCGAGATTAGAAGGGGCGTCTGAGCTGGACGTCTCACCGTTGATACTTTCATTCTTTGACATATTTCACATTCTAGAACATAGTTCCTTGTTTGTCTTCTCATTTGTGGCCACCAGTATCTCTGTTTTAATAATGATACTGTGGCTGAGACGCCAGCATGTATAGAAGCAAGCCCTTCGTGTGCCGCTATTATTAGTCCTAACCTATGTTCCATGTTTGGAATTGCCCTATCCCCCACTCCAGGGATTCGAGCAAAAGGAACATTGTTTGCATCAGTTATATATGAGTATTTTACTGGAAAGCCTTTAGGGAGTGGTTCTATCGAATCCTTTTCTGAAGCGCTGACAGCTTGTAATATTTTGCTGTCTATTTTTGTTTTTGACCGGGTGACGGCAGCTACGGAAGCCGTTTGCACAGCTGCCTTCGCGGCCTCATCAGCCAATGAATTCCCTGCAACGTGAACGCCATCACGTTGATGACTCAGCGTATGTATCACGTGAGTCTTTGGTAGTTCTTTTTGTAATAGAACTACTTGTTCCCAGAGCATTTTATGCTTGATTGTGCCACCTTTCGCATCCTTGAAGCCATTCTGAAGCCAGATCTGCAAGTATTCATTATAAGACTGAACGCAATAATACGAATCGCACACTATGAGTGTGGGGAATTCTCGATCGGTATTTTCAAGCGCCATCTTAAACGCCAGTAGTTCAGCTCGCTGAGCTGTACAATCTCCTAGAGATTGTGTTTTAGTGAGGGTTGGTTTAAATTTTCCTTCGTGCCAGCGACCTTTGACAATCGCGCATGCCGCACTGTAAGCTTGTTTACCCCCTACTGCGGGTTGTGCTGATCCGTCTGTATATATTATACAGCCGTATTGTTCTAGAGGCAGAATTTCGGTCGGCAGAGGACATTCAAATTCATATTGGAGAAATTCTTGTGTTTTTAAGTTGGGATCAAATTCGTATGCTACGTCTGTTGCAGCAAGAGAGTTAGCCCATTGTATCCATCTTGGATGGAGTGCTTTAGCATTCGGAATGCTTGCTTTTGTTACAGCCTCTAAGGCTGGTATCGGTGTCACGATTATTATTCGTTTACCTTGTGCCAGGGCTCGTTCTTTTGCTATAGCTGTCTGTGTTGCAGTTAGAATTTTTTCCGTAGGGCTAAATTTCATTTCAGCCTTAGTGTACAAGTGTGATTTGAATGCAATTGGTACCTTTTCTCCCTCATTAGAGGTCAGGTATGTGAATCCGCATCTTCCTGGGATGACTCGAATCACAAGATTGCGTGTGTTATCACGTGTTTCTAATTTTGTTTTAATTAGCATGTCTGTTTGTAGGGATCTCAAAATTTCTGTGTGTATTTGAGTCCAATTGGATCTTTTAAAATCTGGTTTTATCAGATCATAAAGGGGTTTGACCCTTTCTGCGTAATTTGCAATGTATGTTCTTCCGAAATTTAGGAAGCCTAGAATCGACTGTAGGTTTTTTAGTGTTCTAGGTGCTTGGATTACGGCACATTTCTCTAGGAAATTGTCAGCCAGGCTTTTGCCTTCACTTGATAATTCATATCCTAAGAACAGGACTGTCAGATGGGCAATTCTGGATTTTTTAAAGTTGAATTTGTAACCCTCTGCAGCGAACCCAAGTATTATGGTGTTCACTCTTTTCAAGTGAGTCTCCAAGTCATCATCTGTTAAATAAATGTCATCGACATAAGATAATGCTTCATCATCATATAGTTGTAGTAATTCTGTTACTCTCGCTGAGAATACCCCCGGGCTGTTCTTGTACCCCTGGGCTAACCGACAGAATTGTTTTTGAGTGCCATTTATTGAGAATGCAGTTAAATATCTGCTCTCTGGTGCTATGTTTTGACAAAAGAATCCATTAGAGATGTCCAAGGTTGTTTTGTATTTTTTGCGCACTATGTTATTCATTAGTGCAGCACTGTGTGAGTTTTGCACTGCAAAAGTTTTGCAACATGTGTTAAGGTGTCGGTAATCCAAAACTAGACGATATGAATTGTCTGGTTTGGAGACCGGAAACAAAGGGTTGTTCATTTGTGAGGTGCAAGTTTCAATCACCCCCTGGTATTCTAGCTGATCTAGTATTTCATTTACCTGTTTTTTAGCTTCTTGCTTAATTGGGTACTGCCTTTGTGCAGTTGGTTGTGATTTTAACTGGATTTTGTGAGGAGGAGAGTCCTCATCCCATCCTACATGATTTTTATATAAGGCAGGAGCTAAAGCCACTGCCCATTTTCTGGCAAGTGTATATTTTTTATGAATCGGGATATGATTCGGGAAGGCAGGCATAATTACTTCTTCGCCATGAGGGCACTCCCTTACAAACTCTGGTGGCCAGTCTTTTTCAGCTAGAAGGATATCATAGCCCTTGGAGAGATTATCCCAAAACAGTCCCCTTATTTTCCTAGTCTTATCTCCCTCTATACGCAATGTTATTTCGTATATTTTGTGAGGTTTGCTAACTCTGGTGTCCGCAGTTTCCACTTGAAGATATTCATTCGTGTCCACTGTCTCCAGATGATTCATAAGGACTTTGCGAGCTATGCTCACTTCTGCTGCGCTGTCTAGCATTGTCTGAGCCTACTCTCCGTTTTCAGTTGTGTCCTCAGTATTCTCGGCATTGTTAACTACCTTGATACTGGCTACCTTCTTTTTTGGAAATTGTAATTTCTTTTTTAGCTGAGCAGGTTCCTTGTCTTTGGACTTGGTGTGCTCTTCTCTTTGTTCTGATCGTCCTCTTCTTTCCGATTTCTGCGAGGAAGTCTGAAAAGATTGAGAGGGACGTGTATCAATGTCTTGATATCTATCAGGCTTTTTTATATTATCCCTATTTCTAAGGTTATATCTTTTCCCAGAGGGGTCACTCTGGGGTGACCTGTGTCTTTGGTTCGGAGATTTCTCTCTTCGCCTAGGAGACCTTCCTCTGGACTGGAATTTCTTTTCTTTAGGATTGGATTGTTTGTTTCCATCCCAGTTCTTTTTTGGTGAATTATTATTAAAAAATATTTTTTCTGGACTTTCAGTCAGTTGTGGTTTTACTGGTATTCCACCTAAACTATCTCTACCTAGTTCCTCATAGGATTTTTCTATGATTCTGGCAATTTCAGCTGGTTGGTCTGCTATATCTGTCTCTTTTAACCTCTGGCGGATCGCCACGTTTGCTGCTTCTCCCTTTATGTTGGCTAATAATATAGCCAAGACCTGCTTGAAGTCTTTTAGTAATTTCATACCAGGAGTTAAAGCGGGTTCAGGACCATATTCATCTTGAATTTGTTTTAGCACATCTGGTATTACCGAAATGGATGGAACACCGTGCGTTTTTGTGTAGATGGAAGCAAAGACTGTACCCCAAGTGTCACAGTCCTCTATGTGTGGTGCGATTCCCATTGGGAGACAGATAGTCAGAATCCTGTGCTTTTCTAGCGGGGTGGTGTCAGGAAACACCGCCTCTATTTGGGTAATTTTCTGTGCCAACCAGAATGGTATTTGTTCCCGTTTAGCCGGTACTTTAACTAGGCAGGATTGGATGTTCTGTGGTGTAATTTTATTTGTGTTCCCCTGGTGAGGGGTCAGCTATGGAAGTTTAATCGCTGGCTGAATTGTTGATGTCCGCATCACATACTGAACTAATTGTCTATGAATTTTTAATAATTGTTTTAGCTGTGTTAAAAGGTTTGGTGCAGACATCCCATCGATGTCTGGATGTGGTGTGTATCCGGCTAGGACCGGCCACGTTGCTCCTGGTCTACCTAAAGGACCGAGCCTGGTGATGTGATTGTTATGTTTTAGGGCGCCATCAAATAAGAGCAAATGCTCTTGAAATTTGAGTGGTACTTCCACCTCCTCGAAAGGAGTGTACTCATTAGGAGGTTCCTCTATTTTGTAATAGTGGAAGTACTTTGTTACAGCATTTGCTGCTGGAAAATGTATCCATGAATAGTATACCTCTGTCTGCCGATATTCGTGTGCCTCAATTACGAATATGACTGTGCCACCTCTAGGTGTCAGTCAATTTTCTATAAGTTTCAGGGTTATAGATCTCCTTTTGATGACCGGGATGAGTATTATATCCCCGTCCGCATCTAGTGCTGCAGCATCAGCCGCTGCGAGTTCAGCTGCTAATCTAACTGCCTCTCTTTCTTCTTCATTGTCTGACATTTTACTGTCCTGAAGGTTATTTCTTTTGTTTGCAGATCAGGTTTCTTATGGAAACAAAGATTAGATGCACAATATTTTGGAACAGTGTATCCTTCAACGTTGACTATACCAAGAACCATACATAGGAGTTCCCTCCTGCGAGGTCTGGCGGATATAACCTTTCACCCACTCCAGACGTCTTTGGAGTATTTGGGAAAAGGGGTCTGAGTGAGAAAGCACGACTGAGTTACTCTAAATGTCTTACGTTAGTTTTATCGCCCTTTCCAAACGCGTTGGGCGCCATGTAGTGTAGTTCCTATCATCCCAATAGGCTCTGCGCATTGGAATAATACCTACAGCAGTAAAGGCCTAGGCCAGACGTTAACTAGGTCTACTACTGTCGATACTAGACTTAAAGTTTTGGTTTTGCCAGCTTAGCTCAGAGTTCACTAGAAACTTTCTCGAATGTTCAAGGAGGACTTAACTTCCCTGATTAGACAAGAAGGGATTTAGTGTCTGACAACCATAGAACATGACAACTTTGCTCTTCCCTAACCAAGAGTAAATCTCGAGAGTCGTGTGAACAAAAGGCAATTTATTTTACTCAGTCAGTACGTGCATTCTTAGTCTCATCAGAATGTAGAGAAAAGGAAGAGACGGGCGTGTTCAATAAAAAGGTGTTATTTATTGATCAGTCTCTTTTCTCATACAAGAGAAATGGATCGATATTATTGCAATACTTATAGCTAAGTAAAGTGCATACATTAAAAGCAATAGTATAAAATAATACTGTAAAAACATTGATATGGTTTCTAAGCCATAAGATGTTTTAAAATGAATAAAATATATTACATACACATATACATTTGACTAAACGTACTCAACTGGTGTTTCTAGATACGCCTACCCCGTGTACCTGACCTAAGCCTAATACGTGGGCGGGAATAGAAAGTTACAGTTTAAGTTAAGTTTGTTTTTGCCAAGTGAATAACTAAAGAATTCTCTGTGAGGGGTTATTCAGTTCTGTACCTGGAAGTTAGGATGAATGAGGAATGGTATCTCTCTCTCTGGTCTCGATATTCCAGGCTGCCTGCGAGGGCTACCCAGAAACGCCGGGGCTGGATTTCTCGGCAGGAGAAAGCAGCGCGTCTCTCAGCGCGTCAGGAAGGCGGGGCTGCTGCCAGCGGGGTCTGCTCTGCTCTTGGCTTCGGCAAGTATGGCTGCTCCGTCTCGTCACCACGCGTGTGTTTGCATAGGGCAAGATCGGTAATATTTATACCTTTAAGGTGCCGAGATTGACGTAAGGATGGACATAGATACGTCAATAAGGATGTCATACGACTTGCTCGTTAGCACATTCTTTTACTGAAGTTCTCTGTGAAATCAAAACAATGGCCGCAGGGTTTTGCCCAGGTTGTCATAGGTTTGATTTGTTATGAGAACTCCGTATGCCTTATCAGGGGCTGGAGGAATATCGCTTGTCTAATTAGATCGCAAGCGTTATGACCTAATCAGATAACACGTTCCTGTGCCGTAGTGTGACTGCGTCAGATAACGGTATCTGCATCATGGGGGTTTTCTGCCTCATGGGCTGACTGCTAGTTAACTTGTTGGTTTGTTTAACTAGAATAGGGTCAGGAATAGGGGGATCGATTCAGAACCTATAGGAATACATGACAGTATAACCATAGCAGCAAATTGGAACCACAGCACTCTAGCCTCCCCAGATTTGGACATTCTGTGGTGGCATAAACACAGCAGCTATGATTTAACAAATCTCAATCTCAAATGTATGTCGAGACTCCTGAGGCGGAAGCCGGGAGTAGGGCACTAGAAATTTTTAATCTTGCTGACTACTAGCTTGTATTGTTTTTATACTGTCACGTTTGTGTTTATTAAGCGACCACTCGAAATATTTAAATTTTGCTCTCTTCCCCTCGCCGCTTTTCCTACCTGCTGGGCACATTCTGCAGGGAACTTCGGGCTATGTGAGGAGTCGATTTAGGGCTTCCACAACTTGATAATCCTCCTTCCCTTTGCTACTCACTGCGGCCGCCATCTTAGGTGTGGGCCACTACAGCGCTCTAGTGTTCGGCCAATTGGGGGCCAGAACACGATAAAAGAGAGTTTGCCATCCCACTTCCCACTTAATATCGAGACTCCTGAGGCGGAAGCCGGGAGTAGGGCACTAGAAATTTTTAATCTTGCTGACTACTAGCTTGTATTGTTTTTATACTGTCACGTTTGTGTTTATTAAGCGACCACTCGAAATATTTAAATTTTGATCTCTTCCCCTCGCCGCTTTTCCTACCTGCTGGGTGCATTCTGCAGGGAACTTCGGGCTATGTGAGGAGTCGATTTAGGGCTTCCACAACTTGATAATCCTCCTTCCCTTTGCTACTCACTGCGGCCGCCATCTTAGGTGTGGGCCACTACAGCGCTCTAGTGTTCGGCCGATTGGGGGCCAGAACACGATAAAAGAGAGTTTGCCATCCCACTTCCCACTTAATATCGAGACTCCTGAGGCGGAAGCCGGGAGTAGGGCACTAGAAATGTTTAATCTTGCTGACTACTAGCTTGTATTGTTTTTATACTGTCACGTTTGTGTTTATTAAGCGACCACTCGAAATATTTAAATTTTGCTCTCTTCCCCTTGCCGCTTTTCCTACCTGCTGGGCGCATTCTGCAGGGAACTTCGGGCTATGTGAGGAGTCGATTTAGGGCTTCCACAACTTGATAATCCTCCTTCCCTGCTACTCACTGCGGCTGCCATCTTAGGTGTGGGCCACTACAGCGTTCTAGTGTTCGTCCGATTGGGGGCCAGGACACGATAAAATGGATCCCTCTCCTCGCCCGCGCAGTGGGCGGGCGCAGCGGGCGCGCCGTTGGCGCGCCGGAGGCACACCAGAGGCAAGCCCGTCTGGGCCCGTCCGGGACCAGGGCCACTTCCCCTGTCCCTATCCAAACTCACATCACCTCTACCCGATACTCTGCATCTCAGCTACGAGCACTAAACATTCCTATCACGAATTCGTGTTGTCAGATCCTGTCACCCCTCAGTGGTCTCATGCCTGTCCCTGTTTTTTGCCCTGGATGTAAATACACTCTCCCCCACCCTACCCCGTCTGCCCTTAACACCCGTCCCAGACCCACGTTTAAGACAGGACAGAACCACGGGAAGAGGCGGGGGATTAGCCATCATTTACAGAATGACCTTTCAAACCAAAATCGAAGCCATTCCTAGAATAAATTGTGAAGCATGTGCATTCTCCATCATACTGAATCACAATCAAGTCTTTAAGGGAATTCTCATCTATCGCCCCCCCCCCCCGGTCCTCACAGCGGTTTTCTGTCAACCCTTGGTGACCTTACGGAACTCTCGCTGAGTTATCCGGATTACACCGTGTTGGGGGATTTCAATTTCCATTTGGAAGTCCTGGGGGATAAAGACAAGGCCCAACTAACCACCGATCTACTCTCTGTAGGTCTACAGCAGCTGGTTGCAACTCCCACTCATCAGGCAGGACACATACTCGATGGCCTCTTTACCAATAACCCTAATATCGCACTGACCACTGTCCTCCCGGTAGTATGGTCAGATCACTCGGCAATCATCTTTACCATTTCTGCCCATAATCCTAACACCCGCAGTCTTCTTCCCGCACCCCATTACTCCGAGAGCCTGGAAAAATGTAGACCTCTCTCTCTTGGCCAAAACTCCGGAGGATTCCTCTTAAGAGCCATCACTAAATCCCATCCTGCTGGCCAATAGATATCAGGATTGGATTCTGGACACCATCAATAAAGAAGCCCCGGCTAAATCCTTCAACCCCAATCGGGCTAAGCCATCCGCCCAATGGTTCATTGAGGATCTTCGGCTACAACGCCAACACTGTAGGAATTTGGAAAGGCGATGGCGCAAACATTACAGCATCGTAGATAAACAAACCTATAAAGATGCCCTTGCATTATACAAGAAGGCCATCGTTAAGCACAAGAGCACTTTCTTTTGTGATCAGATTGAGTCTGCTCAGAATTCATCTAGAAGGCTTTTTCAAGTCGTTGAATCGCTTTCCAATCCCCCAACAGGGCCTATAAATGAACCATCTCAAGACCTCTGTAATACGCTGGCAAACTTTTTCCTCACCAAGGTTACGAATATCTATTCATCTTTCTCCCCTGTAATGAGTTCCGATCATGCTTACCTCTTTCTCAGCCCCTTCCTCTCACTCCCTCCTTTTCCAATTTCCATTTGACTACGACAGATCAGATTAGCACGCTAATCAACTCTATTAAATCTGGGTCTCCCTTAGATCCATGCCCCCCTTCTATCTTGAGCGCCTTAAAAGAGGTTATTATCTCCCCACTCACAGACCTGTGTAATTCCATCTTTCAAACAGGTATATACCCTGAAATCTGGAAAACTGCGATCATCAAGCCCTTGCTAAAGAAGCCTTCCCTGGACCCCTCTGACTCAGTCAACTACAGACCGATTGCTTGCCTCCCCTTTCCGGCCAAGATATTCGAAGCCATCACGAATAAACAGCTGGCGAGTTTCATCGATGGCCATCAACTTCTAGATGACACCCAGTTTGGTTTCAGGAAGGGCCATGGGACTGAGACGGCATTGATAAAGGCCTCAGATGAGATCAGGACCATACTGGACCAGGGCGGGGCAGCGATCCTGGTTCTTCTAGATCTCTCTGCCGCCTTTGACACGGTCGATCATTCTATTCTGATCGACCGTGTCACTTCCCTGGGAGTGATCCATCGTGCCAGGGACCTCATTGCCTCCTTTTTGGCTAATCGCACCCAGGCAGTAAAACTAGGCTCCTTCTACTCGCCAACTTTCACCCTTCCATGTGGGGTGCCGCAGGGCTCCGCACCAAGCCCCACATTATTTAACATATATGTGGCAGACTTGGCGAGAGTCATTAAAGCTCAGGGTCTCCGCTTCACCACCTATGCGGATGATAACCAATTGGTGTTGGCAATACACAAAGATGGACCAGCTGTGGCTGTAAGATTTCAGGAAGGAATGAGGACCATCAGTTCGTGGATTTCCAGTAATTGCTTGAAGCTAAACTCGGACAAGACCGAGGTCATGACCTTTGGCAACCTTGCACCAGAATGGTCTTCCAGCTGGTGGCCCAGTGAAATGGGTCAACCCCCGACCCCGGTTGCCAAGGTCAGAAACCTTGGCGTTGTGTTCGACGATAAACTGGTGTTTAAACATCACGTGAACAAGGTGGTCTCTTCATCCTTCTTCATGCTAAAAGAAATCAGAAAACTGCTGCCATACCTCCCGTCAGGAGCTGGGAAAACTTTGATTACCACCCTGGTATTCTCAAAATTGGACTATGGCAATGCCCTGTTCCTTGGCACACAGGAACAGATTCTATATAAACTGCAGTCAGTGCAAAATGCAGCGGCCAGAATTCTGCTTGATATCCCCAGTCGCCGCTCAACCTCCATGGCCATACGCCATTTGCATTGGTTAAGAGTTAAGAATCGTATAAAATGTAAAGCTCTTTGCATTGCTTATAAAGCTATTCATGACACCGGACCAAGATTCCTCAAAGATGCTTTTCGAATTTATACCCCTCAAAGACACCTTCGTTCTGCTAGCACCTATCTTCTTGCTGTCCCACGGACCAGAACCGCTAGCTGGGGAGACAGGCGTTTCTTGGGAGCCACCCCCAAGCTGTGGAATTCCCTTCCTCTGCCCATTAAAACCAGCCCAACCCTCACTATCTTCCGAAAATTCCTGAAAACATGGCTATTTGATCAATGATTCTAAGGTAACTTCATCTCAGGAGTCCGATCTGCGCCGAGACACCCTCGGGTATTTGCGCGCAATAAAAATGTCAAAAACATAAACATATCGTCTCCCCAGAGTACCTGCAGGTTTAAAAACCTGGAACATTGCCACATAGATATCAAACTATAAAGTGCATAGCGCATGACAAGGTCCTGGGTGCAACAAACTTCTCTCCTGATTCTGATCTCTTGTGTCTGTCTAGGGGCCTGGGACAGTGTTCGACCAAAATAAATTACTGAACTGCAGAGGCAAAAACATGATGAAAGGACACGGGTTAAGGCCATTCAAACCAATAATAGTAACCGTTAATGTACAAAGGGCTTAAGCCTTGTCATGTTAAAACATCAGAGGGATCCCTTTCCCCTGTCATAACATGGGCACATGATAATTAAGCTATAAATTGACTAGGTACAAAAAACAACCATTGCGGTGCCCCCATGGATCTTGGGACCTATACAGACAGGATAGGGGGACATGTTCCCCAAGCTCGCCAGCCTCTTGCACCTTAGCAGCCCATCACTCAGGAGACTGCTATGCCCAGCTGTGCAAGGCTGTTAGCGTCCTTCCTGGATTAAGGTATAAAGTCAATCATAGTAGCAAGGTTTTTAATGCTATTACAAGTATTCGCTACCGTCTCCGGGCTCACCCATAGCAATCTAGAGCATGAATCCACTGCAACCAAAATCGATTTGTAAAGATTGTCAGTCTCTAAAGGACCCAAATGATCTATGTACCAACGCTCACAAGGTTTGTTTGATACCATCAATGGTTGCTCTCCTGGTCTTCTCACTGTAGAACGTCTAGATTCTTTCACTAAGCCAGCCGACCAATTTCATTGTTGTAACAAAGAATGGTAGCATTTAAGCATGTGCAGAGGCTATTCCCTCGTGGGCTGCTTTTATCAAGCCTAATCTGGAACGTTTATTAGGAATTGTCTTACTTACCACTTCTAGTATACAAACCCTGGGGATATTGTCAGAACTGACTGTGTAGGTGTATTTGCATGGATACCCCGCTCGAGGATCCTGCAGTCTGTATGAAGCATTGATTGCTTTTAAATGTCTTTATGAATTCTTGTCTGTGATCTGGTTACTGCAGCAACTGATATATTTTCAACCACTGCGGTAGATGCTGTATTAGCAATCTGGTTGTCAAAGACATGTCGGCCCTGGCGTTGATGGCTTAATGTGTGTATCACAAGCACCAATGGAAGAACATGTTTCAATGCCGCCGCCTGCCCCCACAGTATTTTGCTCTGAAAAGGCATGCCCTTAAATCCATTTAACAGCCAATGTAGCAGGGCAATGATATAAGCCTGAATACAATAAGATGAATCTGAAACTATTAGTGTGTCAACTACAGGTTCTGTCTTCTCTAAAGCAAGCACTGATGCTTTGAGTTCTGCTATCTGGGCTGTACAATCCTCCAAGTTTGTGGGTAAGGTTTTTTGAGGCACAAATTCTCCATTCACAAAAATACCACTGACAGCAGTGCAACCCAAAGAATAGCTATGCCTTATACCTATAGCTGGCTGTACAGATCCATCAGTATAGCACACAATCTAATATTGTTCTAAATGCAAAACCGGTGCCAAAATTGGTTACTTTTCCTCATAATCCGAAAATTCCTGCATCCTTAATTGAAGGATCAAGTTCAAACAGCGCATCTTCAGGATTCAAAGAGAAAACCCATTGACTCAATCTAAGATGCAGGACCCTTGCATTTGAAATGCTAACCTTGGTTGATGCTTCTAAAGCTATGCTTTGTGTAACTATTGTGATAGTATTACCATGTGCCAAGTTTCACTCTTTTAGTATTGTATTCTGAACTGTTGCTAAGTGTTTTTCATCATTTGAATATAAATGTGATTTGTACGTAATTGGCACTGTGTTGCCTCCATTAAGGCAGCATAAGTATATTCAGCTTTACGAGGAATAATCGAAGTTACTAAATCTGTTCTATCTCTGGTGTGTACGTTTCTTACATCCAACATCTTGGCCTACAATGCATGCAGACATTTATTGTAGGCAGAAGTCAAGTCTCTCTTACTGACATTAGGTAAATAGGGTTGTATATTGGCCTCACTCTCTCTGCATAATGTAGGATGTAAGCGCTGCCAAAGCTCAGGAAACCTAAAAGAACCTGTAACTTCTTCAATGTAGCTGGAGTTTCCAAGTTGAAGCATTTCTGATGAAATCCAGGCGCCAACCCTTTACCTTCAGTGGATATTTCATAACCTAAAAAGATCACTGAAAGGTAAACAATTTATGATTTCTTAAAGTCGATATTGTAAATATGTTCAGCTAATATGGTGATGACATTATCCGCTCTTTTTAAGTGTGTTTCTAAGTCATCATCTGTAATGTAAATGTCCTACACATAAGAAAAGACCTCTGGATCTGGTTGTAAGATCTCAGTGATATGGGAAGTGAATAGGCCGGGGCTAGTCTTATACTCTTGAGGCAGTCTTCAAAACATGACTACATTCCAACCGCTGAAAAGGTAGTTAGATAACTGCTTTCAGGCTTTTCATTTTGACTTAAAAAATCCTTTAGATATATCTAGTGTTGTTTTGTAATTTTTCCTCACTACATTGTAAATTAAAAAGGTACTGTGAGAATTCTGAACAACGTACATTCTAATATGAGAATTTAAAATCCATTAATTTAAGGCAACTCAGTAAGTTCCATTATCTTCAATTACAGGAAATAAAGGGTTACTCATGGAAGAAATGCAAGATTCAATTATATCTGGATACTCCAATTCTAGAAAAATATTCAATGCATCTCGCTTCACTTCTCATTTTTTGGGGTATTGTTTCTTCACTTGTGGCTCAGTTTTCAAAGGACTGATACGTGGGACAGAATTTTCTTTCCAGCCTGTTTGATTCCTGTACAACGCAGGAGTGAGTTTTAATTCCCACTAATTCACACATTTATCCCTGAGTGACTTTTAATTCCCACTAATTCACACATTTATCCCTGAGGTGCTCAGGGAGTGCTTGACAAAAGGTTGTTTCAATTATTTCCTCCACCCAAAGAGCATGCCTAATACAATCTAGTAGCCAGTCCTTCTCTGCCAAAATGATCTCATTGTTAGTGGACATATGTGAACAAAACACCCCACTGACTAGTGGAATGTTCCCATCTATTTGTATGTGTATATCATATACTCTATCTATGAGACCTACTTTTGTATCTGTAGCCTCCACCTGAATCTCAGTTCAGAAACTCTAGAAGATTCGGGTGACAAATCAAAATCTCAGCTGCGTCATCTAGCATTGCATGAGCCAAAGACCCATTCTTGGGGTTGGTCCTCAGGAAGGATGGCATGTTTTTAGAAAGTCCTGATGCTTTAATTTTTGTAATGTATGTTTTACCAACTGCTGCTTTGTCTTCTTTTTTGAGATTCACAGTCAGAAGATTGTTTAGATTCTCCCTTCTGCTTTTATTCTGGTTTCTTTCCTCCAACTCCTGAAAAGAATCAGAAGAATGGATATCAGTGTACTGATCTGGTTCTCTAATTTAATACCAATTTCTGAGGCCATAACCACCTTTGCTGGACTTCTGCAGTGTTGGAGATGCAGCATTTGCTTTATTTCTCCACCAGCCTCTTTGCTGTCCTTTAAATTATTTCTGTTTTTCAGACTGCAGCTGTGCTCTCTCTTTAAATGTGCCCTCTGTGTTGCTCATGCTCTTAATCTGTGGTTTTGAAGCCTTTAATCTGATGCATATGTTTCAGCTAGGATTTTAAGTAATTTGCAATCCCTGTCTTGCACCGGGACTGCTGCTGGCCTCTCGTATGTGACAAGTTGAGCCGCTTCCTTGTGAACATTACCCAAAATAAAGGAGGAAGCGGTCGCAAAATTCCCAGTCAATTTCATCCCTAAATCTAGGCCTGGTGCTTCGCCATATTCTTGCGTAAACTGCTGTATAATGTCTAACTCTACTGCCAGCGATGGTAACCCATGTATGGTAGTATACACAAATACTCCCCTATGTCGCACATTCCTCAATGGGTGCCACTAGATATAATGGAAGACATATACTTAATATCTTATTTTTATCTTATTGTGTGTTCTGCAGGTCCACTGCTTCTAACTGATTTGTTGTTTGTGCAATCTAGAAAGCTAATTGGTCACAAGCAAAGGGCTTCTTACCCATGATTTCAATAATTGTTTGTGGACTGATGGCTGCCCCTGCAGCTTGTCCTGCTCCTAGTGGAACTGCTCTGGGTTGTATTCACCTTTATGTTCTGTATGCATATTGTCTCAGTCTCCTGTAAATGTCAATTGCTCTATTTAATAATGCTACTATCACTGGAACAGTGATATTAGCTGGTGTTGGATGTGGTATTAAACCAGCCAGTATTGGCCAACTAGACTCATCATTGCCTAAGGGACCCATGTATCTGTGTGCGTAAGGTAACAATTTAACCAGTATTCATGTTCCTGGTAGTTGAATTGTATTTCTAAGTACTCCTAGGCTCTATAAGCCAATGGTACTGCTGCTGGACTATACTAATGGAAATAAGTAGAGACTGCTTCGACTACTTGAAAATTTACCTATGAATAAAATACTTCATTTGGTAGTCCTGCATTTGCACATTCTACATGTCACATCACCCCCAGAGTTGTCTAAATCACACACATGTAAGCGTTGTGTTACAACTTCCTTCTAATTAAGGCCAATCCCCACTGCTGGTGGAACAGCCATTTCTAAGTTTTACAAATGGATTTAAGTTATGACTTACATTTTAAAGACGCCATATATGTTTTAGGGTTCTTCCTTCTAAACATCAAGCTTGACAAACCAGACCAATAGGTTCTTTCTATTAACATGAAGGAAGTAATGACTATATATCACCACAGACGTCTCTATATAATAGTAATAATAATTATTTTGAATGTAGCACATTCACAGGTACTTAAGGTCTATGATCTAATCGTGCTTATCTATGGTTGGGCGCTATGTCCCATATCAAAAATAAGTCAAAAACTCTATTTATTAGGTGGAATGGTTCCAGATAAACATTGCAACTCACCCGGTCTCCCAAAACCACAGAGATAAGGTGTTTCAGGTATACTGACAGTTTCCCTGTTGCATCCTAGACCCAGGGAATAAATGTGGTGATCAGAAGGACCCCTTTTTATTGACGAGGAAATGCTTACATTCAAGACGAGATTATAATACCAAATAAGACAGAGTTTATATTTTACACACCCAATTAATTATTTAACAAGGTCAATGATAGAGTGTGTTCTGTGATCACTAGACAGATTAAGACTACATTTATTATTGAGGCAATAGTGGTAAGCTTGTTCCATGTTAGGGAATGTATCACTCTCTAGCACTACCCTAGACTCCCCAGCTCTGGAGAAGATGACCATATGCTGATAACACTAAAAGATATAATATCAGTCATGGAGTGGCACCAAAGCATTAAAGATCCAGGACTGGATGGGGTCCCCATCGAACTTTTTAAAAGCAATCTTGATCCATGGCCCCATAACTAGTAAACGTCCTGCATAGGGTTATTTGTGTGGGTCCTCCAAAGTCATGGTCAAATGCAGTTATTGAACTCATATTTATGAAAAGGGATCATGGTGATCCTCAGTGATATCATCCGATATCCCTTATTGACTCCACGGCTAAGGTGCTGGGCAGAATTTTGTTAGGTCAGCTGGAGAACTGGGTTGTTGAGAAGGGCATCTTAACAACAGTACAATATAGCTTTAGGCAGTGTCTGGGAATAATAGATCAGTTCTTGAATCTCTTGATAAGTAAATATGTGCCTGGCAAGAGGGGGGTGCCTTTACCTTTAACTCAAGGACTTCAGCTCGGACTTTTATAATGTCTCCAGAGATAGGACATGGTGGGTGCAGCTGGCAAGGGGAGCTGACCCTAAGATCTTCCATTTGCTTTCCCAACTCCATGAGGAAGTAGAGGGCTGCGTCAGATTTGGCCCCAATGGAGAATGCACACCCCGAATCAAGATTTGGTGGGGTGTGAGAGAGGGATGCATTCTGGCCCCCTTCTAATTTAGTCTCTATATAAACAATCCCAACACGTATGTTACTTTATGTTATGTTACTTTATTTCTTTTATAGCGCACGGCGACTCCAGAGGAGCATCCCGGCGCTTTGGCAAAGAATGACAGCATAGAAAGCAACCACACAACAGAAAAGGGCAGGAATAAAAAGACTATTTCCTAAAAAGCCATGTCTTCAATTCCTTTCTGAAAGTAAGAAGACAGGGGGCCGATCTCAGGGACAATGGTAATTCATTCCATGCCTTGGGTGTCAGGTAGCGAAAAGATCGACCTCCCAATCGTGCACGACGAATTGCAGGGACAGTAAGCAGAGACAGACCAGATGACCTGAGAGTCCTGCTTGGCGTATACCGGGAGAGACGTTTCCCAATATATTTGGGGCCAATACCATGTATGGCCTTAAAGGCCACAGTCAGGCATTTAAAAAGGATTCGCTTGGAGATAGGTAGCCAATGAAGGGTGTTCAATAAGGCAGTGGCACCAGCTCTCCTCGGGAGTCCAAAGATAGAACGGGCTGCCGAATTCTGGACAACTTGCAAACGGGTCATAAGATATTTCGGTAGACCCAAAAAAAGAGCGTTTGCGTAATCCAGTCGCGACCCGATCAGTGCCTGAACGACTGTTTTCCTGTGGTTGAGTGATAGTAGAGGAAGAAATTTCCTCAACATCCGTAAAATGCCGAAGCATTTCCCAGCAATAGACAGGATGTGAGGTCCAAAAGATAAATCACAATCTACTATCACTCCCAAATTCTTGGCCTTAACAGCAACCTTGTCAGGGGGAAACATATCCTGTGGCCACCAAGATTTCCAGTCATGTTCCGGTGCGCAACCGAAAAAGAGCAACTCTGACTTATCAGAGTTGCATTTCAAGCCATGACCTCTGAACCACTCAAACACCGCACCAAGGCAATCCCTGATCTTTGTGCCATCAAATGACCCACCCCTGTCACATGTGAACAGGAGTTGGGTGTCATCGGCATAAGACACGATCTGGGTGCCGAAAGATTCCGCGACTTCCGCCAGAGGGGCCATAAAGATGTTAAACAGCATAGGGCTAAGAATGGAGCCCTGCGGGACTCCCACCTCTAGCGGAGCCATATCAGCGGAAAAAGGAGGCGCCCAGATCGTTTGTCGGCGGTCGGCCGGAAATGATTTTAGCCAATTCCACACCGTTCCGCGAAGGCCACACTCCCAGAGTCTTACAAGGAGGACATCATGAGGAACGGTGTCGAAAGCCGCCGACAAGTCAAGCATGACTAACACGGCCTTTCCCCCCAAATCGAGTACTTCCCTGATGGCATCAGTGACCTCCAGCAGAGCAGACTCCGTGCTAAAATTAGCGCGGAAGCCGGACTGCGAGGATATGCTGGATATAGAGGTTGATCCACCAAAAATAAGAACCAGGAAGCTCCCAGTTCTGATGTACGCTGATGATTGTGTTCTTATGTCAAGAACTGGGTTGGGTCTCCAGAGGCTGTTGTGCAGATGTATTATGTCCATGAACAATTTGGGATTGACCACCAACAAAACCAAATCTTTCTCCAAGATGTGTGGTCGCCCTTTAAGGAATACCTGCTCACACCATGTCAGTAGCACCAAATTTGAGTGTGTTTTCACCTTTATGTACCTGTGGGTCCCATTTGATAACACAAGCTCCTGGAAACATCTGTTGAAGGCAAGATCTGTGCAACTTGAGCAGACTATTGCATCCCAATTTAAGTTCCCCTCCAAATTGAGGTCAGATGTATTTTGACGGTCTCCTATGGTGCAGATATCTGGGGTACTGTGAGTTTGCACAGTTACAGACTAAGGAAAATGATTTTATATGCAGAATGCAGACTGCTTCCACTACCAATAGCACCCCGGCTTTAATTTACCAAGCAGAATTAGGCCTATAATATCTGGGAGATCTCATCACGATAGCATCAACTTTGCTGTGACTCTTTGTTTGGTCTAGGCCCAAAGATATACTTAGTCAAATGGTAATAGCTGACTGTTTGAATCTAGCCAATCTCAAAAACATCAATTGGCAGGCTTCTGTGAAAGCCCTACTGTGTTCAATTGGAAGACTAGATATGTATGATAACCCAGAGAATGCCAGTCAATCTATTAGAGTGTCAATCAATAATGAATTACTGGAATTATTAGCAAGGGAAAGAGTAGCAATCGAACTTGGAAAGAGGTCAGTGGAAGCATATTTACCACTAATCACTACCATCAGTATGGAACCATACCTGTAAAAGGTACAGAGGCATCAGAGGTTCTATCTGGTAAGATTCAGTCTTAACATGATCCATTTACTGGTATCCTACCCCTCTGAGGCCTACCATAGTAGAGATACTATTCAATGACCATGCAATTCACTAATGTCTCCTTTTCTTTTTTTGTGATTTTTACAGGGACCATAGGAAGAACATCTGAATGCTCTTATTAAGAAGTCTCAATATCAGAGCGTGTATTGAGGTGTTGCATCATCTTCAGCTGCTGAAATCTCACATGTTGGGTGATAACAGCTCATAGATTCATTTCAGTCAAGCTGCATAAACTGGTGGGCAAGTAAAAGTTACTTAGCACTTGCACTGTGCTCTGGTAGCATGGAATGTTTGACATCTTTATATCTGTAGGCAATCTGTTTAACTGCATTTGAGCTACTGGTGATTTTTTTGTCTGCGATGGACCCAATGGGTGCATGCTTTTTTTTCCAATCTACTTGTAATCATATTTGGAAATTGGTGCGGATATGCTGCTAGTTTCTTGTGTTTTATCCAAGCAGGCTTGGATATGATGCTAGATCTGCTTTCTTTCAAATTGTACTCATGATTTACTGATGAATCGCCCTTCAGTTTATTTTCTGTTAGCTACTGTTATTAGCTGCCCTTTTTTTTTAAAGAAAAATAAGTGAATCTCATTTTATGCATAATGATTTTATTTATGATGTTAATGTGTGATTCTAAACACATTTTGAATGTCTTCTTTTAATGATAATAATAATAATATTAATGAGAATTATATGATTTATTACAAGCACGAATGCCCGAAGGAATCTTGGCCTGACATGTATCAGATATAAAGCTCCCAAAGATTTAAAAAAAGAAACGATAAAAGCCAGGAGCTGAGCAATTTACTCAAACAAGTGAGAATCTGTTGGTTCTTGAGCTCCCATGGTAGGTTATTCCACAACTTACATGTGGAATAAACAAAACTCCCACACTCCAAGATACTTTATTGTTTCTTGGAATGGAAACTGTTTTTAATGCAGCTGAATGCAGCGTTTTCCTCGGCGTATATCAAGTGAACTTTTTCCTCAAACATTCAAGGTCTCATCTGGGAAGTGATTTTTGTGCTATACACACAGTCTTAAAGGCCACTCGTTTCTTGACAGGGAGCCAGTGAAGCGAGACTGACTGATACTTAGGTATATTTTGAAGGAGATGGGGCTGCTGTGTACTGCAAGAAGCCGGAGTTTATTTAGAAGACAATGTTAAATACCCTGATAAAGGACATTATAATAGTACAGCTTGGACAATAGCACTGCAATTTCCACTGATTTCTGCAGATCGTAGGTCATAAATGGAAGAATATTTCTCAAAGCTCTTAGGATAAAGAAACAGGCAGAGTTGAGTTGTTTTGATCTGATCTCAAAAAGTAAGATTAATATCACAGATCACACCCACGTTCTTTACTTTCTAAACTGGAGTGGAAAGAGGCCCAAGAGACTGAGGCCACTCGAATGGGTTCCAGAATAAAGGGTCTTTTCCAAAAAGAAAGACCTCCATTTCCTCTGAGGTCAACTTCAAACTGTTACATTTCAGCCATTTGACGACCTCACACATGCAGCTCTTGAAGCGATGGGAGACTTCCGTAAACGTTGCTAGAGATGGACATAATGATCTGAGCGTTGTCAGTGTATGAAATTGTCAAAATGCCAGAAGACTGAATCAATTTGAATAATGGGGCCACATCAATGTTAAAAAGTGTGGGGCTCAGTGATGACAGTTGTGGAAAATAACAGGACAGTGAGAAGGGCTTTAATCTAAGTTCTACAAGGGACATCAACTGCTTTCTATTCATAAGAAAAGATTGAAGGAGATTCAGTGCAGATCTGCGCAATCCTATATTGGCTAAGTAGTCTAAGATGACCAAATCACTGATGGTGTCGAAAGCTGTGGACAGATCTAAAAGGATTACAACAGCCTTCCCCCATTGTCCATATTGAATTTTATATCCTTTGAGGATGCAATCAGTGCTGTCTCAGCACTATGATTTGTTCTAAAACAGTGTTGAGATTCGTCAAGAAATTTATTTTAATTTAAATTTCCGAGAGAGTAGTATTAAGGCATTTCTCAAGAATGAGCACTGTCATAGGCAGGCAGGAGATTGGGCCATAATTCTTTTCTTCGGAAGGATTAAGAGTAGATTTTCTTAACAACAGAAGTATGGAAATCTTTTCCATTCCATCGGGAAATGTCCTGTTGTAATGATGTTATTTACTACAAAGGTGAGGGGGGCTGCAACCGTCTCTGTTACCGCATGTACGATTTCTAGAGTTCAGGAGTCTGACAGAGCTTCAAATTTAGTTTAGAATATAGGCTCAAACTCTTCTTCTTTGGTAAGAAGATGAAACTCATCAAGCTCCTTTTTACTTGATCCAACTGATTTTTTCCTACAAAATCTGTATTGTTATGGTGTCTCAAGTTGAAGTCACCTTAAACTGCTTCAACCTCATCCTTAAAAATGTTAGCTACATTATTGCACAGCAACTGGCTAGCTGTCACTGTACAAGTTCAACTAAAGCAACAAAATGTGCTGATAGTTTTAAAAGGTTTTCTTTAAGAGATTTTGACTATACATTTTGTCAGCAAAGTACTGAGTTTTCTCAGATATTATTAAGTTTTAATAATCCTGAACCAAGCTGTTTATATTTAGTTGGTTCAGTGACAATATGTTATGTTATGTTATTAGATTTATATAAGCGCACGATTACCCTCGGGTGTCCTGGCGCTGAGTTCTGCTTAAACGATAGTCAAAGGGGGGTTTCAGACCCTTTCTAAAGGAAAGAAGATCTCCAGCATTTCTCAGAAATAACAGAAGCTCGTTCCAAGCCTTGGAGGCACAGGTAATAAAACTCCTATCTCCCCAGCTGGCTTTCCTAACAATGGGGATCTGGACAATTTTAGCTCCTTTAGACAGCAGGGTCCTGATCGGGGCATACTATTCAAATTTTTGCCTTAAATGGTCAGGGCCAATACCCTTAAGAGCCTTAAATGCTATGCATAAGGCCTTAAAACGAACCCTATGCCTCACCGGGAGCCAATGTAACCAAGTTAGCTCCTTTTTTACAGAAGCAAATTTCGGTATACCCATCAGTAGCCTAGCGGCTGCATTCTGAGCTATCTGAAGCCTATTAAGATGTTGATTTTGGGCATTCAGATAAATGCCATTACAGTAGTCTAAACGTGACATAACCAGGACTGTGACTACTGTCCTGAGGTCCGTTTGAGAGAGAAAATATTTAATTTTCCTAAAGATTCGCAAGAACAAGAAGCAAGAGGAAACTACTGAGCTTATGTGGTCATTAAAAGTCAGTTTATTGTCCACAATGACCCCTAAATTGAATACTTTCATGGATGGAGTGGGCTGATCTCCCAGCTCTGAGGGCCACCAATCTGGGGTCCAGATATGTGGGTTAGTACCGAACCCCATCACCTCAGTCTTAGTAGAATGCAGCTTTAAACAATTCAAAGCCATCCAACCTACTATGGCTTGCATACAGTCGTGGAAGCGAGCTGCGGCCTCCTTTTCATGACTGTTTTTAATGGATAAAACGATCTGAGTATCGTCAGCAAAGATCTAATCAGTGCAGCTAACGGTATCACATGAATATTAAAGAGGGTGGGACTTAGTGAGGACCCTTGAGGGACCCCACACGGGAGACTAAATGGCCTACATTTGTGAGTATCCAGGTCGACAGTTTGGGTTCTATTGTCAAGGAAAGATTGAAGAAGTTTCCAAGCCACGCCACAAACTCCAGCCCCAGACCACCGATCCATCAATACCCTGTGATGGACCGTGTCGAAAGCTGCTGACAAGTCCAACATTATCAAAACAGCCTTCCCACCACAGTCAAGAGCCTCCTTTATCTCTTGACAGGATTTATTTAGAGCAAGTTCTGTACAGTGATTGGCTCTAAAACCATACTGAATCTTGTCAAAAACCGTGTTGTTATTGCAGTAAGAACTCAGTTGAATATTCATGGCTTTTTCTATGATTTTTGCGGGCAACGGAAGTTGAGAAATAGGCCGATATCTGCCTGGATCAAGAGGGTTTAAGGTGTTTTTTTAAAAGAGGTAGAATAGATGCCTTTTTCCAATCAATCTGAAAAACTCCAGTAGAAAAAATTGTGTTAATCAGTGGCCATAAAACGGAACTGATAGTTTCTGAGTGTAATTTAAGTATTGAAACTGGGCAGGGATCATTGGGGGAACCTGATGGAGTAGAGCTAAGGAGTTTAACAGTTTCTTCCAGCCTAAGAGGTAAAAACCGGTCAAAGACTAATTCGGGATCAGGTTCTTTATGGATAGAATTCACAGGAATTAAACCTACTTCGTACGATTCCGGAGAAAAGGTAGAAAAAATACCTTCCACTTTTTGAAGAAAAAAGGTAGCCAATGTTTCACACAGTTCTATCCTTTTTAATGACATTAGGCATGGTTACATTTTTCACTGTTTTAAAAAGCTCTTTGGGGTTTGAACTGGCAAGAAGAATTTTACTAGAAAAGAAGCTCTTCTTTGTATCTAACAACATCTCTTTATAGAATTTAAGGCTATGCTTATAGTTTATTTTATTTGTGATGTTGTATCCGCTTCTCCAGATTCGCTCAAGTTTTTTACAAGCCAGCTTCTGCAGCTTGAGCTTATCACAGTACCACGGAGCTGAGGGATGAATTCGCTTGGGAGTCCATTTAGTGATTGGAGCCAACTTCTTACAAGCTGATTCTATCCAATCAGTATAGACATTGGCGGCTTTATCAATCTCTAAGATGGGAAGAGGTAAGGTATTCATCAAAGACCCCTTGAGTTGTGAACAAACACCTCCTTGTTCTACCATAAGCCTGGGACATCCCTGTGTACTACCTCCTGGCATAAGCCCCAATAACTCTTGTTTAGTATACCTCCATGTCTTCTCCATGGCAATGTTGGCTTTGATATATGACTTTTAATATATTTAAGTGGAGACAACTTGGGTACTAATAAATTGATCCATTTAGCATACTTAGCAGTGTCTATGATTGAGTCATTTGACAGAATAGGTTGAGTGGAAAACAAGATACCCCTGAGTTCTGTTATATTGATTGTTATGTTATGTTATGTTATCCAGTTTTTAAAGCGCAAACAGCTGCCCCAGCAACGGGGCGTCCCGGCGCTAACCCAACCAGTACCTGAGGGGTGAAGGAGGATAACCAACAGAGGACTAGATAAGGGAAAAGAGATGCGTTTTTAATTCTTTCCGAAAGGCAGTTAAGTTGGTTAGGGTGCGGATGTGTAGAGGCAGGGAGTTCCACAGTCTTGCCCCCAAGACCTTGAAGGAACGTCCACCCATTCTACACAGCTTGGAACGGGGGACTGTCACAAGGTGTTGTCCTAAAGAGCGTAGAGTACGCTGAGGGGTATAGGGAACAAGGAGCGGGCGTAGGAGTTCAGGGCAGCCTGAGTAAAGAATTTTGAATGCCGTGGTGAGGGTTTTAAAATGGATGCGGGATTCAATTGGCAGCCAGTGCAGATTGCGGATGGTAGCTCTGGCCGAGCACCTGCGTGGGAGGCCAACCACTGCTCTGGCGGCCGAGTTCTGAATACGCTGCATCCGTGCTAATTCTGCTTTATTTGCCCCTAAGAATAGCACATTGGCATAGTCCAGCCGGGCGAGAATCATGGACTGGATGATGAGTTGGCGGGTTCTAGAGTCGAAGAAACCGAGTATCGGGCTAAGACTTCTCATTAGGCCCACACACGTAGCTGCCACTTTCTTTGTGTGGGACTGGAAGTTAAGAGAGGAGTCGAGCCAAACACCTAGGTTCTTCACCACGTCTTTCGGCACGGGGGTGGGACCAAGCAAAGAGGGCCACCAATGGTCACTCCAATGGCTAGGGTTTTTGCCAAGGAGAAGCACCTCCGTTTTCCCGGCGTTCAGCTGCAAACAGTTGTTTGTCATCCACTGTGCAACTGCCGCTAGCCCATCCTTGAATTTAGTGGCCGAGGTGGAAGGGCCTTCAGAGAGTGTGATGACCAGCTGTGTGTCGTCGGCATACGATACAAGCGTAAGGTCCCACTCTTTTGCCACTGCTGCAAGAGGCTGGACGTATAGGTTGAAAAGTGATGGGCTGAGCGCCGATCCTTGGGGGACTCCCTGTTCGATGGAATGGGGTTGGGAGATGTAAGGTGGGGCTGAAACTTGAAAGGAACTGTCTTTGAGGAAGGACCGGAACCACTCAAGGGCGAGTTCGTTGATCCCTATGGCCTCAAGTCGAGTCAGCAATATGCTGTGTGAGACCGTGTCAAAGGCCGCGCTGAGATCCAAGAGGATCAGCGCGGCACTTTGACCAGCGTCCAGGGCGTCCCGAATGTGTTCCGTGGTGGTCAGCAGGGCCGACTCGGTGCTATGTCCTGGCCTGAAGCCATTTTGGGAAGGATCAAGGACGTGGTTGGACAGCATATGATGGGATAGCACTTTATTGACATGAGCTTCGGCCAGTTTAGACGTCCAGGGGAGCAGCGAGATGGGTCTGTAGTTTTCAGGTTTTGTGGGGTCTAATGTGGGCTTTTTAATAATAGGAGAGACCCAAGCGGATTTCCAGCGGGTGGGAACCACAGCTGTATGCCATGCCCTTGTTTTTATGTTCTGTACTGTCTTATTTGAATAATTAGAGGCCACAGTCTTTAAGCTAAAACATACATGTAAATAGTCCGACCAAATTAAAGGTAATATGGCCTCAAGTTGCAAATCTTGGTGACTTGAAAAAATTCCATCTAAAATATGTCTGGCCTTGTGAAAAGCATCATTCATCAAATGGCTAAGATTAAAACAGTTTACATTATCTATACATTTTTGTGTGTCTTTGTTGGTTAATCTTCCGAACAGAAGATAAAGTCACCTAAGACATTATAATTTGTGTATTGCAGGCTAGATTTGGTAAATTCACTTAAGGACTGTAAAAGGTTTGCTTTAGGGGCAGGGGGCCTGTGGATCAGGAGATCATAGAAAGTTGAATTATTAGACAATTTACAGCTGAAAGTGAGTGCTTCACTATCTGTGATGCTTATTGGCTCGCATATGATTTCTAAATGATCGCGGTGGACAGCCGCAAAGCCAAATCAGAGTTTAGCAAATCTGTCTACTCAAGTAATGGCATATGCCCCTGGAATTGTGGCATCTAAACCAAGGTTTGTTGTCTCATCTGTCTAACTCTCAGTTAAAAATGCTATATCTGCGGCATACGTGTCTGAATTATGTATTTTTTTAAAAAACAAATAAAGACTTCTTTGATTGGAAGCCTGGATATGTTATGTTATGAGGCAATGTAGAATGTATAACAAATAAAAGCTTCAACCACATTTGGGAATGTCTCCCTCTCTATGTCTACTCTAGGCTACCCATGACTCCCTAGATCACTAGCCTAGGCAATTCTGCTTTCTAATTACCCTTCACTACTAATAGACCTGTGTGTTATCATCAGCCATTCTAAAAGGCTATTGTCATTTCTGATTCATTGGGAGTAATCTAATCCATGCCTCCTGCATAGTTCTGCCAGTCCCAAGAATCACGTCAGCATATTCAGGTACTTCAGAAATGTGAAAATGGAAGGAAGGGCTTGAACTGCGCAGTTCCATGCTGAGTGCTTATGTCCAGCGACTGTAAAGGGAAGGCTCAGCTATTCTCAGCTTGGTATCCTGGCGGCCTGTTTGAGCATAACGCCTATGCCTGAGTTTCTCAGTGTCATACCTCTGCTTGAATTGACGGAGCACCCTCTCTTTGACCTCAGATTCTGACAAGCCTTAGATTCTGACCAGTCTTATATAGAGAATTTGACCAGAATGTATCTCATCTTATCTCATTGTACCAGCCCTGAATACACTGCCTTGAAGCATGAACTGGCCTTATCTTGAAATTTACTGCCATACTGTCTCAACATCACCAAAATGATTTTGACACCTTGTCCTACCTCTTCTCTTCAAATCTTAAAGTCATCAAAATCTAGCTATTTTGCTTATCTTTATTGTGCAAATCCTAATCTTTGAATTTTAAAGAGGACACCATTCTAAATAAAAAAAATAATCAGTCATACGAAAAAATCCCCATGCTAACATTCTTTCATTCCCTGGTATCTGAAAGGAATTTGTTGACATTGCATCACCTACGCGCATAAATTTGTACCAGAATAACTGATTCGCTGCGGCACAAATTCTCCCACTGTGCAGGAGAATTCAATGCGTGAGGAAAACGGATGGCCCCCAGCTTTCTTCCGCACACACCCACTGTGACGTGAGACAGGCCATCTGATGCACCAAAGAGGTTAATCCTAACAAGTTTGAGATGTTTGAGATGCAAACCTCATGCATAAAAAAATGGAGGAATTAAATAGATCATGTAGCAGTAGACCGGAGTGGCGTAGAGTGAAGTGGTGTAGAGTGGAGGGGCATACACTGGAATAGCTTTGTCAAGAACTACTCACCTGCACAAGCATCTGCACAAACAAATAGAGTCCACCCAGTCCCTGTTTAACCCCTTCAGGTAACGCCAGTTCGTCATGGGTGTTACCTGCGCTACGCGGATGACGAGCTGGCTTTGTCATAAACAAGCCATTTTTAAAATTTTAGCGCACAGCGGGAAAACGCGGTAGCGCGGTAGGGGTTAAGCAACCCTCAATACACACATGGATAAGGGTACTGGCGGTTGCTACCTGTAGGAAAAGGGGTTTGGGAATGTCTGGTTAGGAGCATTGCTTAGTTTCTTTCTGGTCCAAAGAGGGTTGTTACCTACTCAGAGGGCTGTTTTACTGAATAATCAGCTTTTCTGCTTCGGGATCTATGTAAGGTAACAAAGAAATATGTGCATTAAAATTCCGAAAATTCCAGGAAAAAGAAAAACTAAGGGTCACATGCAGGAAAATTTCATTTTGAGATTAACAAATAGCGATTTTTGAGAAATCGCTATCTGGTAAGCGCAAAATGCAATGCAACAACACATACTGCAACTAGCAATTCTCTAATTGCGATTTCTTAATGAATCATAAAGACAATTAGGGAATTGCTATTTGCAAACGCGACTCCATTCTTTCCCATGGGCTTCCAGGCCCATAGGTGAGATTAGTTTGCATTACCTAGATTGGGATTACCTAATTGGTAATCGCAAATTAGGTAATGCAAAGGCAAGGGTGCCCTGGAGCCTTAAGCCCCCCTGAGGCACCCCTAACAACAAATATGCACATGTAAGGCACACACATGTCCTAAGGGCATGTGTGCACCACATGTCACTTTACAAAATGCAGGTTTTGTGTATTTATTAAAGAATGCAATTGTTTACCATCAACTTGAAGTTGATGGCAATTAGCATTTCCTAAATGCACAGTTCACATTTAGGAAATGCTTCTTGCTAGTGCATTAGGGATTCGCAAATTGTGATTCCCTATTTGCATTCGTAATTTAGGGAATCACGATTACCTAAATTGTGAATGACAAAAACTTTCAAGCATTAGAAAAGGCCATTTTAGTGATTGGAGACGGTTTTTGTGAATCGTACTGTTTGTGATCGCAAAATAGCTTGATGCATGTGTCAATGAGTCAATACTAGAAAAGTTGTACTCACTTTCTCAATTGTTGTCCATATTCACCAAAGTACACCGTTGGTGGGTATCTATATTTGTCCTTTCACCTTCAGTGCTTTATAGGGTATAGTAGGAGATATACCCTTTAAGCCCCATTAAATAGTCTCACAGTTCTAGGGCAAATGCAGGATGTCTGCACCGATTCTTTTGTGAACTAAGATACATTATACCCCTTGTTTACTTATCACATTCAGTGCACTAAGCTTCTTTTCAGTCACTGACAAAATATGGTTTCCCTTGCCTGTAAAGTGTTCATTTGCCATTCTTTCAGAGCCAGGTGGAAGATTAATTCAGGAAAGTCTATAGGAGGATCAGTGATCATGGATTCTCAGCAGGAGCTGGAGCAAGATTCAGGTAGGTAAGTTCCACAGAAACAATGAGCGCCTACTTGGTGGAACGCCAAGCAAGGGTGTGTAGAACGGACACATTGTTTATAGGCTGCACTTAGTGGCCACACCTGGTTTGGCAGTAAAATCTCTCAGGAATGGGAAGTCGGGCGAGATTTTGAATATGAAGACCAAATGCTCCCAACAAGGATAGAGGGCAGGAAGATGGCCTGATACAGGGAAGCTAAGAGCCCCTGATACTGAAGGTGGGACGGGGGGCCTAAGGGGCCCATAGCAAGACAGATGGCGCCTAGAGGAACACTAACACAGTGGTGGGATGGGAGGGCTTAAGGCGAGGGCAATACCACTGCAGATGTGCACTGGAATTGTTGTAAAGAATTCAGGAGCAAAGGTGATGTTTGAAGAAGCACACCCAAAGCGGAGCATGGGGAAGCACATGGGCAGGTCACAACAGTTCTCCGCCCTATAGGACTTCCCTCTGTCTGGGGGTTGAGTGTTTGGCAGGCATGGGAGGGACGGACCAATCGGGGAGCATGAATGTGGTCTGTAGGATTGGTCCTCAGGAGGCTTTCCCTTCCAATCTACAAGGTAGAAGAGCTTGCAATTGACCCTTCAAGATTCAAAAATCTTATTGGCTTCAAATTCAAGATTCCCTTGCACTACCAGGGGAGATGGTGGGGGTTTAGGATGAAAAGAAGGGACAAGGGGCTTCAATTTGGAAACATGAAACACAGGATGAATTTGGTACTCAGTAGGTAAGTCTAATTTCACAGTAACTGGGTTTATGGTTTATGATCTTTATGATTTTAAATGGGCCTATATATCAAAGTTGCAGTTTAAGTGGTCCTGCCAGATGTAGGTTGCTGGTAGGTAACCAAACACTGTCTCCTAGAGCATACTATGGCTGAAGATGTTAGTTATTGTCAGCCTATTGCTTCATATTGTCCTTATACTGATGAACAGTGTCCAGGGCCAAAGATCAGATGTCTGTCAGGTGTTTGTAATGGAGCAGAACAGCAGAAATGTGATAGTAATTTCAGGAGGTGTGCACTGGAAGAACCTGTGGATGATATCCCAAGTTACAGTAAAAGGGAGACACCGCAATAGCAGAAAGGACATTATTGTTGTATGCAAATTCTGCTATGGGTAAAGTCTGAACTCAGTTGCTGGTAAAGGTTGCCAATAAACAATGCAAATATTGCTCCATTGATGGATTGGTCATTTCTGAGAGTGGAAGGAAGAGTACAGATGATACTCAATCATGAGAGAGGCGCAAATCCTCTTCCTTAATTTGAAGATTAATTGAGCTCCACAGTCAGAAATGTTCACTGTGTTTAAACCGCAGAGAGGATTACATATTGGCCAAAAATATCTACCAACTCTTTTGCTGTGGGGAGCTTTCTCAACTGAATAAAGTGAGCCACTTTTGTTAACATATCTACCACTACCACAATTGTAGTGTGAACATCCACCCAGGCCAGATTAGTGACAAAATCCACACTAATGGAATGCCAGGGCTTAGAAGGGATTTCAGTAGATTGTAATAGTCTAAACAGTGATGAATGGGAATCTTTATTTCTGGCATAGTTAGGACAGGAATGCACAAGGTTATGCACATTGTTTGACAGTGTTTCCCACCAGAACCATATCTTACAAAGCTCCTTGTTTTTGGCATCCCCTGGGTTCCCTGCCAAAGAGAACTAACAACACCATGGCAGAATTTGTTGTTGTATTGATGCAGTGGCTACGTACAAACATTCATTAGGATAAAAAACTTTAAAAGCCCTCTTTAATCCAGTTCTGTGGGACTAACAATCCGGTGCAAGGATCTAGGGACTGGGTTGCTTCTTGTATCTGTTACCAGAAATTGCCTGACTCACATAGTCAATATATTTTGTCTCTAGGTAGTATAGGTAAAGGAGGGTGGGTAATCTGATTTTCAACCGTATTTCTCTGTATTCTGGATAGGGCATACACCGTTTGCCTGTTTGTCCCTGGGAGATATGTTATGTTAAAATCATGATCAATAAAGAAGAGCACCCACCACATTTAATGAGGTATTAACACTCTTGCAAAACTAAAAAAACTATAAATACATATAATAAGAAGAAATAGTTATCGTATGGCGGGCTCCTAACAGAAAATGAAGCCATTCTTGAAAGACAAGATTTTTAGCCAAATGTTCCTTCTCGGCTATAGTGTAATTCTGCTCTGCTGGTAGTAGCTTTTTTTTAAAAAAAGCTATAGGATGTAACTGTTCAATCTTTTCATCCCTTTGTATGAGCACCCTGCAAACAGCAAATGGAGAAGTAGCTACTGCTACAAAGAAGGGTTAGGTCAAATCTTGTTGGCATAGGATGGGGGCAGTGGTACATTTTTCCTTCGCAATCTGTAATACCTTATCTAATTTTAGTGACCAATGAAATGCTACTCCCTTTTTAGGCAATTGGGTAATAGAGCTGACTATGTTGAAAAGTGTGTTATAAATCGCCTACAAAAGATGGCAAATCCGAGCAGGGATTGGACTTCTTTTACAGTAGAGTGCCTTGGACAGTTTAAAATTGCCTCCACTTACTGTTTATCCATTTGAATGCCTGTTGAGGAGATGAAGAACCCTAGAATTCTACAAGTTGTGTGTTGAAAACACATTTTTCTAATTTGTCAAACAGCCGGTTGTGTCTTGGTTTCTTTAGAGTGACTTTCACATGAGTGATATGTCTTCTTTATTTTGGGGAAACATCTAAATATTGCCAATGTATACAATGGTGAATGTGTCCAGAAATTCCAGAAGTACTTTGTTTATAAAAAATTGGAACACTGACGGAGCATTACAGAGACCTAAAGGCAGAACGCAATATTCTATTAAACTGAACTTGGTTCAGAATGCTGTTTTTCATACTTCTCCTACTCTGACACAAATCAAATTGTACACTGCACGCAAGTCCAATCTACTATAGATTAAAGCCTTCCTTATCGGATCCAATGAGACTGGGATCAAAGGCAAAGGGTATCTGTTTTAAGTTACTTTATTGAGGGTCCTATAATCGATGCAGGTTCTTAATTCCCATTTTTTCAAAGGAACAAAGAACAATGGGGATGAGACCAGTAAGGAGTATTGCCAAATAAACTCATAAGCTAATAATTCGTCCAAGTCTTCTTGGAGATGTTGATTTTCAGGCTCTGACAAGACATATATTTGACTGTAAGGTAGGCTTGCTCCCAGCACAAGGTCAATTCTGCAGTCAAAGTCTCTATGAGGCAGTAAGGTGGTGGATTTGACTTTGTTGCAAACAGCAGAACATTCTTGATAAGGATCTGGCAAGATCTCAGAAGCTTGAGCATGGGGCAGGGCACAAACTAAAGGGGTGGCCCATTCTGTGGCTTTTTTTGTAAAAGGACTGTAGAAAGAAACTGCAATCTAAGGTAATGGTACTAGTAGACCAGTCACTCTTGGGATTGGAACCATGGAACTCCCGAAATGGCCCCATATATAGGAGTGTCTATGAGATCAAATTAGGGTGCCTCAAAGTGTCCACTGTTGCAAATTAACATGAATGGCTCAGATTGATAAGTGATTAGACCAGAAGACAATTCAGAGCCATCTATGGCTCACTCTGGTTCTGGTACACCTTTTGAACAAAGGCAATTCCTAGCTTCTTAGCTAAGGAGATATATCCAAACTCAGAGCCCAGCAGCATGGGAAGAACTTTTCACAGGTGATTGGAGAGGATCAAAGTAACCATCATAGTGAAATGTCTTAGGATTTGTGCTATGGTATTGGTGGGGCACTATGAAATCATGTTAGTTGTATTACTTGGATTTTTTTTAACACTTTATTTGCCATTTTCAAAATTAGAACATTAGATTTTTCCAGCTACATTACAATGATATTGCGATATTACAGTGCATGCCACAGACATTCGCCTGCCCCCCAACATGTATCTCCATGCTGGTCTGTTCAGCCTGGACAGTCATCTTTATAAGTACTTGAGCTCCACACCTGCTAACCGTATACACAAATACACTTGTTGCGACAGTGCACAGCTAACCATATTATAAAGAGAAAAACATATAGCTAAAGGAAATATCACATTTCAACCTCTGGTATACAATTTTTATCTGATCAGCCAATGCCTGCAGACACAATTCCGCACTCCAGCTGTATGGTGGGCTGTGATCGTGTTGCTGCTGTGTTTAAAAGGGCCCCAAAAGTTCTGTGGGCGGGATGTACTGGAAAGAGTGGAGGTATATAACTCATAATTGGTATTGCAATATGCAAGACTGCCCAGCCATTCCTTGTGCGTCGGTGCACTTGGTCGTCCCCATTTAAGTGCCATTTCTCTTTTGGCCAGTAGTAACCCCAGGGCAGTGAATTTCCGGACTGGCTTTGGGATGTTACTCAAGTACCCCAACAATGCTACCTCTGGAGTAGGTTCAATGTCTAAGCCTATCATTTCCCCAAGGGCACGATAGATTTCAGCCCAAAACTTTTTGTTTTGCAACAAGTCCAGGTGAGATGCACAAAGTCTACGTTATATTTTAAACATAAATGGCTTCTGTCAGGATTATTTTATGTGTCATCGCAGGGGTTAAATATATTCTGTACAGGATTTTGAAGTGGATTCGTTTGTGGCGGCTATTCAAAGGAGATTTCCTTGGTTTGTAGACAAGATGCAGCCCATTGGTCATCAGTAATAGGGTGTTCCAGGTCTGCCTCCCAATCAGCCCTTATTTTAGCATCGCGTATAGGGATTATATCCACACAAGCCTGGTAGAGCTTGCAACTAGATGTTCTCCATTGGTACTATCGAGAACAGTGGAAAGTGGGGTGAATGGATCAGGTTCGACAGGAAAGCCAGAGTTCTTAGCCCTTAGAGTTGAGGCGAAGGCAAGTAAGCACAAATTTGTCGATGAAGGAAGCCTCATTTAACCTATCTCCATCTGAAACGGAAAATACTTGCTCCTCAATGTAGAAATCCCTAATAGTGGTCATGTCGAACAGAGAGAGAGTGCGCTGTACTATCCTTTCCCCGGTAATAGGAATCCAACGTTTATTTGGGAGCGGTAGGCTCGGGGAATATAGAACTGGTGATCCCAGTATTCTGATTAGCTTCTGCCAGGCCCAGCTGGTAGTGTAAACCGTCGGAATTTCTGTACGGTCACTTGAGGAACCTAGGGGTAATACAGTGTTCAAATTATCCGGCAGGACCAGATCCGCTTCGGTGCGTAAATAAGGAATCCTGGCGTCAGGGTGAAACCAAAAGTGGGAATAGCTGCACTGCACGATCAGGTAGTACAATTGAAAGTTGGGGACTCCAAAGCCTCCTCTGTGGTACGGGAGTGTCATTATGTCCCAGCGGACCCTGGGCCATTTACCTCCCCAAGTCAGTCGGATAAGATGGGTGTATATTGATTTGAAGAACAGATTTGTTAGTGGGATAGGAATATTGTTAAAAAGATACAGGAATCTGCGCAGGACAATCATTTTAATGTTATGTTATGTTAAATTAGTTTTCACAGCGCACAGCTACCCAACAAGGGTTTCCCAAGGCTTCCGCTCTCGCCCAGCAAGCAAGAGTGGAAACCTTAGCCACTTGTCTACTTGCTTTTCTATTATGTGTACAGCCGTGCCGTAGTTCGACCATATAATTTCCATGGTTTTCAAGTGTATATTTATCCCCATCCCATCTTACTGTGCCTGCGGAGAGGGGGAATATTACAGACTTGTGCCAATTTATGCCAAGGCCGGAGAAGCTGCCAAACCTTATGATCTTTGTGAGTAGTGGTTCTAAATTGTTTTGGGGGTCTCTGACATATAATATAACATCATCTGCATAAAGTGACACCAATAAAGGTCCAGTTTTGAATTGTAGCCCCCAATGTAAATGACGTTCCTGCAAATGCCTAACGAGTGTGTCCATTGCTAATATATGCCAGGATTCAAGCAAGCCTGGCCGAAGACGGCTGTAATGCCAGAAACCGGTCCCCGGAAGCTTGTTTCCTTTCCAGTGAAAGAATTGGCTTGGTAGTTTGGTCTGCCCTGTTCCCATGATGCACTGGGCCAGGGACAGACTAATTTGCATATAGCCAGGTTCTGAACTGGGATGGTGCAGTGAGCTAAAAAACGGTGATGGATCAAGCCCTGATCTGTTGACTGGGTAGGAGTGTTCTGCATTAATTCGGAATACTCTGTCCATCACCACCCCTTTACTGTATCGTTTTGGCCACCATAAGCGTGGTAGGGTATACTCGGATGCGAGTCCCTTGCTCACTGCACCATCAGGATTCAAGCAAGCCGGGCCGAAGACGGCTGTAATGCCAGAAACCGGTCCCCGGAAGCTTGTTTCCTTTCCAGTGAAAGAATTGGCTTGGTAGTTTGGTCTGCCCTGTTCCCATGATGCACTGGGCCAGGGACAGACTAATTTGCATATAGCCAGGTTCTGAACTGGGATGGTGCAGTGAGCTAAAAAACGGTGATGGATCAAGCCCTGATCTGTTGACTGGGTAGGAGTGTTCTGCATTAATTCGGAATACTCTGTCCATCACCACCCCTTTACTGTATCGTTTTGGCCACCATAAGCGTGGTAGGGTATACTCGGATGCGAGTCCCTTGCTCACTGCACCATCAGGATTCAAGCAAGCCGGGCCGAAGACGGCTGTAATGCCAGAAACCGGTCCCCGGAAGCTTGTTTCCTTTCCAGTGAAAGAATTGGCTTGGTAGTTTGGTCTGCCCTGTTCCCATGATGCACTGGGCCAGGGACAGACTAATTTGCATATAGCCAGGTTCTGAACTGGGATGGTGCAGTGAGCTAAAAAAAACGGTGATGGATCAAGCCCTGATCTGTTGACTGGGTAGGAGTGTTCTGCATTAATTCGGAATACTCTGTCCATCACCACCCCTTTACTGTATCATTTTGGCCACCATAAGCGTGGTAGGGTATACTCGGATGCGAGTCCCTTGCTCACTGCACCATCAGGATTCAAGCAAGCCGGGCCGAAGATGGCTGTAATGCCAGAAACCGGTCCCCGGAAGCTTGTTTCCTTTCCAGTGAAAGAATTGGCTTGGTAGTTTGGTCTGCCCTGTTCCCATGATGCACTGGGCCAGGGACAGACTAATTTGCATATAGCCAGGTTCTGAACTGGGATGGTGCAGTGAGCTAAAAAACGGTGATGGATCAAGCCCTGATCTGTTGACTGGGTAGGAGTGTTCTGCATTAATTCGGAATACTCTGTCCATCACCACCCCTTTACTGTATCGTTTTGGCCACCATAAGCGTGGTAGGGTATACTCGGATGCGAGTCCCTTGCTCACTGCACCATCAGGATTCAAGCAAGCCGGGCCGAAGACGGCTGTAATGCCAGAAACCGGTCCCCGGAAGCTTGTTTCCTTTCCAGTGAAAGAATTGGCTTGGTAGTTTGGTCTGCCCTGTTCCCATGATGCACTGGGCCAGGGACAGACTAATTTGCATATAGCCAGGTTCTGAACTGGGATGGTGCAGTGAGCTAAAAAAAACGGTGATGGATCAAGCCCTGATCTGTTGACTGGGTAGGAGTGTTCTGCATTAATTCGGAATACTCTGTCCATCACCACCCCTTTACTGTATCGTTTTGGCCACCATAAGCGTGGTAGGGTATACTCGGATGCGAGTCCCTTGCTCACTGCACCATCAGGATTCAAGCAAGCCGGGCCGAAGACGGCTGTAATGCCAGAAACCGGTCCCCGGAAGCTTGTTTCCTTTCCAGTGAAAGAATTGGCTTGGTAGTTTGGTCTGCCCTGTTCCCATGATGCACTGGGCCAGGGACAGACTAATTTGCATATAGCCAGGTTCTGAACTGGGATGGTGCAGTGAGCTAAAAAACGGTGATGGATCAAGCCCTGATCTGTTGACTGGGTAGGAGTGTTCTGCATTAATTCGGAATACTCTGTCCATCACCACCCCTTTACTGTATCGTTTTGGCCACCATAAGCGTGGTAGGGTATACTCGGATGCGAGTCCCTTGCTCACTGCACCATCAGGATTCAAGCAAGCCGGGCCGAAGACGGCTGTAATGCCAGAAACCGGTCCCCGGAAGCTTGTTTCCTTTCCAGTGAAAGAATTGGCTTGGTAGTTTGGTCTGCCCTGTTCCCATGATGCACTGGGCCAGGGACAGACTAATTTGCATATAGCCAGGTTCTGAACTGGGATGGTGCAGTGAGCTAAAAAACGGTGATGGATCAAGCCCTGATCTGTTGACTGGGTAGGAGTGTTCTGCATTAATTCGGAATACTCTGTCCATCACCACCCCTTTACTGTATCGTTTTGGCCACCATAAGCGTGGTAGGGTATACTCGGATGCGAGTCCCTTGCTCACTGCACCATCAGGATTCAAGCAAGCCGGGCCGAAGACGGCTGTAATGCCAGAAACCGGTCCCCGGAAGCTTGTTTCCTTTCCAGTGAAAGAATTGGCTTGGTAGTTTGGTCTGCCCTGTTCCCATGATGCACTGGGCCAGGGACAGACTAATTTGCATATAGCCAGGTGCTGAACTGGGATGGTGCAGTGAGCTAAAAAACGGTGATGGATCAAGCCCTGATCTGTTGACTGGGTAGGAGTGTTCTGCATTAATTCGGAATACTCTGTCCATCACCACCCCTTTACTGTATCATTGCTAATATAAACAGGAGTTCAGACAGGGGGCATTGTTGTCTGGTGCCGCAGGATAAGGTAAAGGAGTGGGACAGTGTGCCATTTAATCGCAGTCGGGCAGTGGGGGCGGAGTATAGTAGCGCTGTGAGATTTATGAACCCAAATGTCCTGCCCAGCCTACGCATAACTGTCCATTAAAAAGGCCACTCCAGTTAGTCGAAGGAATTCTCAGCGACTAGCAGAACTGCTTCTGCCGCAGTTGCCGGATCAATTCAGTGTAGGACTGCAAAGAGAGTTCTCAAATTTAGAGAAGTAGATCTGTGGGGCACAAACCCCGACTGGGCTGATGATATTATTTTGTCCAGTAGCAGGGCGAGTCGCATGACAATCATTTTTGCAATAATGTTATAATCAAAGTTTAATAGTGACAAAGGCCTGTATGACCTGCACAGCAGGCGGTCCTTGCCAGATTTAGGTAATACGACAATGACTGTTTCTCTAAGAGTGGGAGGCAACTAATTCCGTTCTAAGGATTAGTGGTAAACTTCCCGGAGCTTGGGGGCTAATATATGCCTGTATCTTTTATAAAAGTCACCTGTGAAACAATTGAGGCTGGGAGCCGTAGAGCAGTTCAATGCATCAATCGCATTGATTATTTTGTCTGTGGAAAATGGCTTGGCAAGGAAGTCCTGCATATATTTTTCCATGTTTACCAGTGCAATCTATGCAAAATAATCATCTTGCTGCGAAGAGTTGTGAAAAAGTTTGGAAGTGTACATGTTCATAATATGCTAGGAATGCATCTGTATGTCCGAACTACCTGTTAAGATCTGCCCAGAGTCAGCCCGGAGTTCTGTGATGTATGATATGCAATATGAAGGTCTCAACAATTGTGCTAATGTACGCACTGGCCTCTCGCCTTCACCATACCTACGCGCTGTTGCCTATTTGCTCAGGAAATGGGTTTCCCTATCTGCAGTGTCTTGAAATTCCACCAATAATGCCAGACGACGTTGTCTACCCCCGCAGCATCTGGTGAGAGAAGCATAGAGGTATCCGATGCCATCAGCTGCTGTTCGATATTAGCTAGAGTTTTTCTCAGATCTTTTAACAACCCAGCGTGTTTTGATATGGCAACACCCCTGATGTAGGTCTTAAAGGCCGCCCATAGCATCGCCTATGTGTCCACTGACCCCGAATTTAAATAGAAATAATCCTCAATTGCCTCTCTAATTTCTGAGTCAAACAAATCATTGTTCAATGCCCTGCTGAAGAATCCCCACTGCAGCTCATGTCCCTCTGGTCTCAGAATACAGTGTCTAAGCAAGACTGGGGCATGATCAGAATAGGTCCTGGGGAGTAATTGCTTCGTACCAAATGATTGGGCTTGAGGCAAGTAGCCAGAAGTCTAGCCTGGTCCAGGTGTCATGTTGGGCTGAATAGTGTGTAAAACCTGGATTTGAAGGGTTGCGGGCTCCTCAAATATCCAAGAGTTGAAATGTCTTGCCGGTGTCTAACAGCACCCGACACGCACTGGCTTTGGTGTCCGCAGCCTCGGAGGAGCTGTCTAATGTGTGGTTAAGAAGAAAGTTTAACCCCCCCCCCCAGTAGCAAACTGTCAATGCCCAAGCGTAGAAGTGCAGTTTCTAGTTCCTGAAAAAAGTCAGGGCACTCGGTGTTAGGAGCGTAAATGCACACCAAAGTCACAATGTGGCCCATGAGTTTACCCACTTCTATTGTGAACTGACCTTCTCTTTCGTTGTGGCTGTGAATCAATGAGAAAGGTAGTCTCTTGTGTATTAGAATTGCTGTGCCTCAGGCATATGTGTTGTAATTTGAAAGAAATGGTGTGAGCCCCAGCCAGCTACAAACTGCTGTTGCAGATAATGCAGTGTGTTTACCTTTGTTGGGGTTGCTGAGTTCCCGCACGTTCCAGGTAATGATAGACAGATTGGACTGGTCCACTCGGTTAGGGGCAGTAGACATCTGTGCCACAGAGCATTATGATGAAAGCATGATGAGCGGTGAGCAACCACTGATGATCATGCATGGAGCTAGCCAACAAATAGCAGCTAACAGTTCGAAAAACATCCCCTCCCAAACTTTCGTCCCAATTCGCAAGGCACCAACCCTAGTAACCTATAACCTAATGCATTCTGTAAACATCTCATATGTAAATACCAAGTCTCAGAACAATGCATTGTGGTCTGTGAATACAACAATGTGCTACGCACCTAGGGGGGAGGCAATGCTCCAACAGTGCTCAGCATAGTAGAATAATAGAAAAGCATATTACTTATACTGTCTCAATTATCATTTAGCTTAGTTGAGGCATAATGCCGCTATATTTAAAGAAAAACAGAAACGAAAAAGGAGCAGCCATGAGGATGAATCATTAGAGAAAAGGTCCACACTTGCAACAGAGTTGTTGTGGGAAGGAGAAGAGCCGGCCCCAACATCCCTCCGCTGGCCGTTGGAGTTTTTGTAGGTCTTGCCAAAAGCTCGGGCCTCAGTGGAATTGTCAAATATGCGGGACCGCCCATTAGTGTCAACTCGTAGGTGTGCAGGGTACAGCACTCCATACCGGAGTCCCAAGTTTCGCAGCACTGTTCTAACACCAGAGTATTTTCAGCAAGCTTCTTGGACCATAAGTGTGAAGTCCGGGAATCAAGACACAGTGGAGCCCTGCCAGGTAAGTTCCCCACGTCTCTGGCCAGTCTTAATGCTTTTTCTCTATCTCAAACGTTCATGATGCGTGCTATGATAGGCCAAGGTGGACAGCCAGGATTGGGGTGAGGACCTAGGGAGTGATGAGCGCGTTCCACAACAAATCCAGGGGTGAAGGGCTCTTTTCCGAAAATGTCACAGAGCAACGATTCAATAAATGTGTCCATTCTTCCTGTTTTTGTCGACTCCGGGACCCCAATAATGTGGGGATTGTTACGGTGGCTGTGCGCTTCTAAATCTTTGTTATTAACTGCAATTACCTTTAAAATGTTGTCAATGCGCTTCAGACATTTTGTTGACTGCGCTGCCCGTCTTCAAGGTCATAGATTCGGCCTTCTGCAATGTCCAGCCTACGGTCAAGGATGTCTAATTTAGCCCATAGCTAGTTAAGGTGTTTGTCCAATGTATCAACTCTACTATCCAGTTACTTGAACCCGGCTCTGAGTTCTGGTCTGTGCCTTAGGATTGATGAAGTATTCTAATTACACAGGCAGGGAAAGATCAATGTTCCAGTTGTGTCATTGGCATCATCTGGTCCATTTGGAGTTGACACCTTCCTTTGAAATGATCAGTTGAAGCCCAGTTATTTGTCTCCCCAGCGGCGTGTAATTGTGCCCACACCTCCACTCCACAACACTGAGAGACCAGGGGAGAGGTCACCAATTATATAGCTGCATCACCCATGGTTTGCAGTGAGAGCAGAAGCAGGCCGACAGTACAAACAGCCACCCACCACCCACAGACCCAGTGCGCAGCTGAATGGCTGCCTCCCTGGCCAGCCCGAGAACCCTGTCTCCCCGGGGACATCCGGGAGCATCGACAAGGGTGAGCGCATCTCCCACTGGAACTAATAGAGGGAGTATGCGGCCCTGCAAGCGGCACACTCACTGCTGCAGGAACCAGTGACTGGGTGGGCTCCACCGGGTGCGAGTGAATGATCAAGGCGCCGGTAGCCCGGGAGCTCCAACAGGCCATGCTGGAGGATGGAGCAGGTCCCTTCCCTCAGGTTCCAGGATGGACTTTCACTGAGTTGCAGCGGACTCAGGGGGTCAAATTGGATACATCGTGGCACCATCAGGAGGGGATTTAACGCTGTGGGTCAATCAATCAATCAATCAATCAATCAAAGCATTTGTATAGTGCACTACTCACCCGGAGGGTCTCAAGGCGCTTAGGGGGGGGTCCGCTACTGCTCGAACAGCCAGGTCTTGAGCTGCTTCCTGAAGGTGAGGTGGTCCTGGGTCAGGCGGAGGTGGGTCGGGAGGGAGTTCCAAGTCTTGGCGGCGAGGTAGGAGAAGGACCTTCCCCCTGTGGTGGCTCTTCGGATGCGGGGGATGGCGACGAGGGCGTGGCCGGTCGATCGAAGCTGGCGTTTGGGAGCGTAGAAGTTGAGGCGGCTGTTGAGGTATCCTGGGCCTTGGTTGTGCAGGGCTTTGTGTGCGTGGGTGAGGAGACGGAAGGTGATTCTCTTGTTGACCGGGAGCCAGTGCAGGTCTCTCAGGTGTCCGGAGATGTGGTTGCGACGGGGGATGTCCAGGATGAGTCGTGCTGAGGCGTTCTGGATCTGCTGGAGTCTCTTCTGGAGTTTGGCGGTGGTTCCGGTGTAGAGGGAGTTGCCGTAGTCCAGTCGGCTGGTGACGAGGGCCTGGGTGACCGTCACATCTTCCTGGCAATCCCAATTGTGTGAGACAGACGGATCATGCTGTAGCAGCTTTCAGAGCTTCAAAGCCGCGTGGCCATCTTGGTCCGCGGCTTGGCCACGCCCCGTATTACTTGGAAAGTTAACCTCTTTCCTTCGTGACTCCCACTAGTTTTCCACTTGGGTACCCCAAACATTGGTGGGTGCAGCTGTTTTCCTGGGGGTCTTGCTCCCTGTATAAGTGCCCTTTTTCCCACAGTAAAAAAAAGTTCAGTTTACGTCTCTTTTCTTTTCATCTAGGGTCAAAAGGTCTTGTAACCCACCAAACTGTATAGGTTCTTTTCCATCCAAGTTCTTATTCTCTGTTGTTTCTTTCTTGTCCCTTCTATAGAGGAGGAGCCTAGATTCCCCTCAAGACCTCCCACCTGTCCTGATCCAATATATGATAAAGAAATAGAACTAACTTAATAAAAACAGAACATTCCTCTGGGAGAACTAGCTTTTGGGAAAGAATGTCTTTCAATTCTGCTTTTAACGCCCTATAAAACAAGGGAGTTCGCTTCTCCTTGGGCCAGTTGGTTTCTGAGAACAAGCGATTGAAAGTGGTGACGTAAGTAAGGAGGTCCTTTTTGCCCTATTGCAGGCTTAACAGTTCATTATTGCTGACCTGCATATATGTATTTTGCACAAAGAGTCATTGCATTTGTACTATCGAATCAGTTTATCATTCTCTACCAATGGAATTGACCAAGAGGCAACATTGGCAGCTAGATAGGAAATAATGGATGCTACTGTAGCCACATCACCTGGAAAAGTGTGAGATCAGCAAAGACATTGTGGATGACATTGAATCATAAATATGCTTAATTTAGCATTATCCCTACTGAAACGATCTGTATTGGCTAGTGGTACAGGGTTGGAGTACAGACATTCAGATTCACAGAAACAGTGCCTGTGAGTCCAGAAGCATCTCTTGAGGTAACTACTCTTGATTGATATGTATATATGGCTTTTGAATCTTTTTTCGTTTTATTATTTTTTAAGGGCTACTTTAGTGGGACTAAACCGAACATGGTGCCTGTACCCGGTTTTTCAGAAATGTTGGCTAGTGAGGGGATTTACTCTACTAAGTACACAAGCTATGCCAGAAAATGAATTTCGCTGGAATCTGTTGCTGTGCCTCAGCACAATTGGTACCATGTGTGGATGACGATAAATGACATTTCGTAAATTGCAACACTAGTCTAGGTTTATCCTGGAAACCTGCACTAGCTGTAGCTTTCCAAGCAGAAGCCTGGCCTTGTTTTGAGACTTTCATTTCTCAAGCAAAAAAGGTAAGTGCAAATTTACTTTTATCTTTTATAGCTTCCCGGGGAGATCACTTTCCCATGGAAAAGTCACTTTCCCTACAGCACACCAGTTTTGCACATGATGTTTTTTCCTCCCGGCCCTGGAAGGGATTTCCTCTTCCCTCTGTTGGAGTGAAATCACTTGCCATTTTAGGTTTGGAAGGTCTAAGAGATGAATTCCAGAATCTGTTTGTCGTGTTCCACGTCCCCAAGCAAACACAGGAGACGATGGGGATTGTCAGGTACAGATTTATTGATCCTTTATTGATCCTCATACAGCAAGCATACACAGCGACCTCCTACCTCGAGGTCCTGACCAGGAATGTGTTGTCCCCCTCCCCTGACCGGAACTGGTGTCCGGTGTCGCCTGACCTGTGTCCCGTGCCACAGGGTCCTAGTGCCCTTTGTCCAGGGCACGACATCTCCCCCCTTGTTGCAGACAAACATTTCATTGACTGCTGCCTGTGGTCAGAGAGCGAGAGAGAGAGGTAGAGAGAGAGAGAGAGAGAGAGAGAGAGCGAGAGTGAGAGAGAGAGAGAGAGAGAGAGAGAGAGAGAGAGAGAGAGAGAGAGAGAGATGATAGAACATTTTCCACTGGCCCCTTTCTCTTTATATCTCCTCAATCAGTCTTTTTGTCTTCTTGCACTCTCTTCTTGGTCGTTGTCCTTCGATGTCCGCTTGTGCTTCTTCCCTGTTCGTCTCTTCCATTGGCTCTAGCTTTGGCACGTCCTCATCTTTAGTCTTCAATTCTCTGAAGTGCGAGCTATTTCTGGTGATGTGATATTGACCTGCTGACGCCGTTATTATTGGTCTCTTTACCTCGGTCACTGTCAATGGGGCGACCCCCATGCTGCGAATATGTCATCTAAGACTGGCAGTGTTGCGTTTGCCGTGGTTGACGCGACTTGTCTCACAATTGGGAACCTGGAGAAGTCATCTATTATTACCAGCAGGTAATTTCCTGTCTCCAGGGGGCCACAGAAGTCGGCTGCCAGCTCTGTCTATACTGATTTTGGGAGTTGGGACATTTGCAGTGGCTCCGGCTTTGATGAAGGCCCTGTTATTTGGCAAATTTGGCAGTGCATTATGGTTTCCTCGACCATGTTGTCTAGTCCTGGAAACCACAGTTTTTCTCGCAGCATTTTTTTTGTTGCTACAATCCCTCGATGTGACTTATGTGCTAGTTCTACTGTCCTTCTTCTCAGTGTCCGTGGTATTACTATTCGAGTGCCTCTCATCATTATTCCATTTTCACTTTCGGAGAGCTCTTCACTTATCTTCTTGAACGCCAGCAATTCTTCTCTTTCTACCCCTTGTTCCCACTTGCTGTTGCTGTTAACGTGTCTCCACCTTTGCTGTTTTGTTATTTTCATTGTGGCCTGCATGGTGGGGTCTTGCTGTGTTTCTTGTTATAGCTCTTCCATCTTTATAGTTGCCGTTGTGCTGTGTTTCAGTGCGAAGTTCAGGTATTCCTCTGCCATCGTTGTTACTTGTGATGCTTGTGGCAGGGGGTGCCTTGATACGTAGTCAGCTGGATTGTGTTCCTTCCCTGGCTTGTGGATTATCTTGAAGTTGTAATCCATGAGTCTTATCCCCCACCTCTCTCTCCTTGGTGGTATCTTTTCATTTGGATTTCCGTATATTGTTATCAGTGCTTGGTGATCTGTTATGATTGTAAATGGTTTTCCGTAGATGAACATGTGGTAGTGTTCACATGCCCACACTACCGCCAAGCTCTCTTTTTCCGGCTGGGAGTATCCTTTTTCCACATCTGACAGGCTTTTGCTTCCATATGCCACTACATGTCTTGGGGAGTCTTTTCCTGGTTGGCGTTGCGCTAGTATTGCCCCTAGTCCCACTGGACTCGCATCCACAGTTAGTTCAGTGCACAGTCTCGGATCAAAATATGCTAGGTGATCCACTGCTGTCACAGCATGTCTTATTTCTTCGAACGCTTTGCTGCATTTGTCAGTCCACGTGAAACTTTGTCCCTGTTTTGTCAGTTCTCTTAGGGGTGCGCTTACAGTGGCAAAGTCTTGAATATATCTGGCACAGTAGCTAGCAAGACCAAGGAATGACCTCACTTCTGCTATATCACTTGGCTGCTTCGCTCTTTCCAGTGTTTTTACTTTGCTGCGATCTGGTCTCATTCCTTTCTTGGAGAAAATGTGGCCAAAGAATACTAGTTTGTCACGCTCTAGCTCACATTTGTCTTCATTCAGTGTCAGACCAGCTTGCTCCAGGTGAGAGCATAATTCTCTTAGAGCTTTATCGTGCTCCTCGTCTGACTTCCCAAACACCAGAATGTCATTGCTGTAATTCAAACTGTTTTTTACTGGCCTTATTACTTGGCGTATTGTCTCTTGAAAAATTTCCGCTGCAGATGAGATCCCAAAGCTCAGGCGTTTGTATCTAAAGAGACCTAGGTGGGTGGAGAACGTCGTGATATATCTAGACTGAGGATCTAGTTCTAGTTGATGATAACCCTTACACAGATCCAAATTGGAGAAACGCCTTGTGCCTGTGAGGCAGCTGATCATGTCATCGAGGTGTGGTCCGGGATGCCGCTCACGTTCAATTGCTTTGTTCGGTATCCTCATGTCGGCACAAATTCTTATTTTTGACGTGTCCTTCTTTGGGACGGCCACGATTGGTGACACCCAGGGCGTTGGTCCTTCTGCTGGCTCTATTATGTCCTGCTTAAGGAGTGCTTCTAGCTCCTCTTCTACCTGTGGCTGCAGGTGTATTGGTACTCTTCTATGATGTTGTGCTACTGGCCTTACTGTTTCATCAATATGTAGCGTTATTTGCCGCCCTTTCAGTTTTCCTAATCCTTGCAGCAGCTTGGGGTACTCTTTCAGGATGTTTCTCTTCTCTGACATATTGTAGGTCACTGCTAGGAGACCCATTATCTGAGCCGTGATGTTGCTCAGTAGGCATGGTGCTGGGATGTCGCCTTTCAGTACATGTATTTCTTCTTTTATCTTTTGGTCCTTGTATGTCAGTTCTTCCCTGAATTTCCCCATGTTCGTTACTGGTTTCTTGGATCCCCAGGTGAATACTTCAACTCTGGAAGGCCTCAGTGCTGGTTTGATTTTCATTTTGTCGTACTCAGAGACGCACATGATGTTGCATGTTGCGCCACTGTCCAGGACAAACTTTGTTTTGTGTGGCCCCACACTTATGGTCACAGATTCTGTCTTCTATATCTTGCTTTTGTCCACTAGGCATATTCTTTCTCTAGCTTCACCTTTATCACCGGACTCAGTAGTGACATCCGACATGAGATAGAGTCGTTCTGTCCTTTCTTCTTCCTCTTCTTTGCCGGACTCTACTGAGGAACTCCTTGTTCCTGTCTCAATGTGCCTGACATGTCTGCTTGTTGACGTTCGTGGTCTTCCTGTTCTTCCTCGGTCATTCCTGAAATGCATTCCTTGGCACACACTGGCATAGGGATTTCTCCCATTGCACTTCCTGCATGTCTGGCCAAATGCCGGGCATGGGCCTCTATGCGGAAATTCAAGCCTGCACCTGTAACACGTTCCCTCCGGTTGCTTCTTCGCTGTTTGTTCATTTCTGTCTTTTTTCCAGCCACCCGAGCGGTTGTTGTTTGTTAGGCGGTGCGCTTGCTCCACTCGTCGTTCCTTTCCTCGCTCCATTTCCTTTGCGTGTGTTGTCGCTCTCGCTTCTGCTCTTGCCAACGAATGGATGTTTTCTAGTGACGTTGGCTCCTTTAGGATCCTTGTGCGGACCTCAGTGTAACGGCAACCCTCAATGATACGCAGCCTGATCGCTTGTTCATTGTCGAACTTGTTGAACTCACAGTGTGTTACAAGCTTTCGCAGTCTTGTTGCGAAGTCATCTAGTGTCTCATCTAGCTGTTGAAATGCAATCATGGAGGTGTATCATTCAAAATCCACGTTCCTTATTAGATTTTCATAGTTGGTGGTCCCTTCTTTTGGCAGTGTCACTAATAGGTCTTCAACTTCATCACCTACCAAGTTCAGGAATAGACCTAACCATTTGGCATCTGTCACATCTGTGGCCTCCACGTATCTCTCGAAGCGTTTGATCCATTTTTCCCATTTAATTCCTGTTTGTGGCTCAGATAGGTTAACTGGTAGAGGACTTCTGTATTGTGCACTTTGTTTTGTGTCTGGTATTCTTCTTTGTTCTCTTTCTTCTCCTGTCCTCGCTTCTTATCTTTATTTGTCCTTGTTAAACTTCTGTTTCTTCCTTGAAAACCCTTTGTTTTCTTCTGTTATCTTCTTTGTCACTTGTCTTTGTTTTGTTATTCTTTTTTCTTATCTTTATTTGTTCTTGTTGTCCTTTTTTGTCTTTTAATTTTCACTTTATTTCCTTTGTGGACACTTTCTTATTCTTCATTGTCCTTGTTTCCCCTTATTTGGTCCTTTTTTCTCTTTAATTTGCTCCTTTTCGTCTTTTTTTTATTTCGTCTGACCTCAAAATGGCCGCCGCGCTGTTCTCCGCTCCTATTGGTCAGTTTTGCCTGACCTCAAAATGGCTGCCTTCATCTCGCGAGTCTTCTTATCCAATCGCGGCTTTTCCTGACTTTAAAATGGCCGCCCGCTTTTCCTTCTTTGCTATTGGTGCTCGCGCCTGACTCCAAAATGTCCGCTGAGACTCTCGTGAGTCTTTTTAAATCGCGCTCTTTACACGGCGCTTACCGGAGCTTGCAGTCTTCGTTCCGCAGCGGTCGGGTGGGCTCCCGCGTCGTTGCGCTTCTCCTGGGGGCAATTTTCTTCTTTTCTGTACGACGCGATCCAGGGTGGGCTCCTGGTATATATCACGATGATGTTCCGATGCGCACAGCTTCAATATCGCCACCTTCGTCGCCAGATGTCGTGTTCCACGTCCCCAAGCAAACACAGGAGACAATGGGGATTGTCAGGTACAGATTTATTGATCCTTTATTGATCCTCATACAGCAAGCATACACAGCGACCTCCTACCTCGAGGTCCTGACCAGGAATGTGTTGTCCCCCTCCCCTGACCGGAACTGGTGTCCGGTGTCCCCTAAACTGTGTCCCGTGCCGCAGGGTCCTAGTGCCCTTTGTCCAGGGCACGACATCGTTCAAGCAAGAAAGTTAGTGGCACGCTCACAAACTTCTAGACCATTCCTGCCTATGTGATCCCACTCCTCTCATGAAGCACAATAATTACTCACAAATATACCTCTATGTGTGTCTATCCATTTAGAAGTTGCACTTCTCCTTTACACTTACATGTGCAATTTGATTTGTACATTAAGATTAGGCATAACAAAATGTAACAGTTTATAGCCATACGACTTCCTGAAGCCTAATTTTAAATTAGAAAATGTCACCATTAAAATTCTGAAACCAAAGCAGATCCTTAAACCTTAATCTTTCCGAAGAAATTATTACAATTAGATTCCCATCAATGTCCTGCTGCCAGTGACGTACTGAAGTTCTTCGTAATGGTGATGAAACTCAACATAAAGTAGATCACTTTTGATGAGTAAAAATGAATCAATCTGACATAAAATAATGTACTATTATCTTTGTTAGGTCACATTTTAAGAACTTTCCTGAATCTAGAAAAAATAAACAGCAGGCTTCTTAGCTTTGTTTGTCAATATGTTGTCCATAGTCTCCTGCGTCGTCATTCTCCTTTGCGTGTCATGTTGCAAAGGGGGTTCTTCATCTCTTAGTCATCCATCACCCTCTTTCTTAACCAGTTATTTACCCCATTCTTAACACTGGCTCTCTTTTTTTTCTTTTATAGCCCAGATTACAAGGGGTCTTGTAATGTCCGACTCATCAAGACAAGCTCAGGGTCTCACATAGGTAAAGAGCATTTACAACAAATCTTTTACCCCGCAGGGAATCACAACGCGGTCGTTACAACGACTGCAATGTGATTCCGTATACAATTACCCCACAAGTAGGAAAACAATGACTTGCGGAGGGGGGGGAGGTGTTGGATTTAAAATTCAACATCTTTCCTAGTGTAAATTATACTATTCCAACTTCCAGCGCCCCCGCCGACTGCGTTGTGATTCCCTGCGGGGCAAAAGAATGCGGGATTTAAAGGTATATTCTCCCACACATAATCTCTCATTAACTCCACCCCCTGTTTCCACCCTACTCTCTTTAGTATTGCCACATCCAGATGGCTGAGTTATTGTGAAGAAGGCACTCACAACCAGGCTGATAGTGTTTCACCAACTCCTTCCATTACCAATATCCTAATAACCTTCCCACATTCTTTCTCTTTTTCAGCTTACATGCTGTGTCTCTGTTACATTTTAAATTTCCATAATCTATAATACTTTCCTGTTTTGTTTCCTTTTGAAGTTATGTTGCACACTGAAGACAAACTACTGATAATAAGTTACCCAATCCCCTATTTCATTTTTACCTTAAATAAACTAAATTAATAATAGAATTCTTAATTTATTTATTGTAAAAAGGTATGTATTTTTTAATTATCAGACCTCAAATTTGATAGCAATTTATTTTTTGTCAACCTTTCTTTCGATTTCCTTGAATGAAGAATCCACAACAATGGCTTCTCCTTTAAATGGATTTTCCCTGTTTCAGAATCCTTAAGTAAAGATTATAGATTCTTATGACACAGATATGACACTTGGACTAAACATGCATTGCAGTATGTTAATTAACATCACTGGTAACATGAACTTAAATAGGCAGTTAGTGGTCAAACACACACAGATGGACACATGTTGAACATTTCAATCATGTGAAACCTTGAATCAAACCTACATAGACTTCTACCACCTACAGCTCCAATAACAATATCACTAAAAGCCATTGCAGTGATTTAGAAAATATTTTGATAAAGGCCTTTGAGTCTGCATACATTGAAATTAAAACCCTGCACCCTTACACACAGACCCCACTTTACTATTTAAAAACCTTTACCTCAACATGTGTGCTACCCTGGATATTCTTGTTCCTATTAAAACTTTAAAACCAAAACAAGCCATCAAAGAAAATAATGCATGATTTCATGCAGAGCTTTCCTACATGAATTGTTTCCAGCACAAACTAGAAAGCTAGTCAGAGGATGACAATACATGCCTAAATATGCACAGGAAAGGCTAGCACCAGCAATTAGGAGAGAGTAAAAAGCTTATATCAAAAGATGAATTTTAGAGGCTTTGAACAAATCAATAGATGTATTTAACTTTTGTTATGAACTGGTCGATTCCAAAGTCCTAAAGAATATGTTATGTGTATTGCAACAACATTATAAAGACCTGCTCGAGTTTTTCAAATACAGAATCTTCAAAATATGCAATACTAAAAAAATCTCCTGCATCTCAGGCCCATCTTCTTAGCCTTCCACCGTGATGCCTTTATTGCTTCCTGCATTCCTTTAAAAGCATTGGGACACATGAGATGTTTAACCTGTTTGTAAAAATAAAAATGCCCAACTCTTATAGAGATCCAAGTTCAGCTTCATGCCTTAAGCATCTCATTGCTCTGGAATATGATAACTGCTGTAGATTAAAGGGGGGAAGTAAAAGGTATTGGCCAGTCCATTACAGGTCCTCCTAGCTCAGAATTAGTGACAGTAAGGTGTGCTGTTTTGTAGGTCCTACTTAACTATACACTGGTAAGTGGACTTATTCATGTCAACAGAAGTATGGATTTCAGGATGCACAGACCTTTACCCACTGAACTGGCATGCTTCATCCTCAGGCGGTTCTCCTGTTTGGGAAGGCGCTGCAATACCCAAGAAGCCCTGCAGGGTGGCTCTGTGCCAGAGATCTTTCATCTCTAACTCTGATGTTGGTCAGACAAAATGTCTTTGCCTCCTCTGTTTAGGAAGGAGGGTATGAGGATGATTTGGATAGTGATCAGATTAAAATTAACAATAGAGCACCAAGAACAAATTTATTCTGAATGGATGTCCATATTAAGGTTACAACAAACAGGATAGGCACTCATGGGGTAATAATGATCCCCGTGTTCTTGAGTGTGGTCAATATGTTTCTTGCTTATAGGAAGGGTCGGTGGCAGTTCTTCAGGACCTATTCTGGTATTCTAATGTACTCTGCTTGGGTATTAGCTGCACATGACAATGCAGGGATGTACCTGTAGAGATATAAGGAGATAATGAAAACAAATTATGCCTGCTTAATGTAAAAACTCAACTATTTGAGGGTTATCATTCTTTGGGATTGTGACCTGCAAGATATAATACACAACAAATTACATATAAATATATGTGGTTTACAAATGTACTTTGGGTGCCTCAAGTTGCAAACACACCAATAAAATGCACCCAAAACATCATGCAGAAAAAAGTGAAAGGTCTACATTCAGGACCATGGATAATGATAGGCCAGACACAAAGGTTTTCTCGTGAGAATGTAAGTGCACTAATAAATTTTCAGATGACAGGGCTAGAAGACATTATAAAACCCTGTGACTATAAATAACCCTTTATAGTATATCTTCTGGAGATAGCAAAATGGATAATCTTTCATACATGTTGTCCTAAGGGGCCCTAGTCAACTACTTAACGGGTAAGCTATATTTCCTATGAAGATACCATGTGTTAAATCCCATATCCATAAGAAATTCACTCCACAGGAAAGTTTGTAAAGTGTTTATTCAGCAGCACAGTAAAACGCACTGCAAGCAGGATGGCTCAAGATCCACTGCCCTTGTCTCCTGAATTTCATGATCAAAATTGTCATGGAATGCAGAACACAAAGCAAAACATAACAACGGCATGTGAACGTGACATGCAGGATATGGAACACAACACCATGTTGTGAAACAATCACTGTGTCACTTTTTCTGCATGATGTAATGGGTGCATTTTATTGGCCTGACCCTTATTCAGCATCTACGTACATCCCAGGCAGAACCCCAAAAGAAACATGCACTACAATTCCAATGTATGCAAACATTAACCAAATTCATTTCCAGCTATAGAACAGGCAAATATAACCACTTATTTCACTTTGTTTGTAGACTATGGGGTATATTCACAAGAACGTGTGCTAAACAACACCAAAAAATGCTAACGCACCTTTACACATCGCAGCCGATTGCAGGGAAAATAACCCTGTGGTAACATGGAATTCACAACAAGGCAGAACCTTGGACAATGTCCACGATACAACCTCCTTGACGGAGATAAAAACACAAACCACAATACAAAAAAATGCGCAAAGAGCCCATTCGCGATGAGGAAAGCAAGGATAAGCACCGCCAAGCCTGCAACACACATGGCAGGCGGGAATAAGCACAACAAAAGCCTGAAAAAAAAAGAGACAATCCAAATAGAAAACAGCAGCCAAGCACAATGGAGGCAACCTGAGCCAGCATACAACCCCACAAACCCAATTGGCAACAAAACATTATACATGGCAGGCCATCTTGGACAAAGTGAATGCAGCCTGAGAGCGGAGGTGGACATTGGAAGAAAACCAGAACATCCGAAATGGTGCAAAATGCACAAAAATCAGAAACACGCAAACAACAAGAAGGCAGCAATGCACACCGGAGGTGGAAGGCCAATGCCACACCAGGAGCTGGGTGACATGGTGGAGTCTGGAGACGGTGGCAGTTCTCGGGGACCCGAAACTGATCAAAACAACAGACACAACAGCAACAGGGAGAGGATCCAGCAGAGACTGGGGTGATGGGGGAGATGGGCACAATGGCACACATGCACAATTAAGCACAGCACAACTGCAGACAAACCATGTCCAAGAGTAACAAACCAAACACGAGAACAAGTAACACAACTTGGCAACGTCACAGCTCTGAACAAGTACAGAAGTGAAAACCACACTACCTGAAAGGTAGAAGGGAGAGCCAAATCAGAGCTGAAGGTACATCTCACACCCAATGCAGCACACCCACATAGGAAGCAGAGCACCCCAACATCGAACACAATTTGGCACAAACACCAATATTTGCACAACCGAACATAGGACACAAGTGCACTCGCCTGGTGCCGGTAAATGACCATACGCATCTGGTTAAGCACCAAACAGGGACATGACAATGCACAAATACAAACCCACAGTCCTGATGGGGTAGCAATGCACTCGCCTGGTGCCGGTAAATGACCATACGCATCTGGTTAAGCACCAAACAGGGACATGACAATGCACAAATACAAACCCACAGTCCTGATGGGGTAGCAATGCACATATGGCAGGAAGCCAGAGAGTCCGTCACACACACACATTGGCATTAAAATCAAGACACAACACAGTTGGAGACAAGTGAAAGAGCGGAACCTTTATCAACAAGTGCGTATCAGTACAGCCAAGAGAAGTGCCACGATTTGCAGACCAATGCAGCAGCATGTCTGAATGAGGAATGTAGGAAAGCGCCCATTGCCACCCCGTGGGAGTCTATCCCCAACACAAGTCAATGCCAACCCGCATCGGTTGTCCGCTTGTGGCTGCAGGTACCTTGTCACTCGTCTAAGCCAACATCTCCAATGAGCGATCGTCGTCCTCCACATCTGACTTGTCAACGTAATCAATCAGCTGACTCGGACAGATGTGCTGACTCCAACCACTGGCCCCAATGTGCACCAAGGCCCAATCGGGTAGTGGCACAATGTCCTCACTGCACACGAGGACTCGTGCAACCTCCCAGGTGCAGTGTCCAGCCTGCATGCCAAACATTCATGCTTGCCATAAATGGGCATCACGGTGACACTCCTGGTCATAGCGCAACAGGGGGTGCACACACATGTCATAATCCAGGTCAGCTACCGTTACATTGGAGAAGCAGACATCCATGGACCACTCGAATATGCACATGCAACAATGCAGCACAGGCTGAATGCAGGTGACGTCCACAAGGTGGAAGCTCAGCTGGTAACTGATCCGCAAGAGGGCCAACTGCAGTGCCCCAGTACATGCAGCAGACGTGCATGGTACAAGGCCATGTGACTGGATCCGAGCATGTGTCCAGGATGTTCTGCCATTGCGTAGGTGGCTCTGCTAGAAGCTGCATTGGCTTGCCCTGCGCCAGTTCTGTGGATGAAATGGCACAGCTGGATACATTGGACCGTGTCTTTGTGCAATGGGTGCAGGCCTAGGGTAGGGTGGGAGTACGTGTGAAGGCCATTTCACGCACGCCAACTACGACCAAGGACTACTGCGTGTGGGATGTGTACACTGGTCTCACTTCAGGCAGTGCATAGTGTGGGAGTCACAAGCAAATGCTATTGTATCTGTCAGGGGTGCTGGCCACATGCCAGTTCCTGCTCGGAGCTGCAGATGTGCTACTGCCTGATAGTTCACACAAAGGACCTTTCATCCCTACAGTAACTTCACCATCTGCATGCATACAGGAGATGCACAGGGCCTGGCGTGGGTGTCGTGGGATGTCTGCGACCCTGGAAACACCGTGACGCTGGCCTTTGAAGGTGTGTGGCCACGTGAGTGTAGGCCAATGGACCGGACAAGGCGGACACAGGTATACAGCCCATGGCTGGCTGTGATCGCAATGCAAATGAGGCCAGGCAACTGACTCATTAATCCGCAGAGCTGATACACATAACACTTGGCATGCATGTGCCAAGTCCCCGAGCGGTTTTGCTCTCCTACATGTCCCCGCATATGTGGGCCTGCCCTCCTGGTGTATGCTACATTGTAACATTGACTACTGTGGCTCTGGTGGTGACTACACCCCAACACAGAGACACAATTACCACACTTCCTTCCCAAGGCCAGGTCCGAGCCATGCTCTGCTCCCCCTGCCAAATCAGCACACCCCTGCACTGACCTGACATACGCCACACCAGCACACGCTGCTTGTGCTTGCAGGGGGGTGCGTGCAAAGCTATATGTCCAGGGTCACTGCCAAAGCTGAGGTGACATGGTAACATCCGCTGAAGATAGCACACTGTGATGTTGCAGGGCCGTGCATATCATGCTGACACAATGACCACACGGACATACTTGCTCAGATGGTATGAATGGCTATGGGGACGTGCGCACAGGCCACATTTATTAGCAAGCACACATACTGAGTGACACCTGTGTTGGATGTGTGTGGGGTGTGTGCACACCAGCCGGCAAGGACTGCCTGGTGCAGTCAGAAATCGACTACAGTGTACTTCACAAAGGACACAACCATTCAACCATAAAGGCCCCATGACATGTGCTGCACAGAGTTAGTGGCCCTGGATGCACAGCGGCCTGCATGGGCCTACCGCCACGGGACGCTGACTTGCGGGGCACTGGGGCAGGGTCAAGAGTACAGAGCAGGTTTCCGTAGATGTAAAAGTACTGTGTGGATAGTGGGAGGTGTACCCCCAGGGCATGATGCAGAGGGCAGGACCACGCTGAACCATTCTGGTGGAGATGATTGGAACAGACACATGTCGGACACCAAGTCCGGTCCAGCCAGATGAAGATGCAGGAAACCACCAGGCCATGGATTCAGACACCACCATGTTCCAACGAGATAGTGCCCATGATTCATTGCGCATATAGTGGCACCAGTGCTGTTAGGGGATGCTGCCTTCAATGAGGGGTGTCCAATGGTGTGGACTCCTCCACATCTTACCCAAGACACAGTTCCACATGTGTGATCTACTGGTCTGCAGGGTAGGCCTGAGCCCTCATCCACAGGTGGCTGGCTGGTGTTGAACAGTTAGTGGCACCTTGTGTGGCTGGCTGGTGTTGAACAGGGTTAGTGGCACCTCGTGTGGCCGGCTGGCATTGAACAGAGTTAATGGCACCTTGTGTGGCTGGCTGGGGTTGAACAGGGTTAGTGTCACCTCATGTGGCCGGCCGGTGTTGAACAGGGCTAGTGGCACCACGTGTCGCAGGCCTGCCATATGGAATTATGCCTCACTGATTGAAGGGAGTCTGGTGCTGTGGTCGCTGCCACAGACTGGGGTCACTGCCATTCAGGACTCAGGACACAGTTACACATGTGGGACCTACTGGGCTGAAGCAGAGGTCACAAGACTGGTGCTTGGAGCTGGCACCAGCACGTGGTGAGTCTTCTTTGACACACGCAGGTGAGCAGAGCTTCATAGGTGCGCTGGGGAAGGCATGACAGGTCTGGGGACCAGCGGCCCAGGGTGCAGCAGGTGCTCAGGGATGCAGGCCTGCCGCGCTTGGCGCAGGACTCATGATGGGCTGATAGGCACCACCCTGGCTGACACATGGTCCATTCCGAATGAGAACCACGACCAGTGCAATGGGCTTTTTGTTCACACCCCTACGCCGGGCCTGGCGTACGCAGGTCCATCCCACTATGCACGTGCATGTAGGATTGGGCGTAACATGCAACATTTCTGCGTTCTGCCCCACAGCCTGTGGGGACATGATAGCATCCACTGGCCACTACACTCCATGCACCAGCAGTTGCTCTCCACATGGCCATTTCCGTGGTTTGCACTCTGTGGTCTGTCCGGCAACTCCACGCTACACCTGGCATTGGGTATGTTCACATTCCTTAGTCACCCGCCACTCTCACACATGCCTGCTCCATGCCTCTCTTCGCATCCTGCTATTGTGTGACTGTGGTGCCATGCCGTGGCTGGGTTGTGGGCATTGCAAGGCCAGATTCCCAATGGAGTTGTGCTGTCGTGTCTGTTCGGTTGGCATGTTGTGTGTCATGTTGGATGTAGTTGTGCTGCGTGCCCATTGGCAGTGTCGTGAGTTGAATGACTGTGGGCGGCAGGTGCGTTTCAGATGGGGCTGTTGTCTTTGTGTACGCTGCCTCGGTGGTGTTCCGGGGGGCGGGACGGGTCCTGGGGGTGGTGGCAGGCCTGGGGTGGTTACGGTGGGTGTTGTGGCCCTCATGGGTATCCGCGGTGCATGGTCATTGTCTCCATGGCATTTGTGGGTCTTCAGGTGTGGCTCTTGGCTGGGCTCCCTTTTATACTGCAGGTCGTCGTCCTGCTTAATACCAGCAATAGGCAGGTGTTCATTCCCTGCTGCTACTGCAGCTTATCGCCTGTTTTTGTTTTACGTAGCAGATCTGGCAGTTCGTTGTGAAAGTGGTGCTGTGGTTTTTACAAGTGTTTTTGCACAGGAACACCTACTCTGCATCTCATTAGGGTTTGTTGGTGGTGTCCACTGTGGAGATACATTTTGGGGCAGTTATCGTGGGAATGCAGGCGATGTCTGCAGTTTGCACCAGCTTGTGAATGGGGTGTTAAATCTATCTCCACTTTTGATGCATTAAGGTGGAGATAAATCAGAGTCCTTATGAATATCCCCCAATATCTTGCACTTGAGGGAGAGACTCATCTCTGTCTGAAAAGTACCAAGAACCAGTTCATCATAATGGGAGAAAGTGCCACTGTTTAAATTGTGTCAAGAACCATGGATGCTCCAGTGGTTAAACAGATGAACCTTTAGCCATCCCTTCTCTGCCAAATACTCCCATTAGATCAAACGGACCATCAGATTGAACTAGCTAAAGCTCTTGTCATGTGTAGCCGGGATTACTGTGACATAATTTACAATGGTTTCTCTAAAATGCTCCTTGTCAGAATGCAGCAGCTACAAAGAGAGGCAAGCAGAAGGTACTTTAACTTAGGCAAGTGGAACCACATAAACCCCATTCTGAAAGATCTCCGGTGGCTACCAGTATAAGACAGAATCCCCACTAAGGTTCTCTGCACCATTATAAAAAACCTATTGGGGCAAGGCCCAAAATATGTGCAAAACGTACCTCACATTACAGACTCGATATAAACCTCAACTCAGCAAGTGCAGACTTAATCCAAAAATGGTTGATGGAAAACGCAAATTTTTGGTAGTGCAAGGCCAAGACTGTGGAATGCCCTCTACCCTTCCTGAAATAAGATGCCAATGCCACTCCCTTCCGTAAACTCCTGAAACTTGAACTATTCAGACTCACATTTTAAACATATCTTGGGTTTCCAGAGACTGCAATACGAAGATATAAGTTTAGGGCTTCTCTCTAATTGATTGGATGGGTTCTTTATATTTCCCTTCCACCATTATAAATGTCGGTCATTATGATATGGTGTCACTCTGATGATTTTATTGCAAACATTCACACAGATGTAATTAAAACGAAGTGGAACAAGCTAAAAAAATAAACCTCGAATAGCAATCAAAGAAGACTGGCACTGGATTAATGTTCAATAAAAAGGTGGCAAGCTGTCTTCAATAAATCAAAGTGCAAATTTACTAATAGTGTTGGGAAAGGCATGCTCAACCGAGTACGTGAATTCGTCAAAGTGGACATGGTTTCATATGCAATAGAAATAAGCTTGGCGCACAGCTGGTTATTGATGTGCACTGTACTACAGAGATGAAATCAAAAATGGAATGAAATGATTGAACGAAATCCAAAAAAATTTGACTGTGCATCCAAAGCCTGGGTTCAGTTTAAAATTCAATCACATAACACAAATTCAATATACTTAGGATTTATTAGATCTCTAACATCATTTTGTTGCAACACCTGGACACTTGAGAAGTGTGTGATGAATGGCAAAGACTTTTTCTTCTTAGGATAGCTAATACGATTTTCTCCTTTTCCAGACCAATGCCTACCGTAAAGAATGCTACGCTAAAATAACTACTGGGCGTCTAATTACGAGTAGATGCCATATTTTATCATATTGGATACAAATCCGATATAAAGGTGCTTCAGAATTGATCAAATGTGATATGTTTTTCATATTCTGAATTTTAAGGGATTTACATGGATTTTGGTGCATATGATACTGACTTACTTACTGCCCCTGTACATATTTAGAACAATAGAAGAACAGAGCCACCCAATAATCCCCCCGGGACTGGGTATTGTTAATAACAAAAGCAAAATGTCCAGGAAGGAAACATTCAAATATTAGTTCAATTATTCTAAAAGTGTCATGGATATGAACACTTAATTCGTTAAGAACATAGGGAATTGCAGGCAAGACACTCTTACTGTATCAAAAATAGACTTTTTAATTCTTAATATTCATATAGCTTTTTTCCTCTAAGTGAAAGTCTGGCAACAAAATACTACCTGTCAGTTACTATAAATACAAATACAGTAGTAGTATGAAAAACACCTTTCGCATACAATATGGACAATTGCTTCAGCCATATTTACGTGAATTAACACAATACATTTGGTGAATCGAACTCCAATAGATTTGATATTTTATGCAAAAACGTCTTAGTGCGTCGACGTTTCGGTCCCCCGTTGGTCTAACTGATCCTTGGGACCATCTTCAGGACAAAACGGTTGCACAAAAACATATGTCTCAAAAATCAGACAAAGTCGCAATAATAGGACAAGCCAGACCGGTCATGTCACGTAAAGCCACCCAGTAACTTCAGCGGCACAGTGCTGACCGGGGGTCCCGAGGCTGAGTATCGCCGGTCTTCTGGCCGCTGAAGTTACTGGGTGGCTTTACGTGACATGACCGGTCTGACTTGTCCTATTATTGCGACTTTGTCTGATTTTTGAGACATATGTTTTTGTGCAACTGTTTTGTCCCGAAGATGGTCCCATTGATCAGTTAGACCAACGGGGGACCGAAACGTTGACGCACTACGCCGTTTCTGCATAAAATATCAAATCTATTGGAGTTCGATTCACCAAATGTATTGTGTTAATTCACGTAAATATGGCTGAATCAATTGTCCATATTGTATGCGAAAGGTGGTTTTCATACTACTACTGTATTTGTATTTATTGTAACTGACAGGTAGGATTTTGTTGCCAGACTTTCACTTAGAAGAAAAAAAAGCTATATGAATATTGAGAATTAAAAAGTCTATTTTTGATACAGTAAGAGTGTCTTGCCTGCAATTCCCTATGTTCTTAACGAATTAAGTGTTCATATCAATGACACTTTTAGAATAATTGAACTAATATTTGAATGCTTCCTTCCTGTACATATTTGGCATCTTTTGCTTGTTAAATTTCAGCAGGTTACCAAAGGGTTACTAGACGTTATAAACATCTAACCACAGGCATTTGCAATCCATGCACAAACAGGCGTTTGCCATGGGATCACATTTCAAAGGGCCACATGTAATTGGACACTATCAGGCCCTTTGTGCAGTTTTTGAAAATATCACACAAAGTATGGATACTAGGAGGCACATTTACTATTATTTCACATAATGTGTCACAGCAAGAGAACTTGCTGCACTGATTTTTGTGAAACGGAGAGAGCCAAAAGGCTACACATTTACAAAGATATGGAGTATTTCCACTCTCTTCTTAAGCTGGTGCAGTGTGTGCTGCCTAGCAACAATCCAAGCAATCTTGCCCCATAGTGCAAGGGTGCCTGAGTTATGGGCAGGCTTATTTTTGTGCAGGATGGGATACCTTCCTGCCCAAAAACAATTGTTAGACGCATTTTATTAATTATTTTGTTTTAAGTTTTATATAGCGCTGGCTAGACCCGAAGGTATCAGAGCGCTTTACATGAGCCTCAGATCACAGTTACAGGTTACATCGTTACAAAGGTTACAGAGTTCTTAGAGCATGGCAACATAGTTACTTGAAAGGTCGAGATAAACAATAAGCAGAAATACGTATGGAGAAAAGCAGGCAAGGTGAGAGATTCACGGGAGGGGGGTTGGAGCAGGGAGAGTAGACAGATAATGAAGGCGGGAAAGAGAAGGGGAGGGTGAGAGACACAGCATGGGGAGAGGAGGGGAAGGGTGACGGGGACACAAACCAATAGACGAGTCAAGGCAACATCCAAAGTCCAGTAAGCTGTGATCCATTGGGAAGTGGTATCCTTTCCCTATCTCTATTGCGAGAGGCTCCCTTTACGCAGTGGACTCTCTCAGAGGGGTCTCTGAGACTCCAAGGCCTACATACTGGATCATTCCCCAAAAAGGGGAGAGGGAGTGCTTTGGCAAGGGGTGCCATACCATACCTCAAGTGTGAGTGGCTCCCTTGGCGTAGTGGACTCACTCAGCGGGTTCGGTGAGACTCCAGAGTATAAATATTGGATCTTTCCCCAACAAGGGGAGAAGGAGTGCTTAGTCAAAGGGCACAAAGGACAGGGGGTAGGCAGAGTAGCAGGCAAGGGGAGAGATTCAGGAGAGAGAGGATAGGAGCTAGGGAAGAGACAATAAGGAGAGACGAAAAGAAGTCTGCCTAAAGACCGACTGGGTAGGTGACGACCAAGGAGGGAATCCACGGCCCATCTCCCCTATAGCTAAACCAAGTAGCTCCATCGGGCATCAGACAAAATAGTTCAGTCTCAATACATTGAGAGAGGAGGGAGGGAGAGACATAAATAGAGGGAGGATGCGGTAGGAGACGACAGGAGAGACAAAAGGAAGTGAAACAATGTGGTTCAACAATATACCAGAAAAAGATCAACAAGTAAACATTATATCAAACAATCAGCAATACAATTAGGGGAGGAGAGAAAGGAGAGAGAAAGTAGTGGGGCGTAGGGGAGGAGGGAAAGTGAGGATAAGGGAAGGGACAACCGTAGAGACGAAAGTCCTCTATCTACATGTGCTGTAGAATGCAGCACACATGAAAATAACTAACAAGGAGCAATGAAGATCTTTCTTCTTGTCATGCCTTTGTTGGGAAGGCACACCACTCTGACGCTGGAGTAGCATCATTTTGAGTCCATCCTTTTATGTTTGGCTACGCCACATATATATTTACATCTGGCCTTATGTGCTTGTGTTACGCAATATTACTAAAGGGATAGGATGTATTAAAGGTATAGAAAGTGCATCTATTGTGTGCTATGAGGTGTGTGTGTGTGCATATTCATGTTTTTCCTTTTTAGAAACATCTGGATTGCTGATATTAACTTCCCATAGGTTTAGATTTTAAGGTGGTGCACTAAAATGCATTTAACGCAGTGCATTTGCCAGGGATTAGTAAGAATTAATCAGATGGGTGTTCTATATAAATTATGGCCAATTGTCGTTTTTTTGCTTAAAATTACATTTATTGTATATATACATATAAGAGTGCTGCACCATAAAGCTTGATTGATTATTAAAGATTATTAAAGATTTCATTAATTGGTTCAAATGTAGGTTGTATGTTTTAGAGAGAAATGTTAAGTTAGCATGATTGGGGGCCTTAAGCTTGCAGTCATGACACTTAACTTCAACTTGAAAGTTGTTTTCTACATGTTTTTATATTCTGCAGGTGCAGACTAAAGACATTCCTTAGTTAATGAAAATCCCATTGTATTTCAGAGAAAGAGGTGAGGAAGAGCTGGCAAGGTTAAATGATTTTAGTGAAGAACAAAGGAAGAGTTACCTGTTGGTACTGTCAGATGAAAGGAGGAACCAAGGATGCTTTTGAAGCGGAAACCAGAATAGTGTTCCAGGAGTCTAAGGGGGTCATTAGGATGGTGGGCGGACTTTGTCCGCCCGCCACCCTAACGGAGATCGGGACCGCCCGCCATAAGGGTCGGGGGTCCCATAGGGGGAATTAGGATGTGCACGCCACAGTGGGGGGCACATTTTACATGTATATCATTGTGGCGGGCGGTGCACTCAGCACCACCCGCCACAATGATAAACATGTCAGTACGCATTTGCATATGCAAAGCGGCATGCACCGCACGGTGCATGCCGCCTTGCATATGCAAATGTGGGGTGGCACCATAGGTACCCCTCCACCTCTGCCATCACCTGGGGGTCCCGCAGGGGGCCCCCGCAGCAATCGCCACCTGCCTTTCCATGGCAGCATTGCCGCCGCGGAAAGGCCCCTACATTTTGGCATTGTAATATGGCTGGCGGTGTCCATTGGACACCACCACCATATTAATCTATTACCGCCGCGGTCGCAAGGCGACCGCGGCGGTAAAGCGGCGGACGGTCTTTCCGTCCGCCGCTGTCCTCTCCGCCATCCTAATCTGGCGGGGGGGAATCAGGACATGGATGTCGGGAGGATTACCTCCGCCAGGCCGGCGGTGGCCACCACCAGCCTGGCGGAGGCAATCCGCCCGACATCATAATGGGCCCCTAAGTTCTTTTCTATGAACTGGAAAACCTATTGTGATGTGTATGAGGTCATCTTTTCTCAAATAATCTTTGTGCATTTTAATTAGTGAACCCACTTGGGTTTAGTCATATACCCTTTAGACTTGGAGAGGTACAGACCTCTCTTGACATGTCTGATTGTGTGGCTTCATGCTATACATGATTCTTTATTTATAGGAGTACTACATAGGTTCTCATGCTGACACTTTTTTTGCTACTTTGATTAAATAGGGTTTCCCCATCTCAGGTTTGTGTAGGGTTTAGTATTAGTAAATGCTGCAAATATATTCCATGTCTTGGCAGAAGAAGAAAAGCATTCGACAAACCCTCAAATCCTTTACCTTATTTTCTGTATTGCTGCAACTGAGATTCTTTATATGTTATTTGCTGTTGAAGACCAATATCGTGGGTCGCTTTGGTCTCCCTTTGGTTAATTTATACTTTTATACCATATTTTTGAGATTGATTTATATTAGTCTAGCTTTGAGCTTGTTATAAACCTTTTAACATCAAGTTACTGACTCAGACTTTTAATGTGTGGTCCAAATGATTTATTGACCAGAGATGAATTGGAAGACACGCCAAGAGAATTCTTAGTGCAATCCCGGATAAATTAGTGTTTGTATATCTGGGTTTGTGTCGACTCAAAAGAAATGGGTGGATGCATGGGAACGTCCATGCTCCACCCATGTAACACCTACCTGACAGAGGCTCTGTGTTGTGCCACGTTTTCGTTTAATTTGTATTTACTAAACCATGCAAAGCCACACAAAGTAGCTTTGCATCGCTTAATAAATGCCAAATAAGGGTTTTGTGTAAGGGCTGGGCCTCAAAAGTGTCGCACCCAACGCAAAATCAAAGCAAATCTGTATTCCTTTTAATAGCACTGGAATCCACAAAATGCTCAGTCATTAAACTGATGTAAATGTTTTCCTCTAAGCCATTAACTGGAGAGATAAATCCAAACATAAACCCTTGCAGAGTTTTGATTACTTTCCTCCATATCACCTGTAAGAACTAAACATGGGCGGATTTTGCGAATCTGGCGTTCGCGAATGTGCATATTTACGGATTCGCAATCCGCAAAATCCGCGAACTCTCGCAAATTTGCGGATTTTTGTTTTTTTTGTGTTCGCAAGGGTTTCTGCCAGTTCGCGAGGATTTTGTACCAGTTCGCAATTGCGAACTTACTTGTCGGCTCGCAACGGCCGTGACTATGTTGTTTCTACGTCTGGTTCATCATCACAGGTTCACAGCACCCTCTGTTTCACCACTGCCACCCTCTGGTACACCCATGCCACCCTCTGGTACATCACTGCCACCCTCAGGTTTGCTTATCACTGTAGATTATGGGGGTGAAAAAAAGCAAGCACACCTGCCCTGCTTCAACTGACATGAATTAATTTGGGGTTGATTAATGTGTCACTGAATTTAAACTGCCAGTCTGGCACCTGTAAATATGTAAATTGATACTTGTATAGCGCACTACTCACCCGCAAGGGTCTCAAGGCGCTTGTACGAATACCGCTGTGGAACCCATCCTGGCTTTCCCTGTGAGGTGTCCACTCCTGGGCACCCCCAAGGTGGAGGCCAGGCATCCTTAGCGTTATGGGGGCCGTTGTGGAGATTAAGCAAGCTATAGCCCAGAGTTGCAGAGTGGGACTCCATGATTGGAATAGGCACCGAGGCGAGAATTATCAGGTCCGTGGAATTTTTGAGCCCAAGACCCTCCGAGGCGGGGAATTGAACCCTGGTCCCGGGCCAGACCTCTGCATCAGGGTCTGCCGCTCTAACCATTGAGCCACACTTCTCCATCTGCTTCCTTATCTGTAATTTGCTTTCTGTTGCAGTGCAATTTTTGTTCACAGGACCTTTGTGGCCTACTTGTAGCTATTCTATGAGCCTGCTGTGAGGATCAGAGCAGGGTCATAGGATAGTTGCAAATTGGCAACTGAACTCTGGAGGGGCCCCTCAGTAAGCACTAGAGGGAATGGTTACAAATGTTAAGATTGAACATTTGCACCTGCTGAGTGCTTTCAGTTTTGCAAAAATCGTTTTTCTGCAATTTCGCGCGATTCGCGGGGTGCGAATTCGTGCAAGATCGATTTCGGAAGCCGCGAATTCGTGCGAATACAGGATTTGTTTTTTTGCGGCGTGTTTGTTCGCGTGATTCTTTGCGTGTTCGCAAGCCGCTTGTAGCGCAATGTTTGCGAAGTTACCCTAGCGGTCGTACATGGGCGCGGCCATCTTGTTTGCATGACGTAATTCCGTTTCCGGGCGCTATGTGTAATCTCGCAAAGTGTGCGGCTCGCTAGTACAATTTCCGTGTGACCGCGAGGAAAATCTCGCGCGAACTTACCCACGCGGTCGTGAACGGGCACGGCCATCTTGTTTCTCATTCATTGCTATGGTTCTGGGCATGCTTTCTGTATCCTCTCTGAATCTCTGCCATCCTTTGCTTGTTTGAAGTTTTTTTTTATCTATTTTACTTATTATCTATCCCTCTATTTTTCTAGCTCTATATTTTTGTGTTTTCTGCTACTTTTGGTTAATTTTAAACTACTTTTTTATACTCTTTTATTTTCTTCTTCCCTATTCTATTTCTTCTTTATTATTTTGCTTCCTTTCTGCCCAGACCATGGTAAAGGGAGCCGGGAAGCATCCCGAGAAGGGGAAGGGTCCCGCACCCCGTGCCCGGCTCCCGTGCGGGCGTTTGAGGGGGGAGAATGTCCAACCCCGGGAGATCTTCAGCGCGGAGGAGGTGGGCGCACTAGTTTTTTATGTTCAGCGCCGCCTCCCCAGGACCATCATGGCAGGCGGCAGGATCGCTAGCGGGTACGGGATCCGGGAGCGCCGGAAGCGGTGGGAGAAGGTGTGCCAGGCCATGTACCAACACTCTCGGGTCCGGCGCACCTACAACCAGGTCACCCACCGTTGGACGGATATCCTGGACCGGGAAAGCGATCTGCTGGACCTGCTCGGCCTTGAGATCTCCGGGCTTGGTGAGTAGTAGCTATTTCTTTACTACTCTGTTTTCTCCTGCTCTGTGTGTTATTATCTTGCAAATTTTTGTTTTTTACCAAGAGCAATAATGCTGCTGATTACATTATATCATGTAAATTATATTTCAAAATCTTCTGTGCATTTCAGGTGCACTTCTCTACTTCTGCTACTATGCTTATTTGTTTTCGATTTTGTGTTCATTTCATTGGCCTGTGAAATTATGCATGAGTGTAGTTTAAAGAACTGCATAATGCTAGACACTAAGGGTCAGATTTTTAATTACCGGCGCATCCCTGCAAAGTAGCAGGGATGCGCCTGTAATTGTGCGCCACCCCACCACCACCCATGGTGCGCCATGTTTACAATGCGGCGCACCTTGTGCCCGAAACGTCACCGAAGCGTTACGCTTCTGTGCCGTAAAGGCGGCGCATTGCTGGAGTTGCGTCGCAACGATGGTGCAGCTTCAGCAATGCTCTGGGGTGCCCTATCTCCCCAATGCTGCGTCAAGCCGTACGTCTGCTTCAAACAGGCGCACGGTTTGAGTCACGCATCATTGTCCTCAAAGTGACTGATTGAAATCTTGTAGATGTCCCTCGGCCACTTTTAGGATGCGTTCCTGCGCAGGAACGCCCTCCCTTGCGCCGGAACGCCCCCTGATGCCGCAGGGCTTTACAACGTGATGCATCTCCCATATGAGTCACGTTGGTAATATACGCCGCACCATGGCACCTCTTTTGTTCTGCCGCTGCGTCACAAAAGTCACGCAACAATGGAGCAAAAGAGCCGCAAGGGGCTTCTAAATCAGCCCCTACAGACTCAAGTCCAGTCCTTCCTTTGTACACATGGCGATAAGAAGAAATAGTGGTGGTGGATTGATAGTTTGAGTATTCACTGATCTGCAATCACGATGGACTGTGTCTGTGACTTCGCGTGCTGCGGACTGCTGCCTGCCAGTCCTAGGCGAACCTTTTTAGTAGTTTGTTTAGTGAGTTACATAAGAACTTTCCAAGTCAACGGTCCGCAAATCAAGCAATACTAATAACGTAGTAGACCACATGAGATCGGTCAATATATCCCGTGGAATAGTTGTCTATTTGCTATTTCGCCAAAATATTTTGTTATTGTTCTTTTGAAATGTTTGATTTGGTTGACAACAATCATCCATGTTTTCGGGTCTTTCTTTCTTTCATGTTGTACATCAGCTCCCCCCAGGGGCAAGAGGACAGAGGAGGAGGTGGTTGCTGCTGCTGTAGAAGGCCAGGATCGTCCAGGCGAGGGCTACTTTGCTGGCCCCAGTAAGTTTTCATTTTAATATAGAGTACCCATTTTTTCCTAGCGTTCCTCATTCGATTTTTTCTAAATCGTCTTTGATCTTCTTGTAGACTCATCTAAATTCTTATCCTGCCTCGACTATGACTCCCTGTGGTATTACTAGATTATTCTTATTAGTCTGTGTATGTAGCTAACTAAGATTGCACATTTGGCAATTCCATTGGACTCCCATTCTAGTCAGCAATAGCTGTATGCACTGAGCCTTCCCTGGAAAAAGGAACATTTTTACTTTAGATTAGACAGTCACAAATTATTACATTGTTTTCAGTTTTTTTTCACATTTCTTAATTCCTAGACCAAATATTATATAGTAGTGAGTGGTGTATTCTAACAATCTTAAATGTACTTTGTAGGTGGAACATCTGGTGGCGGGGCTAGCGCGGAGGTAGTGGTGGTGGTGGATGACGACGAGGAGGACAACACTTCTGGGGAGGAGGCGGTGCAAGTGCCGGACAACACCAATGTGCCTGTGAGGGTGCACACGGTGGTGGCGGGCAGAGGTAAGCTATATATTCCTTACTTGTTGAGATTGAAGACTGCAGAGTGTGCTTTCTGCACGGGTGAATTATAAATCAACCAGGTAGTAGCCTCCTCTAAATGTACTTCGACTTAGCTGTGAAGCTTTTGGCGAGAAGAATGCCAATCAGATCTGAGATGAACTTGATGGATGGGATGAACGAAAAGCGAAAGAAGGGTGTAAGTAAGTGTGGAAGGACGAGAAATTTAATGATAACTGGCAAAGAAGAATGATATGTGTTTGCTTGGTCCCCGAGGTGGCTGAGAAGGAAAGAATATGGTATGGTGCATGGCTGGGTGAATGATGAAGCAAGAATGGGTGGAAGGAGAACAGCCTTGGTGGGTGAAACAGAAACTGTATGTGTGCATATACTTTGAATGGATGAATGCCTGGATCATGGTACTATCTGACTCTTAGATAGCATATGTGTATCTAGAGAGAGTAAGTAGACGGTCACTGGATGAACTAAGTGTTACTTTGAAGAGCATGTAACACCGCACCCGCATGTCCGTTCCAGTGTAGGAAAGGCAAGGAAAAAAAGTTGTAATTTTGTCCAAATACTACCATGAATAGTAGCAGTAGTTTGTATTGCAACTGCAAGCACAGCATATATCCGGTTATTACGGTGGACCCTCCCTACCTCTCTTAATAATTTTAGTTTGGTAGTAGTACGTCACTCATGTGTGGGTGTATCACTGTTCACTCAATAAAAAGCAAAGCACCTAAAGTCATCCCATATGTAATCAAATATACATCCCATGTGAAGTGATAGATAATCAGATTATTTAGTTTCTTCTTTTTCCTTTTCTAGTACTCATTTGCACTGTAGGGTGAAAGTTAAATTAATTAAGCAGTAGCCCTTTTAACAGAGTATTCTCAGTGCCACCTGTAATGGAAAAATATGAGCTTCACCACCTGCATGTACTGTACCGGTACAGTAACGCAAGTCTGTCTCACTCATCATGGTGTGCGTCTGTTTTTCTCGGGTGCAAGTTCACTGCGCTGGCATTATGCCGGCTTGCAGAAGATAACGTACCAATTTTCCTAAACAAGAGAGAAGAAGAAGAATAAGACTGGTGTACTGTCATAGTCGACTGTAATGGAAGTCCATAGTGCTCGTAGAATTTGTTCCTTAAACTCACACTAATGTTAGAGCAAGGATGAAGAAGTGGGAGGTTAGATAGATACTGGCCTCAATAGTTATGTACTGTGCTTTCAAGTTGCTCAATCATTTTGTGTTAATCTTAAGAGCATTGGTTACAGACTATGTCTTTCTTTCTTTATATAGTTGCTCCTTCCAAATCCAAAAAACCATCAGGGAAGGAGCAGGCTCGAATGGCTCGGCAACGGAGGCTGGATGCCACTGTCGCAGAATATCGGCGGCTGCTGGCCCTGGAGGAGGAGGAGGACACGCAGTCTACTACTACATCTACTGCGACAGCTGCATCCTCCTCCGGGCCCACACGGGCTGCCAGCCAGCGCAGTGCTCCAGCGGTACGGAGCCGGGCTACCAAAGCCAATCGCCACCGCCGAGCAGCAAAGACATCAGCTGCCCCCCACAGGAGTTGCAAGGCACGCCAGCGCCGCTTATCCCTCAGAGTGTCCTACCTGGAGCAGGAGGTCTTAACTTATAAGAACTTGGTGGAGGGCCTCCGCTCCGACCATGCCATCCTCCGCAAGGAGTATGATGCCCTGGCCGCTACAGTGAACAGCATCCTGCCGTAGTATCCCTTGCCCCTTTTTTAGAGACTTTTGGGGGGTGGGATTTGGGAGTTGGGTTCTTTTTGGGACTTTTGAAAGACAATCGTTGGGGTTAGGGAGGGTCTTGAGGGAGATTATTTTGTTAGGGCTATACAAATATACTTTTTGAAACTTTATCTGAGCATACCTGTTTTTTACTGCTTTTGAGTCTGGTGGGTGGGGGTTTAACAGTAAATTTGTTTTCCTGAAACTTAAGTCTGTGTCATTTTCTTCCTTTAAGTGTAAATGGCTAAATGTTTTCAACACTAAGTGCCTCTCACAGAGTAAGTGATCCCCCCTTTCCCACCATGGATTTTCTTCAAATCACTTGCAACCAAAATTACACATTCCCACGAGTGCTCTAAGACCCCAGAACTCAGTTGCAAAAATCAAGAACACCCCGAAACACATGCAATCCTGCTGCTAGGGCTAACCCTAACGAACCCTAAGTTACAAAAAGTGACAAAAGGCTTTCCCGCATGGATGTTGTCCAAACCAGTTTTATCCGGTATTAGACCTTCCCAGCAATGGCCCTAGAGCTGTCAACCCAGGCGAAAACAAGTGGAAGACCCCCAAACAGCCAAAAAGCAAAAGTACAAAAATTGGGACTTAGTCACTTTCCTGAAAATTTCCAAAATCACTCAGCGCACGATCTGCAGCTAGGCCCTAACTCCCCTCTGCCTCCATGGATTCCCTTCAAACCTCTTGCAATGAAAAGTATTCATACCCAGCAGTGCTCCCAGACCCCGAAAGCCACCCACAAACACCAGGAAGCCCCCCAAACAGACCCCAGAAAACGCTACATTGAGCGAAAAGTCAGAAGATGCAAAAACTTTTTCCTCATGGATGTTGTCCAAACCAGTTTTATCCGGTATTAGACCTTGCCAGCAATGGCCCCAGAGCCGTCAACCCAGACGAAAACAAGTGGAAGACCCCCAAACAGCCAAAAAGCAAAAGTACAGGTGATTAAAGTTGTAAATATATTAACTGTGCAAAACAATGAAAGACAGAAACACAGGAATAAAAGTGAATAAGTAAGAAAAAGAAAATTTTGGATTCATTGGCTCATTTTCAGTGCTCGGTGTCAGGGAAGAAGAGTTCGTCCTCATACTCTGCAAATTCAGGCAGGAGTAGGTCAGTGTCACCTAACACAGAAGAAATTCCCTCATCTACGTTGCTGTCCACCTCGTCTTCTTCCGTCGTGCGATCTGGTGGTACGAGGTGCTCTTTTATCTTGATCATTGTCAACCTCTCCACATTTTTGGGCGAGAGGTGGGTCCGTTTGCAAGTTACAATGCCACCAGCAGCACTGAAAACACGTTCAGAAGACACGCTTGCAAGTGGGCAAGACAAGTAATGTATAGCCAGGTTGGTGATCTCAGGCCACAATTCTTTTTTCCCATGCCAATACGCCAATGGGTCAGCATTAACATAGACCTCTGTTGAGTCATTCAGATAGTCCTGCACCATTGACTCAAAGTTCACCACGGTTCCTCCACTTTGCTGAATTTTTGCTCGGACCTTTTGAGAACCAAACCCAAGCTCAGCTAGCCAATCTTCTTCACTATCATCACCCGATATTTCTGTTGTGTCTTGTGCAGATGATGCGGTTGCCGGTGTCTTTAACGGCTGAGAGGTCACTTCTGCCACAGCCACAGGTGCAGAAGTGGAGTCTTTTGACTGGGGATGGCCTGCTGATGCTGATGTACTGCCTTTTCCTTCAATTTGCTTCCGTTCTCTTTCAAACTTCATGGCTGACAAGGCTAGCCAACGTTTGTACTTTGTAACATCTTCATCACTAAAAGGAAATAATGCACTGCCTGCCAGCGCCTTTTTGTAGCGTGGATGCAGAATAGTAGCACAAATGTAATGCTGTTCTGAGTGGATCTTTTGAAGACGTTCATCGCCAAGTAGGCGCTCTAATAATTTCTCCACCAAAACAAAAGCTTCTTGCTTTTCTTCATCTTTTTGAAACTTAGAAGACACCGCCTTCAGTTTGTTCTCCAGCATGCGCAACAATGGGATAGCTTTTCCCAAATTACAGTAGTCCCTGCTGACTGCACGCGTGAAGACCTCAAAAGGACGAAGCATGTCTGTCAGGCTTTAAACTAGCTCCCATTCCGCCGCATTTAACCTCAGGTCCTTCACAGCTGTACCCAGTGTTAAGAAATACTGATCGAGTACCGTAAACTGCTCATACAGACGCTCAAGCATGTAGAAGGTTGAGTTCCAACGTGTTGGCACCTCCTGGATGAGTGCTTTCACTGGCATTCGATGTTCATGTAGCAGGCGCCTCAGATGCTTCCGGGCCTTAAAAGATTGGCTAAAATGGTTGCACATTTTTCGGCAGGTGACCGCTAACTGGCATGCTGGACTGTCTTTATCCAAGAAATTTTTAACAACCAGGTTTATACAGTGCGCCAAACACGGCACTCTGAAATAGTCACCCAGATCCATGGCCTTAACTACATTGGCGCCATTATCCGTGGAAACATAACCAATGCCGCGTTTTTTTGGGGACAGCCAGTGAAAGACCTTTGTGTTGAACTCATTCAAAATGTTTTGTGCTGTATGACGTTGCTCCAAGCCAAACATGGCTAGTGTTGCATGTTTCCGAGCAGCTTTAAAAACTTGGTCCAGGTCAACACCTGCGTTTAGCTTTGCTTTAACCCCTGAAAAAGAGAGCCAGTGTGCAGTGATGCACATGTAATCAGTGCCTGCGCCACTGGTCCACATGTCTGTTGTCAGATGTATAGTGTGAACAGCACTCTTCTGCAAAGCTGCCCCAATCACCTCCAGCACATCTTGATGTAGTGCTGGAACCGCAACTCTGGCAAAATAGTACCGGCTAGGAACCTTCCATTTAGGACAGAGCGCTGCCACTAATTCTAGAAAACCAACACCTTCTACAAAAGAAAAAGGGAGAAGATCCAGCGCTAGCATTTGAGCCAGCTTAGTGTTATACAGACGCGCCGTTGGGTGGTTGCGTTCATATGGCGCGTCTGAAAACAACATGGTTTTAATGTTGCCCTGGACCATTTTACGGGATGATGATGATGACTTCTTCGACCCAGTTACGCTCGCTGATGAACTTTTTCGCCTTGGTGTCTCACTCTGTCCCACACTCTTAGTGTGGCTCACAGGGGGTGTGCTGACAGGGGTACTGGGTGTAAGTGAAGTGTGTGACGCTTCTTCCTCCTCGTCATCATCAGATGGAACATCAACGTTTTCTCGACTTGCAATTCGGGCTTCCTTGATCTCCTTTAGGTGCGCAAGCCATTGGACAAGGTGCTGTCTCTTAAGATGACCTCTCTGGCCTCCAGTCCCATAGTTGGTACCAAGCTAACCACGACTAACTGCAAGCTTACAAATGCTACAAATGGCTATGTTTTCCCTTTTTGGGCAAACACTAAAGAAGTCCCAAACTGCAGACTTGAAATGTCTGTGGGGGCCGGAGGAGACGATACTGGTGGTGTCACTGGTCATGCTGCTAATGCCAGATGAAGTGGAGGATGTGTATTGCTGAACTTTACTACGTGGTGCACTTTCACCACCACTAATTGAGGTCGAGGTGGATGGAGGTCCCTTCTGGCGAGTAAGAAATATGGAAGCGGAAGGTTGTGGTGTACTAGTTAACTTCAATGATTGTGGTGTTCCCATTGCCTCCTCGTCGACTTCATCATCACGCTCAGCAGCTTGTCGGGCTAGGGTCAAAATGTCTGTTTGCTGCATGCCCGCTGGGGCTTCAGTGACGTTAGTGATGACTGCGTCGTCGTCGTGAGAGTCTTCAGCAGCAGGAGTATACGCCACTTCTTGTTGAGCGTCATCACACTCCATAACTATGAGAGTTTCGACGACCTTCCTTTTACGCTTAGCTACCTTTGTCAGATCATGGTGTGCCTGAGCCTCACTCTCAGACGGCAGTGGTGCTGGTTCCCAAGTAAGATCCATATCATCAGAAGGAGGTGGGCTTGAAGAAGATGTAGACACCACCTCCCTTGATCTTTTCCTTGCTCGGGATGTGGAAGACAATGAATGATCATCAGGAGGAGTGGCTTCCTCGATTGATACCTCGGCTTGATTGTCGATTTCCAGATGTGCCCCTACTTCTGGAGGAACAACTATTGTGGCCACTTGTTGTGCCCCTCCATGCACCTCTGCTTGCTCCTCTCCTTGCGCTGCCTCTCCTTCCACATGTACTTGGGCTTGTACTTGCACATGTGGTTGTTGTTGCGGCTGTGGTTGTTCAACACTCGTCAGATGAGTTACAACAACAACGTGTGTTGATTGAGGGACATTGCTGCTACTTTCTTGCGATGAGCCAACATCACTGGTCGATGGTGATTGAACAAGTAGACTGGCTGCCTCTTCAGCACTCAGGGGCTTGGACTTAAGTTGGCGTGGGGGTGGTGGCACTGATCCCAATGGAGCGGGGGTGCTGCTCCCAGCTTGGTCCCCAGCAGATCCCGCTGCTGCTGCAGGCGTACTTTTTTTTTTATTCCCAAAAAATGTGGCGGGCGGCACACCAGTCTGCTTGGTAACTTGCTTCTTCTGCTCCTTTCTGGCATCTTTCTTGCTAGAGGAGCTACGGGGAACTATTTTTGGGGCCATCTTCTTCAGATGTCACTCTGAACAGCAGGCCGCAGTTGCACAAGTTGCAGAGTTGTCTGTGGCCACATGTGACGTTGTGCTGCACACACCGCAGCAGGACTTCTTCTTGGAACTGGTGGTTCTCTTGTGCACCTAAAAGCAATGGAAGACAGAGGAACATCAGTTATACACCCCAAAAAGTCGAAAAAACACACAAAAATCAACACAATCCCAGCCCATCCATGGCCTCAATGATGTTTAAATCAAGAAGACACCCCACAGAAAGACTAGGCCCATGCACCACTCACTACCCCTGGGCAAAAGGCCCCACCAGCAGCACCAAAAAAATCGACAAAAACCACAAAATTCAGCACAATCCCAGCCCATCCATGGCCTCAATGATGTTTAAATTCAAGAAGACACCCCACAGAAAGACTAGGCCCATGCACCACTCACTACCCCTGGGCAAAAGGCCCCACCAGCAGCCCCCAAAAAACGACAAAAACCACAAAATTCAGCACAATCCAATGCCATCCAGGATGTTCACATTAAAGAGAGTGAGACCCCACAGGCAGACTCAGTCCATGCACCACTACCCCTGGGCAAAAGGCCCCACCAGCAGCCCCAAAAAAACGACAAAAACCACAAAATTCAGCACAATCCCAGCCCATCCATGGCCTCAATGATGTTTAAATTCAAGAAGACACCCCACAGAAAGACTAGGCCCATGCACCACTCACTACCCCTGGGCATAATGGATGAAAGCTAGGCAAAATGGGTGCAGGCCTCAGACACTGCCTCTCTTCAAAATGGCCCCTTGAACCCCAAGCACATGTTGCCTGTACCAGCACTCAAGATGGCCACCACCACCACACACATGGCCAGTCCACATCAACAGTACACCCCAAAAAAAACAAAAAACACACAAAAATCACCACAATCCAATGCCATCCAGGATGTTTACATTAAAGAGAGTGAGACCCCACAGGCAGACTCAGTCCATGCATCACTACCCCATGGCAAACGGCCCCACCAGCAGCCCCCAAAAAATCGACAAAAACCACAAAATTCAGCACAATCCCAGCCCATCCATGGCCTCAATGATGTTTAAATTCAAGAAGACACCCCACAGAAAGACTAGGCCCATGCACCACTCACTACCCCTGGGCAAAAGGCCCCGCCAGCAGCAACAAAAAAATTGACAAAAAACACAAAATTCAGCACAATCCCAGCCCATCCATGGCCTCAATGGTGTTTGAATTCAAGAAGACACCCCACAGAAAGACTAGGCCCATGCACCACTCACTACCCCTGGGCATAATGGACGAAAGCTAGGCAAAATAAGTGCAGGCCTCAGACACTGCCTCTCTTCAAAATGGCCTCTTGAACCCCAAGCACATGTTGCCTGTACCAGCACTCAAGATGGCCACCACCACCACCCACATGGCCAGTCCACATCAACAGTACACCCCATAAAAAACGAAAAACACACAAAAATCACCACAAACCAATGCCATCCAGGATGTTTACATTAAAGAGAGTGAGACCCCACAGGCAGACTCAGTCCATGCACCACTACCCCTGGGCAAAAGGCCCCACCAGCAGCCCCAAAAAAATCGACATAAAACACAAAATTCAGCACAATCCCAGCCCATCCATGGCCTCAATGATGTTTAAATTCAACAAAACAGTTGTATCATGCACCCATAACCAACCCTGGTCCTACTGGATACTGTGGCTACCCACAATATATTTTATTTAATGTTCTGAAAAAGTTCCAAAATTGTAGTTGCAGCAACTGTAATGCCCCAAACAAGATTTCTAATCCAAAAGTGATCCAAAGAAAGTCAAAAAGGCCTCAAATCCAAATATCCAGCAGCATCCACAAAAAGTAATCCTTCCAGGTCAAGGTCCAAATGAAAGTGACCAGCACATGAAGAAAGCACTGGGGGGAGCCTGCTGGACAGGAACAGGTAGTTGGAGACTGTGGGGCACTTCCTCCCCCCCCCCAAAATGGACTCCTTGCAAAAATAAGTGCAGGCAAATGTCAACCTGAGGAGTGATTCCGATAAAAATCATCATTTTCTGAAGGTTTATGCTGTTTGCTGGTGGATTTCTTGTGCAGAATTGCAAAATCTCTATTTCGCGAGTGCGAGATTGTTGCTGCCCGCCGCACCTACGTGTTCGCAATTGCGAACTCTCGCGATGCGTGCTGTGCAAGGTGGCAAGCCGCGATTACGTATTCGCGGTCGCCAAACTCCCGCGGGATCCCGCAGCAAGATCCAAAATGGCGCAGCACTCGCAAAATATTGAGAAAAACAACTCTGCAAACGCTGAATGACGGAAAGTGAACGCCGCGCGCCACGCTGCGCGCCGCAATATTGTATCACCAAGCAAAAAAATCCATCGCGTGCGGATTTGCGGATTTTCGGCAAATTCGCGAGAGTTCGCGGATTGCGAATTTGCCGAAAATCCGCAAAATCCGCGAGCGGAACGGATTTTACGCCCATACTTAGTAAGAACATGGCAATATATGAAACACAGACGATTTAAAAAGCAACCAAGCGACAAAATCTTCATTTTACATGTCAATTGTTTAAGAAAATATAGAATTCATTAATACAATGTTTTGTAATCTAAATTATTAGCTTGAATGATAGATGAGTGACTGTTTTTAAACTCCCCTGTTTTAAACCATCTAAATTCCATCACTTTTATTATCATGCACACAAGCTAGTGTTCACTGAACATCAACATTTCTGAACTATACCTATCTTGTGAAGTTGTTATGGTGTTGTCTGTCTTTCTTCGGAGGGATTAGAAATGTAAACTCCACAGCAGACAAATGGGGCATGATTCATAAAGATCAACCCATAGATTCATCAAGCGTCCGTTTTGCGATTCCTTATTAGCGAATAATAAGGATTCGCTAATAAGGAATAGCAAAATGCTATGCATGAAGAACTCGCTTAAAAAATAGAGATTTCTTAAAATTCCTTAATTGCGACTCGCAAATTGCGAGTTCCAATTAAGGAATACCTCCCCATTCAGGCACATAGGAATGAATGGGAAGACAATCTCAATTTATGATTCTCAATTTGAGAATCGCAAAATGAGATTGCAATTCTAAGGGTGCCAGAGTGTCAAAAGGACACCCTGTTGCACCCCTGAAATCTGCATATGGGTATAATCTTGCACACACACACATGCCCTAAGGGCATGTTTGTGTGTAAAATGGAACTTTGAAAAATACACTTTAGTGCATTTTTCAAAGTTTTTGCAAATTACCATGAAGTTCAACTTTATGGTAATTTGCTCCCCCTATTAGCGAAATCGCTAATTTTTTAACTTTAATGCATTGCATTTAAGGAATCTCAATTTGAGATTCCTTAAATGCAATAGCAATTTAAGTAATCACAATTTTGCGATTTCCTTAATTGCAATTTTTGCATTTGGGATAATGAATCCCAAATGCAAAAATACCGGTCGCAAAAGGGCAGATTCTGAGAATCTGCCCTTTGCGTGCGGTGTTTAGCTTGATGCATCTATGCCCAAGTTTGTAATATTCTTAGCTTATTATTTATTTTGAGGAGTAAGCAATACATTTGCCTTGCTTATTTTTGGAAATCAAGAGTTGTATCAACATATCATTCTATGCAGTGCAGCTGCAGATTGGGTCAGTGTGTTTCTTTTTAGTTTACTTGCCCTGTTTGAAGGGCATTCATTAACTCAAAACTTCTTCGAGTCAATGCATGAGCTTCAGACAATACCATTGACAAAACAGGCATTTGCTGCACTGTTTCTCCGAGCTGTGCTGTCTGTGCCCATGCACGTACTCTGAGATAATGTATGCTCTGCAAAATGAGCAATATTTAGAAAATCAATTCACCAACAGCAGGCACCTGGACACCTAGTTTGCCACTTGTCTGTGGCCTCTGGTCCCTGATTGTTCTAGACAGATGCAGTGACACCCCAGCTGCCCAGTTTTTCCCAATGAGGTTTTTCCGACTGGGTCTTCCCACTCACCATTTTTTCCGCAACTAGAAGCCCTGCCCGCCCTATGGCCTACTTAATGCAGGCCACAGCACGACCATGCAGTGGACATGTGAAACATGTACCACCACCACCGACAGTTCCATTAGCCCCATCAAACATCTCAACTTCAAGCTCCACACAGATGACGAGACAGAGATCAGAGGCACCCTCCTATACTGACACTCAGGCCAGGGATCCAGCTTGTGTAGCAACATCCCAGACTTCATTCTGCCCCTAGCCTTAGACTCCAAAGACTACATCTTCCTTGGTGATCCAAATTTCTACTTCGAATACCCCAACAACAAAAATACTGCACACCTACTAGACAGTATGAGCGGACTCAGATTGATACAGATCATCCATGACCCTACACACACCACAGGACACACGCTGGACAAAATGTTTACCCCGTGTAACCACGTCAAATACAGCCATGTCGCAGAACTCATGTGGACCAATCACTCCTTCATCCACTTCAGCATCTCCAGTACCCACACGGCAACCTCAAAGGTGGCCAACGCCCCCCACCGTAGGTAGAACAAAATCTCAGAGACCAGCTGGGGAATGCCTATAACACCTCCAACCCTGCTCCACCACCAACCTCGAACAGAAAGTGAAAATCTTAAAGCCTGGATTATCAATTGCACAGAAAGCATTGCCCCCATCAAGAGCAACATCCAGAGAATTCCTCCAAAAAACCAGCTGGTACACTTAAGAACAGCGAAACAAAACAGCAAACTGTTAGTGAGGAGATGGAGCAACAGCAAGGACACCTCGGACAGGGAAGCCTTCAAGACCTCCTTTAACTTTTACCACCGCCTGCTGACTGCAACAAAGACAGCCCTTGCTGCATTCATAGAAGCCAGCCCCAACAAAACCAAGAAACTTTTCAACATTGTTAAAGAATTCTCCAACCCAGCTGCCAGCAAAAACAATGTCACACCCTCACAGGAGCTATTTGACAATTTCGCCCACTTCTTCCACAAAACACCCTCTGCCGACCCCAGCAAACTCAAAAACTGCCGGCCAATCTCCCTGCTCCAATTCCAAGTGAAGATACTGGAAAAGATCATCAACAATCAACTCATGACACACCTGGAGCAGAATTAGCTACATGACGCCTCCCAATCCCGCTTCTGCAGCAATCACAGCACCAAAACCGTCCTGATCACATCTAACGATGACATTCGAACCCTCCTCAACCAAGGTGAAACAGCAACTTTAATCTTCCTAGACCTCTCAGTAGTCTTCAACACCTTATCACACCATACAACGATCGAAAGACTCCACCACATCGGCATCCAAGGAGCCGTGCTCAGATGGATCACCTCCTTCCTCATCGGAAGAGCCCAGAGGGTGCACAGTCTAAATATCGAGTTTTTTATATCAACCTACAGAAATATCGAGTTTTTAATATCGAAGGTACAGAATATCAAGGTCAAGAATATCGTTGGACAGAATATCGACCCTAAGGTCAGTAATATCGATTTTTTTTAATATCGAAGTCAGTAATATCGATATTAAATATATCGATGTTACTAATCTCAATGTTACTAATGTCGATTTTTGTACTTTTGTTATGTATTTTAATATGTATCTAATATGTATGTGTTATATGTTTTTGTTAAGTGTTTTACTTGTTTTAAATGATATGTGTACTATTTTTATATATTAATATTGTTATTTTTAAGTAAATGTTATGTTTTAGTACCGGAGCGGGTTGTGGGTTTATAGGGAAATAGGGTGGGAAGTACTTTAATAATAGTAAATTGATTATACATTTTTAGGAGTTATTAATTCATTTTAATACATTTTTGGATATAAGTTCTGTAGCGGGTTGTGGATTTATAGGGGAATTGGGTGGGGATTATTTTAATTGTAAATAAGTTACGATTTATTTTTATTTTTTGGTATTCATAATTAAATTATTTTCAATTCATTAATAATTGGCAATTACATTTTTTAATTGTTAATTAACTTTTTTAATTGGTAATTAATGTTTGTAATTGGTAATTAATTTTGTTAATTGGTAATTAATGTTTGTAATTGGTAATTAATGTTGTTAATTGTAATTAATGTTTGTAATGGTTATTAATGTTTGTAATTGGTAATTCATTTTTTTAATTGGTAATTCATGTTTTAATTTGCAATTGTTCATTTTGATTTGGAAATTATTTTTCATTAATTGGTAATTAATGTTTTATAAAAAGTATATTTTGGTTTAAAAAATAATTTTATTGTTTAATTTTTTTAAATTGCTAATCAATTTTTATTCATTAAAATGTTGTTTTTTTAGAAAAATCTTTTATTTTTAATATTTATTATTTGGTAACTAATATTTATTAATTAATATTTATTGGTATATATTGTTAATTTGTTCATTAATTATTCAATTGTAATTATGTTTTTTTATAATTATTAATGTGCATTTGTAAATGATGTTGAGTTGTTTAAATTTTTTATTATTATTTATTTTAAATACAAAAATTATTTATAAGTATGTTATATTTAATTTCTATGCTATCCCACGCTTTCCCTACTGTTGCACTCACTGGCGTTGGAATAGTAATTTGTACCCCTACGCTATCCAATGTTTTCCCTACTGTTGCACTCACTGGAGTGGGAATAGTCATTTTTACCCACCCGCTATCCAACGCTTTCCCTACTGTTGCTCTCACTGGAGTGGGAATAGTAATTTTACCCCCACGCTATCCAACGCTTTACCTACTGTTGCACTCACTGGAGTGGGAATAGTCATTTTTACCCACCCGCTATCCAAAGCTTTCCCTACTGTTGTACTCACTGGAGTGGAAATAGTAATTTTTACCCCTAGGCTATCCAACGCTTTCCCTACTGTTGCACTCACTGGAGTGGGAATAGTATTTTTTACCCTTACGCTATCCAACGCTTTCCCTACTGTTGCACTCTTTGGAGTTGGATAGTAATTTTTACCCCGACGCTATCCAACGTTTTTCCTACTGTTGCACTCTCTGGAGTGGGAATAGTAATTTTTACCCCTACGCTATTTAACACTTTCCCTACTGTTGAATTTTCTGGAGTGGGAGTAGTAATTTTATGTTCTACGCTATCCAATGTTTTCATTACTATAGTTTTTTTGGGACTTTAAATAGTAGTTTTATTTATTTATGTATTTAATATTTTTTGTATTTTTTTAGATAATGTTGCATTTAATTAACTTTAAAAATATTGAAAGTATATATATTTTTTATTTATTAAATATAATTATTTTTTTTTATTTATGTTTTATTTTATGTGTGTACATGTATTTGTAATTTATAGTATTTTTTAATAATGTATAAGTAATTAAAATATTTATTAAAAATTATTATTAAGTATATATTATATATTGTATGTATATTTTTAATTAAAGTTGTATTATTAATTATGTAATATTTATTAATTTTAAACATTATTAAATATGTTTAAATATGTTTATTTTATTTATAAGTGTTATTTACTTTATTTTACTTTTTGTTTTACAGAAAAAAAACGATATTTTTAATTACGATATTTTTAACATCGATATTTCTTTTCTTATTTTTGAACTTACAATGTTGTAGATAGAGTGTCGATATACTTTCCTTCGATATTCCAGCGTCGATATTTCTGTAGGTCGATATTCTGTCCGTCGATATTCTTTCAGTGATCCGCCCAGAGGATCCACCTCCCACATTTCACTTCGGCACCCAAGGAGATCACCTGTGGTGTCCCCCAGGGCTCGTCCCTCAGACCCATGCTCTTCAACACATATATAACCTAGCTGGGCAACATCATCATATCCCACAATCTCAACAAATGTTCCTACGCTGATGAAACTCAACACTCATCCTCTCACTCACCGATGACCCGACCACCACCAGAACCAACTTTCACAGATGCATGGCAATGTCACCGGCTCAATGAAGAATAACTTTCCTGCAGCTGAACACACACAAGACAGAAGTACTGATCTTTGGCAACACAGAAACACATGGACACAGGACCCACATCCACTTACACCAAATAGAGCAGAAACCTCAGAATCATCATTGACAATAAGCTTACTATGAAATAACAGATCAACACAGTCCCCTCTGCCTGCTTCCTCCCTCTGTGCATGCTACATAAGATCTCCAAGTGGCTACCCCTACACACAAGATGCACTGTGACACAAGCCCTCATCACCAGCTGACTGGACTGTGGCAATGCCCTCCATGCAGGAATTGCAGCACACCTTCTACAAAGAATTCAGAGCATACATAACACCACAGCCAGACTCATCCTTGCCCGATGAGCCCACAACACACACGACCTCAGAAACTCCACTGGCTCCCCATACAGGAGAGATGCCAATTCAAGCTTCTGACCCATTCACACAAGGTTCTACACAACCAAGCACCCACTACATTACCCACCACCTGAACTTTTCCCAACCATTGATAAGACTACGCTCCAACTCCCTTACACTTGACTATACTCCCTGCATATACTGAAGCAGAAGAGGAGGATGCGCCTTCTTCCACTTTTCTTTTGCTTGCTGGAGATGTTGAAGCCAATGTTTCAAGAAGATGGGGATTTTGCTCGGCTAGAAGCTCAACCTCCTGTTCTGCTCCTACATTAAGATCTACTATTGCTGGCTGCAGTTCATACTATCCACTTTGCTAAGTTTCCAGCGATGATTAGGTACTAGTTTGGTGCTGAGGCAAATCTAATTCAGACTCACTGCTTGTCGCTATGATTGCAGTAGCTGAATTTCTGGGTGACACTGCCTTAGGCTAATGTAGGGGTGGTGTTGTTGATGCAGGAGTGATGCTCACAGCTTGCAGCCCGGATGGCCAGTGCAGCAGACAAAGGCGTCCTGAAAAAGGTTTGAGGCAGCACACCAGTGGTGAAAATCTGCTTCTTCCCCTCCTACTCACTTGCCACTTCCTTGGCAGCACATTTTGTCTAGGGCCATCTTGATGTTCTGTCAGTTGGCAGTAGCATATAGCTGCACAATCGGGTGTAACTGGAAGACTGATGTGTTGTGGTCACATCACTTTGTGCCAGCCTTCTGTCTGGCAATACTGTGATTGATGTCTCTTGTGCACCTAAAAGCAAGCAAGCAAGAAAAACATTTAGCAAAAGTTGCACTTTTGCAGTTTGAATTATTCATAGTACAGACAAAATAATATAGTGTGGTTACTTATTATCCTAAATAATTAACAACAATAGTGTATCCATTTCAAAGTTAAACCACATCACCATAACACAATATTTCAGAGTCAATCAGGATAACAACATATAGATGTAACTATTTAATTTATGTGCATCTAAGGCGAGACACCTGTGGCAGTCAAGAAGGTGCAGGCAAAATGGAATAATCATTAAAACATTTATGCTGGTGTGACTCAATGGCAGGCAGGGGGTTTAGGGGCAAATAATATAATACTCAAATAAAGAATATTGGTGTGCATCTATAACAGGCAGGGGTGCATGGGGAAAAGGAATAATCATTAAAACATTTATGCCGGTGTGACTCAATGGCAGGCAGGGGGGTCTAGGGGTCAATGAAATAATTCTCAAATAAAGAATATTGGTGTGCATCTATGGCAGGCAGGGGTGCATGGGGAAAAGGAATAATCTTTAAAATCTTTAAAAAAAAAATGTTCCCATGAGGCACAGGGTGAGACGGATTTGCACATGGCCATGTCTGAACTGGGGTGGCGGAGTGAGCTAAAGAATGATGATGGATTAAACCCAGATCAGTTGATTGGGGTGAGTGCTTGCAATGTTCAACACTCCGTCCATCACCCCCTCTGGTATTGCTTTGTTTGCCCTAAGTTGGCAGGGCATGCCCAGACGTGGGTCCATTGCTCACTTTGCCACTGGATTCAAGCTAGCCTGGCTGATGACGGCTGATTAGCCAGAAACCAGTCCCAGGATGCTTGTTTCCGGTCCAGGGAAGACATGGTTTGGCATTTCGGGCTGGACTGTTCCCATGAGGCATACGGTCAGACTGATTTGCATATCGCCATGTCTGAAAAGGGGTGGCGGAATGAGCTAAAGAATGATGATGCATTAAACCCAGATCACTTGACTTGGGGTGAGTTCTTGCAATGTTCAACACTCTGTCCATCATCTCCTTTGGTTTTGCATGCCCTTTATCAAACAAGCAACACCCTTATAAAAAAAGTTTTGTCAACTTTTGATATCATAAAAAGAAAGTTCTTAAATCCAATGGTATATATGCAGCATACAAAGAGAGTGATCCTTCCACCTCCTCTTCCAAATGAAAAGTGACCAGGAGATGAACAAAGCACTGGGAGGAGCCTGCCGTACAGGAAGAGGAATATGGAGTCCCTAAGCACTTCCTTCTTGTTGAAAAAAAAATGTAAATAATGCCTCTTGCACTAAAAAGCAACCGAACGGTCCATTTGAGTAGAATATTAACTAAAAAATAATATTTTTGGGTACATTCAGCTACTTCACGAGTAGAAAATCTGTCTGAATTGCAGCTGCGCGCTCTTGCCACCAGGAAATCTCATGTGCACTTGCTAGAGACTAGCAAATCTCGCTGCACTTGCCAGCGCATGCCAAAGGAAGACTTGCATGCGCCAACATAAAAAAAATTACTCCACGCGCAAGATGGCATAATTTAGCCTGAACTCCTCATTACATACGTAGCACAGAGTTCCCAAATACCTCAAACTCTGTGAGCTGATATATTATTTCGCCCAGGCCTACCCATTATAATCTTGCTGTAAATTTACAAACTAAAATGCTTACCTGTTCTTAGTTACGGTTCTGGAATATGGGGTTTCTGAGACTTGAGTAGTCTTCAGAGGGAAGAAAATCACTTTTGCAGGCCTCTGCTTTGTTTTGTGCCAGGCAGCTCACAGTATTTTATACAGGAAGAACTGGCATTGATTTATGTGAGAGGCCTGCTGGATGCTTCGTTTGTTGGGTGGTGGCAGACAGTGAGGACTTCACGTCCCATATCATACTGCACCAGGAGGTGCCAAACTGTCCTCACCTGTGGCCATGAGAGGAACCCTGTCATTGGGCTTAAATTGCTTTCAATCATCCAGCAGCTCAGGACCTGCTTGGTGCTTTGATTGTTGGACATCGACAGACAGCAGGACTCCATGTACCATATCACACCAAGAGGCACCAATCTGCTCACACCTGTGGCTTTAGGAGGAGCCATGGCATTATGTTTATAGTACTTTCAAGGTTCCCGCAACAGTGGATGCATGCTCGAGCCAAGAGTGGGCTTGTCCACACATGTTGCAGCATCGTGGAGGCAGGGCTGGCTTCCCCTCAGAGATTTCAATTTTTGCAGCAGGGATGTTCTGCTGTTATTGTGAGTAACTCTTTAATCCATAATGTGATTTGACTTGCTTGAGCTCCCTTCTTTGGCTTTCTCCTGGACCTCCTTATTGTCAACGCTATGGGGAACAGGAAAGTGGACTCCCTGAATGTGGTTGAATAACAACCAAGGACTAGTAATACAATCTTGTCCTTTATGAATAATGTTGTGGGGGTATTATCAGAGGAATCCTAGAGTGTGGAAGGCTAGTTGTTTCAAACATGTTTAGAGTCTGTTCAACATGGGAGGCACATGGGGAAATCTCCTAGTGTCAGTGCGGTGGAAAAAGCACATATGTCAAGGGGACCCGTGGACGTTCCTACATCACAGGAGAGGGCAGAATTGGTGGCTAGAGAGAAATGCTGCCAAGATCAGGGCAGTATAAAGTACGCAAGCTATCCCATTGACCTGTTACCTGTGAAGGAAAAATATCCTGTAAGTCAAATACATACAATCAATAACTACATTTACTCCACCTGTATTCATTCGCTTTCTTTTCACCCATCACTCCCAGTTCCCAGGCATGGGGAAAAAAGGACAAAAAATCAGGTTAGTGACCCCTCCAGGATCCCCCGAGGTTAGGGCACTGGGACCCCATGGGTCTTCAGCTGTCGTCGTCTTCTTCATTGCCTGAGCCTTCCAGGGCCCCCCGTTTCACCTGGACCCTCTTATCCAGGGCCGGACTGGCTACCAGGCAGTTTGGAATGCTGTTGAGCTGGGGGGTGATTTCGTTCATGGAGACCTGCGTGTGCTAAACAAAATTCATTTTGCATTAATTATTTCGAAGCACACGCAGGTCTCCATGAACGAAATCAGCCCCCACCGCAGTGAAATCAGACAGCAGCTCGGCAGCTTTCTAAACTGCCCGGTAGCCAGTCCGGCCCTGCTCTTATCACAGTTGAGAATTAACATATTATCAGTGTATCGTTTTCATTTCCCCATGAATGGCAAACGGGGGCAGATGACTGTATTATCTCGGATAGCAATGGCAAGAGGCTCAATAAAAAATCAAAATAAAACAGGAGACAGCGGGAATCCTTGTGCGGTCCAGCGTTTAACACTAATTTGCCCTACCTCTGCAGAATTGGCAAAAATGCAGGCTTCTGCGTTGTGGGACATTCTTTGTATCAGCCCTGTGACCTTGGGGGATATGCGAATCTGGAAAGGATACAAAATAGCGTCTCCCGGACCACGAGGTCAAACGCCTTCTGTGTGTTCAGCAAGAGTACCAGGGACGGTATATTCGTTGTCTCAAAGAAGTCTAATGCTTCGGCTAAATAGTGCGTGTTTTTCCTTAGCTGTCTCCCTGTGATAAAACTGTTTTGATCAGAATGGATCAGATTTGGTGCTATTGTGTTAAATCTGTCGGCTAAAAGTTTGTTATCATTTTGCAGTCTGTGTTCAGTAGTGTGATTGGGCGATATGAGTTAGGATCATCACTGTCTTCCCCCTTTTTTAGAAAGCTTACAACGTTCCCTTTATGAAATAACGCTGGTATCGTACCCCCCTCTAGCATTGTTTAGGTGACCAATTGGAAATATTACAGTAGATCCCCTAAAAATGCTTTAAAGAATTCCACCGGAAGACCATCAGGTCCACAGACTTTACCATTAGGGCGGTTCCTAATAACCTCCTTCAGTTCTTCTTTAGAGAAGGTGTGCATTATATTAGCCTTCACAATCTCGGATAGTACTGTGATATTCTGTTCCCAAAGGAACGTCTCAAGGGATGCATTGTTAATTGATTATTTTTTAACATAAATATGCCTGTAATGTTCCAACATCATTTCACCAATGTTGGCCAGGTCCATGCTCCACATACCGTAAACAGGGCACTTCAAAGCATGTATCCGATTATTCACAGCTTGTTACTGAACATGCCATGCAAGGAGCCTCCCTGTGAAATTGCTTTCCTCATTTACATTTTGCATAGAATTGCGATTTATGGTTTCACATTTTAGATAATACGCCTATTTAGCTTGATTGAGCTTACGTTGATTAAGGGCAGAAGGACTTCTAAGTAAGCATTTGTAGCATTGCTGCACAGTCCGTTCTAAGGATTGCTTTTGTACTTTATATTTTGTTTTAATTTTCCGCGTCCTTACCTATTCCGAACCCGCGAATGAATACCTTAAAAGAATGTTGTACAGTGTTGTATGTTTGTGGGATGTTGTGTCTACTGTGCATTGATTTTGTGTGTGTGTGTTTGTCTTTGTGAAAAATTGAAAGGACATGAAAAAGCAAAACCAAATGCACATTAATGTATAACTAGATAATAATTAAAACAAGAAGTAATTTTTGTATTGCACATTTGCAGTTAATTTCTGAAAAAAGGTAAAGGAGAAGCATTCTTATTGACAAGGAGCGAGGTGTAAAAAACTCAATAGGCTACAAAACTACTCCTTTTTTCAGCGTTGTTTTCAACAAATATTTGGGTTATGTGTAATCGTCATCAAACGTTGTGCACACTCAAAAGTACAATCCTAGTGGTATTTTCCAAACATTTATAAATTATTTTCTAAACTTTCCATCACCATACACATGTAGTCATTGTAGAAAAGGGGATACCAGAGAAAAACTCTGTAAAATGGGAAGAAAGAAATTGAAAGATATTTGAAATGTATAGGTATGACTTTACTCACAATGTATTCATCAAATTAAGCCGACTTAGCCAGAAGATCAGGTAACAGATATATGTCTGATTTTTTTGTAAATCTGATATATGTACGATTTTTATTAATAACATTCAAACATTTGCGAGGCTAAATCACAACATTTATAACGTACTCCTGCTTTGGAAACTAGCCAAAAGGGTGTAAATTATGATCATTATGAAGGTGTAAAGCACGCCTGTTTGTGTTTTGTGGCTCAAAAAATATAGTTGGTGAGTGAAATTAAATTGTGAGAAAATTCTTTAAGATTTTTTTTCAGAAACTACCAAGAAATATGTTTTGAAAACAACTGTTGGAGAAAAAAAAACAATGTATGTTTTGCAAAAGAAAATGTCTATCAAACTAACCTAATAATTAAGGCTTAATTTTTATGTCTGACAAAGGCACCAACCGCTGCGGCCCGGATAAGTAAGAGTGGTAGTGCCGGGTGGGAAATTATTTTTAATTTTCCCTTGTGGTCATCTATCGAATCCGCCCCAACTGCACCCCACTGCTCTTACCTGCACGGGCCGCGACTGGGTACCAGCAGGGCTTTTGGTCAGCCCCTTTCAAACCATTGGTTTGTTGGCTTCAGCCCACTTCAACCACTGGCTTGAGACACTGTCCTTCACTTCTTAGATGAGCCCATAAGAGTATTTTAGTCTCACAATCATTCTGTTGCCTGTTTGTGCGTATCATTCCACATTCATTATAATCAAGGAGGAACTATTATACATCTATAAGTACACCCAGTCATTACACTTGTAGTCACCTTTCACTAAATGAAGCAATCCACTTTTACATTCTTCTACATTGCAGTAGTCTTTTTTAACTTACTTTTGCCAGTGCTGTGTGCATAGCTGACCATAACATTCCCCCACACTACTTTATAAAAGCAAGCCAGACACACCAGATCAACACAAAATTTCCTTCTGCACATGCTGGGGTGTCTCCTGCTGGGCCACTACTTTAAAGTTCTGAGTGCCTGGAGAGGAGCTGTTTTTCTTCTGCATCTGTCCATCACAATGCAGACAGGCCACTACTTTATGATGTTTAGTGCTGATTCTGATGACCGGTTCCTTGCAAACAACCCTCTCCCCTCAAGCTGCTCATATTGCCACTGAAACGCTCCTTAAGTATGGTGAGGCCAGAATCATCATTATTTAAAGCAGAACAACACAGAATGACAACTTGCTGTGCTGGGTCAAATTGAGAGAGCATGAATGCACCATGTTTACCAAGAGAGTGCAGAATGCAGCACACTTAGAAAGAGGAAAAACAAGGTGCAATAAAGATATTTATGTTCATTGCGCTCTACTGGTTAGGCACAATATTTTGACGAATTCCCAGATTTACCTTTTTTGATAAATCTGGGACTGCACCAGAATACATGGGTGGATGCGTGGGAACACTGACTCTCCACCCAATGTAGTGCCTTTCCGTTGCAGAGTAATGCAAGGCAACAACTTGCGCTGCCTTTAACTACTCTGGATTGAAAAAGCAGTGTAGGGACATGCAAGGTGGCCTTGCGTGGCTTGGTAAATCTGACTTAAGGATTGCGATGCCCTTGCATCACCTTGCTTGTAGCATGGGCAACGCAATACTTTGAAAAATCTGGGCCCTGGTGAGCAGTTCTTTGCTGCTGTTGCATTAAAATTGTGAGTGAACAGTTCCATTCAATCATCACATCCTCTCATGCTGCCAATAGGTCACCCCTTTAGCATGAAGACCTCTGGCAAACAGATCCTGTGTCCATCATCTCAACTGCTGGTGATCAGCATGTGTGGTGATTCCCTACCTCTATCGATAAACTTTGGTAATGCATTGGGTCTGCTTTGTAAATCAAAAGATAAACTACACCTTTTAATATTGGCACTGCTGAATTAGCAAGGGTAGATTAATTGTGTATACATTTTTTAGCTTCATATTGACAGTTGATGATGTGAATATATTTGTATTAGCTTTTTAACAGTGGAAAAAAATTATTAAAGTTATTCAGGTATTTTTATCAACCACCCCCATATTTGTTTTAACTTCTTTTCAGGGAGGAAATGTCAACAGTGCCAGAGGATATTTTTACATCTGGAGTCAAGCCAAAGCTGGCCTAGCAGGGACCCTGCCTCTGCCACAGTGGCATCTCACTTGAAACAAGGGGGATGATGTGGAGGGATCAATACCGCACACTTTTCAGTAGGTAACACACACAATAATTCATACTCGTCGGTACATAGGCCATTCATATTTACTTGCATGAATTTTACTAGTAACATACCTCCTCCATTTCCACTTAAAGCACCTTATGAATTCTTAAAGGATTCTCCTTGTTTAACAACGTATGAGACACATCGAACATAAAGGGGGATTTAGACCATTTACATTTACACAAACATCAGGAGACATACACATTTGTACAATTATTTTCTAATTCCTTTCTACCCATTCTTTGAATCGAATGGTTGCAACGCATTTATAAGCAATCCAACTGTGAGATAGTCCAGTACATACAGGAGGAGATGAGTCAACCCTCTAAATAAATCCAAAGTGTGTGTATCCAATTTGTTTAATGGTACTATTATTCCATTGGACTCCTCTATTCTGTGAGGTCGACACATTTCGGCCCAGTCATTCGGGCCTCGTCAGGACATAGGTACAAGGAAAACAACATCACGTAGCCAGGGCCAATGCTGAAAACAAACTTCCAATCAGCACTTCTAATGGGGTCTCAAAAATTGCAGGGGTCTCAAACATTTTAGGGCGGAAGGTCTGTACAGAGCCTACCTGGGGTGTCCCCCCACTCCACAATTCTCTTTAATGACTTCACTTGCTTTGATACAGTCCCTAGGTTCAAACGACAAAGTCCCTGTGATATGCTTTGCATTTCAGAAATTCAAAACGTCTCTGGGAAGTTATGAAGGTGGGTTGCTCTGCAGTGTACACAACGCTGCAATGGCAGGTCAGTGAAACACTGCTCATTCCTCAGTGCCGGTCGGCTCGCGATCACCAGTGGCAGCATGGTGGCTCAGCCATCAAACATTTAATGATGTCTTAAGATAATAATAATGTTTAAGATGGCATATTTCTTCAAAACACTGGACCAGAATGTGAAATCCTCCTTTGTCGATTAGCAACAAAATGAAACATGCGGCTTGTGTACAGTATTTATTGCAACTCCAAGGGAACCATAGTTCTTGTGATATATTTGATGTGTTGTTCAATATTTTTATTGCTTATCATATTTAACTTACATGCCTGTGTACACCTGGCACCATATAATAAGGATTATCTAAAAAAGACCTGACATACTCAGAACAGTGAATTATACTTCTAAGGACCAAGGGTGCATATTCTTCAAAGAGCTACCCTTACAGGACAGTACAATCGCTACTTGCCTGTATGTCCCCCTGTTCAAAATTTCCACTAAACACCATCATGTACCACAGTTCACAACAAGCCTTTTTGAAGGAGAAAGTTAGGAAAGCACCTCATGTTAGTAACACCAAGGGGGGGCTACTGGCAAATATTTACCAGTACGCCCACACTATCATCATCAGTGACTTTCCCAACGGAAAAGAAGGTGAAAGTAAAGAGATTCCTCCGAGGTGATAAATCAGAGAAAAGACTGCACTGCTAGTGCAAGAGTTGCTAAGTGCTCAGCAGGTCTCAAAAACAGTGAAATGAGGAGATGCAATGCTCAAAGTTAAAAGGAGGTACCGCTCACTTGAGCAGGAAATTTTATTAAATGCAGTGAGCGTCCTCAAATTAAAACGGCATCTATTTGGCCATTCACAAATATACAGGCATACATGTTTCGCTGCCTACTTTCATTCTGGCAACTTCACCAGGGCTGGTATGGGACCATTCATCACCTCGCTTGTTGGTCAATCAGACCTGTGGTAACATGACAGAGAATACAAATTATAATAGGCAACGTGCCAAGTGTAAATAAAAACAGAGTCAAAATACCTATAAATGGAGCTCAATAGAGCCCCCTCTAGATAAATGTATAACGTAAAATTACACCGTGGCTGCTCTAGTCCTCTGTAAATGCACACCACGGCCATGTGGTCCCACTCGTAACTGTTTACGTCAGTCTCACCTAGGATCGTAATAGGCCATATGTTTAGGTTCTTACCCTGCTGTAGGGAAGCTAAACTTCAACTAAAGTGCCACCATGTACCTGCAACAAATTCCTTTGAGGTTTCTGCATGAATATCTGACATTTACACCATACCATGTTGTTTTGGAAACCATTTATAATTGTCACACATTGTTGTAAATTCCATGGTCACTGGGGACACAATGCACTGTTCAGTTTTGTAAATATTTTTCATATATATTTATATAAAAGCTACCATTGTTTACACCTAATACTGAGAAGTGTATAGTTCTTCTCCTTTTGATATCACTATAACCCATTTGTTCATTGTGATTGAGCATAACATTTATTATCGTTCTCAATATTCTATAATGTCCCACAGGAACCACCAGTGGGTCTGCGGCACTTAATGTACCACCCATTTAAGTAGCCCCTTAATATATGTCCCTGGCCTGCTACTGCAGCCTGAGTGCAGTTTTAAACTGCCATTTTGACTTAGCTTTAAAACCCCCCTGTCAATCCTTAAACTCCCCTTCTATTAAATATATATTACCCCTATGGTAGGCCTTAGATAGCCCACAGGGCCGAGAGTGGTGTAATTAAACGCTTAGAGATGTACTTTTAAGTTTTACATGTCCTGGTAGTAAAAAACCTCCCTAATTTGTTTTTCACAACTTTGAGACCTACACCTCCCACGGGATAACCGTTGGGAATTTCTTATTACATTTAATCAGCTAACATTTCCAACCAGAATGGGTAGCTATGTCATGTTTGGCATCTATAGAATTGAAATGATTAATCCTCTTTAATGGTAAATTCAGATTTTCCATTACAATTTTTAAAATGCCACTTTTAGAAATTTTTAGAAAAACAAGTGCCACCCCCACCAATTCTCAGTGCTCTTTACTACAAGCAAACAAATCAAAAATGAATTACAGATTTGTTTGGTATATTTATTTTTACCCTTTGCTTTAGAAATTTCAACGTATACACTCAGACGAGTTGTCCGAGAAAGACACTCAACATGTGACAACTACTAGACAATAATGCAACAAAAAAGAAGAATATACATCACAAAACTTTCGAAAAAAGATTTCAAAAGGAACACACAATTAGTATGATACACATTTCATAGTGAATGATCGTTTGGAAACATTCATCAAATTGATTGGAACATTTACTCAACCAGTAACAATATATTAACTCAATGAAGGAGACACGTTCTGGAAAAACATTGGAAGAATATAGACAAGTTAATCATATAGTCAGTGAGACCCAGGGACACAAAAGGCACCCACCACCAAAGGGCACCTGAGCCTCTAAGGGGTGTCCCACCAGTCCTGAATCCTTGGTTGTGATGCTAATGGTACCCAGATAGGCAAATTTTAAAACTGAGGACATTTTTTGGCAAAAACTGATCTGGCAACCAGAAGACGACCTGGACCAACTTGCTTGTCTATCCACGTGAGGAGCCTCGCCGGCCAGATTGATTTGGCTACTTCTCCCGCTACGATCTACTGTGCACAGCCCTCTGCTTCGTCCTGCTGGAGATTTTAGACTTCCATTTCGGAGACTAAGTCCCAACGTAGAAATCTTCATCAGGGCTTTGACCCAAGGCTATCCGATGATGACGCTCTTTCCAAGGACACCTCCTGAAGACTTGCCCCACTGACCTTTACCTTCTCAGAACATTTTTTTCTGAATTTTTTCTAAGTCCAATGGTAAGTGCTGACCGGGCCCAATCAACTTCTTCTATCCGAACCACTCTCCTTTGTGGTCGGCCATATTTATTTTACTTTGAACCGATCTCGTGCAGCTAGATGTGCGCAGTTGGCACTTTGAAACTTTTGGCCCTAGTTTTTATTAAAAACTTTACAAGAAGCTCAATTTTTGCATTTGGAATTCATCATCCCAAATGCAAAAATCGCTATTTGCGAAATCGCATATTTGCAAGGAATTGCATTTAAGGAATCTCTATTTGAGATTCCTTAAATGCAATTCATTAACAGCTAGATTCATGAACGAAAAATCGGCTCGCAAAGGGCCAGATTCTCAGAATCTGGCCATTTGCGAGCGCAATTTTTGCATTTGGGATTTATCATCCCAAATGCAAAAATTGCTAATTGCGAAATCGCATATTTGCGAGGAATTGCATTTAAGGAATCTCTGTTTGAGATTCCTTAAATGCAATTCATTAACCATTTTCTATTAGCGAATTCGCTATTTCTGGACGCTATTTACCACGAAGTCAGACTTCGTGGTAAATAGCGAAAACTCAGAAAAATGCACTTTAGTGCATTTTTCTGAGTGGTATGGTACACACAGTGTGTGCAACATCTGGCTACATTTGCTTTTCAGGGGTGCTACAGGGTGTCCTTTGGACACCCCTGGCACCCTGGAAATCGGAATGAATGGTAAGTTATTCCTTATTTGCGATTAGCAATTTGCTAATCGCAAATAAGGATGATGTAGGAATCGCAATATTTTGTGCCATTCCTACATGAATCCCGTTTTGCAAGTCCTTAATAGCGATTCCTTAATAATCTAAGGACTCGCAAAACGGGACTATGATGAATCTAGCTGTATATCTCCAGTTCTAATGATTGGGTTTTTGTCAATTTGGAATCAAATTATTTGTTAAAATGTACTCTATTTTTCGTGGTTTGTGGTTTTTCTTGCTTTGTGTTTTCACTTTAATACTGTTTGTACGCTGCATAAACACTTTACGCATTGCCTCTAAGATAAGCCTGATTGCGTTTTGTGCCAAGCTACCCAGGGTTAGCAAAGGTTAGTTTAGTGACTTTTTGTGGTTCACTCTGCAAGGGACTGTGGCTGTTGCTTGCCCACAGCTCACACCTTACTGAACCAATAACCCAGTTTCTCACAGAACACTAATAACTTTGTAAGTGATTTGTGAATCTGCTTGAAAGTGAAGAAAACAAGTGCATTTTATCATGAAAAAATGTGTTTATCCTGATGACGGAAAGTGGTAGGGCAACAGAGGTTATTTGAAAGGCTGCGACAAAAATGTAATGTCGATCCTACTCTCCATATGAATGTTTTCTTGCCGGCACATTAAAGACTGTTAGGTAATTATATTCCAAACCTGCAATAAAGTATAACATTTGGTTCATAGTAAAATCCAATTCTGGTTTGGTAAACATCTGCCTTTGGAAAAAAAACTGCAAATAATTATAGAACTGTGTTAGATTTTCTTGCACCAGTCACTTCAGGAGAGAGAGCCATAATGCTAGAAAGAGGAAAATAATTGTTTTTGCAAACAGTCAGAGTTTTCTCAGGAAGACCAAGGAGCTGATGTTGGTAAGACCACAATAACCCTGTAGATCTCAAACTGACATTGTCCTACTGCTCGGTTCAAGAGGTCTAAAGTGGCTTTAGGTAAGAGTTAACTTGGATATGAAGTAAAGTAGAACACAGCTTTGTTGCCTAGCTACTCCACCCCTTGTCTTTGAGTGAGCATTGAATGAAAACAGAGACAATTGGCAAGCCATTACCAAAATCCTTGTACAATTAAATATTTTCTCATAGCATTCCCTAACTGGCTGGGTTGCTCTGACAATTTTATTGGAAATATGGATGGCCTAGACATATCGCAGAGTGGTTGAAACAGAACACTATCTTAACCAAACCATAATTTCAATATTAGTCTAGCACCATTGTCACAACTCAGAAGGTAGAGGACAGCTTTCACTTTGTCCAGTCCTGGATTTTTATTTATGTGTAGGGTCCATGAAGTTTCTAGAACCTTCTTAGTATCTGAATTCTTCAGCAAAGGTAACACATGTCCAATCAATCTCATCCACACTTGACTCATTGGGGAGTGTTTTTTTTAAACTTGGCAGGAATTAAATGGCAGCCAGCATTACTAAGAACACAAGCACCTGCTAGAATGTGAAGTAATTTTCACAGTAGTTTTTATGAGTGCCAAAGTGTTACTGTTGCTCTCTAAAGAGTAGCACAAAAGTCGCTAAAGAATTATGGGCTGTAGAAAACGGAAGAGCATGAAGGCTATGAAAGGATAGTGTGCGCATCAGTCTTTTTTTTGTTAAATATTTTTTTATTGAAGAGTCAAAAGAAGATCAACAATAGTAATAAACAAAGGAATAAATATACATATAGTAACAATGGCAGTTATAGAATAGTAGGATTACTAAGAATATGAAAAACGTAATATAAATCTTAGGATAAAAATCTGATATGTCTTTTATAGAAGAATAGAAAAGAAAGAAAGCAAAATAAGTGAAGAGAATGATGAAAAAGGAGACTGGGAAAGGAAAAGAGGAAAAAAAGATAACGAGAGACATGAAGAGATAAAAAGATGAGAAGGAAATGAATAAAGAGAGAATGGAAAAGAAGATGGGAATGATATTAATGATACAGGTGAGTGAGACCAGAGGTAAGTAGTGAAAGGTAGCCAGTGCAGATCAGATTTACTTTTTTGAGGCACTGATAATGATGAAACAATCGCTAGTCTATGTTCATTACAAATAAAATTCCCCCATGTTGAAATAGGCAACTTAGACATATCTTTGGAGAGTTTAACCATAAAAGCAAGTGCTATAAAAAGAATGAACAGCATAGGTTTGAGAAACGTTTATCAAAATCATGTGACATAGTACCAAAAAAATATTTTTAATAGGTAATTGAAAATTGCATTGAGAAAGACTTTAAACACTTCAATCAAATGATTTCCAAAAACTTAAACACTGGAGAACAATAATAGTTTAAGTGAGTTAAAGTACCTATGGATGCAGAACAAGACCAACATAGTAGGGAATACATTGAAGTAAATTTTTAATTACATTCAGCTTTAATAAAAACCCTATTATATACAAAAAGTAGAGATTGTGTGATACGTGCAGCTTCTGATGTTTTAAATATATTCAGCCATATTTTATCCCAAATATGAATAGGGAATAAGATAGAAATGTCAGATTCTCACAATTATTCAGTAGTAGTTGTGGAGGTCATCATAGTAGGGAATAGTAACATGTTATAGAAATAAGCAGCTTTGGGTATAGAATCAAGAGGAATATTATGTATTTTAATACTGTTCTGAAAATCAGGATCAAGTTTAACAGGACCAAAAATATTAAATAAAGAAACCTGTGTATTAGGAATTACAACCGTAACCAGTTCCTATTGTCCATTAATATCCCATTGAATTGATTTAATCTATGCATGTACTGATTTATGAAAATGAATGGCAACATCACCTTTACTCTTGATATCTGGTAAGTAAACAACCTGGCTTGCCATTGTCTTTTCAGTTAAGTCATTTAACATTTTTAAAGTGAGTTTCCTGTAAAAAAGTAACACGTGAATTAAGTTTAGATAAATCAGAAAGTACCTTTTGACAGGATGCCCCAAACCATGAACATTCCATGTGACAACATTAAACATATTGGGGGATGGGAAGAGGGAGACAGGAACATGGATGGCAAGCTGCAAAAAAGTAACAGAAAATAACAATACACAATTTATTAACAACAATAAAAACAAATAATAAAAGGCAAATATAATAACAATAAGAGACAAATAAGCTATCACTGAGAAACAAGAAACAAGCAAGATAATAGGAAGAGAAAATGCGAGATGGGTAGTAAGATGAAGTAAAAATACAAAGGAGAGAAATCCAGATCTGAAATGAAGAGATAGAAGAATGAGCATGGGGCAATACAGCACTAAGACGAAGAATAGAGGCAGAGAAATAACACTAGAATATGGAAAAGCCAGCCAGACAGTTTAATTATGGAAAAAGATAAAGCGTAGAGAAGACATGGGAAAAGATGGAATTCTTTACGATTGTTGAACTATAGTATCCATAGGCTGAGCTAAAATACTCTGAATACATAATTTTAGTTTAGCAGGATTATAAAAGGATCATGTAGTGCCCTCATAAGTAATTTTGTACAGGCATAGATGCAGGATGCTGTAGCGAATGTTCAACAGACTCATTTGAGGTTGAAGAGCAAGAAATCATTTTCTTCTGTTGTAAGTGGCACTGGAGAGGGCTTGAGATATGTAGATATTGTGACCAGACCAGACAAGTCAGCGTTTCTTTTGCTGTCTTCAAAGCACACATCAAGTCTGTGAATTTCAAAGATAACATTATGATGCCTCTGGGTCTGGTGGAGTGGGGTTAAAGCTTGCAGAGACAATGTGCCAGTTGAAGATTCAGAGGTAAAGCTTCTTGAAGACCTAGAAGATCAGGCAAAAATCTATTTAAGAAGGCGAGAAGATCGGGGTCCTCCAAGTTCTCCGGTAGACCATATAGGCGAATACTATCACATATGCTTCTGTTTTCAAGGTCCTCCATATGTAATTTGAGCTATTACATTTCTTGCTCCAGCTACCTGAAGATCACTGATGCATTGCTCAATAATAAACATTTTACTCTCCATAGCAATCCATCAAACCTCAATTTTTGAAGCTTTTAAGTGGCACTCATGAAGGGTTTCAGGCCCCTCACCTCATGAAGTACAGAATCCAAAACAGGATTATGAGACAACATATTATGTTAATTGATACTTGTATGGTGCATAATCACCAAATGTGTCTTAGCACTTATGAGAGAGTGGCTAAAACCCTACCAACGGCTGTCTGTCAGTGCGCCTGGTCAGAGCATGTATTGTTTCCAGGCCTCCATGACCGATAGGGTCTTAAGCTTTTTCCTGAGTGGAAGAAGAGAGCTTTCCCTACGTAGGCTTTCTGGTAGCTTGTTCCATAGGTGGGGGATCAAAGCTGAGAAGGCTCATCCGCCCTTGGTGGTTTTATTGAATCGAGGGCAGGACAGCAAGCCTGCCTCGGACGTGCAGAGATTACCTCCTGGAACATAGCTCCTAGGGCGCTACTTGATGTTTTCTGGTGCCTGCCCATAGAGAGCTTTATGAGCGATGCAAAGGCCCTTAAACCTGGCTCGCTGCTTGATAGGGAGCCAGTGCAGCTGTTACTGCAGGGGTGCTGCATATGAACATCTTGGGAGTTTAAAAATCAATCTTCTGCATCGTTCATTGTTACTTGCTGCTTACCTAGCAGATTCTTTGGTAGCCCGATGTATAGCGCATTGCCGTAATCCAATCGTGACACAATCAGTGCTGACACCACAGTGCGTAGAGTTGAAAATGAAAGGAAAGGTGCTAATTTCCTAAGTCGTCTCAGCAGGCCCACAAAGGTCCCAACCACAGTGGACTCTTGATTTGACAATGTGAGCTTGTCATCTAATTTGAGGCCTAAGTTCTTAACGACCGTAACTGGTGTGGGTGTAGCATCTAACTCTTGTGGGCAGAAGAGGTTGGTCCAGAGGTTACCTCCTGTGGTGATTGCTAGTACCTCTCTTTTGTCAGGGTTAACTTTTAGCAAGTTGACAGTCATCCATTTAACTGTATATCTAAGGATACTTTGTACACAAGATTGGGCTGGAAGGGACCTGTCTATTCGAAGGATCAATTGGGTGTCATGCACATAATTAAACCCTTGACAGTCCATTTGAGCCAAGGCTGCCACCAATGGCTGGAGCTAGATGTTAAAAAGAAGTGGGGACAGTGCAGATCCTTGTGGAACTCTGCAGGTCAGTGCACCTTTACTGGACACTCGGTCTTCTAGTTGGATCCTTTGTGTCCGGTCCATCAGAAAGGAGGAAATCTATTGATGCACCACCCCACAGATTCCCATATCTTGAATACGAGCCAGCAGTTGGCCATGATTCACCTTGTCAAACTTGGCTGTTAGGTCCAGCAGAATTAAAGCACAGGGCTTCTTTTTGTCGGCCATAAGCCTGAGCTCATCCAGCATCTATACCATCACCAACTCTGTGCAGTGGTGGGCCCTAAAGCCTGCCTGCCGTACCTGGAATAGCTGATGTTTCTCGATAAATAGAGAGAGGGTTCCAAGTAAGTATTGTTCCACTACTTTGGCCAAAAAAGGGAGCTTAGATATAGGCCAATCATTCTTCAGGTTGTTGGTATCTGCTTCTGCTTCTTTCAGCAGCGGGGTTATCCTAGCTTCCTTGAAGTTGAGTGGGACCCACTTGTCAGAGTTTGATTAATAAGGGATAGTTGCTCCCCATCACTGGGAGAGTCATTTTAAACACCCTCAGTGGACAAGGGTCCACTGGCAACCCCGACTTAACTCCGGCCATAATGTGAGGCATAGAATCTATTCTAACCTCGCATTGGAAAGGTAGAGGGTTTCTCACCTTGGCCGCATGATGGTACTTCCACAACCTAGGGACCTTGACTGATATGGTTATTACTTATGTCAGATAGAATGTCCCTGAACTTATGTAAATAAAAAAGGTCTGAAACCTATTGCAGTCCTCTAAGTGGGCAGTAGCTTTGTGCTCCTGTTTTTGACTTAGCTCCTTCAGTACTCTAAATGTCTCCTTCTGCATGTTATCTGCCTCCCTAATCCTGGCCTCATAGTACTCGGCCTTTCTTGTAATAATAGCTTTTTTGTACATAGCTGACATGGCTTTATCGGGCACATGCATCAAAGGAAATTGCATTCGCAAACGGTGCGAATGGCAAAATTCGGCCGTTTGCGAATGCAATTTCCATTTTTGGGATGCATTATGCATTTTGTTGTTCTCGCAATTTAAGAAATCGCAAAATTGCGATTTCTTAAATTGCGATTGTATTTAAGGAATCTCAAATTGAGATTCCTTAAATGCAATGCATCAAACTTTTAAAATGTGCGAACTCGCAAATAAGGGGTGCAAATTACCATAAAGTTGACCTTTGCGAAAACTTTGAAAATGCGCAAAAGTGCATTTTTCAAAGTGCCATTTTACACACACACATGCCCTTGGGGCATGTGTGTGTGAAAAATCTACTTAATGGCAAATTTCAGGGGTGCAACAGGGTGTCCTTTGGACCCCCCTGCACCCTTGAAATTGCATTCTCATTTTGCGATTCCTTAATTGCGATTTGCAAAATGAGTATTTCTTCCCATTCATTCCTATGGGCCTCTAGGCCCATAGGAAGGAATGGGAAGGGATTCCTTAATTGCGATTCTTAAATTGAGAATCGCAATTAAGGAAATTTAAAAAATCGCGATTTATTTAGCAATTTCTTGATGCATTGCAGTTTGCGATTCCTTAATTGTGAATCCTTATTTTTCGCAATTAAGGAATCGCAAACTCCAATGTTGATGCATGTGCCAGTATATTCCTTGAGCACCTCTGGGTCGTAAGATTTACACCACTGCCTTTTGTGCTGGTGTAGGGTTTGTTTCTTTCCTCTTAGTTCCTCTGTGATCCTGGGAGCACCCTTTCCCTGTTCCTTATCCTTTCCTTCCATGCAGGTGCCACCTTGTTGATTGCTTCTCTCAGCCTATTTATAAGCCTCTCACTTTCCTGGTCGAGGTCCTCAGGCTGTCTCCCCCTCAGAGAATTCTCTTTCAGGGCTTTCTCTAGGTGATGGGTGTTGGAGGATAATTTTTCACCCATTTAAGTTATGTGCCAAAGGAAGAGTGTTTAAAGGAAGCAAGAAGATCACTGGCCATTTTATCACAGTATAGAGGATGATGTAAAATCTTTTGAAAAGGTCTGAGCTTTCCCATACACTATGACAAAATGTAAAAATTTGTAGATGAATAAAGTGAAGTGAAGTAATCTCCAAGATATAAAATATATAGTAATATTACCAAGTTCGGTCCATAAGAAAAGCTCTAGGAACAAAGGAAGCACTAGGCACCATTTAATCCAGAAATTGAACTAGAAAAAAAGCAGATGCACATAGGCAAAAATATCTGTAAAGCTAGAAAAAGAAGGGGAAATGAAGGAACAGAGATTCATTTCATAGTGGAAAACATTAAGTGGAGTGCCATTTGAGGTGGGTAAATGCTGCTGACATGTTAATAAAAGAGCAACATGTGAAGATCACTGCTGTGAGGACAAATCAGCATGCAGAAAAATTGCAGTAAGAAGCATAAAGAGTCTGTCAGCATAGGTGGAGAAGAAATATATAAAGACAGCCTTATGACATTTTAGAAGAAAAGGGCACGTCCAGCGTTCCTCCACGGCTTAAACAGCTATTAGCATGAAAATTGTGAAGCGTGACATTTTCTCAACAGAGGGGAGCTAAGAATATGAGCAATGTGCTCATAAAATGGTGGCCACTCGCATCTGTGAAGAAGTAACTGCAGCGGCTCCGGAATGCACCTACAATACTTGAAAACAGCTCAAGGTGCTGCAGGGAGTATAAGAGGTATCCAGAGAAGCTATTGCCTGCTAATTCCCACAGGAGGTGGACGCTATGGTGAAGAAAAGTTCCCACACCGAAACGGAGCTCAGCGGGTTGCGGCCATCCTGATCTGCATGCAAAATCTCCCCCTGTGCACGTCATTCTTGTTGTGCTTGGTCCGAATGGATTACCAGATACTCATTTGTAGGGTAGCTAGAAAGTAAAGTCTAAAGTAGAAAAAGAGGCACACATATATGAGGTCCGGTGAGATGCAAAGAGAGATGTGGAAAGATGGATGGATGAACTAATGAATAGGTTTACAGCATGAGTAAAGTTTCTAGAACCTTTTTAATGTCTGAATTCTTCAGCAAAGGTAACACATCTCCTATAACTCTCATCTTACACTTGACTCATAGGGGAGTGTTTTTTTTAACTTGTCAAAAAGAAGCAGCAGCCAGCCTCACCAAGAACACAGACACTTGCTAGAATTCGAAATGTTTTCACAGCCGTTATTATGAGTGCCAAAGTGTTGCTGTTGCTCTCCAAAGAGTAACACAAACGTCAGCAAAGCATTATGGCATGTAGAAAACTGAAAGATCATGAAGGATATGAAAGGATGGTTTGCACGTCGTTCTTGATGTGCTTCGACCAAATGGATGATCAGATAATTGAAGGTAGGGTAGGTCAAACGTACAGTCTAAAGTAGAAAAAGAGGTGCACATATATGAGGTACAGTGAGAAGGAACGAAAGACATGTGGATTATACCCAGATCGGTTGACTGGGGGGGGAGTGTTTGATTTGCTCAAGCGCTCTATCCATCATCCCCTTTGATTTCGCTTTGTTCGCCCTAAGTTGGCAGGGTATGCCCAGACGTGGGTCCCTTGCTCACTTTGCCACTGGATTCAAGTTAGCCTGGCTGATGACAGCTGATTAGCCAGAAACCGGTACCAGGATGCTTGTTTCCGGTCCAGGGAAGACATGGCTTGGCAGTTCGGGCTGGAATGCACACAATAGGCACAGGGTCAGACTGATTTGCATAGGGCCATGTCTGAACTGGGGTGGTGGAGTGAGCTAAAGAATGAGGATGGCATTATACCCAGATTGGTTGACTGGGGGTAAGTGTTTGATTTGCTCAAGTGCTCCGTCCATCATCCCCTTTGGTATCGCTTTATATGAACTAATGAATAGATTTACAGCATGAGTGAGCATGGTTATCGATGGACATCTAGATCTGACAGCAAAAATACGAATGGAAAGAGGGATGTGCAAAGTTGGACAGATACAATAAGAAGCACACATGAGATAGATGCATGGAGAAATGGGTTGCACAATAAACTGATGTTCGTAATGATGGATGGATGGATGGATGGATGGATGGATGGATTTATGGATTTATGGATGGATGGATGGATGGATGGATGGATGGATGGATGGGTGGACAGTATTCTTTTCATCTATATATGCCACGCCTTTAAATGAAATAAAATACCGCTGATAAGTGCAGCTATGTGAAACTCAGAATGCATGTCTTTATGTAATCACTAATAACTATGTGAGAATTTGACTAACATCAGACGAACCATCATAAGTTCAAACTTGATAAATTCAGAGTGAAATCGAAATACCCTTATTTCTAAAACATGACATTCTGCTGTAGGTAAGATTTTTTTACTTGAATACAGCAGCTGCATCCTTGGTGTGGCACAGGTGATTTTCAGGGTGCTGAGGTTATTCCACCAATCCAGCGCCTCTCAATTCCAGATCATGAATTGATTTCTATGTGCAGCATAAGGGCTTTATTCACATTTTGAGCTTTGAGGCTGGTCCAGCACTGAGTTTTACTGTTCTGAATCTATGGGAAAATGCGTTGATTCATCAGAAACCAAATAGTTTTGAGCGACGAGGTCTCCTTTTATATTTCAAACCAATTGTTCTACCTAATTCCACACATCTAAAGTGCGAAATATGGACACGGTGTACCACAGGCGGTGTTTATCACACGTCACCAGCCTTAGACTAAGATGATTGATATAACGGGTCACGAAGACGACAAGATGAAGTCAGATCTGTTGGCAATGTAGGTTTTTCATTTCAGAAATGACATTTCTCTTGTTGAAAAAAATCACATTTACCCCAAATTCTGTGAATGAAATATATATTGAAGTTATTTAGATTGAAACTCTCTAAGGGGAACAGTATGCTCTTGTCGGACATCACTGGCTTTCTATCGAAATAATGAATCCAAAAGCACCACCTGCCAAATGAATAAAAGAAACCAGACAAGGGAGGAAAACATCCACGGCAAACAACACCGCTGCACATTCCGCGAAACATATTGTCAACTGTTATGACATATACAGGATGCTTATTTATTTTGCGAGCACTTTCTGCCATTTTAAAGTAATTTTTTTTTGTGAAGAATTTCACATTTTCGACTTCCAGTTCAGTGAGCACTTCCTGGGGAAAAAATGCAATTTAGTGGTTCTGAATATGTGTGTTTTGTATAGAGAGTGTGGAGGTTTCAAAGCAATACAATATTTAAACGGGACAAGGGCAGGCTTACTTCAGTGCCCAATAACTATAAATAATCAAATAACCAGCATAGCCTTCGAACACTTTTACGAGGCACCGCCAGTCAGGTCTTGAATCTCGAGAACCTAGCCTATAAGCAATTTCATTTAAAAAGCAGCCTCTGCGAACCATTTGTATTCCTAGCATAAATGCCATCGCCAGTCTTGAGGGAAATGCTTGAAAGTATGCATTCTTGACAAAAAAGGATACGTTTGTTCTGTATAAAGTGGAAGTTTTTTTATGTGGACCATATGTCAAAAAAGAAAACTCCACTTGCACGAAGCCAGAAGCACACTCTGGTATATATGTTTTGATCTCTATAGAGTAATGATTGCCAGAATGTTAGGGGGCTAATTCCAGACAAAGCAATAATATTTATTATCAATTTGGTCATAAAATGTGCTGCCCTTTTTGCCTCAGTCATGAGTTCATGAGTTCAAGAAGTCACTGTGACTCTGTAGTCACAAGTGAGATGATGAGTGGAAAGGAGAAGGGCTTTGATTGCTATTAGATTTTGAACTGATGCAGAAATATGCAATTTTCGAGAAATAAGTTTATGCATGCACGTTTTATCATAAAACGTGTTGTGTTTCTTGATCAAGGCAAGTGATGGGGAGCAGGGATACGGTATAGGATGACACAAGTTTGATTTCCCATTCTAACTCCAAAATGGACGTTTTCTTCAAGTCAAATTTGTAAACAGCTATATAATGGATATCAGTTTTTGCTGACCCAGAACTGGTAACTTTCTGAATGGTTACTTTAGTCATGTGGTCAGACCATCAGCCCATAGCTTTCCAGCTCAAGACACCACAACTCTCCACACCTAAGGCCATCTTACCAGCAAGTATATATTGACCTTGGGACAAACTGAATTTTTAGGACCTAGAAACACAACTAGCAATCAACACTGATTGGGTCACAATCAAATCAGTTATAAAACTCCAGGACTGGATCCTATAAGGTTTTGATATGCTAATTCCATTACAAAGAACAAAACATCCCAAAAGAAAAGAAGCACCTTGGATGAAAGCAGAACTAAAAAAGATAAAGGAGCAAATTGCAAAGCTGCAATACACCGGGCTAAAAAACAAACAATGCTGAAGACAAACCTTGCCTAAGCAAATACAACAGAATATTCATGCAATCTATCAAAAAAGCTAAAAACATACAAATATAATTCAGAATGCAAAATGTACAAATAACAACTTTAATAATAATATCACCGAATTTGTAAACCTAAATACACAGGAGAAAACCAACCCATTTTGCAAGAATTTACAGACACACTGGAAAATTATTGTACAACCAAAGCAGACAAGTTGTATTCCTATTTCAACTGAAAGAAAACCAATAGAACCAACGGTTTTCCAACAATACCCCGCAGGGTATGTTAACCCACCATCTGTATTCCTTCAAATAACTATCAGAAACTGTATTTATGGCTCTTGTCAAAACAAGCAGGCCAACTGGCTGCCCCTCTGACCTTTGTTCACTGCAAATGTTCAGAATATCATTTTAACAACCTCTGCTGTCACCTCAGTCAGAACAATCATCAATTTTCCAGAGAATTAAAAAAGACAGACATATACCCATTAATAAAGAATACAAGACTGGCCCCTCAGGACCCAAACAACTACAGACCTATTGCCAACAGCCCATTCTTCGGCAAACTCATAGAAAGAGCAACACTCTCCCAGATTTCTCAATTCATTAACGATAATTCCATTCATTACAACTTCAAACAGGATTCCGTTCAGGAAGAGGCAGCAAATCTGCCCTAGTGGCCATCTGGGATGACCTTAGAAACACAGTAGACCAAGACGGGTCGCTGCATTACTTCTCTCGGACCATTCAGCTACCTTTTTCAGAGTTGATCATGACACTCCCATCCAAAGGCTCCACGAAGTTGGCATAGAATGGACTGCTCTGGATTGGATCACATTCTCCCTTCAAAACAAAAAAAATTTCATTCATACTCCTCCTTTCTCATCCAAAACCTAAATCATAAAAGCAGGAGTCCTCAAGGCTCCATCATCTCACCCATGTTTTTCAATATTTACATGAAGTCATAAGCGACCATGAGCAATTAATTCCAGCTCAACTTCTATAATTACGAAGATGGCTCACAAATACTTCTTCAAGTAGAGAGGCCCAAAGACATCGGAAACTCAAAAATCTTCAGTTGCCTCCAACCCGTTGATCAGTGGATGACATGGAGCCGGATGGATTCTATCTATCAATGAATGTTCAAGTGGATAAGTTAGCAAGTACAAGCTTCATTACTATGAAAACTCTGTGACACATCTTCCCTCAGCTAGGATTTCACACAAGGGCCAAGCTACTATCTCTCTTGTACAGTCAAAACTTGATTACGCCAACGGCCTCTACCATGGATCACCTGTATCAACTATGAAAAGACAACAACTATTTCAAAACTCTGCTGCTAGACTACTCCTCCATAGAAACCCATAAGTCCACATCTCCCCTGTCTTAAGGGCCCTACATTTGTTACGGTTGTCAGAAGGTCCACTTTCAAGCTGATTTCGATCTCCCACAAATGGAACAGGATCACTTTTCATCAGAAAGAAAATAAATACAAAAATATGCACAAGAAATAAACCTCCATTCCAGAAAGGCACCCTGCCTCAAAATCCCAGCATACAAGAAACATAAATTGTCAATAGGGCTCACCTGTACAAGAGCTATTGACTTTGGCAATGTGTTTTTGCCATGTTTTACACCAGTGAGGCTGCTTTCCAGCATGAATGAAAGTTGATGGTGTGGAGTGTCCTAGAGTGGAGTGGGGGGTAGAGGGGCGGAGACAGAATTTGTTGAAGTAGAGTGTCATAGAATAGAGTAGGGGGAGTAGAGTGTTGTAGAGTTGAGTAGAGGGGAGTAGAGTTAAGTGGTAGAGAATGTTGTAGAGTGCAGTGTTGTGGAGTGGAGTTCTGAATAGTGAAGTGGAGTGTAGTGTAATAGCTTGGAGCGGATTGAGGTTGTGGGGTGGATTGGATGGGAGTAGATGAGGGTGTACTGAATTGGGGTCAAGTGGGTTGGATTGAGTGGAGTAGGGCGGATTAGTGTGGGTGGACTAGATAGGAGGGTTAGATTGTCGTGGGGTAGTTTGAAATGGGGTTAGGTTGATTGGATTGGGGTAGACTGGAGTGGGGTGGATTAGATTGCATTGTGGTGGGGTGGATTGGATTGATTGGGGTGCATTGGATTAGTGTAGGGTGGTTTTCAGTGGGGTGAATTAGAGTAGAGTGGAGGGGGTGGAATGGACTAGACAGAAGGGGCTAGATTGGGCTGGTGTCATGTGTCCCAGTTAGGTCTAGTAGGAAACATTGTCCTTTTTTACATATACGCAGATCTTCCCTAAAGCTAGCTGTAGAATATAAACAATGGCAGCCTGATCACAGTCTCATCCCAAGGCATGGATGCCTTTTTCTATATTTAAATATCTGCTTCCAGGTATAATCAGAGGAGGCACTTCTGCTGACTTCGAGAGGTCCCTACATGCTGAAACTTTCTCCCAACAGCTGACTGACATCTCCATGAGGGGTGTCCAGTTCCTGACAAAGATGGGGTCCTACATTCTTGCCCATCAGGCAATTGGGCTGGACCTTCCAGTAGGGGCAGAGCATACAGATACACCCTAGTCACTTAGGTTAGGGTTTTGCATAGTAGGAGTACGACAGATTGTTATATTATTTCATATGCTTGCATATATATGTTGTTTCAGCACAATGGTGGAACTTTTTGTTCGGTTTACAGTGCTGACACTTTGTCACTGTGCCCATTATTTTCCCTTGGGATCTGCGTGATGCTCCCAATGCCCCACCTCCCGGAACCTCTGTGTTTTATCTGCTAATATATCATCAAAATCACAGTGGCCAGATGGGGGGAAGGGTGTAGGATGAGGAAGGAGACTTGTAAAAGAAAAAGTAATGTACAAAACAATTCACAACCATATCCTATGTTCAGCCTTGAGACTAATATGTTAAAATATTATTCCTCCAATGATGCAGCTCATAGGACTTTGAATGGTGCTGGCCAGGCTGGAGCAATGGGTAGAAGAAAAGAACATTTTATCTGTACCTCAGTATGGCTTCAGACGAGGGGTTGGGACAATTGAACACTGTTTGAATTTAGAACTGATAATAGGAAAATACACCTTTGCAAGGGAGGGCTCACTTCACCTTTGCTTTGTAGATTTGTCAAGTGCATTCAACTTGGTGAATCACTCAAAGTTATGGGAGACGTTGGGAGGGATGGGTGCTCCGGAGGATATTATTAGTTTCTTATCTCAAATCTATGCTCGTCTGTCTGCAAAGATACGTTATGGGAAACATGGGAAATGCACGAAGCACTTTAATATTACACGTGGGATAAGACAGGGCTGTATTGTTGCGCCTCTTCTGTTTTCACTTTATATAAACGGTGTTTTATTACAGAATTTGGGGGTAGATGTCCCAATGATCGGTATGCAGGGCACACCCCTGGTATTGTACGCCGATGTCCTAATCTCAAGGACAGCGAACGGCTTACAGACCCTGATGGACAATTTTACTTGTTTTATGACGGAAAAAACATTTAAAAATTAACCTGAGCAAGACTTTGGTTATGTCCTGAGGCAAAAGAAATATTAAAACAAAATCACATTACATTAACGGGACATTAATAGAGAGAACATTTACATTTTCTTACTTAGGGATTCTTTTTAACAGTAAGGGTACTTAGAATATATATATAACTCTATGCAAGCTGAAATTTGTGAAATTAGTGAAGACCATTTTTAGATTCTCCCCAAAAATTGGTGAAAAACCTGTACGGGAGATTCTTAAGTTATACGGAGCAAAGTGTATCACATGGAGTAGTTACGGGGGAGCCCTATGGGGCCAGATGGAAATTTGCCATTACAAACCCTTAAAAACAACTTTTTAATACGCCTGCTAGCCGTAACTGCCTCCACCTCTTCTATTATTTTGCATAGAGAAACTGGAACATCATATATACACGATTTCATTAGCATGGCAGCTTTAAATTTGTGGCACCGTGTCTGGACCAGGGAAAAAACTCACTTTATGAGGGATATTATATTAGACTGTTTGTCCCAAGACCGATGTAAGAAAATACCTTGGTTAAGTTATATTAGTGGTCTCTTAGAAGAATGCAACTTGAACCCTGAATGGAAATCAACCTGAAGATATCCAAAAACTAGTAAGGTTGAATTAAAAAGGAGCCTTCTGAATGTTAGGACAGCCTTAAGAGATGAGGTTTCAAGTACCAAGAAAACTGTTGTATCTTATCTTGAAAGACCGATTGCTATGGGTATACAGCCATACCTCGTTTTTATAACTAACGTACAGCAAAGATTCTACCTAACCAGACTACTGATGAACATATTACACCATCTTTTTGCTTTTCCTAAAAGGGGCAAGTGGTGTGCCAATCTTCCAAACTGTCCATGTGATGGTAGGTCCAAACAAAGCAACCTTCACTTTTTTTTTGTTGTAATTTTTATATGGAAATTAGTAAAATGTATCTCCGTCCAACTTTTAAAGATAATCACCTGTTCTCCTATAAAACTGCTTTTAATTATTAACGAAATTTGGAAAAAAATAGCAGTCTGCAACGCAGTAATTTTTTATATAATGTCGGCAAAAAAACAAAGGAATGAACTTGTTCACTTTGAAAAATTAAACTATGAATCAATATAAGTATAACTGTATAATGATTGTGCTTATTTTAATTATGCTAAGATGTTGTTTTCTTCTGATATTTTTGGTTATAAACGGATTTTATTGTATTGTATAGTATGCTTTTATGGACATTTTGTATGATCCGAATAAAGCTTGATTTGATTTGACTTTGCATGTCACACATAACAATTATAATGTTGAGGAATGACTCATAAGACTTCAAATCACCAATATTCTTGTATAACGTATCACAGGTTTTTCTTATAAAACTTCACAAGCCTCTTTAAAACAACAAGGGTCTTGTATGAAGGTCACAGCAGTTAAACAATCATGTGAGATGCTAAATTGACACCTCACTACTAAAAGAAATATCACCATATGAGAATAACACATCACGAGGAATGTGTTATTAGGAATATGCCAATTGCTTTAATAAATGTTGCGGCTTACCAGCGAGAGCACCGCCTGCTCTGAAGTTGTTTTGCAGAGACGTGATGAAGATGGCCTAAGGGAAAGCAATCCCCACCAGGATCACTGAATTGCTGCGAGAGCCGGCTGAATGGAAAAACTCTGCTGACCGGAAAACAAAGGCCCAGCAGGAAAGGGACACGAAGAATAACAAAGGCGAGATGAAAAGAAGAAGAAACTCACCAGCTGCACGAGAGCAGGGAAACAACCTCCTAATCGAACTGGATCAGGAGAATAGTGAGCAACAGTTGTTGGGTGGGACTCCCTATATCAAGGAAGGCCACGTCCAGTGACACAAAGAAGAAGGCTGCCTCCAAGGAAGGCTATGCCCATGAACACGGCCAAGAGAGCTGCCTCCAAGGAAGGCCACACCCAGGGCCACACCGAAGAGGGCTGCCTCCCAAGGCAGCTTGACCATGCAGTGTAGGATGCAAAGGGAAGGAAAAAATACAGAAATAAACACTCATAACTCCATATGAGCCCTAATAGCACAACCACCAACAGGCAGGATTTGTAAAATGCAGTTTACCACAACATATTTTTGTGCAAGGGAGATAAACAACACCTTAATCAGGGGTGTGCATTGTGGTTGGAATGGACTCTAGAACGTGCATCGCCATGGGTATGACACACTTACAATAACTTTCATCTGCTTCTGTCTATTGGTCCTTGTAGCACATATATTCTATACAATAATCACGCTGGTTCAATAAACATTGAAGGGATTTTGGGGGATTGTGAAAAACAAGGCCCCCCTGAGTAGTAGCGTAAGCAGAACTCCTAAGACAGGGATAACAATGTATGTAAAAAAATTCCTAGGCAGTAACACATAAGAAAACATGTGACATAAGATAACAGCAAGAAAAAACCAAAAAGAATTAAAATAGATAGCACCATCAATTTAATAAGCACGTTTAAAAATCATACAGTTTATAACAACTATAAATTGTCTGATGACAGGGCATTAAAAACAAAAGATTATACAATTTAATATAAACAATGATCATCAACAAATTTAGTCAAGGTATGCAAACAAAAAGAGGCAAATAACATCGATGCGTGTTTCGGCGTGGGACACGCCTTCTTCAGGAGCCACAAGGAGAAAGTTTTTTTTTTAATCTGAAACATACCTAAAAAAGAGACATTATGTATGTTTCAGATTTTTTTAAAAACTTTCTCCTTGTGGCTCCTGAAGAAGGCATGTCCCACGCCGAAACGCGCGTTGATGTTATTTGCCACTTTTTGTTTGGATACCTTGACTAAATGTGTTGATGATCATTGTTTATATTAAATTGTATAATCTTTTGTTTTTAATGCCCTGTCATCAGACAATTTATAGTTGTTATAAATTGTATGATTTTTAAACGTGTTTATTAAATTGATGGTGCTATCTATTTTAATTCTTTTGGGTTTTTTCTTGCTGTTATCTTATGTCACATGTTTTCTTATGTGTTACTACCTAGGAATTTTTTTACATACATCAATAAACATTGAAAACACTCCTTTGTGTAATCTTTGTATATTTCTCTGAGCAGATGAGAGCACGAATGTATGAGCGAAAGCTTCTAGGTCTGTCACCATGGTTCCTGAGGGAACAGGGTTGTCATGTTCAGTAGTTGCCAGAACTCTTTGCTCCCTGTCTAGGTTAGGGGGTTTATGGTAGTACTGTGAGCTAGCAGGTCTAAGGCACAACATACTCTGCAGGGGTGCAAAGAACCAGTCTGGCAGCATAAAGCTACACAGCACCCTGCCCATAGGGCTACCTAGGGCCTACTTTAGGTGTGACCTATCCATACTAATATTAATTCTCTCCTTATAATATTATAAAGAGAGAGCCCAAACCTTTGAGGCGGGTAATCTCAGTAACCACAGCACCAATCACAACACCCAATACAGCGTTGGAAAGGGCAGTTGCAGCAGAAGGACATAAGCTATGCAGACGGCCATCATATATATATATATATTTTTGCAGAGTTTTATATTTGCGCGAACTTGACCCAAACTGAATCAGGTATCAGAGCGCTTTACATAGCACCAGTTACGTTACATGAGGACACACATTCATTTTTGTTAGGCACAGGGAGATTAAATGATTTGCCCAGAATCACAGGATGTTTGGCGTCGTTACCAAGACTCAAACCCAGATCCCCAGGTTCGAGGTCGAGCGCCTTAGCCATTAGGCCAACTCATCTATACATTTAAAAGGTAAAAGAACCATGCAGCAAAGTAGTCCCTTGTGGGCGTGTCTGTGTTGTGCTGTGGGCGTGGGCTGGGGGCGTGTAATACGGCCATCACATCGTGGGCTGTGGGGGCGGGACAAACGCTGGGGGCGTGTGTCCGCCCTTCATGCCATGTGAGTCATAAATACAAGCACCAATTACGTTGCTGCGCAGCATCAAGGGGCACGCTGGGGCCGTGACACACTGGGAGCGTGACACGCTGGGGGCGTGAGAAACACTGGGGGTGTGTGTCCGGCCTTCATGCCATGTGAACGCAATTGCGCCACATCAAGGGACACGCTGGGGGCGTGAGAAACACTGGGGGCGTGTGCTACGTTCCGCCCTTCATGCCATGTGGGTCATACATTAATCAGAAGATCGTCTGCTGTGGCCGTGTGCTGGGGGCGTGACAAACGCGTTCACCTGGATGCCTGGTAAGTAATGTTACTGCAGCCTCTTCTGCGTGCTGTTACTGAACTCTCTCATTCAACGAAATTACACGCGCCTGCTACCATCAACCAAGGCTCTAGCTGGGCTCAGGCGGCGGATCAGTACACTAATTACACACGCCTGATAACATCAACCAGGGCTGCAGCTGGGTCTCAAGCAGGGGAACACGCGCCTGCTAAAATCAAATAGGCTTGCATCTGGGCCTCAAGCGGGGGAAAACGCAAATGAGCATGTCTGCAGGGACAATTACTGCAGCCTCTCCTACTCGCTGTCACTCAACTCTCTCATTAAACGGATTTACCCGCGGCTGATAACTCTCTCATTCAACGACATTACACGCGTCTGCTAACATCAACCAGGGCTGTAGTCGGGCTCAGGCGGGGGATCACTACACCAATTACACGCGCCTGCTAACATCAACCAGGGCTGCAGCTGGGCCTTCTCCGTCCCTATTCTAATGAAACAAAAAATGTGGTCTACCACGAGATTTTAAAATAAATTGCCGTTGCCAAATACACACATTACACACATTCTATTTCATACCCGGACAACGTCGGGATGGGCTGCTAGTGTGTAATAAAAGGGGAGTTTAAGGCCTGGCAAGTGCTTTTAAATGCCAAGTCAAGGGAGCAGTAAACTGCACACACAGGCCCTGCAATGGCAGGTCTGAGACAGGTTTGAAAAGCTACTTTTGTGGTTGGCACAACCAGTGCTGCAGGTCGACTAATAGCATTTAGGTTACAGGCCCTGGGTATATTGCATACCAGTTTACAAGGGACCTATAAGTACACTAAATAAGCCAATCAGATGTACACCAATTGTAACATGTTTAGGGTATAAGTATGTGCAATTTAGTACTGGTTGGCAATGGTAAAGTGCTCAGAGTCCTAAGGCCCACAATTAGATACAGTTCAAGGTGGAGGTAAGAGGGCAAAAAGTTGAGGAAAGACTACCCATAGGATGACAGGTCTAACAAGTAGCTTATTCATGGTTCATATGTTTGGAATGGTAAGGATAAGTCTTCCTTACTGTCGAAGTTGGATTTAACATTACTGTTTTAGCAATGCCACTTTTAGAAAGTGGACATTACATTGCACTTACTTGTCTGTGTGCCTGACAGACAGTCTTCAATATGAGTCTGGGGTGGGTGATAGCTACACTTTGTGCATTTCCTCTAGACTGCCACAGCACAGAAAGAATAAGGTTGTCTGAGAACCCATCTACATACATCTGTATTTTTAAAGTCGTGCTTGGGCAGGATGGAAGGAAGGGGCTAACATTTCACTTAAATAGGTAGTGTCCAGTCCCCACACAAAGGGCTCATTTATCCCCTATAGATAGCCTGGCAGACAGGATTGGGCTAAAAGGGGACCTGCGAACTTCAGAGAGCTGCTTTGAAGTCACCCTTCTAATCTAAGACACTTTTGAGTATAAGTACTGGGTCTCTGATCCCCTAAAATCAGAAACTACTGGACCTGTAACTGAAGCTCTGCCATAAGGTCTGATGTACTGCTTAAAGGACTCAACTGAATGGCTGATCTAGAAGGCCTGATTTTCTGTTTGTTGTCCTGCTGTCTGCTGCTCTCGGATACTGCTGATGGAGAGCTGGACTCTGCCTTCACTCAAATTGATCTCCAAGCACTTGTTAGCTTGCCTCCTGTTGCTGGAGACTCAGAAATATCAAAGTCTACCCCTGAACCTGGTAGTGACCCTGACACTGGCTACATGGATTTTGATGTATAACATGTCTGTGTGTAACAGAACCGGTGCACCAACCCAGTTGCAGGAGTAATATTAGCCCATCGGACCAGCACTTTGCTCCCGAGATCGGCACATCAGACAGTGTATTGCCATGGCTGCAGCTTGGTGAGATCGACTCATCCACTCGACTGTGTGGCAGAATCCGTTGTTCGATGCCTCTCGACTCCGGCACCCGTCTTCAAAACTGAGACATCGCCTTCACTGCATGGAGAAGGTCAACATACATCATTGTTTGAGACCAGGAAAGGTACTTTCTTCACCGGGCCTGGTGGGTCCAGTAGCAGATTTTGCCCTCCATCACGGTTGGCCCACACTTTCACTTTGCCCCGGTCCAGTGAGTCCTAAAGTAACCTTTTTAGTGCTACTTGCATCTAATCACTTTACTGCATTTATTCTTTTAAAATTCCAAATCGCAACTTCTATGCACTGCATTTTTGTCATTTTGGTCTTGTTTGTTTATAATATAATAATCCATTTTATAAACCAGTGTGGAGTCTTTTTGTGCTGTATTCATTGTGTTACTGTGTATGTGTGTGTGTGTGTTGCACAGATACTTTAAACATTTCCTCTTTAGATAAGCCTGACTGCTCTGTGCCAACCCCAACAGAGGGTGAGCACATGTTATCTTTTAGTATGTATCTAGCTTTCCCTGACTAGGATTGTGGCTTCTGCTTGGACAGGGTGCATTCCTTTGCCAACTGGAATCCCAATTTCTAACACCAGCCCCATCTCCATTCTCAGAAGTGCTCTGGCCACCTGTTTTCTCTTAGATTCTTCTGCTCTAAAATGTGGGGTGAATTTGAGTTTCCAACTAAAAAACATACTTTAGTTATTAATATCTGAAACAAACCCCAACCAGTTGGCCAATAAACAATAAAGTATGCCTAATGGATTTATTGAAAATGCTCCTTTTTTAAGTAAAAGCCATAGCGTTTTGTTTTTGACACATTAACAACTAGATAATTCTCCCTGCAATAACAAGTAAAGGCCTTTAAAGCTCTCTGCATATTCACTAAGGTTAGACTCAGGATGATAGTATCATCAGTGAAAAATATGTGCTGCATTTCCATCTGTTCCAATCTTAGTGAAAAATACCTCACTTTCTTTAAATTACAGAGGATATCTGTTATTTATATGGAGAATAAGAAGGGAGCAAGGATAGAGCCTTGCCTCAGGCCTTTGGGAGTTTCGATTTTCTTTGTAAGAGCTCCATTGCTCCCCAACTAAATTTTTGTCCAAGACTCTTCATGTAATTGAATTATTAATGTCAGAAGTCCCTCTGAGATTTCCCAATGTTTCAGTTTATTCCACAGCCTTTGCCTATTGATAGTGTCAAAAGCAAATGAAAAATCTATATATGTAACATCAAGGGCCTGCTGCTTAATAAAATAACATTTTTCTACCAATGGGATGGCATTCCTTAAAGCCAAATGTGTAAAAAGGTACAATCTGTTCCTGTTCTACCCACTCTTCTGAATGTTTCAACAGCATAATTAGAACTTTAACCTCCTTACCAAATGGGATCTGATCTGGCTGCAAGACTGCCACCCAATCACCCTCAACCCCCCTGTCCCCCAGTATTTTGTCTACCTGATTAACAGTGTCTTTTACTTTCTACATTGTATTAATATTTTCAGCCCCCGTGTTTCTCCCAAGGGGCTAGCTGTAATCTTTTATGTTGTACCCAATGTATTTCCAACCAAATTCCAGATGGTAAGGGGTCTATTCTCTCTCAGGGCAGCAATAATGTCTCTCCATTTCTTTTCTCTTTTAAGCCAGTTGATCCTTGTTAGAACTGGGATTTTCTGGTTGGTTAAGGCTTACGCCAAAGCCAGGCAGAAACCACCATTCTAGTCAGAGCAGGGGGGTCACACACCAAGATAACCCCTGCTCACCCCCTTGGTAGCTTGGCACGAGCAGACAGGCTTATCCTGGAGGCAATGTGTAAAACATTTGCGCACGCACACAACAGCAACAACATCCTATGCACACCACAAAAGGAACTCCACACAAGGTTATATAAAAAATAACTTTTGTATTGTAAGCACACATCAGATAGTATCACACAATATACATTGTGCCAACTGGCACGGGCAATATTCACATGGGATTATTTACACCAGGACAGGGCCACGTGGGCCACTGTCAGAATCATCAGCACTTAGTAGAACTAGCACTTAGAATAACTGTAATACCAAATAACAATTATAGAACACCACCAGTAACTACTGGTAAAGGTAGGTACACACTACGCAATACTAATAACCATAGGCCTAGATCACGCAGGGACAAACTCACTAGTATAACATACTAGGCAAAGCAAACTTCTAAGCATAAGCACATTTAGAAGTGTAACACAAGCATAAAGGCAAAGCACATTACGCAACAGTCACATTTAGGCCTAACCAGTAGAACTACAGTAGGCAATCTCTCACTAGTCTAAACACATTAGACTCTGCCTCCTAAGAATAAATCACATTTAGGGGCATAACTCACAGTGGAGTAAACTCTCACTAACATAAACCTACATAGGTAAAATAACCTCATAATCATAGTAACATCTCATTGCGCAAAAATCACATTAGTCAATTACCATCATAAACATAGTAAAATCACATTGCGCAAAAATCAAATTAGGGCCTTGCGCCCTACCCCCATACCAGCCCCCTGGCCAACCGGCCATCCCTAGAAGGGGCTCAAATGCCCTGTGTCCAGAATGTCAGGGCGCACTGCCACGCAGCGCCAGTCAGGGGTGCGCCACCGGCGCAAACCTAAACGTTGCAGCTGCCCACTAATTGCTGGCAGCTGGGACAAATGACAAGGGACTAAACGCTGCAGCTGGCAAAGAGTGCTGCGCAGCAGTGACAGGCCAAGGTAGGGGTGAAGGAGTGCGACTCACTCCTGAGTTCACCAAGAACAGGTCCCCTGAACAGAAACAAAAGCCTAAACGGTGCAGCTGCCCACTACTTGCTGGGCAGCTGAAAACTCAAAACTGCAACATGGGCCCTCACTGGCCCTCTGGAGCAAAAGACTGCGCCAAAACGTTGGAACCCTCTGGCTCGGGAACAATACTGTGCAGAACAGTGGAGCCCTCTGGCTCCAACAGGAACATGTCCATTTTGGGGGAGCTCTCTAGGCTCTGAACACATCTGGGCCTACACGTTGGAGCCCTCAGGCTCTAGGCAACCACAAAAATGCGGCTTGGGCCCTCACTGGCCCTCTATAAACAAATGTCACCATCTGGAGCCATCTGGGCTCGGAAATAAGCAAATGGCCCCTTAACTAACTTAGGCCCAGTATAGGGAGCGCGCTGGCGTTTTAAGAAAATAAGGTCACGCTAGAGCCACACAGGCTCTTTCAATAATCATGCCCCCCTGTCGTTGGAGCGGCCCTCTGCCATGTGGGGCCGCTCGGACTGTGCACTACATCATAAAGTGTGGAGAAAGGCCCCTAAGCCCCCACACTGGCCCTCCCCGAGCCTTCACTCACCGAGATCCTGGCAGTAGGCTCCACTGCTTACAGGGGACTCCCCTTCCTCTGACGGCCTGGCGCTGGGGCTGCCCGCGGGACTCCCTTTTTACCACGGGGTCCCGCAGACACATTTCTAGATCGCGGCCCACTCCGGCCGCCTCCTCTTCAACCGGGCCCCCTCCTGGGACCCGGGGTCTTTTTGTAACATGCGGGGATCTCCCTTCCACATGGGAGCCCCGCCTCACATCACCGGCAGCATTTCTCTCCTGGAGGCGGCTGTACGCGGCATCACCCGGGCCCCCTCCTTGGACCCGGGATCAATTCCTTCATGCCGCAGCAGCCAAGCCTCTTCTCTCCCCTCCGGGGGGATCCAGCGCGGTCTGCCCTGGAAGCGGAAGCAACGGACTCCCGGCCCCGCCCACAAGCAGGCGGCGGGCCGGACTGCAGTTTCCGGGGCTTCTGCGGCGGCGATCACCCTTGGCACCAATGAGGGGTGGGCACTCTCGACTTCAAAAATAAATCCAGCACGCGGGGCGGGCTCCCGCTACAGGCAGCAAAAATACCCACTGCAACGAGGGGTAGGCTCCCTTTGATCAAACAAATGAATGGCCACAAGGCAGGGTAGGCTCCTGCTTCTCACACGCAGGCCATCTCGGAGAAACCCGCGCCAGGGACTCTCCTTCTCTACTAGGCAGCGTCCCCGCGCCGCCAAGCCCACGCAGTCCTCCCTCCTTGGGAAACCAAAAATACAGCGCCTAGGCTATAACAAACCTTGGCAAAGGCAACACAAAAATGTCCCAGAAGTCTGTAAACAAAGAATCACAGGCAAAAGGTTCCAGGGCATAGCTGGGCCCTGGGAGGTAGCCCTCCTGGCAATTCCTCCTGGGCCCCAGCAGCAGCACGCCCTGCAGCAATCCGGATTTTAAAGCAGAAACAGCTTACATGGGGTCACAGCCCCTTTTTATACAGCATTTCCCTTTGTCTGTGTCTGCAGGGTGGGGGGAAAACCAGCCGCAGCTGGTTTTGGAGCACTGGGGTGTGCTCAGCCACCCCTCCCATTCACTAGTCAGGCTAGGGTCATCAGTCGCACCACAGGGGGCGGAGCCGGCATTGTGTGGGGAAAGCCCAGCCCTATTTAGGTCCCAGGAGCACCCCTCCCTCACATCAGCATGCTAATCTCTCCATTCACCACCGGGGCAGACCCATCCTGACTCCTGGAGCCAGGCTCACCAGCCAGCTCCAGCCAATCACACGCCAGACACAAATTACACTAACATGCCAACTTCCACACTAGACACATCATGCAGCATACATCACTGCGCAGCATTCAATCTCACGAGTTCGCACATACCAAACTCGACCCTGCACTCCCCACACATCAGGAACTACCATGGTCACACATATTCCCCATGCATTCCTATGGGAGGGTAGGTCACTCACCACACATACACAGAGAGCTCACGCACTTTACACTGTACCACAGTGAAAAAGTGCGCAGAGGCCTAAAATCACCAACACCAGGTTACAGAAATACCCCCTGACACACCCATGTGCTATGTTTTGAAGCTAAGGTGACCTAAATAGCCTCTCTACCTTATTGTTGATCCTCTTTACCGAGTGATTCAACGCTTTGACCGACTCCCCCCCTCCAATTGGATCTAGGTATCATTTGGGACCAAACTATGGTGCAGCCCTGGCATGTCCTGGCAAACTAACTTACCGCAGAGATTATCTCCTCCATCAGGACCCTTCTTCCCAATTTTACAAGATCGTTTCCGCCCAAGTGCAAGATAACCACCGTGGGCGGCGGGGTGTGTCTGTTCAGCAACTCTGTAACAAACCCCCTAAATTGACTGATGCAGTGACCCCCTGAAACCTCCTTGCTCCGCCCTTTGTCTGTAACTACCTGCCATAAAAACAGATTTAACACGTTTTACATAAGAGTGACTAATCACCCATACAACATCTGCCTCATTGGCCTTTGCTTGTGTCCGCCGTGGTGAAGATACTTGCTAGAGATGAGTTGGTGGCAGTTTCCCCCCTGCGTGACAGGTTTGAGAAACTGAAATATAAGCAAACAAACAAGACAGGCAGCAGTACAATTGTTCTGCCACCCCTACAACATGTGCAGCCGCACATAACGCTTGTAACAATTAGAAGACAATCTCCCAATCCTTTTCAGACTGCTATTCTGCAGCCCCCTCGCTGTCGCCTCTGTGGCAGCACCTATTCGGAACGAATGTGTCCCGAAGTGTTTTGGATTTAAACCAGCTCTGTCAATTGTCATAGCCATCACCCTCTTGAATTGGAACTTGGTAAGTGGGGTACCATCCGCATGCATTAACAGCGTCCCCCCACTGCGCCTACCCTCTGTTGGCGGTAGGCCTCTACGTGCATCACTGAGCAACATGGGTTCGCTCTTGCCCGATGAAGCACCAACCCCTCACCACGGGCTTCCTGAACAGTTTTTGATTTCTTAATGGTAATTAACAGCGCATCACCTAATATCCGAGTGTCACCTAGTTGAAGTCCACCTAGGATATCCTGCTTATTGCTAGCCACCAGCTCCCCTATCCTGCATGCCCCATAAAAGGCCAGTGCAAAGGCAGCTCTAAACAATAGCACTTCCCCTGGTGAACTGAAAACGCCACCCACAGCCTTTTAAAGCAATGCCAGCTGCTCTAAACCTATTGGTTGTCTAGTGTCAGGAGCAGTTCCCTGGAGGCGCCGCCACCCCTTCAAAGCCTTCCTCACAAGGAAGCTATTCGTGGGGTCCTTGGTACTTTTGCTCTGTGCAAAGAAGGAAACAGCTGCTACGTGTCTGCTCTGCTTGCTGTCGCCGCAGAGCGCCCCTCCATATGCAGCGCATCCAAGTATTGGATGAAGTTCCCTGGATCATTTCATCTCTCCTCCCAACCCTGCCCCAAAAAGGCACAATAAGACAAACGCCCCTTCATAAACTGTTCTTGTCCTGGGTGCTTGGCTAGCTGCCACGAGGTTCTGTAGCTGGGGGCACCAATCTGACAGAGTGTTTCCGGGAAGTGGGCTTGTGTCGCATCTATGTATGGTAGATGTTCCCTGAAAATCTGCATCTTGGTGCGAGAGAGTGCATCAGCTGCACTACTTCATACCCCTGGAACATGTTTGGCCCTAAACTGTACATTCAATTTCATGCACACCAGCACTATCTCTTTTAATAAGCGGAGTATCATCTTACACCGGGCCGCCTGCTGATTGATACATTCCACCACTGTCATGTTATCTGACCAGAAGATTGCAGATTGATTACATCATTGCCGAGTCCAAACTGTCAATGCAACCCAGATTGGGAATAGCTCCAAGAAACCTATATTAGCTGTCAGACCACTCTCCTCCCACCGTACCAGCCACTGGTGTGCCACCCACTTGTTTCCAAGTATGGTGCCAAATCCCACACTGCCTGCAGCGTCAGTCCATAAACCTAAATTGGCAGACGTGGTGGGACGACCGGGCCACTATACCCTGCAGTTGAAACCCTCCAGAAAATGCGATCCAAATGCGCATGTCCTGGCGGACTTCTGCCGGCAGCAACGTGTGGTGGTGCTTTCATGGTCTGTGAGATTGAGCGGGAAAATGGTTGCGCCATGGGAATGACTCTCAATGCAAAGTTCAGCTGCCCCACTGTTTGTTGAAGTTGATGAAGTGTCACTTTATATTTGGCTAAACACTGTTGTAATGCTGCTCTAAATTTCCTGGTCTGGTCTGTAGGTAACCTAAAACAACCCTCCACGGAGTCTAATTCGATGCCCAAGAATTCTATTGTTGTTGCTGGACCCACCGTCTTTCCCACTGCCAGCGGTACCCCAAAAGCCCGCATGAGCACGCAAAATTCCTGCAATGCCCACGCACACTCCCAAGAATCCGCCGACCCGTGAAAAAGAAAGTCATCCAGATAGTGCATGACATGCTGGTGCCCTGTCACCTGTCTAAAGACCCACTCCAAAAAGTACCTGAACTTCTCAAAATAGGCGCAAGAGACAGAACAACCCATGGGCATACATATATCCATATAGAATTTCCCCTGAAATGAAAAACCTAGCAAGTGATGATCTAGATGATGAAGTGGCAGCAGAAAGAACGCAGATTCAATATCTGACTTTTCCAGCAAGGCCCCTGGTCTCAGAGCTCTTAACATTTCCACTGCTTGGTCAAAGGAGGCATACCTCACGCTACAGATTTCCTCATTGATGGCGTCATTCAGTGATGCACCCCTAGGTGCTGATAAATTATGTATCAACCTGAACTCGCCCTCCTCCTTCTTTGGAACAACACCCAGGGGTGAGCAAACAAAATCCTGGACAGGGATGTGATCAAATGGACCTGCTATTCTGCCCAAACATAATTCCTTACTAATTTTGGCCGCTACCACCCCCGGATTGGGTCTGACTGACAGCTGATTTCTACACTCAGAGGTCTCTTTGTAATCTTCTTCTGGGATCCTAAAACCGTACAAAAAACCTTCTTGTAGCATCCTAGCAGTTGTGTGTTCTGGGTATTTATTTAGCCAAGGGGTCATAGCCTGCACATCAATGGGAGAACGTGACATTAGCCGTATATTATCATCAGTCCTATTTCTTTTTTCCTTTATCTCCCGAGGATGCGTTACCCCTTCTGCGTCAAGATGTTTCTGGGTGGGAAGAGTGACTACAAATGGCGCATTTGTCTCTAAATTTACATATGCCCTGTGGCCTGGTGCATTATTTTTTATTAAAATCCCAAACATACCCCTTTCTGCCCCCTCTGTTCCCTGCTCCAGGGGCTGAACCCCAGCCTGCGCTGGACGAAAGGGCTGCGAAAATTTGGGGGTGTAACCTTTGTTCCAGCCTTGGCTTGAAGTACTATGTCGGCTTGCAGTAAAGAGATTAAACCATGATAGTCAACCTGGTCCCAGGTAAGTGATGAGTCAAATTCTTTAGCTTTCCTAAAATTCATGTCATAATCCTTCCAAGCCGCGCCCCCATAATTATCATGCAACATTGTCACCCTGCTCTGATAGCCCGCCATTTCAGCCTGCAAGTTAGGGGAGCGTTCAGCTATAATCGCCATAAATACAGAGAAGGCCCTGATCCAATTGGTCATAGTTTCCTCCACTCTGAATCTCCCCAATTCCACCCGCCATTCACCAGGCGACAACCAATCTTTTTTCTTCCTAGCATATTCCATTTCCCTATTATCAACAAGCAAAAAAAAACATATTGACATATGCACCAGCCCAAATTAATTCCTTCACTTCTCGTGACACATGCCTTGCTAAATGCTCCCTTCTAGAAGGTAACGTACCAGTGCCTAGCAACAGTAATGGCATTTCCTTACCACTTCCCCCAGCACCCGTTGGCTCTACAATTTTACTCATTTCCGGTGTTGACCTCTGGTTTTGCAGCCCCACGCCATTTGTGGTAGCCATAATCTTTGCCACCATCTTATGTGCCTCCGCTAACGGATCCTCACCTATTTCTTGGTGCCCACCGCAGATGATACCATCCCCCCTTTTCCCAGCAATGGGAGAACTGCCGCTATCTGAGCCGCTAATTCGGGCAGGACCTGACTATCCACCACTGATGGCGGGACTGAGGTAGGGGCCGGTATGACTGAGGCAGGAATCCCCGGTGACGGGTTGGGGCCGGACGAGGGCAGCACCGGGATCACGACTGGGACCGGTGGAAGTATTGGACCTGGTGTAGGCACTGGTACCAATGTTGCCGGGGTTGAAGGAATCTGAGGAATGGGCGGGGGGACATTGGTGGCACTATGCTCCCTGCGGGCGCCCCCCTGAAGGACCCTCCCCAAGAGGCTTTGAGGCGTGACTTTTCCCTTCCCGTGTCCTGTCCCGCTTCGGGAGTGGGTCCAATTCCCCTCTAGGTTTCGGGGGCACTATCGTTCGCTTAGGTCTACCTGTCGGCCCAAACTGCTCATCCAACCGTTGATTAAGCTCCGCTCCGCTTTTCCCCAGCTGGTCCACCCTTCCCCATCTCCTATTGATAGTTGACATACTACGCATCATCCCTTCAGCAAGTGTTCCATGCGGGACCGCTTTGCGCCACATCAACTAGCCATCCCTCTTTCAATTACACAGCCAAATATACAATGCCCTGGCCTGCGACAGCACTGTCCTCAAAAACCCTGCACCTCTTTCACCTGATGACGTTGGAGGAACACAGACTGGCCGTAAGCACCACGCAACTGCGACCGCGACACACCAGCTAGCCTGAGTGTCGGGCGAGCGTACACTAGCCGGCGGCCCTCCAGAAGCAGTGAAATGCAGGCCTGCCTGTGTCCTCTGTTCGCTTTGTCCACTGCTTACTCGCTGTCGTCCCAGAAAACAGATGCCCCCCTTTCTGTGATCTGCGAAGAGAAAAGATATTACCATACACTCTGGGCAACCAAGCGCAAACTTATGTACACCTGGGAGTTGATATCAGAGTCCCTTACATGTGTAGTAATAACAGCAGACCCATGTGCAATTAAATTGTACTTGAATTCTCTTATTTCACTGATGCTTGTTGTTCCTGTCTGGAAACGATGAACCCAATCCCCACACACAGCCTTTTACCTGAGCAACAGTTAAAACACACCAACATTAAAAAAGACACAAGAATGTTCAGCCTTCTTTAAATGAAATGCCTTTGAAACCCCTCAAGGCAATGTGAAAACCCCCTGTTTGCCACACTTTCCAAACAAAAATGTCCACAGCCGAGTAAAATTACCCTTGCTGCACCTGTGTAGAGCCCCTTCACGCCCTCCTGAAAGATGTGCCCTTTGCAAGCGTACCCTGCAATTTTTTAAGAGTCCACAGCATCTGTTATTTCAGGTGCGGTCTCCCTTCTAAGCACTAACCAGGCCCGACCCTGCTTCGTTTTTTACAAGCGAGCATCTCACATTTGTTCTCCCACCCACGTACTAACCAAGGCCGACCCTGCTTCTGTTCCCAAATGGTGCCGACCGCTCCTGGTACAAAAATCCTTATGTGAGCGAAATTGCCCCCGAGTGCCCCGCTCGGCCCGGGCCCTGTGCGCGTCACCCCTCACGCTGCCTTACCGCGTACTCAAAAGCGCTCAACAGTGGCAACGTTACTCTGGACACCGGCTAGTGGTGGCGTGAATGGGGATTTGGGGGGGTGGCCGACCAGCGGGAGGCTCGCCCCCCCGGGGAATTTTGGGGCACCAGGGGAGGGGGGGGGGGGTTAGGTAGCATGTCACTCGGGTCTCGCCGTACCTGGCGTTTTTTGGGCTGGTTGGGCTGGTTGGGGGTTTTTGGGCTGCTTTTGGGCTGACTAGGTATTTAACCGGCCATTTCGTGTCACTGCACGCGGTTTGGGTGCAGTGACACAGCAGCCAGGGTCGACAGTTTTTGTGGAGGTGTGGTAGTGGGATTAGGCGGCGGTTCGGGACCTTCGGCGTCAATTTGTGAAGGGCGGAGGCGGTTGCTGAGGTGTGCGCGTCGTGCGTGGTGTTTTTGGTCGGTCTTTGGTGGCGTGATGGCGGAGGGTGATGACCCGCGCGTGGCAGAGGCACTGCGGCTGTTGCGGGAGGCGGGCCGCATGGACATTTTGCGGCCCGGTGTTAAGGTAAGGCCGCAGCGGCGCGCTGCTGACGGCGCCGCTGCGGCTGTGGTGGCTTGTGATCCGCCGCGGTCGCGGCTGCGGCCGGCTTCGCGAGGAGGGAGTGGGGGCGGGGGCGCGAAGGGTAGTGCGGGACTTGCAGAGGCGGCGCCGCGGGGCAAGAGGAAGGGTGGCGCGAAGCGGACCGGGCGGAAGGGGAGGAAACAGCCCCTGGTTTTTATGGAGGTGGTGGGGGGAGGGGCGGGGGCGGCCCGCGAGGCAGGGTTGGACCTGGGGGGACGGGGGTAGGGGGGGAGGGGGTGAGTGGAGAAGTGCAGGCAGCCGAGCCGGGGGAGGGTGGGGGCGGGGGTGAGGGGGGGCGGGGGCCAGCGGTTCGAGTGGAGCCTGTGATCGGAGGGGGAGGGGGGGCGGGGGGCGGAGGGGGTCCGAGGCAAGGGGAAAGTGGGTGGCGGCCGGATGGAGAGGGTGGGGGGGCGGTTTCACCCCTATTGATTGAGGAGACCGACGTGGAGGAGGAGGTGGGGGGAGGAGAGGGGGAGGACACAGAGCTGGACTGGGGCTCGTCTTCGGCGGAGGAGGGGGGGGCGAGGGGGGCCAGGGCGGTTCAGAGTTCGCGGGAGTGCGGGGGAGGGGCGGTGGGAGGGGTCGGGCGGAGAGGCGTGGCGGATTGGTGGCGGTGGGGGAGGGGCGTGGGGGTGGCGGCGTGCTGGGGGGGAGGGGTGAGTCGGGCATTGGCGGGGGAGTCAGTGGGGGTGGTGGAGGCGTGGTGGGGGGCGGAGTCGGGGAGGGGCGTGGGGGTGGCGGCGGGTCGGGCGGGAGGGGTAGGTCGGGTAGTGGAGGCGTGGTGGGAGGCGACGAAGGGGCGGGGGGCAGCGGCGGGCAGTGGGCGGGTTACGGGGAGGGGGGGGAGCAGGGAGGCAGCTTGGGGGGGGCATGGGGTCCGGGACGCGGGGGGGTGCGGGCCCGAGTTGGGGTTACGGGGGATGGGGTGGGTCGGGGGGCTGGGAAGGGGGTTGGGAAATGGGGGGCGGTGGGGTCCCGTCACGGCGCGGGGGTCATTCGGCGGGTTGGGGGAGGGGTGGGGCGATGGGGTGGGGGAGTGGGGGAGGGGGCGGTGCGTGGGGGGGGGATGAGCGTGGTTTTTACCCTGGCATGCTGGACTCCACCTTTTTTCCTTGGCAGGAGCTGTTTGCGAGGCGCTCGGGGGAGCAGCATGCGGCTCCCACCCACCGAGTGGATGGGCCAGCTCTGTTTGGTGCGGACGGCTGTGCTCCAGCGAGGGACCTAATTCATGACCATGGCGAAAGGAGGCGCGGTGCGTCTCCGCCAGCCCCGCCCCGAAGGGTCTTTACGGCCGCCGGGGGTAGGGGAGCGAGGATGGATTTACATGTATCTGATATGAATGCGAGTGCGGAGGATGGAAGGGCGAGTGTGGACCTGATGGAGTTGATGCGGGTGTGTCGGGAAAGAGCGGGTTTGAGCCGGCTGGAACCCCAAATGGGGGGCCGGAGTGGTGTGGTGCCGGCTATTGATGAGTCGGAGGAGGAAGGGGAGCTTCGGGAAGACGGGGGGGCTGGTAATGTTGTTGGAAGTGTATTGCAGGTGCCAGCAAGGCAGGAAGCGCCCAGAGTGACGGCCCCCTCAGATCCACTGGTTAGGCGGCGGGATCCAGCAAGGACGCCGACCTTGACGCCAGGTAAGACGAGTGATGGTGCGGGGGTGCCAAGAGGCGTTGTGTGCAGGTTTCAGTGGGGTCGGGGGCGAGGGGGAGGATGGGTGGCGGCTGGTGCGGGGTCGGTATGTGCAGGACGCGGGAGTTGGCACAGACGGCGCGGCGCCGGGCGGCGGGTGAAAAGGAGGCGGCGGGGGAGGAAAGGAGAGTTGTGTGGTTCCGGTGCGGAAGTTGCCGTACATGGGGCTGACCAAGCCGCTGGGTGCCCACCTTTCGGCGGCGACTAAGGAGAAGATTTGGAAGGGGGAATACATTGATATCCTGAAGCTGCTGCACAGGGAGTTGACGTCTAAGGAGGGGTCAAAGGAGGAAGAGCAGGAGCTGGCGAGGCGCCCGAAGGTGCCCCTGACGCTAGACAACTGGTCAGCAGCTTTCCTCATATACGCGAGTGTGTATTGCGAGAAGTTCCCGGACCGGTGCGTCGCGCTCTTTAAATACATGGATGTGGTGCGGAGGGCGCAGGTGACCTATGGCGGATATGCGTGGTCACACTACGATGAGGAGTTCCGGGCGCGCATGGCGGGGGACCCGGAAGCGCAATGGGGGGAGCTGGATTCGGACCTTTATCAGCAGACGATGGGAGGGGCCAAGTTTGGCCGCACCATCTACACAGCAAGCGGTTTGCCGCTTGCTTCCCCCCCCTTTGCGGCTCGCCCCACCCGAGGGGGGGTGGGTCAGGGAGCTTCGAGCAGCCAGACCGCAGTCGGAGCCTGCTGGGACTTTAATAGGGGGGCCTGCGGGCGGGCGGCTTGCCGTTTCCGGCACGAATGCTCGTCGTGTGGACGGAACCACCCAGTGCTGCGTTGTTGGGGGACCGGGGGCCCTCCGGGACAGCTGCCCGTGCAGGGAGGTGCTCTTGCCAGAGGGGGTCAGGGTGGGGGGAGGGGAGGGGGCAGAGGGGGGGGGAGCCGGGGCTCTGGGCTAAGGCTTGTACGCCGGTTAGGATCGAGCCCTGGTTGGTGGCGTATCCGCGGGCGGAGGATGCTGCAGTGCTGCGTCGGGGTTTCCGGGAGGGTTTTCGGCTGAGGTACGAGGGCCCTCGGATTGCTCGCTGGGCGGACAATCTGAAATCGGTGAACGCACACAAGGGTGTGGTGAGGGAGAAACTGTTCAAAGAGGTCAGGGAGGGCCGGATGGCGGGCCCCTTCACGGTACCGCCGCTGCCGGGACTAATCATTTCACCCATCGGGGTGGTGCCCAAGAAGGAGGAGGGGCAGTTCCGACTGATACAGCACTTGTCCTGGCCGGAGGGGGAGTCAGTAAATGCCTACATTTTGGCGGAATTGGCGTCGGTGACTTACTCGTCGGTGGACGTGGCGCGGCGGCTTGTTGCGACGGCAGGGCGGGGCGCGCTGATGGCAAAATGCGACGTAAAGTCGGCCTTCCGGCTCCTTCCGGTGCACCCGGTGGATCACCAGTTGCTGGGGATACAGTTCCAAGGTCTCATCTTTGTGGATAAGGCGCTGCCGATGGGGTGCTCCATTTCATGCGCGCTGTTTGAGCGTTTTAGCTCATTCCTACAGTGGGTCTTTTCCAGGCGCACAGGCTCGGAGTCAGTGACGCACTATCTGGATGACTTTTTCCTGGTGGGGCGGCCCGGTGCGGAGGACTGTCAGCGGCTGCTGGATGGTTTGGCCGGGTTGATGGGGGAATTTGGGGTTCCCTTGGCGCCAGAGAAGACGTGCGGTCCCAGTACGGTGTTGTCCTTTCTCGGTATCGAGCTTGACTCGGTCGCCATGGAAGCACGCCTAAGGGAGGATAAGAGGGCTGCGATGTTGGTTTTGGTGGATGGAGTGTTGTCTAGGAGGAAGGTGACAGTGCGGGAGGTGCAGGTGTTGTTGGGGCATTTGAATTTTGCCTGCCGCGTGGTACGGGCGGGCCGAACGTTTTGCCGACGGCTGGGTTTAGCGTTGTCCGGTTTGCCTTTGCCCCATCACCATGTGCGCCTTTCCGCGGGTATGAAGGAGGATCTGCGCATGTGGCGGGCGTTCCTGGAGAGGTTCAACGGGGTGCCAATGGCGCCGGCGGAGGACTGGGAGTGGGATGTCACCATGTACTCGGATGCGGCGGGCGTCGGCAGCTTCGGTCTGTATTGGGACGGAAGGTGGTGTGCGGAGCAGTGGCCGGTGCATTGGCAGGCAGGCGGGAGGAGCATCGCGTTCTTGGAGTTGTTCCCGTTGGTGGTGGCAGTCACCGTGTGGGCAGGGGCGTTGGCGCACAAGCGCGTGTTATTTCGAGTGGACAACATGGCTGTTGTGCAGGTGGTGAACAGGCAGTCGGCGCGGGACGCACAGGTGCTGAAATTGATGAGGGCTTTTGTGCTGCGCTGCTTGGAGAATGACATACTGTTTCAGGCGCGCCACGTGCCGGGCGTGGACAATGACATTGCCGATGCTTTGTCTCGTTCACAGTGGGAGAGGTTCCATGGGCTAGCCACGACAGCGGAGGAAACCAGGACACCGGTGCCGGAGGACATGTGGTCGGTGGGCGAGGCCGGGTCTTTCAGCTGGTGAAGGCGTCAGTCGCTGTGTCTACGTGGAGGGCTTACGAGCTGGCATGGGAGGAATTCCTGCGGTCAGGTGCGGTGAGGCAAGGGGACAGGTGGCGGCGCGAGGATCAGGTGGTAAGGTTCATGCTGGCGCTCATGGATAAGGGTCTGTCGCGGGTGTCGATTGCGGGCAAATTGTCGGCGGTGGCATTCATGGGCAAGATGTGGTGGGGGTATTCCCCGTCGGCAGGTGAACTAGGAACCCGGCTGCTGGAAGGGTGGGCGAGAGAAAAGGGTGCGAAGGTGCGGCTGCGCCGTCCGATCACGGTGGACTTGCTAGAAGGTGTAATTGGTGCGCTGCCACGGGTGTGCAGGGATGAAGGTGAGATGGTACGGTTTTCTACCTTGATGTCCTGGCTTTTCTTCGGGGCCTTTCGTGTGTCGGAGTTGCTGGGCGCGAACGGGAGGCGGGGGGTGTTGTGGGGGGACGTGGAGGTGCGAGATCGGGAGGTGGCGGTGCGTTTGCGACGCTCGAAGACGGACCAGCGAGGGGTCGGACCTGGGTGGTACTGGGGCCGGGCGGACGGGAGGGGGTGTGCCCGGCGGAGTGGGGTAGAAGGTTGATGGCAGGCGGAGGCGAGTCGGAGAGGGAGGTTTTTGGACGTGGGGAGGGGGACGGTGTGACGGCGTCTCAGGCTTTGTGGGTTCTGCGGCACGCCCTGCGGTACATGGGTGAGGACCCTATGGCGTTCGGGACGCACTCCTTCCGGATCGGGGCGGCGACGGAGGCAGCGCGGAGGGGTTGGGGCAAGGAAGAGATACAGAGGCTGGGGCGGTGGAGGTCGGATTGTTACCGGACGTATGTGCGGTTGAGGGAGGTTGAGGGGTTGTAGGAATAGCTGTGTTGCCCGATTTTGACATGTGTGTCTTTACAGGTGCTGTGGCGGGGCCGGCAGTGGCTGTTCTGAATGTATATATTGTGGGACATTCATTCATCAAGAGGGCAGAACAGGCGGAGTGGGACAGTCATCGGACACTCAATTTGGGATTGGACGTGGGGTTGTACCGTTGTCATTGGAGGGGGAAAGGGGGTAGGCGTTGGCACGAGTTGTTGCCTTTGTTGAACACGGTGGTGAGAGGGGGAGTGTGCCCAGATGTGGTGTTGATTCATCTGGGTGAGAATGATTTGGTGCAGTGCAAGGGGTTGGCGCTGCTCAAGCAGATGAAGAGGGACCTGAGGGAAATTAAGAAGCAGTGGGCGGGCTGCCATATTATCTGGTCTGAGTTTATTCCCAGGCGGGTGTGGAGGGGGGCCGAGCGCCCGGGGGCCATTGAAAGGGCCCGGAGGAAGATTAACCGGGAGATGTGGGTATTCTGTGCCAGGGAGGGGGTGGGGCGGATGGAGCACCCGGAGTTGCGGTATGGCGCAATTTACTTTTTCCGGGAGGATGGGGTTCACCTGTCCAGGTATGGCATGGAATTGTACATAATACAGATGAAGGAGGCGTTGGATGCGGCTTTGGGGGTGCTCAGGTATCCCAGGAGGCAGGAGTCCTAAGGGGGGGTCGAAATTCGTAACGAATTTCGAGTGGCGCTTTCCTAAGGAGATAGGGTGGTTTTGCGGGAGGCCTGGGACTGTATGGTAGACGGGGGTGAGGTCATGGAGGTCACTGTGGCAGTCAGTAGAGGGGTAGGTTGTGAGCGGACGTGTGGTATTACAGGGCAATGTTGGGATTAAACCTTAGGGGTGGGGGTGCGGGGTTGTTAGGAAGTTGTTATTTAGTGAGCAGTAGTTTTGTTCGGCACAGGCCAGGCGGGAAATGTTTTAAGTGCACCTGATTCCAATAAAAGCGGCCTTTTTCACACACAATTTGGGTCTGTGTCAATGCTTCCTCCCCCCCCCCTTCACCTACTGGTGTGCCCCAATGGGGATTTGGGGGGGTGGCCGACCAGCGGGAGGCTCGCCCCCCCGGGGAATTTTGGGGCACCAGGGGAGGGGGGGGTGGTTAGGTAGAATGTCACTCGGGTCTCGCCGTAGCTGGCGTTTTTGGGCTGGTTGGGGGTTTTTGGGCTGCTTTTGGGCTGGCTAGGTATTTAACCGGCCATTTCGTGTCACTGCACGCGGTTTGGGTGCAGTGACACAGCAGCCAGGGTCGACAGTTTTTGTGTCCCTCCCTCCCTCCCTTTATTATGCTGTCCTTTCTGGGTGGGGGTGGGGGGGGGTGTTGGTCCTGGCTATGAGGAGCTTTGTTGGGTGAGGGTGCACTGGTTTAGGGTCAAAGTTGTGTTGTCGCTGGAACAGGTGTGTTGCTGGGGGCGCTTTCCTAAGGAGATAGGGTGGTTTTGCGGGAGGCCTGGGACTGTATGGTAGACGGGGGTGAGGTCATGGAGGTCACTGTGGCAGTCAGTAGAGGGGTAGGTTGTGAGCGGACGTGTGGTATTACAGGGCAATGTTGGGATTAAACCTTAGGGGTGGGGGTGCGGGGTTGTTAGGAAGTTGTTATTTAGTGAGCAGTAGTTTTGTTCGGCACAGGCCAGGCGGGAAATGTTTTAAGTGCACCTGATTCCAATAAAAGCGGCCTTTTTCACACACAATTTGGGTCTGTGTCAATGCTTCCTCCCCCCCCTCACCTACTGGTGTGCCCCAAACTGCTTCTTGGGGTAGAAGACGTCCTACTCTCCCGCCACACTCCTGATGCCCTCCGTTGCGCCGACTTCCCGCTCCTCCGGCATTTCGCCCGACCTGCTAACCAGGAGACAACAAACTCAAACGAGCACTGCGCTGATCTTCACCCACGTTGGGCTCTCGGGCTGAAAAGAAAGCAGAGGACAAAAAGATTACAGCCTCCTAGAAGGCTGGGTGGCAAGGTGCAGGCTCGAGGAGCGCGGGAACAAGAGACCGCTTCCCGCGCTCCTCCATCTTTTAAACCCCTATGGTGGTCAGACCAGTTCTAAGTGGTCTGACCCCCAGCTCCCCCTTTGACCTGGAAGCGAACCAATCACTTCAGGGTCAACTGGGAGCCCTACGCCAATCGGAGGGGAGGCGCGCCTCCCCGCCATCATGACGCGGCGGTGCGCGCCCCCCCCAGGACTGATGACACGAGGGGGAGGGGGGCCGGCAACCCACCATAAATGTGGGGGGGGCCGATGCGGCCCCCGCCTTTCTTTTTTCCTCTGTTCATTGCATCCAGGGCATGACTAAGTGTCACACACTACTGCGAGTGCCAGCTGGTACTGATATGTACTGTTACTGTATACAGACAGGAAAATACATGAAGATCTATTTATAATTATGGAATTCATCAGGAATCCATGCAAACTGATTAAAGTCAGATATGTCCACCTCAGTTTGACCTTAAAAAGTTGTGTTAATGTTTGGCAAGGGGGATTAATCAAGGTCAAAATGTTTGCAGTTCCCATTAAAATTTCAACATGGAAAGTTTGGAAAGCATGTTCAGTGGTTACTGTTAAGAATGGTACTGGGTCTTACTGTTTCCAGGATTCATTGGTTTGAGATTGTGGCCAGTGGCTACGATCTTTTTATAGTGCTTGCCACGCATCGCTGCTGCTCAGTGGAAAATGTCAATTGAGCATGCTCACAGAATGAGACCTATGGTCCATGCTGGTAGAAGTACTGAAATTAAAGAATCATTTGGGTTTGCCCAAATCACCTTCCTCTACCTAGAATGGATATTTAAATATATATCTTAAACTTTACTGTTTTAATCAAATGACCCTATTAATGGTGTATCGTCCCGACCCAAAATCTTTTAAATAAAAAACACATACCACTATTTATTCCTCGTTGGAACAATTCTTAATTTCGTTTTATAGAAAAGTTAAGCATAAACAGAACATTTTACAAAAATATATACATATATTAGCTTGACCAGATAGGTACATATCAACAATTAATCAAGCAATTCATCATATATTGTTTCCTAACCCCCAATGTTTTAATGTCAGTGTTTCAACCTCATTAACGGCAATACACTGCGATGTAATTCTGTATTCACATGAGGTACCCGCTACACCTCCTAGAGGTAGTAGACAAACACAATAGGTAAATGTCACAGCTTTTTCCCAGTTCCCTATGAGCAAGACTACGCCTCACATCCCATTTGCCACCTTATAAATGCTGGACTGGTTGATTGACACCTAGTGGGCACTGATGGAATTCCTATAAGAGAAAGAAAATGGAACAAGTCATGCTTTTAGGCACATTGCCATCGAGTATGGACATTGATGGTAGGAATAGTGGCCACTTGGTGTGACTAGAGGTAAATTCCTGTTTCCAATTTGTATTTTGATGTTTAGGATTGGTGGTAGAATGCGAATTTGAAGGGTCGTGGTTGTTTCTGATTGCATGGTTGGGATTCTGAACTGTGACAATTGCATTTGGCATTGATTTTTCTACCTACCTATTTTCTTTTTTTACAATAAATGTGCTACATATTTAAAGATTTCTTGGCATTCACTTGGCATCTGATCTTTATATTTTTGCAGTGCGTTTTGTTCAGAGTGTGGCCACAGGAGAGAACACAAAGACCTGTGAATTCAGCAAAGGCACCCTACACGATCACAGCACTTTAGCGCATTTGCATTCAACGTTGGCAATGACGCTGCTTCTGGTCTGACAAAGATCTGCTGTGGAAGAATGGCGGTAAACATTTATTTTACATTTTGATACGGGGAAGTCGTAAAAGGAAAAATAATATGTTGATTTATTTTATTTAAAAAGGTTTTATATAGCGCTGGCTAGACCCGGAGGTATCAGAGCGCTTTACATGGGTATCAGACAATAAATTGCAGGTTACAGCTTTACAAAGGTTACACAGTTATTAGACCACGGCAATTTTAGTTACAAGTATGGTTGAGACAAACAAAAAGGAACATATAGGTAGGGGAAAAAGCTGGCAAGGGGAGATATTCCGGAGAGTGGGGGGGTGGGGGGGGGTAAGAGCAGGGGAAGTAGACAGAGAGTGGAGGAGGGAAAGAGTAGGGGAGGGTTAGAGGCACAGCATGGCAAGAGGAGGGGGAGGGGGGTGATAGGGACGCAAACCGTCTGTGCCCAAAGTCCAGAAGCTGTGTAACTAAAAATAAGCAAATCTTGCACATAACAGCGAATCAGCAATATGAGAAAAAGACAGTGAACATAGTGAGGCTTGTCTTTTTGAGCAGACTGAACTAAATTTGCAAGTGAAGATTATGAGGCACACTGTCCAACAGTGTTGTGGGCGAACAAGCATATGTTTCACCGGAAAGAACACCTCCATGGCATCTCATTGCTAATCAGCAAATAGCAGGATGCATGCCTTATGGAAGGAAGCAGCATAGCTATGACCCTGGGGGAGTAGCAGAGTTCTCATATTTACCACTGAGTGTGATTGCGCTCTTGATTCTGGCATTCCTATTCCTGTAACATATCCCACGCTTGTCAGGATAATGAAGACAAATATCGAGTAAAGGAGTGATTGCGAGTGGCCTGGCGTCACATAAGATAACTATTGCTGCTAAATCCGCCACTGAGGTGTTTGGAATGTATCGTATGCGATAAGTATCATCTATTCCGAGTTAGGCCGCAAAATTGGGGCACAATATGTGGCTGTTAGCTGTTTGTGCTTACCTCTCGGAAATCCAAATAGCCAAATATTTTCCAGTCATTTTTCACCAGTTACATCTCAGCAGGTTTCGCCTGCACGTGGTAATTACTGGGTTTGAGAAACAATTCATCGCTAGTTATAATTCTGATAAGTGGGCAGTGCAAAAAGCTTTTTTTTCATATGGATCACAATTTACTGGTACTCTTTCAATCAGTTTCTCGGTGTGTCTGCTTTCAGGCTCCACCTCTCATTGATCCCTTGAAGCCACTCTGTAGCACAAACAAAAGAGGGCTCTGGGGGATAAATAATGCCCTGTCATTTGAATTAAAATAGTTTTTCAGGCGTGTAATGGATGAACGAATGAATCAACTCTCAATGGGGTGGCATGGCGATGGGGAAGACAAACGTAAATAAAATTAAGAGAACAATTTGGTTTTAAAATTCTTCCCGAATACATGATAGTGGGCTACGATAGGTGACATGAAAGGGAGTTCTAAATGCGAGGCTGCTATGCGCGAAAAAGATGGGCCACCTTAATATCACCTGCTTTATTGAATTGCCCATTGATTAAATGTGCGGGAACAGAAGGGGGTATCCTAAAAGGTACTTATCTGTAGATCAGACTGTGAATAAAGGTGGGATCTTTGTATTGGTGTGCACAATAACGAATTAATAAGGCTCTGAATAAGGAATTAGGGGCATATTACCAAGCAATAGCGATAATTATCGCTATTGCTTGGTTAGAGACAAAGGGGCATATTATCAAGGGGGTTTATCTCCGCTTTTTTGGCTTTAAAAGCCAAGCAAGCGGAGATAAAATTATCTCCCTATTACCTAGCTGTCGCTAACACCAGTTAGCGACAGCTAGTAGGAGATAGCGACCATCTTGGGCCCCACTTTGCATGTCAGTGATATTTATCACTAATGACATGCAAAGTAGGCGTGCCAAGATGTTAGCGACTGGAAACAGTCGCTAACATCGCTATCTCCTATTACCAACGTTTGGAGATATTCGCGCTAAGCGCGAATATCTCCAAAAGCTAACACCTGCCCTGAGCAGTTCTTAGCCATGTTATCCAATGGGAGGTGGATAACATGGCTAAGAGCATTAGCTCGGTAATGCATGAATATCGCTGACTTTTCAGCGATATTCATGCATTGCGGCCGTTTTTTATCGCATTTGCGATAAACCTTGGTAATACCAAGGTTTATCTGCGATAAAAATCGCCGCAGCTCAGCGGTAAAATTTTGTCTCTAACCAAGCAATAACGATAATTATCGCTATTGCTTGGTAATATTCCCCAAAATTTTACCGCTGAGCTGCGGCGATTTTTATCGCAGAAAACCCTTGGTATTACCAAGGTTTATCGCAAATGCGATAAAAAACGGCCGCAATGCATGAATATCGCTGAAAAGTCAGCGATATTCATGCATTACCGAGCTAATGCTCTTAGCCATGTTATCCACCTCCCATTGGATAACATGGCTAAGAACTGCTCAGGGCAGGTGTTAGCTTTTGGAGATATTCGCGCTTAGCGCGAATATCTCCAAAAGTTGGTAATAGGAGATATCGATGTTAGCGACTGCTTCCAGTCGCTAACATCTTGGCACGCCTACTTTGCATGTCATTAGTGATAAATATCACTGACATGCAAAGTGGGGCCCAAGATGGTCGCTATCTCCTACTAGCTGTCGCTAACTGGTGTTAGCGACAGCTAGGTAATAGGGAGATAATTTTATCTCCGCTTTCTTGGCTTTTAAAGCCAAAAAAGCGGAGATAAACCCCCTTGATAATATGCCCCAAAGACCTTTTGACCACATGAAGTCAGTGAAGGCTTTGAGGTCGACAGAGGGGGGAATACTAAGAGAAGCTCCAAAGCTATATTTTGAATACATTGGATTTTTTTAGGAGAGAACCACCGAAAAAAGTACGTGTGTCTTGTTGCCATTAAGGGTAAGGAAATTATCTTTAATCTAGTTAGTACCTGCAGAAAGGCAATTGCATATCTCTTGAATTATCAGTGATAGAGATGACAATCTGGGTATAAGCAGCGTAAAACATAAAGAAAGAGGCATATTGGCAAATAAGAGCGGCTAAAGGAGTGTGGCTAATGTCCGTAAGAGCGGAACTGAGTGATGAATGCGGAACTCCACAAATTACAGATTTAGGCTTAGATGGAAGAGAATGTGCCCTAAGGGCTAGGGCGGTCGACCTGGAAGCTGGGGAAACGGGTTCGAGTCTCGGCAGGGATACTCAACATTCTGTGATTCTGGGCAAATCGCTTAATCTCCCCATGCCTGACAAAAATGAATGTGTTCTTTTGTAACGCAATTGGTGCTCATGTAAAGCGCTTTGATACCTTCGGGACAAGTGTGCGCTATATAGAACTACGGGTAAAAAACAGTGGTCAGTATGCAGATAGGCCTCTTTAGTGCAGTTAGGCAGGAATGAAGACTGCCAGGATGCAGTCTTATCTCTTATTTCAAAAGAAAATAATATGATGCAAAAGGATGGGGTGGGATACACTGTTAAAAGTGGCACTTAATCCCCAGACTTTGAGTGCTGCACTGCCTCTAATATCCAAGATCATTCTTAGATCATCTAAAAGATCTAAGAAAGCCTCTTCGATTTCATGAATCAGGTTAAAGCCTGCTTGTGCACACTCATCTAGACATGCAGGGGCTTATTTACAAGCTCCTTGAGCCACCGGTATGTCACTTTTTCCCCAGTATGTCACTTTTTCCCATATTAAAAGTGGCAGGTAAATAAGCGCCTCACTTTTTTTCAAGAAAAATATCCAGCTGTCATTTAACTTCCTTTTCTACAAGCTTTGCTGTGAATGGCAGTAAATAAATGGGCTGAATAGTACAGGCCGTATGAGGATCAGAGCCGACCATAAAAGAAAGAGTTTGCTTCTCTAACTAATCCTTTCTTTCTTTTCATTTTGGAAAAATATATAGTTTGAATGATAGACTGAAGTCCAGTCTCTGCTTTCTTTCAAACAGTTTATGAAACATTTGGCAGCAGCAAACTCCACAATATTACAAGGCGATGAGTGAGATCGTCTGCCAAAGTAGACTTTTTTAACACTTGTAATATTGTTCAAAGAGGCTACGATCTAATAATATTATTTAATCACGGTAAAATCAATAACTGTATCAGAAACACACAGAATGGCAGGAGTCTCTAGAAAATCATTAAGTTTGGATTCCTTAACTTTTGATCAAGGCTCCGATGCTGTTGGTTTGTGAGGAGGACATGCCCTGGGATTGGGAATTTTCATATTTAGAGCCAAATCAAGCCATGGTTTGTTACAATAACAGATATCAGTGGTGCTCAATGATGATTTCTCCCCAGTGGAATACCTCAAAAATATTTATTGAAGGAGGCTTGATTTCTGTAACTGATTAGTGGTCCTATATTGTAAGTTAGCTGGCTTTGTGGAATCATGTTATTTGCATGGCATTATCAACTGATGCCTTTTAGGTCTCGCCTATGCAGCGCGCATGTGCTGCATAGGAGGACCTTTAGCCAATGCTCTGCTCTTTTGTGGAACACATACTCGTGCTCGTGGCGGCATCCACCTTGCGGGAGCGCGCAGGGCGGCGCCACAAGTATGTGCTTCCAAAAAGAGCAGACTGCGCGCACACACACCACTACCGGGCTTGTTTTAAACAGCAGCGCTCACAGGTGCCATTTGTTTTTCATTCAAAATACTTGTCCCTAATTGCAACGTGCAACAATGAAGGCTACAAAGCCCCGAGCGGTGGAGCTGTCACACATCACGTTGCCGCTTGGCTGGTGTTGCGCTGAAAACAGCTGCTTTTTTGTTGCATTTAGTAAAATCCTTTGCTTTGTATGACATGTAACCTTTATGTGTGCTTGCTCTGTTGAAAGCCAATGCCTGTGTATGGCAGTATTGCTATACACTTTTCCATTGAGACCATGTGACTATGTATCTTAGTGTTAATAGTTCTGTCACTCCTGGTGGTGGCAATTTGGCAACTATTTTTAGCGTATTTGCGAGTGATGGATTTTGACCAGGTGGCTTGAATGGTGGAAACACTTTTTGCCTCTGAATTGTGGTGGCAGCTCCTGAATGTGCCAAAGCTTAATAGCTCTTACATTTGAATGTAGTGGATGCTCTTGCACACGTGTATTTATGTTATTGTAGTGGCTGTTCCACATAAGTGTTATGTTTATGCTAGTTCTCTATGTGCATTGTAGTTACAGCTCTTGCGTTTTTTTTCTTAACACTTGCTTGTTTGGACGATAACTCATGTATGAGCTTGTTATGGAGTCTGTTTTTTCCTCTGTGCACTATGAACAAGGCACTGTACTCTTTGTCTTTTCTTGATAGCTTTAACCAGTGTGGTGGTGTGACAGGTCTTGCCATTGAGTGTACGGTGTGGTGACTGGTGTTACCTTCTTCTGTTATCAGCACCATTAGTATGGCCTCATAGTGCATACTGTCCGCGCAAATGTTTCATGATCCTAAGTTTTCATACCAAAAGGAGTCATATCCCTTTATCTGGTGAGCTGAAGTTTTTGAATATTGTTTAATGTGAATGCTGAGGAGGTCCAGAAGCGTGTATTTTTGTTGTGAACAATCACTCCTAGCCCTGCTGCCTAGATCTGACAGTATGCTGCTTTGCGTAAAAAAAATAGGACTGCCACCCACATTTTGCCACTTTGGTGCTTGGGATCTGTACCTTGTGTAGTAAGAGTGATGTGGGGCCCAATGCTTTCGAGGAAAATGGCTCCCTACCCACCTTTGTGCTAGTAACACATCCTTAATTGGAGCGCTGTTCCCCTCCCCACACCGTTTCCCCCGTACCGCTGTACTAATAGTACTTATGGCCCCTTTAATAAATATGAGTCTCCATTTCTCAACCCCTTCGGATATTTCTCTGATGAATTGGGGAAGCTGTCTCTGTCCATTTGTAAACAAAACATGCATTGGCATAGCCAATAGGTCTCGCCTTTGGGACCTTATAAGTGTTTAGTTATCCAGCACAATATCCTTGGTGTAACAACATTAAGTGTTGCATGGCTAAACACTTATAAGGTCCCAAAGCGAGACATAGTGGCTATGCCAATGCTTGTTTTACTTTTTATCCTGGTGTTAGAACTGCAACTGGTTTAGTTGATTTCCTGTGATCTTGTTGTTATGTTTAGATCGGTTGGGGCTTACAGCAGCAAGTTATACATACCATCAAGATTACCAGTTAGGTATGCATGCCCAATTTGCTATGCCTCGATTTGAAAACATGTAAACAGTCAGACAGGCTTCTAGGTCTTATTGGCTGCTCATGATTTCTTTTAAATTTGCAGTCATGCTACTTCTGGCTTCCTCAGCTTCACCATTTAGTCTCTGTAAGATGCAGTGTTAAATTGTAGATGTGATTTGATTTTCACATCCCAGATTAGATCAAAGCTTGTGTGTATGCGTCCTTTTCATATGCCAATGAATTATGGTACTGTGCCATTGTTCTTGACGTGCTGAGGGCTGGATTGACCATTTCCCAAGTCTTTATGTATGACTAAACAGAAAGTTCACTATGTTCGTTTACCACTACTATCTTCTCTGTAATTTCCAGCCTCAGATTAAGATACGATATTGGATCACTGTCATCTCTTTCATTCAGAGTGAATTGAGAGGCATTTTGATGGCATTAATCTAACTTACATCTACTAAGGGGCCGATTTATGAATTGGCAAATGGAGGCTTGGCAGGCAGGGAGATGGAGTAATTTGCTTGGTCAAATTGGCTATACCTGCATCTGCAAATTACAAAATGACCGCCATGCTAAGAAGTAATGTCTTAAAGCGTTGCCAAGACCCTGTCATCACAGCGATTCTTGTCAATGCTTTTTGCAAGTTGATACACAGCTCCATCAAGTATGACGTAGCAGTGCAGAAATGTGCTTTATATTTAGTTTTCAAAAAGAAAATCCCAAAGCGAGATTTTCTTTTTTTTAAAAAAAAAGATATTGTTGCTCTTGGCATGGGATTCATATCCCATAGAGAGGGGAGCATGTTGATGTTTTCTCTGCCCCTTACCGCCAGTTAGATCTGACCTCTAATTCCGCCCACCTAAATTAGTTGGGCAGAATTCGAGGTCAATCTGTTATTGCTTTTATTCTCTAAGGCTGTTGGATGGGTTTAATCACAGTGGAGACAGAGTAGTCTGTTCTTTAATTAAACCAAAGGTCTGCACTCATTTAAATAGGGCGGCTGGACCACTGTATTGGCGGTATGGATACTCCATCTCCATTAGATCAAGACCTAATTCTGCAATGTTAAAGAGTTACATTTGATTTAGAATCACTTGTTGCTAAGTGCCATACGCTCAGTCAATTATTAAGAACAGTGTATGGATGGCCGATGCTTACATTATTGGGATTAGTTTCAGGCTTGCTGCTAGAGAACTAGATGGGTAGACACCATACATGTTTAGCCTTTAATGTGGGCATACATATTCTTGCTGTGCCTGGTATAGTCTTAGATTAAGGCATAACAACATGGACAGATTCATATTCATCCAGTTATATCTAGTGATGCCCTTGGAGCACTTGGGGCATACTATTTCAGCCTAGGTGGAATTTTTATTTCACTAATGGAATTGGAGAATTTTGGCGACTCCGTATTACTCTTGTAACATGGAGTTCATGCCAAATTCCATTAATCTCTACATGGTGCAATTTTTTTCGTGTTTGTGCAACGCAATGACAAAGAGAACAATGTGAGACTTCAGAATGCAAGCTGGTGAGCGCGAGCATTGGTGTCCAATAGCAGAATATTTGGTCTCTAGAAGGACTTCTGGTGAGATTGTACGAACGAAGGCGGTAACGAGGCCTTCTTCTCTATTTGATTTTCTTCATGAGTGGCAGCAAAATCAACTTGATATGTTATGGTGGCGTTTTCGCTGATTTTTCAGCGTGAAACGCGCTACCAGTGCTAAAATCAGAGCACGAGCAGCACGATGTGCATTTTCCGCCTGTTGTCAGAACTCTGCAAAATATTGTCGAGTTTTTATGTAACTCTGTGTGATTCCACAAAGAGTAAACTCTGCGACTTCCACCCAGGCCTAGTACCATTGGCAGTTCGGGCTGGACTGTTCCCATGAGGCACAGGGTCAGACTGATTTGCATATGGCCATGTCTGAACTGGGGTGGCAGAGTGGGCTAAAGAACGGTGATGGATTAAACCCAGATCAGTTGACTGGGGGTGAGTGCTTGTATTGTCAACGCTCCGTCCATCATTTCCTTTGGTTTTTCTTAGTACCATTGGCCATCTTGATAACACTAACTTAGCTACAAGCATTTGACTTGCCTTAAAAGAGGTCCTTTCCTGTGGTCCGATCGATTATACCTTCAGTGACCTATGAAATAGAGATCACACCTCTAGTTATATTTAAGACAAATGGTTCTTTGGTTTGGATTGGATGAATTTGTGGGTGGGAGCCTCTGCATTTGTGATTTAAGGAGAACACACCATTCTTTGTTAGCTCTGTTAGCCCTGTAGCTTTATTTCTGCTATGCTTCTATTTTCATCATCTTCGATTGGAAGTATTCATCAAGGTGGATGTCAGTAATTTCTGCCATTGTAATATGTCTAAGTTGCTGATTTGGCTTGACATTGTGGTTAAATGCGATTCCAAAATATTAGTCACACATTCATAAGTACAACTACCCTTACCTAACAGTAACTCTAAAACCATCTATTATTTTGCTACAGCACATTAAGTTTATGAAATTACAACAAATAAATAAGCAGGTGCCAGATCAAAAGATGATAATGTGTACCAACCTCTTGTATGAATACAGTAATAACTGTCTTTATACAGAGATTTCTAAATCAGATCTACAGTAGTTCAGTGCTGCGAATAACCTTTGCTACTACTGAATGCAAACATGCCTATTTTCTTGACATTAGAAAAATGAAAGGCTGTGATGAACCTGCCAGGATGCACAGAGAAATCAGCAGTGAGCTCTTAACTTACTAAGATACTTTAAAGGCTAGCCCACTCGGGCAATACATAAACAAGGGGCCTCATTTATGAAAGCCTTGCGCCACCAGTGCGTCACTTTTTCCCGTGTTAAAAGTGACACACCGGCGGCGCAAGGCCTTCATAAATAAGGCCCACGGTAAATAAAATACAACACACAAAACAACATGTATTCTGCAGAAGTGACCGTTATTTGTGTTCTCTGTCAATCATTGTTATGGGTATAGGATTGTTAACATATTTTTATTAAGGTAAAAAAAATTAACAATAGTTTACAACTGAGTTTCAATTAAAAAGTATATATTTATAGAACTTAAGGTACTGGGTCACTTAGGTCCAGGGCTCTTCGTTCCTGACACGAGGCCCACATTATGGCAATAGGTGATTAATATGATCAAGAGCAATGGCTCCCTTTTGAGGACCTGAGGGGTGAATTCAGTTTGCATGAAGGTCAATTCCTTCTGCATAGCATGTTACACATTGCAATACAGCAGCTTCGTCACACCTTGAGCCCTCCCTTGAAGACTCACCCCCTATTCCAAGCCTTTTATACGTGGGTTTATGAGGCTCTTCACCCTCTCTCGTCCACGTCCATATGCCCCTGTATGATAAATTAAAAAAAAAAGAAATTGGCTGATCCTTTCATGTTGGAGAATGGGTGCGGCCATTAGAATTCCCCCTTAAGATACGTTGCAATGGCAAGTTTAAACAGATTCTATATTTCTCGGTGTTCAAGACTATTATGCACCAGCAGCAAAAACGAAAGTCTTTTCCCACACATTTGCTACCTAGCCTTGGTGCTTAGTAGGGCCTGCTGACCGCACACATATGTTCTGGTCCTGCCCCCTCCTCATGCCCTTTTGCACCTACATAATAAATATTGTATCTTTCCTCAGGTTTCCTCTTCACCCTTTACCTCCTTGTCCTGATATGGCAAGTCCGGCTCATGCTGGTCCCGTTGCTTGGTCTGGGCTCCTGTGTCCTTACTGGTCCCTTTTCTCATGACTTGGATTGCCCTGGTCATCCTGGTTTTGTCCCTTGTTCATCTTGGTTGTCCTTGTACTGTACCAGCTGGTCCTGGCTCTCTTGATCCTGGTTCTCATTGCTCAGGCCCTCTTGAGCCCTCTTGAGCCAGTTCATTTTCTTTATGGTTCTCTTGGCTACCCTTGTACAGTCACCTTAGGCTTCCTGATCTGGGTGGCCTTATTACATCTGATCCTCCTCACCTTGTACTGCATTCCACTTGGACCTGGTCCTCTAGGCCCTAACTTTCATGGCACTCCTAATTCTGTTTCCGGTGCTCCTGGTCATGATCATTTTAGGCCACCTATTCTTCATTACACTAACCCTCCTGGTGTCCTTGCTACTGGTCTGCCTGGGCTATCCAGTCCTTGTCCTGTTTATCAATGGGGAGCCAGGTTTGGGCAAGGAGCACTAGGGAGATGTGATCAGATCGATTTCCTCCTGAGATGAGTCTTGCAACACATTCAAAAGTGCCTTATTTGGGCCTAGACATACATATATTTTTAGAGCACCATAGCTTTGTACAATACAAGACAAGGGATTCCACCATTACTTGATATGTAGTGAGGAAGGCAGAATGAGTCTAACTCTCTATTTTATAATTGTAACTAGCTAAATCATGTGGGATGTTAACTAGAGTGAACTGACTTTTTTCGTGCTCAGCGTCCACTCACCAAGACTGTTTAATATGAGAACAAGATAATTGAACAAGGAACAATCTCAAAAGAGCGTGCCGCCATAAATAAACTTGGTTTAATGACCAAGGCTTTACAATCAGGATGATTTTTACACTGTCACAGTGGGCTTAAGTCACGCCATTTCAATATAATGCTTAAAGACTAATAGTAGACGACTTACAACATTCAGTAGACCTGGGCAGAGCTCGCAGAGTTTCACTCAATGGAATTCCACAGAATTAATGAAAAACTCTGCTGAAATTCAGCAGAGTTCCGCGACTTGGCAGAGTTAACAAAACACCAATGCCACCATCAACAATTGACCATTTCGCGAAGTACCTAAACCAAAAGCAGACTATATACTTTCTTAAGGCTATGGCGCTGCAATGTGTCCACAAGGTAGGTGCTACATGAAATTATGGGAGAGAATGGATGTAAGCATTAGGATGTATCAGTGGCTGAGAGAGGGGGAAGAGCCCATCAGACAAGGCTGTGCTTCCCACCCACCTTGCACGTCCGTCACCCTCCACCTTTTTAGGGTACTTTTGGGACAACAGGCTGCAGAGCTGTGAAGATAAAACAGTGCCGATTCACACAATGTTCAGGAGGGCAGAACAGGTAACATGAGGACAGCCTGCTGGGTTCACCTCTGTCATTTCCTCGTTGTCCCGCCATGTAGATGCCTTACCATTTCAAGTACATTTTCTAAAAAAATGTATTTATTTAAAAGTGGGACATGATTGACTGGGCATGCCACATTTTTAATGACACCCATGCACAGGTCACTTCGTGCAGGCACCTATATCCCGAATCAATGTAACTTTCTGCAAAGTTGCCATATCACGTGTGACACCTCAGTCCAACATTTTAAAGCCCTATTATATGAACTACTAAAATCCCCAGTATCAGAAGTGATGTTGAATAAAAGAAATTGGACTGCGTGAAATTAGACATGCAACAGCACTAATTCCAGTCGCCCCAGATCAAGACAGGATGCCACCGAACCACGCCTCACCTCCCGCTTTTTTACAGAGAATCGCCTGATTTCCCTAGCTCACTTTCGATTTTATCAGGCATCAATGTGGTAGTGGTGACACAACATCACGTGGCCAGCACGATGCATACCGTCCGTATGTGAATAGTGATCAATGCCAGGTCGAAAAGCAGATGGAGGTTTGCGGCAGGCAGGCTGGCTTTCCATTTAGTAGAGGGATGAGAGCAGGTAAACTCTGCCACACAGAGGAAGCAGAGTTTTTGCCGAACTTTGGGCCATATTAAGAAAGGGCGATACATTATCGCCGCTTTTATCGGCAGGAAACTGCTGCTAAAGCGGCGATATAGGGCTTGATAATATGCCCTTGTGAATTCCCATAGAAGCCCAGGTTAACACCAGAACCTGGGCTTCTATGGGAATTCACAAGGGCATATTATCCTGCCGATAGAAGCTGCGATAATGTAACGCCCTTTCTTGATAATATGGCCCTTTGTTGTCCAAGCAGGGCACGGAGCGGCAAAACTCTGAAAACTCCGCCGGTGGAGCAGGGTTCACCGCCCACCCCTAATTTTCAGTTTTTTTCAAGGGGGCTGAGTCCCCTGTTTATAACAGGCAAGATACAGACTCCTCTTTAATGCAGGCATATTCCTTGTGACTTTACATAGTCTATATCGTACTTAATGTACAACAAGAAAATAAACATGGCTGTGGCTACCGTATCATGACACTGTAATTACAGTGTAACAGAAACATAGCACCAAACACAGGGGCTGGCATAACTTGATTTACCATCACCGACCTCAACAATTTTTAAAAGAAACAATTATTAAAATGTGCTCCTAGGTATAAAGTGCCTTTTTGTCATTTTGACAAGCTTCATTACTAACATGCACAGGCTGACCCTGAAAGAACACGTATTTAGTAAATAACTGTTGTAAAATGTTTTACTAGTGAGGGGGGGCACTTTCAAGTAGCAACCACTATTTCTGTTGTGGTGAAGTCATGAGTAACCTCAAATCAGCCTGTGCTTAACCCTATGATAGCGTGCCACAAAAGCAGTCATGCTTACCTTAGAAGCAAGGAGTAAAGTGCTTAGGCAGCACTTCAAACAGCAGTAAAAGGAAAGCAGAACCGAAGCAAAATCACACACCAATTTAGAAAAATAGAGGGAAATTCAAAAACGACTTGAGACCAAAGCAAAAACAATCCAATCAATGGAACCAGAGATATGCACTTTCAGGTCTCTTCCCTCAGCCTAACGCTGTTCAACATCTACATGGCACTACTCGCCCACGTCGCCCGACTGCATGACCTCAACATCATCTCCTACGCCGATGACACCCAGCTGATCCTCTCTCTCACCAAGGCCCCCCACACTGCCAAAACCAACCTTCATGAAGGAATGAAGGCCTTCGCCAAATGGATGAAGAACAGCCGACTGAAGCTGAACTCGGACAAGATGGAGGTCCTCATCCTCGGATCCACCCCCTCGGCCTGGAATGACTCCTGGTGGCCGCTCGCACTGGGAACAGCTCCAACAGCCACCCACCATGCACGCAACCTAGGGTTCATCCTCAACTTCACCCTCTCCATGACTAAGCAGGTTAACTCCGTTTCTTCCTCCTGCTTCAACACCCTCCGCATGCTCCGCAGGATCTACAAGTGGATCCCCACCGAAACGAGAAGAACGGTCACCCAGGCAGGTTGGACTATGGAAACGCCCTCTACTCAGGAGCCTCGGCCAAACTCCTGAAACAGCTTCAACGCATCCATAACGCCTCTGCACGCCTGCTCCTCCACATCCCTCACCGCAGCCACATCAGGGATAAACTTCAAGTTCCTCACCCAGGCACACAAGGCACTCCACAACACCGGACCAGCATACCTCAGCAGCAGACTCAGCTTGTCCACCCTCACCCGCCAACTTCGCTCCACCGAACTCGCCCTCGCCACAGTCCCCCGCATCTGAAGAATGACCTCCGGTGGCAGATCATTCTCCCACCTCGCAGCCAAGACCTGGAACACCCTCCCCATCCACCTACGGCAGACCCAAGACATTCTGTCCTTCAGAAGACTCCTCAAGACCTGGCTCTTCGAGCAGTAGCAGCATTCCCCATCCCCCAGCGCCTTGAGATGCTCACGGGCATGTAGTGCGCTTTACAAATGCTATGATGGATTGATTGATTGATTGATGCCATATATTGATAATCTGCACTGCTTTTAACCAAGAAAGAAGGACAATTTGAATGCCTGTTTTTAGAGAGCTCCAGATACAACATCTTCAGTATCTATTATCTACCATATTAGCTTGTAGTAAGGTCAAGCTATGCTAGAAGGTTGTCAAATTCTAGGAAATAGTAACAAATAGTCTAGGCTAATATGGTGATCTTTACTGCCAAAGCGGTAATAATCAATATGTTGGTTAAATCAATGTAAGTTTAATGATGCCCTGTAAAAATACGTACCGGAATATGCACTTTACATTGTTTGCACTACCATACTTTATTGCTCTATTTATATAATGCACATGAACACTTGTCTAACTGGTGTATAGTTATTTAATTTGATGAACTATAAATACTGACCTTGATTCTTAAGGAGATCAAAAACATACATGAATATTGGGCTGAATAGATTTGGTTAGGAATCGACCATCTCTTGGAGTTACACTATTTCAATGTGTATATTTGTTATATTAACCCTTTAAGTGCTGCCGTCGGCCAACGGTCGTCACAAGCACTACCTCCCCAGTGCTGTGCACGACCGTTGGCCGACGGGCCAGCATTCGTTATTCGAATGTTCAGCACTGGGCGCTGAACGTTCGACGCTGCGAAGGTGTTAAATGTAATGTATGAGGTAACTTTATTTGTGAATAAGTTATCAACATGTATTTACAGCTAAAGGAAGGGAATTCGCTTTTTCTGTACCATTAATCTTCATTACCCTTAGGAGTCCTCTTTGTTATAGCACTAGGAGTATGAGGATTTATTTGCCTCTGACAGCCACAACCTAATCCTTCTTCTATTTCTACTCATAGTGTCACATAGTATTGAACCCCCCCTTCACACACACTTCCTGTTAATATCAAGCAAATATAATTGAGTAGGAAGGAAGGGAGGGATGTTACTATAACGAGGACTCCTAAGGGTAATGAAGAATACCAGTAAGTAAAACGTTCCCTAGTCCCATATAGCCCTCCTTGTAATAGTACTAACACTATGAGAACATACCAAAGCACTATTTGACCAGACACAATTATATGCTGCTGAAAACCTTTATTATACTTCACTGCAGGGCTGTATTAAAAACCAACAACCTAAAATTAGCAGAGACAACGGAAAATAAGTTCAACTTATAATGAGTGAGAAATGTATGGGAGTTCACCCAAGTTGTCGCCCAACATATTTTTTGAAGAGAGATACCTCCCACCTCAGACCATGAGGTCACCACTGCTCTGGTGGAGTGAGCTACACAAAGCCCTGGAGCCACTTTGCCCATTGACGCATACGTTTGGGAGCTCGCCTGTTTAACCTTCTAATGAGAGTAGGGATGGAGGCGTTCTTTCCCTTTCCAGCTGAACCATAAGGCACAAATAGAGATTATGATACCTGAAATCCTTGGTTTTACCTCAGTACACCAACAGGGCCCTTTTGATATCTAATAGAGAAAGAAGGAACATGATCTCCATTTTCAAAGACCTGCAAAATTATTTCCTGACAATAATGAAAAGCAGACTGTCTCTTGGGCCAAAAGTTTGGATCCGGCCTGAGCACAACCCAGTTTGGGAAGAACTTTAAATAGGGAAAAGAGAAGAGGTGAAAGCAAAAGCCACTTCTGATGAAACCCAAGACATATGAGTGTGTTGTAATGGTTCAAATGGAGGTTTCATTAAACCCTCCAACACTGTGGTGAGATCCCAATAGGGTATCAGAGGAGTGGTCACTGGCAAATTAATGAATGTGGAAACTCTTAAGAAGTCTCCTCACCAAAGGGAGAATAGGATGCAAATCCCTTTAGGCTCCTGACAAGACTGAATTGCTGCTCATTCACTTGATAAAGTAGAAAGAGCCTATCTTTTTGTAAACCCATCCTGGTGAAAATCAATGATTTTAAAAGGACCTCAGGCAATTAGGTCCAAGCTGAAAATTGAGGCCAAAAAAGACTTTTTTTCCAATATTTAGCATAGGCCTGCAAAGTGGATTCCTTTTTTAATGCTTAAATATCTGCTGCCTCAGCCCCAGACAAATCTAGTCTTTGTAACCCCACACTTTTAATTTCCAGACCATCAGATTAAATTGACTAATATATCTGAATAATAGTATGGGAAACTGAAAGGGAATTGGCCCAAAAGAAAGAATCAAAGGAGGAAGAATGGCTAATTCTGTCAACAATGGACCCCAAACGGGAGATCCGCGGAGGAGACCCGACATCTGAGCCATGGGACCGGGATCGCGGCGGGAACCCCCGCCGCCCTGCACAGCCACCCCACTCGCCTACCTGATACGGGGGGCCCAGGTGCGGGGAGGTAATACAGGGTCCTTGCTCCTCCAGGCACCCCCCCTGCTGCATTGGGGCCGAAACTCCACAGCGCGGTACACACTGGCAGCCAGGGACGCAGGCCCCAAGAGGCCGACGCAGTTTCGGCGGTGCCACGGAACCCCCCCAATGATGTCGGTACCTGGAGCATACAGGGGGGGACCAAAGAGCTGGCCGGCGCAGGGGAGTGGCGCCGAAGACATACCACCCAGTGCCCGCCACCGCACAGGGGCGGCGGAGCCCCCTGGACAGTCTGCTAAAAAGAACTTAGGGACCCTGCAACCAGCCTACATACCCGGAGGCGGCCAGATTCAGCGGGTGGGGTGCCCACTTTCACCAGGACCACACCAGCAGGCCCAGGACCCGGGGGGTACGCGACGGAGGCTCTGATATACGACATCCACATGGCCCGCGGCCCTTGAGCACCCTACCCACCGCCTCCGCGCTATACTGGCCCCAGATCCCCTCCCACCCTGCACTGGGACTCGTGGTGCACGGAGGGGGCCCCCCGACATGAGGAGAGGACGTAACATGGTGCCCACTGGCTCGGACAGATACCTCACACACACACAGCGGTCCCAACGTCCTTCAGCAGTGGGGGACGACACGTGCGGGGCTGACCCGGGTCCGGTCCAGCATGCAGCATTAGGCACCGACAAAGAAAAACTATTGACCATTGTAGCACCCAGACACCGCCACTTCTGAGCCTAGGCAACTGCCCGCAGCGTGTCCCCCAGCATGGGCCTTCCTCGGACAGGGGCCCCGGTGCTCCCCTACTCCCGGGCCGGGACTCGAGGCGCCAAGCGGGGGCCTAGATCGGGTCAGTCGCACACGACATGGGTCGCCAACGCATCACGGAGACCACGCAGGCACGGAATCGCAGGCAGAATTCCCCGAAGCCCACAAACTCTGCTGCGGGGGAGAGTCCATCTCATGAATCATCCACATCAGACAAATTGGACAGAGTACTCGCCGCTATTGAGCATTCCCGGGTGACGATGGAGACAAAGTTTGGAGAACTGGCAGCGGACATCAATATCCTGAGAGATGACCACCGGAAATTGGCGGATAAAGTTAAGAATGCTGAAACGTTACTTCAAGTAATAAAACCACAGGTACGGGCACACCAGGATGCGCTGAAAGACCTGCAGCACAGAGTGCAACTCCTCGAAAATAAAACGGACGTTTTGGGAGGGCGCTCTCGGAGGAGTAATATCCGCATCTTGAATCTGCCAGAGGGTTTAGAGGGGGCTCACCCAGTCCAACATTTGGAAGCCTGGATAAAATCATTTACCCGACCAGAAGACCTAACTCCGTTCTTCTCCATAGAAAGGGCGCACCGAGTGCCGGCTCGTAAACCTAAACCTGGCTCACCACCTCGACCGTTTCTCCTGAAGGTACTCCACTTCCAGGATAGAGACACCATTCTTAGGGCGGCTCGAGAGGAGGGTGTGCTTCATGTGGACGATAAGAGCATCATGCTGTTCCTGGACTATTCACGAGCTGTCCAGCAACAGGGAGCCACATTACTGGAAGTCAAGCGAGCCCTACAACGAAAACAGGTGCAATACGCTCTCCTCTTTCCTGCCCATTTAAAGATTATCCACAAAGGCTCTACACATTTTTTCACCGATCCAGTGGAGGCACATAACTGGATTGACCAGCAGATACCCGGGCCTGACACCAACGAGGATATGCAGGGCCACCGACAGTCGAGCCACCCTAGACGACAACAGATAAAGGTTACCCTCACACAGTTCAACTCCCACCCAGAGCCAATCACTCATCGCTCTCCCAATCTTGAACAAATTATAGCAGAGCGCAGGAAAGATCTGCTGGCAGCAGCGGCGAGCAGGGTAGTCGAGACCAACTCTGATATGGAAGACGCTCCCCACATCTTCACATCAGACGACGAAGCCAGTGATACCCACACATCTCGAGACAATTGGGCACACCGCCCCTAGTTACCCCGCAAACAGCAGACACGCTGATATAGACGGCGATGCGAAGAAACGACCATGATCCACGGTGGCACCGCGGCCCCTTGTTCGTTCCCTGAACTATCAGAGTTCTCACAGCGCAAATAGTTGGCAAGGTTACTACAACCCCAAGGGCGACCAGCCTGGGCCTGTCACAGCCCGAAATGAAGCACGAGCTACACCAAGAGAGAATGTCACCACAGCAACATGAACTTGGCGGCCGGACATCCAGAGACGTCCCTGTCCCCGCAACCACCACCCTTTCATAGAACAATTTAAAGACAGTACATGAAGTACGGTTTGGACATCCTGTTTCCGACGCTATGTCCCTCAAGTTGGGAAGTTTCCCGGAAATCCAAGTTTTGTTCCCCCGGTTTGCAGGCTTACCCTCCACCTTCTGCGGATCAATATAGTGGGACGATATACTCCCAATGGGCTGTGGGTGAAAGTAGGAATAGGGTGCAGAAGAGAGGTACAGAGATGACGTGCAGGGGTGGGGGGCCCGAGCTCTAGACCTACCATGTCACACAGAGTCCCCAACACGGATATAAAGATCATTACCATAAATGTTAGAGGTATGCACATGGCTAGCAAGTGCTCTGCTGTCTACGCCTACATCAAAAGACAACAGGCGCAAATAGCGCTTTTGCAAGAAACTCACTTGTCCGCAAAGGAAGTAGCCCGGTTGCATAGGAAAAGGCGGGGTATAGTATGTGCTACTACCTACTCAGCATATGCCAGGGGCGCACCCATCTGGATCAGGCCAGGAGTCCCTTTTAAGGAACACACACGAGTCGCGGATAAGGAAGGTCAGTACGCCCTCTTAGAGGGCTCGCTAGAAGACCAGGCGCTCCTGCTGGGAAGTGTGTACGCCCCAAACATAGAGCAACACCTCTACTGGACAGGCCTCACGGGTGTCCTTACCCAATACACCTCAGTCCCATGGCTCTTGGGTGGGGATTAATAATTGTGCTCTGAACATCCGGCTAGATAGGTCCCACCCCACCCACTACACTCTCCAGCACATACACAGACTACCCAATTTTACACATGGGTCCAGCACTGGAACCTGATAGATCCGTGGCGGAGGCACAACCCAAACACTAAACTATACTCCTTTCATTCCATACCACAAAACCTACGCGTCTGTCTCGATAGATTCCTCTGCTCCAGAACGGTATTCCCACAAGTACAATACTCTGATTATCTTGGTAGAGTTCTCTCAGATCACGATGCCCATGTACTAACGCTCAGATGGAGGCCCCCACACCCTCCAGTGCGCACCTGGAAACTGCTGCGAGATTGTCTTTCCGATCAGGTTTTCAAACAAACACATAGCTCTTATATCCAAGAACATTTCGCGCTCAACTCAGGCACAGCAGGGTCGCGCCTAATAGAATGGGACGTGTTTAAAGTAGCAGCCAGGGGTCACTGCATGCAAAAAATACTGGGGGTGCGCAAAACGCTAGATAGAACGCTACAAGCAGCGGAGATGACACTAGCTACACTCGCGAAGCAAGCAGACGCTACTGACGTTACTCCCGAGAAGCAAAAACCACCTACGCAGAAGCACAACGAGACCTACGTAAATACAACTTTAGAGCCTATGCCGCCAGGATACACAGGGAGGGCAATAGAGCGGGTACTCTATTGGCATGGCTAGCCAGACAGGAAGTGACCACAAGCCCGGTAACGGAACTACTAGACCACACAGGCACCCTCAGACACTCAAAAATTGATATTTTACAAATCTTCCGAGAGTACTACTCTGCAATCTACCGTGCCCCTACGCTAACAAACCAACGGGAAAATACAGCACTTCCTTTACCCCCTGCGCCTCTCCCACATCCCCAGAGCCGCCAGGAAAGATCTGGATTCCAAGATCACAGCCCCAGAGGTCACTCACACCATTAGACAGCTAGCGCGACGTAAAGCCCCTGGGAGGACGGTTTCCCAATCGAATACTACAGCACCTTCTCGGCGCATCTTGTTCCCAAGATAGGGACTGTACTCGATGAGGCGCTGGTCCGAGGGGAGCTCCCAGGGTCACTCCGAATCACCGTAATGTTTTCCAAACCACATAGAGACCCCGTCTTTCCTGCCTCCTACAGACCGATAACGCTACTAAATGCGGACTGTAAACTATTAGGAAAGATGTTAGCAAACAGATACACCCAAATCCTGGCACCATTAGCACACCCGGACCAAAACGGTTTTGTCCCACCTCACAAAACATATGTAGGTTATTCCATGTCCAGGATAGCATGAAAGAACGCTTCCCAAATGTGGCCTGCTTGATCTTTGATCTAGAAAAAGCTTTTGATACTTTACTCTGGCCATATTTATTTGCGGTTCTGTGCAGAGTCCGGGTCTGACCGGTTCTGTTAAAATATACTAAACTCCTTTACAAGGGCCTCATGTCGCGCGTGCGGATAGGCAAATATATATCAGCCCAACTTCAGATAGAAAGAGGGACAAGACAAGGGTGTCCCCTGTCCCCCCTCCTATTCGCTCTAGCAGTTGAACCGCTTGCAATAAAACTACGCCAGGAGGGACAGGCATGGGGAATACCTATAGCAAACATAATACACAGCGTGTCACTTTACGCGGATGATCTTCTAATCTATTTCAGGGATCTGACCAGTGATCTCTCCACGATCTGGTCATCACTACAGGCCTTTGCGGCAGCCTCAGAGCTTAACGTCAACTGGACCAAGTAAACGATATTCCCTTTGAGCCCGCATCTAGCTCCACACGACCTACAGGCAGGTCCCCACATGCTCACATGGAATACCGAGGCGCCCAGGTACCTGGGGGTGCAATTATTCCACTCTCCCACCGATTTATACAATGGAAATCACCGCAAAGTCTTGGTGGGAATAAGAGTGTCAGTACAATCCTGGAAAATGCTACCCCTGGCCCCCATAAGCCGCGTCACACTTGCAAAGACGATAATGGTCCCGCGGCTCCTGTACCATTTCGCCAACCTCCTGGTGGTACCGCCACGCTCCTTCTTTAAAGAACTAAACACACTCCTCACAACGGATGTATGACATTACAACGCATGCTTTTACCAGGCATGCATTTATATCGCAGTTTTTACAACGCATGCTGTTACAACGCATAGCGTTAAGGGGTGCTGGATAGTGAATAGTTTAATTTACTATTCCAACTCCAGTCCCCGTGGATAGTAGGGAAGGTGTTGGATAGTAAATTAATTCCATTCCCTATCCTAGAGCGCCCCCCAGCGCAATGCGTTGTAATGACATGCGTTGTAATAGTTGCGTCGTAAAGGCACTGCGTGGTAAAAGTTGCGTTGAGAAGGATGTTTCCCCCTCACAACCCTGATCTGGGAGGGGGGAGGCACAGGGTAGCCCTGACCACACTTTACCTGCCCACGACTCAGGGAGGACTTGGCGCCCCATCCTTTGAAACAAATTCTTTGGCGGCGCAACTCCTGTGGTTGTCGTACTGGACGGCGGAACGCAATACCGGGGAAACACTTACAGAACACGGGCGGATCCCCCTTCCTACTATACGCCGGCTATTACTTCCAGGCACGAAGCCCCTACGCACAAACCCCTTGCAGGTAACAGTGGCGCGCGCATGCATGCTAAGGATCCACCGACTGTCCAAAGAGAAACCCCCACACTCACCACTGCTTCCTTTGGTAGGCTTCCCCCATAATGACCACTACTATACCACCCGCGCCCTACAGGTGTGGACGGAACACTCTATCACAGACATGGCGTCCCTCTTTGAGGACGGACAGTTAATGATGTACGCCCAATTAACTGACATCTACAACCTCCCTCCAGGGCAGTTCTTACTCCACCGACAGCTCATGGACAGTTGTCGCCCGTTCTGGAATGCACAGGAGGGTGAACCCCCAACACACCTGGTAATACATACCATCATACATATGGGAGTGGGTAGGCACCTGGCCACATGGTTATATAGAGCAATCCGAGAGCTCCTTTTCCGCCTCAATGGACACATTGCGACAGACATGGGAAGACGAGGTTGGCCAGGTTTTTAATGACAATGAATGGGAGAAAACCCTAGAATATCCCCAAAAAGTCTCTAGAAATGCCAGTTTTCAAAACATTCAATTCAATATACTCCAGAGGGCATACCTCACCCCACAGCGCCTCCGCCGGTTTTATCCAGACACACACTTTGCCTGCCCTCGTTGTCAGGCCCCCGAAGCCGACTTCAAGCACATGTTTTGGGATTGCCCAATCATTAAACAATACTGGGACCACATACACCATACACTTCAGGAGGTCACTAATAACTCAACCCTGTCCTCATGGGAAGCCAGTGCCCTAGGGAGGTTCCGCAAACGGAAAACCAAGAAAGTGCCCTGCCGATTCGCCTCATTGGCGATTCTACTTACCAAACGGGGGATAGCCATGCACTGGCGAGCCCAGGATGGACCCCCAAAGGCAGCATGGATAGGAGCAGTGAAGAAATGGGGGGCGGTGGAAGAGGAGACGCTACGAGATGAGGAGGTGAAGGGCATGCGCAAACACCCAATCTCCCTTGAATGGGCGGAACTGATGCACCTATTTACCCACGTAACAACACAGCCACCATCCCAACCCACCTCCCAGGCACAATCCCAAGTAGGTACCCCACAGAGACAGGTAGGAGATAACCCGAGAGCACGTATTGATCCCTAGGTCATAGGACCTCATGACGCCAGCTTCACCTCCCCTACCTACTACATAGCCATTTCCTTCAGCAATTATCACCCATGATACATCAACCACAGTCCACGCCACTTACTCAGCTTCGAATTCTTTCCATTATCTTCCCCCGCTTGCATATCCGCAGCACCATCCCCCAGTTGATTCCCCCCAAAGTTCACAGTTCTCCTCAATATTGGAAGTTCCGATTCCGATGCATAGTTTTATGGGAGCACAAACACCACAGACTGTGTCTGTGATGTAGAGCTGCCATGTGGAAAAAAGGGGTTGAATCTTCTTCTCACCCCAGGTAATTGATTGTCATTTACTCTACTACTGCTGGGGCAGCGGTCTTAGTACTACTAGGACACATACACCGAAAGGCTGCTTAAAAGGAGCTCAGCCATTTAAAAGAGGAATGAATGGGAAATAAGAATTTTCAGTAGGAGGATGAATCAAATTGCCCTGATGAAGTCCCTATAAGGAATGAAGTGTGATGGCGGGGTCTTTTTTAAGTGTGATGGAATTGGATACTTAATAAAAAGAACTTTATGGAAAAAGACACCAGCGTCTAGGAATTAATTAAAAAACGAGATATGGAAAGTAATTGAAAACAAAAGAGTGATTACAGATACATGCAATTCTAATTGGAAAGTTCAATGTAAACAAGGAAATTAGGTTGTTCTCCTAATATTGTGAAAATAATCTGCATTAAACTCTTAAACTCTTACCCTCTTCCTCGTGCATGCCTTAGCATAAAACGTGGAAGGCAGAAATGTAAAAAGTGAAAAAACAGGAAGAAAATCAACTAAAGGAAAACCACAGATTATTGGGATTGGAAGAGGGCATAGTGTAAAATGTGGTAAAACAGTCAACTACATTGGTAGGACTAATCCTTTCCCTTGTGCATCATGAAAGGTGCGTGGAGGTGAGAGATAGAGGAAATGGTGACTTGATGAGTATTCTCTTTTGTACAATGCACTAGCCTTGAAAACAAATGGGTTTATGTCAAAAGTAAAACAAATCTGTTTCTCAAACATGTGAATGAATGCACTTAAATTACATATATAGATAAGAAAATGCAATCTATGCGAGGCATTTCGATACATTTGGTGTTCATTATTTCAAGGTATTTTACCTCAAATGTCCTATGTTACATTGTGATGAAATGTTCAATTTCTACAAGCACAGAAAAAAAACATTCTTCCACCTTTCTAACCATTATGTATTCCAAGGCAGCTGCATCGTGTCACTATATAAGATGTTCTCGAAAAGGAGACAGATGCTACCCCTGACTATAAACTCGTTATCTTAACGGTGTGTGATGGCTATGAATTGGAATTTAACAGCAATGAAATTGCTGCACTGAGCTGTTGTGCTGCTTGTTTGACAAAACTGTCCTTATTGCATGTTGTCCTCGATATTTTTTGTAGAATTATGCTTTTGTTAATTGAATATTGTTTAACTGTGGAGACTTATGAAAAGGTATGTGAAAATTAACAAGATGTTTTTTAAATGAAATATTATTTAGACTGGTTGTATTATTGACCCGTACACATGGAGAACAAAATATATTCCAGGATTGTCTAGGAAATGAATTAATTTGTGTAATTCTCGACGAATTGTGTGTAAAATAGCATTTCAGGAAAAAACACTATTAGTGTATAACTGAATTATTCCACAGTCTTGATGTGGTTTGGTTCCTATACTAATCACTCACCCAAAGGATATCACAGAAGAAAAAGGTTCCATTTATGATAACCTTGGCAAGGCATTTGTAGCTTAGGCTAAACAGCAATGTAATACTGGAGAAATGGGTGCTGTACTGTGTGTAAAAAGCACGTTACCAGACCATATCCAGTCTACGCCCTGACGAGAAACCCTACAAACACCTTGGGACTCGAAACACGTCGGCACCATACACCACGGGGAACTTACATTTGATTAATTTTGCCTTTTGTAGGGAGTTGCATACATTTCCACCTACCTACTAGGCTTAGTAATAATTCCCCTGGGTTCAGCAGCACCACAACATCGACAAAGAATTTGGTTGCGAAAACAATTGCTAGGTTGCTGCTGGTTTGAAAAACAAGACAGTTTTATTAAAGTATGTAATTTGTATTGCTTTGTGCACCACAATGTATCTTTCATTTTACATATACGTTTTGTTTGAAATGTATTGTTTAAATGTATGCTGACAAATGGGACAAGGAAGTATCGCCCTTTGTCTGACCTATGATGTAAATGAACTATATCTCAAAAAATGAAATGGATATAGTAAATAATTGCTTAAGACCACATAATTCATTTAATGGCCTTCAGTCTGTTAAGTAACGTTAACAGCGATTGAACGTGATGGCTAGTGCACTTGTTCCTGTCGAACTTTTGGAAAGTTGGCAGTGTCTTGTCCCAACCATTTGGTGTCTGCTGTCTGTGTCCTGGATAAAATGACTAGGTGTTGTTGGCAGGTGGCCTTTGTGTATTTATCCTAGACAGTATCACAATAGAAAGGCTGGGAGTTGGCAGGAGGGGCTATCCTAACTTAATGGAGGGCCAGAACTGTCATCTACCACACTTGCACTTGAGAGGCACTGCTTCAGCTCACACACAACGGACATCATAATAGCCTCTTGTGCCCCAAGATAGACGGGGACCAGGGCAGGGAGGCAGGAAATTCCAGACACCTCTGTAAGGGAAACAACAGAAGCTTCTCCCACTTCAAAGTGGGAACCAGTTGCTCCTCATAGCGCCCAATATCCTTAATAAAAGCAGAAGCCAAAATATTGGCGAAAACGCTCGCACTCCGTTTGCAACCGCACCTTGCTACACTGATCCACCAAGATGAGTCGGGCTTTATGCCGGGTCGTAATACCGCTCTCAATCTAAGACAATTTCATGGAGTAATGGCCCATATATCTAATATACGGGAAGACGTGGCTATCCTCTCATTGGATGCAAATATGGCATTTGACCTGGTGGAATGGCGGTTTCTATTTGCGGTCCTCCAGAGGATGGGATTTGGCCCCAAGTTCTGCGCGTGGATTAAACTGAAAAACCAAAGGTGGTGATGGACGGAGCCCCCATCATCCCCTTTGGTTTTTCTTTGTTCGCCCTAAGTTGGCAGGGTATGCTCAGACGTGAGTCCCTTGCTCACTTTGCCACTGGATTCAAGCAAGCCCGGCTGAAGACGGCTGTAATGCCAGAAACCGGTCCTGGGAAGCTTGATTCCGGTCCAGGGAAGACATGGATTGGCGGTTCGGGCTGGACTGTTCCCATGAGGCACAGGGTCAGACTGATTTGCATATGGCCATGTCTGAACTGGGGTGGCGGAGTGAGCTAAAGAACGGTGATGGATTAAACCCAGATCAGTTGACTTGGGTGAGTGTTTGTATTGTCACGCTCCGTCCATCATCCCCTTTGGTTTTTCTTTGTTCGCCCTAAGTTGGCAGGGTATGCTCAGATGTGAGTCCCTTGCTCACTTTGCCTCTGGATTCAAGCAAGCCCGGCTGAAGACGGCTGTAATGCCAGAAACCGGTCCTGGGAAGCTTGATTCCGGTCCAGGGAAGACATGGCTTGGAAGTTCGGGCTGGACTGTTCCCATGAGGCACAGGGTCAGACTGATTTGCATATGGCCATGTCTGAACTGGGGTGGCGGAGTGAGCTAAAGAACGGTGATGGATTAAACCCAGATCAGTTGACTGGGGGTGAGTGTTTGTATTGTCAACGCTCCGTCCATCATCCCCTTTGGTTTTTCTCTGTAAACACAAATGTCAGCATCATCATCATCATCATCAGGTATCTTTCTCTTATAGTTTCTTTAGTTAGTCATGAGGGTAGCTGACTGCAACATATGCTTCCACCTTCCAAACTGAATTTTATACGCTAGTTGGCCAACCAGAGGATGTAATGGTCTATTCGGCGGCTCCCAATATATTCCATAAAAACTTCACACAACCTACAAACTGGTGTCCCTGTTTTGTGAGACTACCTAGTGATACCAAAATATATCCCCTCAAAGAAAACCATTGGTTAAATAATACTCTGAACAACCCGTATCCAACAACCGCTAATCAGTTCAGGGCACTCTATCCAAGAGATAGTGAAGGGAATACCTCACTAATGACAAAAGAGTCTAAGAGGACTAATTCAACAAAAGACCAGCAAATGTTCAGGCAACAAGGCTTAGTCAGTCCTTCCCGTTATGCCCTTCTATTGCATGTTTGTCGTCATTCAAACTCAGTGGCAGTTGTACAGGTAGTTATAGCATCCTATATATCGCAAAAATGTTTTATATATATATATATATTCACCGAAACAAACCATAGGTTTCAGCCACGCTATAGTTAGGAATTAGCATTTAAAAAACCTTAGAAATTCACTGAAAAAAACATAGGTTTCAGCCACGTTATAGTTAGGAATTAGCATTTAAAAAAACTTAGAAATTCACTGCAAAAAACATAGGTTTCACACATGTTATAGTTAGCTGGACATTTCCCTCATACAAAACCATTGAAATTCCCCCATTATAGTTAGTTCAGCTAACTATAACTCGCGCGCCTGCAATGCACTCCTGATGACGTCACATATTACATCACTCATGACATGGTCAGTGACATCACTCATGACATCACTGATTTCATGACATAGATTAATAAAAAAAAGTTAAAATTCCAAATTTAGCAAGGGGTCATATGTGTAGATCACTCAATTTTTCCCTAAAGAAACTTAGGGGGTCATTAGGATGGCAGGCGGACTTTATCCGCCCGCCACCCTATCAGGAAACGGGACCACCCGCCATAAGGGCAGGGGTCCCATGGGGGCAATTAGGATGCACCTGCCACAGTGGCGGGCGCATCCTGCATTCCTGTCATTGTTGCGGGCGGTGCACTCAGCACCACACGCCACAATGCCAGCAAGGCATGTTGTGCACTTTCATGTTGAGCATGGAACTGCTGGGGGGTACCAGAGGTACCCCCATGTGCACCCCTCAGAGTCCCTGGAGGCCCACAACGGGCCCCCAATGTCAAACAACGCATGCCTGATGTTTACCCAGAATCCCTTGCAGACCTCAAACTTTGACTTAAAACACATTTCCTCCAATTTCTGTGAAGGAAAGTTCTCAAATCTGTGGGGATCCACAAACTTCCTTTCACCTAGCATTTCCCCAAGTCTCCCAATTTCAATGGTACCTTGCTTGTGTGCACAGGAGGAAAGAACGGAGAATGCAACATGAACACATCAAACCTTTCCACTGAAAACTGACCCTTTTTTTGCAAAGTCTGCAGCTGTGGATTGTGGACACTCACTAGGGCTGACACCTATGGAAACCTAGCAAACCGGCACATTTTTGAAAGCTAGACACCTGGGGGAATCCAGGGTGGGGTGAGTTGTGTGGCTCTCCCCAGATGTTTTTTACCCTGAGTCCCTTGCAACCCTCTAACTTTGATTAAAGATCTGGGGCCATATTATCAAGAAAGGGGGATACATTATCGCCGCTTTTATCGGCAGGAAACTGCCGCTATAGCGGCGATAATGGGCTTGATAATATGCCCTTGTGAATTCCCATAGAAGCCCAGGTTAACACCAGAACCTGGGCTTTTATGGGAATTCACAAGGGTATATTATCAAACCCATTATCACCACTTTATCGGCAGTTTCCTGCCGATAAAAGCGGCGATAATGTATCGCCCTTTCTTGATAATATGGCCCGCAGTTTCCTCAAATTTCTGGGACTGAAAGTTATGTAATCTGTCAGGTGCCACAAACTGTCTTCTACCCAGCATTTTCCCCGAATGTCCAGATAAAAATGGTACCTCACTTGTGTGGGTAGGCCTAGTGCTCACAACAGGAAATGGCCCAAAATGCAACATGAATACCTCACATTTGTCCACTCAATGCCAACCCTTTTTGGCAAAGTAGGTAGCTGTGGATTTAGGTACTAGCTCAGATGGCACCTAGGGCAACCAAGCAAAGCCTGCAGATTTTTTCAAAACATACACCTGAGGGAATCCAGGGTGGTGTGAGTTGCGTGACTCTCACCAGATATCTTTTACTCAGAGACCCTTGCAAACCTCAAACTTCAACTAAAAACACATCTTTCTCATATCTCTGTGATGTAAAGTTCTTGAATTTGTGGGGAGCTACAAACTTCCTTCCACCCTGCATTTCTTCAAGTGTCCTGATAAAAATGATACCTTGCTTGTGTGGGTAGGCCTAGTGCCCATGACAGGAAACAGCCCAAAACGCAACACAAATACATCAAATTTTGCCACTCAAAACGTACGCTTTTTTTGCAAAGTGGTAGTTATGGATTTTGGGCACTAGCTCAGCTGGTACCGAGGAAACCTAGCAAACCTGTACATTTTTTAAACCTATACACCTGGGAAAATCCAGGATGGGGTGACGTGCATGCCTCCCACCAGTTTTTTTTTACCCAGTATAATTTGCAAACCTCAAATTTTGAAAAAAAAACACATGTTCCTCAAATTTCTGTGACTGAAAGTTCTCATTGTTTTGTAATGCTGAACCAGTTTGGTGGTCAATTTTCCAGCTCATATGGTGCTTAAATGTTCCTGTATCCGAACTTTCACCTTCCGTGATGTTAAACCGATGTAATGCAAGTCACACGGGCAAGTTAATCTGTATATCACGTTTGTAGAATTACAGTTACTGTATTTATTAAGGTGTCACGTCTGTTTATTCCTTAGAACAACAGTTTTTGTGATGGTTGTAAATTCGCATACCGAACAGCTCCCGCAGGGGTAGGGTCCATGGGGAAGGTTGGATTCTCTCGATGTTGCTTTTGGGCGTGTATGTACCAGCCGGTCACGGAAGTTGGTGGAACGCTTAAACGCAAATCTAGGTTGCGGCATAGTCATATTTTTAGTACTCAAAAGGTGCCAGTGTCGTCTGATGATCTGGCGTGTTTGAGTTGATAGTGGTCCAAACGTGGTTACTACTGGGATGCATTCTTCACTCTCTTTCACTGTTTGTTCCAGTAATGCTGGTCGTGGAGTGTTTAATGCTCGTTTCTGCGCTTGACAAATGATTTTCTTGGGATAATCTCGTTCCCTCAGTTTGGTGGCCAATTGTTGTGCTTGTTTTCTGAAATCATCCGTTGAGGAACAATTTCTCCGGTATCGTAAAAACTGGCCTACAGGCAGGTTGTCACGCAGAGCACGTGGGTGGTAAGATTTGTAATGTAGTAACAAGTTTTTGTCTGTTGGTTTTTGATGGACCCCTGTAAACAACTTGTTGTTTATGACATGGATGTCCAAGTCAAGATAAGTGGGCAATGTTCTACTTATAGTCCAAGTGAATCTCAGGCTTGGATCTAAGTTGTTTATCCAGGTGAGAAATTCCATCAATAGACTCTCCGTGCCTCACCAGATACATAGTACATCGTCGATATATCTCTTCCAGAGGACAATGTTCCCCTGGAAGAGATTGGTCTCGTGGTTGATGTAGTGCGCCTCAAATTGGCCTACGTAAATACACGCCAGGCTTGGGGCAAATGTGGCCCCCATACACGTCCCAGAGACTTGAAGGTAGATCTGGTCTTAGAACGCAAAGTAGTTGTTAGTGAGGGCTATCTCTATGCATTGCAAGACGAACGTTTGTGGCGTGTCGTAGAACCATTCGCATTCCCTCAGGGAGCGCGCTGCTGCCACCAGCGTCGCCTCCTGAGGGATGCTGGTGTACAAATATTCTATGTCTATGGTGGCCAACCAGTTCTCATGTTCATCATAGACAACTTCCTCCAAGATTTTTAGCACGTCCGTTGTGTCTTTTGCAAATGACGGTTGTGTTACAACACATTCTCTGAGGAAAAAGTCTGCAAATTGTGACAGGGGTTCCAATAATGATTGTATCCCGGAAACAATGGGCCGCCCGGGAGGGGGCCGTTGTGCCTTATGAATTTTGGGCACTATATAGAACGCCGGCATTCTGGGTTTTAGATTTACAAGGAACTCGGCTTCTTTATAGGTCACCCATTCTTTCTCTTTAGCGTCTGCTACTAGTTTAATGATGGTATCCTGTAGCTCTTTTGTTGGATCCCTAGCTAGGGGTTTGTAGTTACTGCGATCTCCTAGCAGTCGCTGGACTTCGATATCATAGTTTTTTGTGTCCATGACCACCACCGCTCCGCCCTTATCAGCCGGCTTTATGGTGATGGCCACGTTCTTTTCCAGGTCTCTAAGTGCTGCCCACTCCTTCTTACTCATGTTGGTATGGGGGATCTTTTTCGTCTTCTGTTCCAGTGTGTGGATGTCTTGTAACACTTTCTGTTCGAACACCTGTACTTCTGGACCTATCATGTTATTCGGAGGACAGAAGTTAGAAGGACATCGTAAATTCGTGGAGAACAGGGACTGTTTACTTTGTTCATCTTGTTCTTTACCCTGAAATTTTTTTGGGAGCTTGACTCTCCTCATCATACCTTGGATTTCTCCTCTAAGTTGAAAACTATCATGTTTTGGAGTGGGTACATATCCTAATCCCTTGTTAAGAACACTTAGTTCATCTGGACTGAGTTGATGTTCCGATAAGTTAACCACTATGGTATCTGGCCTTATAGTTGTAACTGGCCCCTGCCTCGACTGCGTGTCTGTCGGGGTGAGAACATTTGCCATGTTGTGTTGGAGCTCTGTCGCCCTCGGCCTCGCCCTTTTCCCCTGTTGTTTGCCCCTCTTGTGTTGGATGGGTGCTGGTTTTGCTGACCTAAAAAAACCCTGAATAAGGCTCCTAGATCTTCGTTGGTTCTCTCATTTGCATCAAACCTGACCCTTTGATTGGTTAAGTTTGGTTGTACGTTAGGGTCGTCTTCCTCACTACTGGTGTTGTCAAAGGACAAGTTGTTTGGTGACCTTCTACCCTGCCGGCTTCCTCCTCTTTGTCCCTGAGGTGCAGTGTTCTGTTCCTGATCTTGTTGGGAATGTCGGTCCTCAGTGTATGGATATGCCCACTCGTGGCTAAACCTGTCTAAATTTCGTTTCAAGCCTTTGATTTTTTGATTGGCCATATATGTTTGATACTCCCTTAGGTCACTCTGAATTTTACTGAGCTGTTCTTTTGTGTCTGTTATGGTTTGATCAGCTTTAATTGTTGCCTCAATATCAAGGATTTCTTTTAGGAGGTCTTCACTGAGTCTTTTGGCAGTTTCAATGATTAATACAAGCCAATCCCTTGTGCATTTGTTTGCAATGTAGCTCCAGTCTACTCTGAATTTTTTATCTTCTAGGAAGATCTTAGGTTCAATGCATACCAAAAGGCTGGCTGGAGCTGCTCCTGCCCTGAGGTACTCCGTCATAAGCGCTCCATGGAGTGCTATTCTGATCTGTCGTTTCCTAGTGTTCGAAAGCTTTTCCCATTCGTCTTGTGTGGGGGATTTGGCACTGAGGGGGGCGTCTGGTAATAATGAGGGGTCCGCTAGGATAGAGGCTATGTGGTCATCTGTGAAGGCTAGACAGTGTGCGGCCATACCACTGGTTATCGTTTTTGTCCTTACTATAGTCAGCCAATACATCACCCATCCACTGGTAGAAGTTCGTGTTGTACCGTGTGGATTAAAACTATTTCAAACGCTTTTTGTCAAGCTCTCACGGCTAAGCTGCCGTTTCCAATACCTATTACACCAAGGAGCTTAGGGGATTAAAGGAACAGGTCGTCCCCCTCTCTAGATACTCGCAACAACACAGAAACATGTTACTTTTGGTGCTACAGTTGTGCCTAGTCAAACCGTCCTGTATACATTTCGGGAACGGGCACTAGCCTACCTTTCAGGCTAGTAATTTTCTAGACCAGGTTCACCACTTTCAAATTATTCATTACAAAGAGAGTGCGCTATTCATCCTTATACCTCTATCTAATTCTCCCTACCCTGCTGTCAGACTAGAGTAAGAAGAGAGAGAGAGGGGAAACGGATAAAACCCAAAAATAGTGAGGAAAAGAGTGGTGTCGTCTCACGGGTGTAACACCATGGAGGCTCTGCAGGAAGGTACTCGCCTGCCGCCTAGGTTCTCATCATTAGCGTACACCACTCGAACAGAAAATGTGAGGTGTGAAAGGAAAAGAAATGGTGAGGGTGCTCGGGCTACAGTACCTGCATGTGCACCAAGCTTGGTACACCGCAAGGCTGGACCCAACAAAGTGAAGAGGGATGACACAAATAATACCACACCTCTTGGTGAAAGTTAAAAATGAGTTATAACTCGCTGGCCCTTTCGACTTTATTCTTGGCTGCGAGTTTACTCGTATTTAAAACGCCGACATGTTTCGTTGCCAATTGAAAAAACTTACGGCAACTTCTTCAGGGCTTGGGTCTGTCGCTCCGCCCTGCACCCATTCACTGGTGTTCCTGTGAAATTAAAATTAAAAACACAAGAAGGCACTCTCTTAATCAGTGTTAGTTAGATGGCTGGCTAACTTACTCAATAGTAAAACGTGTGCTCAAAAATGAGCACCCATATGTATCCCCTTCATGATATATCTTGAAACATTTACCATGTCACCTGCTGTGGGAGGCATACCTATACCTCCTATATGACAATGTCTGTGTCCTTTTTTATGAATACTGTTGCTGAGGACTGCTCCCGTCAGTCTCTGTAATGATTAGAAAAGAGTTCATGCTGTTAACACATCGTATTTATGACAGTCTGTGTTTAGCTTGAGATAAGGCTATATGTTCATAATGGTACTGTCCCATTCACTCTAGTCATGTGTTTAAATCTGCTAATGTCAGTGCTACCTCCGTGCACTTATACTCACTGTTTTTAACCTATTTAAATGGGACCGTAGGGTATAATGCCCCGTTTGATTAGATATTAATCTTACTATGTCACTGTTCTTTAGCAATTATATCCGTATGTGAAAAGGATTACTGCTTATAGCTTTAATTTCCTCGGCACGCGCACATGAGTTCGTGTAAACATATTACCGCGTACATGATTATAGTTTTTTTGCATCTACACCCATTTTTCGGCTCGCATATGTGAACTAGCTATTCCCACTACAGTCATCACCTTACCGCGGAAAAAGCTAGAACCGGGCGTTATCTCGGCAGCACCCGGCTCCTTGCGCGGCTCGTTTTTATGAGTTTGTTTGTGGCGTGCACAGCGTCACAGTGAGGAAGTGCTCCTCCCTTCAAGTAGTAAAAATGCCCCCATCTTGGAGTGTCTCTGAGCTATACACTATGCTGCCTATATCACTTTTACTATGTATGATGATATCGTGATGTTTGAATGAGAACAACAAGGACCCGCTGATTGACCAATTACAGATAATTCCTAGGTCAGGGACATAACATGTGAAACTAACAACCTAGGCAATTAACTATTAGCTTGTAAACTATAATAATGGAGAGGCAATGAAATAAATGACATAAAAAGTTATTGCTTTTTATTGGTTCCGTAGAATTATCAAACAGAATTACACATTAAAAAATATACATTATTAAAACAGGAGAAAGATTAATATTAATATAAAGACACACAAGTGGCACAGTATTGTTATCTCGACGCGCGTTCCGGCGACCAGCGCCTTCGTCAAGAGTAGCCACGTTCAATCTGCAAATATAAATAAATATAACAAAAAACTCTTTAAAACTCATTATAAACAACACTTAATAAGAAGAAAGTGCATATCTAATAATACAGCCAATTCTATTTGACCAAAAGCAATATATCAAATGTTAAACCTCTCATTTTTACAAGCACGAAAAAGACAACTAGATACGTCTCTTTTTAAACATCAAAAACGTTTCATTGCTCAAGGTTTCAAATCGTCAATAAGAATAGGGAAGGCAGCTAGATCAATAAGGGGCACTCCATATCTGTGCAATCAATAATGCTCTAATACTCATTTAGAATAGGTAAGGTATAACATTCTTATAGAGATTCATGTCGATACCTACAATACTGAATATTTAATCAAAGAGGTACTTACTAAGTTGCAGGATAGGATACTTTCATAAATTTTTTTCCCCCCAAGGAAGATTAGGATTTCTGGAAAGATAAAATTTCATATTTGTATGATTATATGCATGTTTATTTGTGAAAATACTTTCTCTATTTATCAACCTGTTTAATACCTTATTATTTCACTTGATTTCAGAAACGTTGATACTGGCTAAAATGGTCCTTCGTGATTTGCGAGGTTACTATTCAGATCTTCACGGAACTAAGGGTAGATTATAAAAGCAAACAAGTCATTATTACTATGTATATATGGTCCTAATTCTTTATATTAGGGGGCACATCGAACGTATTTACCTCGTTTTTCCGGTCAGTTTTAACAATTGAGGCCCGGTATTAGCATCTATATGCGGAACTCATCATGATATAGTGAGTACCAATCTGTAGATTCGAATTAACTACAGATAAAGAGACATGAAAATGCACATTTTAAAATAGTAAAGACGATTTATAGTGGATCTTTATTTAATGATGATTCTGTATTATCCGATTTACCTGGGCAAAGGAGTAGAGCAGGAGATGGGGCTCTAATTAGAACGGTATCGAGTGTATTCAAGCAATATGGAATCTATGGAATAGAGCAAAAATGAGCTTATTCAAGTTTCATCACTCATCGGTGAGTGATGAAACTTGAATATCCGAGATCACACTGGTCCTGGACCCTGGTCTGCGTATTTACTTCATTAACCTAAAAGGTAAGCGCGTGATAATTCGCTAAGTCCGTTATGACTAGCTTTAATAATATAGTAATTCCATCTCCTTATTCTCTTTTAGTATCACACTCTAGTTCCCCACGAGGAATAACTTTTTGAGATTAAAGAATTATGCTATTTTGCTGTTTTTAAGGTAAGCGCATCTTGGTATTTAGATGGTAGTTATTTTCAGGATTTTTAGCCCGTCGCTTATCTAATGCTGTAATATATATTGTCATATAGCTTCCGAATATCCTTATATCAGGAGGACATCATGTGGTATACTTAACTTAAGAACCTTCAACATATTTGTTTTCGGACCAAGTGGAAAATGTAAATACCATTCTATCCAGGTATTAACAAAATTCACTCTGTTAATAGATTTATGCGCAGAGAACGAACCTACCGCTATGACCCTTACTATCCATTTGTATTTAGATCGTATCGGAATATCCCCATATCAGGAGGACATCGCGTGATACATATTATTAGAAAATCTTCAGTATTTTCGTTTCCAGACCAGGTGGCAATTCTAAATATCGTTGTACACAGGTACTTATACTACTTACTTGATAGTAGTTACATGCGTGGAAAATGAACTTATAGCTAAGCTCATTTTTGCTCTATTCCATAGATTCCATATGGCTTGAATACACTCGATACCGTTCTAATTGGAGCTCCATCTCCTGCTCTACTCCTTTGCCCAGGTAAATCGGATAATACAGAATCATCATTAAATAAAGATCCACTATAAATCATCTATACTATTTTAAAATGTGCATTTTCATGTTATGTTATGTTATATTTTTGATTAAGCGCAACAGCTGCCCCAGCAACGAGGCGTCCCGGCGCTAAGAACCACAGAAACTACTGAGGATGCAAGGGGGAGAAAGGAGGGAATCTAAGAGGAAGGGAACAGATGGGTTTTGATAGCCTTCCGGCTATCATGTCTCTTTATCTGTAGTTAATTCGAATCTACTGATTGGTACTCACTATATCATGATGAGTTCCGCATATAGATGCTAATACCGGACCTCAATTGTTAAAACTGACCGGAAAAACGAGGTAAATACGTTAGATGTGCCCCCTGATATAAAGAATTAGGACCATATATACACAGTAATAATGACTCGTTTGCTTTTATAATCTACCCTTAGTTCCGTGAAGATCTGAATAGTAACCTCGCAAATCACGAAGGACCATTTTAGCCAGTGTCAACGTTTCTGAAATCAAGTGAAATAATAAGGTATTAAACAGGTTGATAAATAGAGAAAGTATTTTCACAAATAAACATGCATATAATCATACACATATGAAATGTTATCTTTCCAGAAATCCTAATCTTCCTTGGGGGGAAAATGTATTAAAGTATCCTATCCTGCAACTTAGTAAGTTCCTCTTTGATTAAATATTCAGTATTGTAGGTATCGACATGAATCTCTATAAGAATTTTATACCTTACCTAGTCTAAATGAGTATTAGTGCATTATTGATTGCACAGATATGGATTGCCCCTTGTTGATCTAGCTGCTTTCCCTATTCTTATTGACGATTTGAAACCTTGAGCAATCAAACGTTTTTGATGTTTAAAAAGAGACGTATCTAGTTGTCTTTTTCGTGCTTGTAAAAATGAGAGGTTTGACATTTGATATATTGCTTTTGGTCAAATAGAATTGGCTGTATTATTAGATATGCACTTTCTTCTTATTAAGTGTTGTTTATAATGAGTTTTAAAGAGTTTTTTGTTATATTTATTTATATTTGCAGATTGAACGTGGCTACTCTTGAAGAAGGCGCTGGTCGCCGAAACGCGCGTCGAGATAACAATACTGTGCCACTTGTGTGTCTTTATATTAATATTAATCTTTTTCCTTTTGTAATTGTATGAATTTATTAATTTTATTGCTGATGCTGTAGCTCGCTCCCGTGAGCTATATACTGTTTTAATAATGTATATTTTTTAATGTGTAATTCTGTTTGCTAATTCTACGGAACCAATAAAAAGCAATAACTTTTTATGTAATTTATTTAATTGCCTCTCTATTATTATAGTTTACAAGCTAATAGTTAATTGCCTAGGTTGTTATTTTCACATGATATCATGATGTTTACCAGGAATCATTTTCTTTTTGTTCTCATAATGAGGGCCTGCCTGTTGGCCCCGTGTTAGACCCCTACGTATTTCACACCTATCTACTTTGATAGTGTTGCTGATCTTATTAACATGTTGCGCTACTGTGGTGCGATATCGCATTTAGGTAGCTGCATCCCTAATCATGTTATATAGTATATGAGGCCTTTTGGGGTTTTCAATGACACTACTTGATGGGACTAGCCCTATGTTCTAAGTAGGGGCTGGTGCTAATTCGTCTAAGGCAAGCGCATTATTACATGCACGTTATCGGTTCTGGCTGTGATTTAACTATGTATGTTCACTTGTTCAATATTTAGCAGATGGGGCAATCTCAAAAACTTCATTTTCGCCCCGCTGATCAGGGTGTGTCACTGTCTAGTGTGTCCATTTCAATGGGATTAAACATCTACTTTGCCCCATTCAATGGAATCGTTCAGGCCCATTTGGTCCGTGCATTCTTGATATATCCATCGAGCCTCTCTGGTGCATAATTTACGTTCGATACTAAATTGGTCACCTTGCACTTTTTCCAGTACTACCCACCGGAGTTGTTTTCAACTGTGTTGCATTGTTTTGTAATGCTGAACCAGTTTGGTGGTCAATTTTCCAGCTCGTATGGTGCTTAAATGTTCCTGTATCCGAACTTTCACCTTCCGTGATGTTAAACCGATGTAATGCAAGTCACACGGGCAAGATAATCTGTATATCACGTTTGTAGAATTACAGTTACTGTATGTATTAAGGTGCCACGTCTGTTTATTCCTTAGAATAACAGTTTTTGTGATGGTTGTAAATTTGCATACCGAACATCTCCCCCAGGGGTAGTGTCCATGGGGAAGGTTGGATTCTCTCGATGTTGCTTTTGGGCGTGTATGTACCAGACGGTCACGGAAGTTTGTGGAACGCTTAAACGCAAATCTAGGTTGCGGCATAGTCATATTTTTTAGTACTCAAAAGGTGCCAGTGTCGTCTGATGATCTGGCGTGTTTGAGTTGATAGTGGTCCAAACGTGGTTACTACTGGGATGCATTCTTCACTCTCTTTCACTGTTTGTTCCAGTAATGCTGGTCGTGGAGTGTTTAATGCTCGTTTCTGCGCTTGACGAATGATTTTCTTGGGATAATCTCGTTCCCTCAGTTTGGTGGCCAATTGTTGTGCTTGTTCTCTGAAATCATCCGTTGAGGAACAATTTCTCACAATTTCTACACCAGCATCCCTCAGGAGGCAACGCTGGTGGCAGCAGCGCGCTCCCTGAGGGAATGCGAATGGTTCTACGACACACCACATACGTTCGTCTTGCAATTCATAGAGATAGCCCTCACTAACAACTACTTTGAGTTCAAGGACCAGATCTACCTTCAAGTCTCTGGGACGTCTATGGGGGCCACATTTGCCCCAAGCCTGGCGTCTATTTACGTAGGCCAATTTGAGGCGCACTACATCAACCACAAGACCAATCTCTTCAAGGGGAACATTGTCCTCTGGAAGAGATATATCGACGGTGTACTATGTATCTGGCGAGGCACGGAGAGTCTATTGATGAAATTTCTCACCTGGATAAACAACTTAGATCCAAGCCTGAGATTCACTTGGACTATAAATAGAACATCGGCCACTTATCTTGACTTGGACATCCATGTCATGAACAACAAGTTGTTTACAGGGGTCCATCAAAAACCAACAGACAAAAACTCGTTACTACATTACAAATCTTACCACCCACGTGCTCTGCGTGACAACCTGCCTGTAGGCCAGTTTTTACAATACCGGAGAAATTGTTCCTCAACGGATGATTTCAGAGAACAAGTACAACAATTGGCCACCAAACTGAGGGAAATAAGTTAAAAACGGTGAGTATAAGTGCACGGAGGTAGCACTGACATTAGCAGATTTAAACACATGACTAGAGTGAATGGGACAGTACCATTATGAACATATAGCCTTATCTCAAGCTAAACACAGACTGTCATAAATACGATGTGTTAACAGCATGAACTCTTTTTTAATCATTACAGAGACTGACGGGAGCAGTCCTCAGCAACAGTATTCATAAAAAAGGACACAGACATTGTCATATAGGAGGTATAGGTATGCCTCCCACAGCAGATGACATGGTAAATGTTTCAAGATATATCATGAAGGGGATACATATGGGCGCTCATTTTTTAGCACAAGTTTTACTATAGAGAAAGTCAGCCAGCCATCTAACTAACACTGATTAAGAGAGTGCCTTCTTGTGTTTTTAATTTTAATTTTAATTTCACAGGAACACCAGTGAATGGGTGCAGGGCGGAGAGACAGACCCAAGCCCTGAAGAAGTTGCCGTACGTTTTTTCAATTGGCAACAAAACATGTCGGCGTTTTAAATACGAGTAAACTCGCAGCCAAGAATAAATTCGAGAGGGCCAGCGAGTTATAACTCATTTTTAACTTTCACCAAGAGGTGTGGCATTATTTGTGTCATCCCTCTTCACTTTGTTGGGTCCAGACTTGCGGTGTACCAAGCTTGGTGCACATGCAGGTACTGTAGCCCGAGCACCCTCACCATTTCTTTTCCTTTCACACCTCACATTTTCTGTTCGAGTGGTGTACGCTAATGATGAGAACCTAGGCGGCAGGTGAGTACCTTCCTGCAGAGCCTCCATGGTGTTACTCCAGTGAGGCGACACCACTCTTTTCCTCACTATTTTTGGGTTTTAGCCCTTTCCTCTCTCTCTCTCTTCTTACTCTAGTCTGACAGCAGGGTAGGGAGAATTAGATAGAGGTATAAGGATGAATAGCGCACTCTCTTTGTAATGAATACTTTGAAAGTGGTGAACCTGGTCTCGAAAATTACTAGCCTGAAAGGTAGGCTAGTGCCCGTTCCCGAAATGTATACAGGAGGGTTTGACTAGGCACAACTGTAGCACCAAAAGTAACAGGTCCCGTGTTGTTGCGAACATCACTGGCAGCACATGAGAGGGGCTAAGTGCATCAACAGTCCATTGCACTGAACAGGTACATCAGAGGCAGTAAATGAGAGGGGCTAAGTGCATCAACAGTCCATTGCACTTTACAGGTAAATCAGAGGCAGCACATGAGCGGGCACAATGCGGTATCAGAACAGCAGCAGGGCATTGTGGCCAACAGAGCAGGGACATCAGAGGCAGCACGTGAGAGGGGCTAAGTGCATCAAGAGTCCATTGCACAGAACAGGTACATCAGAGGCAGTACATGAGAGGGGCTAAGTGCATCAACAGTCCATTGCACTGAACAGGTAAATCAGAGGCAGCACATGAGAGGGCACAATGCGGTATCAGAACAGCAACAGGGCATTGTGGCCAACAGAGCAGGTACATCAGAGGCAGCACGTGAGAGGGGCTAAGTGCATCAACAGTCCATTGCACTGAACAGGTACATCAGAGGCAGCACATGAGAGGGCACAATGCGGTATCAGAACAGCAACAGGGCATTGTGGCCAACAGAGCAGCTACATCAGAGGCAGCATGTGAGAGGGGCCAAGTGCATCAACAGTCCATTGCACTGAACAGGTACATCAGAGGCAGCACATGAGAGTGCACAATGCGGTATCAGAACAGCAACAGGGCATTGTGGCCAACAGAGCAGGTACATCACTGGCTACCCAAGTACGTGTGTCAAGCGACCCGTCACAAGGACAATAATAATGTCAGGGTGGTTACATTCGTCAATCTACACACAAAGTAGAATGACATGTGAGTGATGGCAACTAAACCTTACAACACAGAATCTGGTGGAGTGCCTGAACTACTCGCCTCGTACACACTTCCAGCACCAGAAACTGGAGTGTGAGACACAGCCACCGATCTACTGACTGACACATGAGCCATAGACCCAGACACACCGCCAGCACCAGCAACAGGAGTGTGAGACCCAGCCACCGATCTACTGACTGACACATGAGCCATAGACCCAGACACACTGCCAGCACCAGCAACAGGAGTGTGAGACACAGCCACCGATCTACTGACTGACACATGAGCCATAGACCCAGACACACTGCCAGCACCAGCAACAGGAGTGTGAGACACAGCCACCGATCTACTGACTGACACATGAGCCATAGACCCAGACACACCGCCAGCAGCAGCAACAGGAGTGTGAGACACAGCCACAGCTGTTGTGACTGACACATGAGCCATAGACCCAGACACACCGCCAGCACCAGAAACAGGAGTGTGAGACACAGCCACCGATCTACTGACTGACACATGAGCCATAGACCCAGACACACTGCCAGGACATGTCCCTGTACACTGACCGACAAATACCATGCCTGCATCTGACACATGAGAGTGGCGGACACACACAGTGCCAGTACCTGCAACAGGAGAGGGCACAACTGACACAGTGCTACTACATGATGCATGACAGCGTACAATAGACACAGTGCCACTATCTGACACATGAGAGTGAACTGCAGTTGACCCATTAGGACCACTGAAATAATGAGCCACAGGGCTGTATGGGCCAGGAGGCAGGGTGGCTCTGGGAGCTGGGGACAGCTGTACTGGAGCGACATTGGGGTGGTCAGGTCTCACTGTTGTGTGTCTCCGTTTCTTTGTGAAATGTATGGGCACCCCGGACATGACTGGACTGGTAAGTGTAGTGGCATCATCAGACATCAAAGGTAGATCATGTGCTTGTGGTGGTCTGCTCTCTGGGGATGTGCTGGACCCTGCCTGCTGTTTGCTGTGGGCCTGCCTTCTGCCCTCTGCATCATGTGTAATGGGGGATGCAACAACAGTGTACTCCTTCCTCTGCTTCTGCGGGGCCTGGATGGTAGTAGAGGTATGGGGGCACTCCATCGCTGACACATGTGTTGTACGTTCCTTAAACATCAGCCTCAGTGCAGCCAGGGGTGATATATGCCTGTCCTTGATGGTGCTCGTGTCCATGGGATGTGCCTTTGACAAAGGAGGTGTCTTGTCTCTGGATTGTCCATCATCCCTGGGCGCTGCCCTGTCCCTGGGTGCAGAACTGTCCATTGTAGTGTCCCTCTCCTTTGAAGTTACCTTGCCCTTGGGAGTGTCCTTGTCCTTGAGAGTGTCCCTGCTCTTGGGAGGGGCCCTTTCCTTGGTAGTGTCCTTGTCTTTGGGAGTGTCCCTGCTCTTGGGAGGTGCCCTTTCCTTGGTAGTGTCCCTGTCCTTGGGAGTGTCCCTGCTCTTGGGAGGTGCCCTTTCCTTGGTAGTGTCCTTGTCCTTGGGAGTGTCCCTGCTCTTGGGAGGTGCCCTTTCCTTGGTGGTGTCCCTGTCCTTGGGAGTGTCCCTGCTCCTGGGAGGTGCCCTTTCCTTCGTAGTGTCCCTGTCCTTGGAAGTGTCCCTGCTCTTGGGAGGTGCCCTTTCCTTGGTAGTGTCCCTGTCCTTGGGAGTGTCCCTGCTCTTGGAAGGTGCCCTTTCCTTGGTAGTGTCCCTGTCCTTGGGAGTGTCCCTGCTCTTGGGAGGTGCCCTTTTCTTGTTAGTGTTACTGTCCTTGGGAGTGTCCCTGCTCTTGGGAGGTGCACTTTCCTTGGTAGTGTCCCTGTCCTTGGGAGTGTCCCTGCTCTTGGGAGGTGCCCTTGCCTTGGGAGTTACTTTTGTGGGGGATGCCTGTGTAGCATGTGAATCCATTTCCCCCAACACCCCTTGATGATCCTGTGTGTCAACTCCAGTGTAGCTCACGTCGTCTTCGGAGAAAGATATCCCAGTCCTAGGGGATGGTGTCTGTGCCCTCCGTGCCCTGCCTTGCTGCCTGTGGCTGCTCCTAGTGTAATAACCTGAATGAGAGGCCTGGTCTGATAAATCACTCTCCACTGAAACATCAAGCGGTGTGGATGGTGGTACTGAAGTAGCACCCTGTCTATGCGACTGTGCAATGGCTGTAGACACAGTGTTTGCCAATGACTGAACTGTTCTGCGGAGACCAGCAACATCGCCATGCATCCCCTCCATGAATGCCACCACCTGCCCCAACTTCCTATCGTGGTCTTTGAATGCATTGATCATGTTGGTCTGCCCTACACACAGCTGTCGCAGCAGATCTACTGCCTCTGCACAAAGTGCACTTTGTGTCACAGGGGCAGGCTCCGCGGTGCCTGCACCGAAGGCAACTCTGCTCCCGCTCCTCTGGCGAGCACGACCAGTACATGTTGCAGTGGGTGGCAGTGTGGGCCCTGTGTGCTGTGTCCCGACTGAAGGTGTCTATTGCCCAATCCCTGTCTGTGACAACAGTGCTGACTCACCAACACTTTCTGAGGATGAGGACGATGGTGTCTCCACATGTGAGTTCTCAGGGACGGTTCTGTCCCCCTCTCCGTGGCTGCCCTCTTCAGTGTCAGTGTGCGGGTGTGTCATCTCGGATCCGGATGCATTGCCACCACTATTCTCCGTCGTCTGTGTGTCAGTGCCCTCGGCCAAAGCTGGAAGAGAGAGGGAAGAGATGTTAACCTAAGTGCCACACTCACATTCTGAAGGTTACAAAATCACATCGTTCCCTACAGTCGATTGACATGTAGCACCCATCCTGTACACCAACCACCCCTACCACACATCCTCACATCATAGATCCGTGGGTGTCTGTGAAACATGTACATCATACAAACAGGGCAAGTGCATGCAGACCACCACACATGTCATGCCATGGGACACCACACCTCAACGGCATGTCCTGGAACCCTCAAATACGTAGCAAGTGGTATGTCCACCTGGCGGAAATGGGTGCTACCGCTCACTCCGCTAATGACACCAACATGCAATATAGGCAAAAGATACGCACCACGGATGTCACTACTGTGTCTGAGCACAAATACATGCATGCACTCACAAGTTAGAGACACATACAGTCTGCTTACCGCTAGTTTGCTGTTGATCCCCTCTCAGCCGGGCGGACAGGTCAGGATGCGTCACAGCAATTATACGGTGCATTAGAGGTGTCATGGTGCGTCGGGCAAGGCGGACTGTTCTTGGAATGATTCCCAGTGTCATCTCCGCAACATTCTTGCTGAGCCTGGATATGTCGTCCCAGTGCTTGTGGCAGTGTGTGTGTTGTCTATTGCACACCCCCACTGCCCGTACATCACGTGCTATGGTCCTCCACACGGCCTTGCGAAGGTGCAGCTTCACCTACCAGGATGGGAGACAAGAGGGTAACGTCAGTGGACTGTTTGACATTCATAAACATTGCAGAAACACGTATCTACATGCAGCCATGCACAGTACAACACATGTGAAGGTCCCACAGCACACCGCCAAGCTTGCAGAGGCAAGGAGTCAGTGACCACCTCATGCCCACCAACATGTTACCCACTTCACTTACCACCTGTCCGGGGGCACCGTAGAGCCGTTCATAGTGGCTGAGCACACCGTCCACAAGGACATCCAGCTCCGCTGCGGTGAAGGGACGAGACCGGATCTCTCGCACTCTCGACATGGCAAGGTCCAGGACTGTGGCACTACAGCGGCAGTTGTTGGATGGCTCTGGAGCAGCAGGTGGAGGTGACGGTCGCAGGCAGCAGTGGCTGGAAGCAGTGAATGTGTTCTGAAAATCTTGACACATATATATAGGGCCCACGTCTGCAACAATTGGTTTTCCCTGGATGCATCATTCAAAAAGCCAATGACTCGCATTGGTGTGGCGGTGCACAACTTCCGCAATTTTTGAATGCGCTTACGCGCAACGCGTAACCTGTTCCCATTGGCTACATGTGCACGGACCATCACGTACACACACCGGCAAGCGCATGTGCGCGCTACCGCGACGGTGCTTCATTTGAAAATAATCACTCACTGGCGCCGCTATGGCGGTGCACGCATTCCGCGGGGGCGGTGCAGACCAACACATACATTTGATGATGCAATCTGGAATGGCAGTTGAGAAAACCCCTTACAGTGTTATTGTGTCACCCACCGCCAGTCCCGTCCGGGCACCCACCGCCAGTCCAGGCCGGTCACCCACCGCCAGTCCCGGCCGGTCACCCACTGCCAGTCCCGTCCGGGCACCCACTGCCATTCCAGGCCGGGCCCCCACCGCCAGGACTGTATGCATGACATATGCTGTATGGTCATTGACCATACAGCATATGTCATGCTTCATTGCTGTGTAATCGGTCATCTTCTGTGTTGGTGGAAGGCGTCCCCAGATGGCGTATGTACACACACACTGCATGTCTCCACACACATGTAATCTTCTTAGTTGTACGTGTGTGTCAGGACAGGTCCGGAATGCTGGAAGAATATTGATGTGAAGTCTATGGACCGCGTCCACGTGCGATATTTATGTCCATTTGTTGCATGTGTGCTCATACTGTTGACCTTGCCAGTGGTTAACAAAGGCTAGTGATGTGGGCCCAAGTTGCGTCAGATGTGCATGGCAACGTGTTGACGTCTTGGTCTTGGGGACACACGTTTTCATTTCTACACATCTACACAGTACCGCAAGGGTGTGTACACACATTCATTAGCTGTTGTGAGTGTGTGGTTTGTGTGTGCAAGTAACAATGATGTGTGTGTACATGCAATCTGTGTATGCGTGTCTGTTGTTATGTGCCCATGCATGTCAGCTGAGGGGGCATTGTAGATGTGTTCATGGGTGCATGAAGACAAGGAAGGTGTGTTCTAATTTCATGTTGTTTGTGCACGTATATGTGTGTCTGTGGGGACGCTTGTCCACATATGGGCCCTCAGTCATGTGTTGTTGCAAGATGTGTGAACATGTGTGCACGTTACATTGTACATGTTAGCCCACAGGATGTTCTTTGTGGTTGTACATTGTGTGTGTAGTCTGCTCTATTGCCTCATATATTGGTCCAGTCAAACATATCATCACTGTCTGCAACATGTATTATTAGCATTGTGTTGGTCAAGATGTGACAGTGTTGCACAGCTATGCGTTGTTGGTCATTTTACATCTGCTGCCATCTACTCCCACACAGGAGGGCTCCAAATGTGCGTCGACCATACACTGTGCTGGAGGACATGGTTGACGAGGAGGTGATCCGCAAATACCGCCTCGACCGATTGAGATTGCAGGAGCTTGTCACACAATTGTCACCTCATCTGCAGCCACGCAGGACATATCCTGGAGCTTTCACACCCACAGCAAAGGGGATGGCGGCGCTTCATTTCTTTGCGACTGGCCCTTTCCAGTACACACTTGGTCATGCTGGAGGGATGTCACAATCTATGTTCAGCATGGTACTGCGGGATGTTTTTAATGCCATGATGCTTTACAAGGATGATTACATCAATTTTCCTCGTACGGCACAGTTGGCAGCAGTCAAAGGGGACTTCTATGCCCTGGCCCAGTTACCACACGTTGTGGGTTCCATTGATGGAACAGATATTGGTCTCATACCACCCCAGGCACGTGAAGCTGTATATAGGAATCGGAAGCACTACCATTCGATCAACGTGCAAGTGGTGTGCCTGGCTGACAACATCATCTCCCATGTGTGTGCCAGATTTCCCGGTTCCGCCCATGACTCCCACATCATGAGGAGCAGCATTGTCCCCCAACTGATGGCTAATCTGCGCTCAGAATGTGCGTGGCTTGTAGGGGAGTGTGCTGGAAGGACAATTGTGTTGTCAGTGTGTTGTGAGGAAAATTGTGTTGTATGTGTGGCATAGTGTTCCCACAAATTCTGGTAATGAAACTTGTGTCTGTCATCACCCCACCTAGGCGACTCTGCGTACCCAAACAGGCCGTGGCTGCTGAGCCCCATCAGGAATCCTACTACCCCTGGTGAATTGAGTTATAATGATGTCCATGGGAGGACACGTCGAGTGATAGAACGTACTTTTGGACTGCTGAAGTCTAGGTTTCGCTGCCTTGACAAAACCGGAGGGGCCCTGCCATACTCACCAGGCAAAGTATGCAAAATCGTGATTGCCTGCTGCATGCTCCACAACCTGGCCTTGCGCAAGAACATTGAACTGCTCATGGACCCTGAAGACCAACAGGTTGCTCGGCCTCCCATCCCACCCATGTCGACTGATGAGGATAGTGGTGAGGAAGAAGCTGTGGACCAGAGGCGTCAGCTCATTGATCGCTATTTCCATTGAATGTGAGTAACTACCGCTTGTGCAGCCAGACAATGCGTGACATATGTTTGGTGGTGGAGTGTGGATGTGATGTGCCTATGATGCCTGTTCTGGTATGTTATGTATGGACATGTGTGTGTTAGATGGTGTACATGCAATGCGCCCTGATGTGTGTCATGTGATCCACTTAATTGGTGATGAGTGTGGTTTGTGGGATGTTGCAGTACAGTGAGTTGTGATGTGTGTGAATCACTTTCCTGACCTGTGTTTGTTGTTCTCTCATTATCCCTAGGTCACTTCCACAGAGGCATGATTCTCAACAACATTGATCCCTGCACCTGGTAACGTTACATTCTAAGACAATCATGTGATTAAAACATGGAGCCCACACATCATTGAGTGTTTACGTGATGTTTATTTACAGGTTGTGGATTGAGGTTGGTGCATATTTACAAAGAAGTGTTGGTGGGGGAGTGAGAGTTGAAGGTCATGGCAGATGAAAACACTGTGGGGACACCACAATGTGTGATGTCCAGCTAGTCCAACAGACGTGTCGCAATGGTTGGCATTGTGGGACAGGATAGTTTGCAGGGTGAATGGCAGGCTCAGACAAGGGTGAAGTCATTGGCGCCCCCTCTTAGAGTGGGTAGATGGAGCAACACCACTGCTCTCACCGGGATCCAGCCTCGGACAGCCCCTCCGTCTTTGAGACGGAGCAGAGGCAGCTGTGGGGGCAGGTTGGTCAGGGGCCACCTCCCTGTCCGTGGGCTCAGGTGTGGGTGGCGGTGGTGTTGGTGACCGGTCACGCTGGGCACTAGGGTGAGGGGTGGGTGGTGTGGCGCGGGATAGCCAGTCCCTCCAAAGAGCAGTTTGCTGGCCCATGAGGTCCACAATTTGTCCTATGCGGGTATCAATTGACCGCAACAGATTACTGTTCTCTTGTTAGTCATGGTGGGCCCGATCAGACTGTGCCTGCGACCGCTCATAGGAGGCATTGACTCTGGCGATGGCTTCCAGGGTTTCGGCGCCAGGATGGGGTGGGTGTCCTTCCCCACCTCGCCGGACAACTGCACTCCTGGTTGTGAGCTGTGCCCTCACCTGTGTCCTCTCACGTCCACTCACCCTGCTTGCATTGGATGTTGATGGTCCATCATCGGCTGATGGGTCAGGCAGGGTGGCACAGGCAGGAGTGGTGGTGGTGGTGGTGGAGATGGTGGTTGTGGTGGTGGCTGCACAGCTCACAATGGCAGGTGTTGGTGTGGTGACACAGGCCGAGGTGGTGGAGGCAGTGATGTCCTGGGAGCCTGATGGCCCTGGAAGTCTGCTTGGCCCCGCATCGTCCTCTGCGCCGGAGCTGGCAATGAGCTCGTCCCCAGAGAGTCCGTGCTGTGAGGGGGGCGACTGGTGCTGGCGGTTGCTGGTTTCGCCAGTCAAGTTGCGATCACCTGAGGGACAAGATTATCATGATCATTGTTGTGGACATTACATGTTTTTGGTAACAACATTACAAATCAATTACCTCTCTCACACCCCCCACCCACATCTCGCACACACCCCCCACCCACCGCCACCCTCCCTGTAGAAATGGGGGTCTGTTGGGAGTTGTAGTGCTGGTCTCTCATACCCCCCACCCACATCTCGCACACACCCCCGACTCACCGCCACCCTCCCTGTAGACATGGGGGCCTGTTGGGAGTTGTAGTGCTGGTCTCTCACACCCCCACCCACATCTTGCACACCCCCCCACCCACCGCCACCCTCCCTGTAAACATGGGGGCCTGTTGGGAGTTGTAGTGCTGGTCTCCCACACACCCAACCCACCGCCACCCTCCCTGTGGACATGGGGGCCTGTTGGGAGTTGTAGTGCTGGTCTCCCATACCCTCACCCACATCTCGCACACACCCCTACCCACCGCCACCCTCCCTGTAAACATGGGGGCCTGTTGGGAGTTGTAGTGCTGGTCTCCCACACACCCCACCCACCGCCACCCTCCCTGTAGACATGGGGGCCTGTTGGGAGTTGTAGTGCTGGTCTCTCACACACCCCACCCACATCTCGCACACACCCCCCACCCACCGCCACCCTCCCTGTAGACATGGAGGCCTGTTGGGAGTTGTAGTGCTGGTCTCTCACACCCCCCCACCCACATCTCGCACACACCCCCCACCCACCGCCACCCTCCCTGTAGACATGGGGTCCTGTTGGGAGTTGTAGTGCTGGTCTCTCACACCCCCACCCACATCTCGCACACCCCCCCACCCACCGCCACCCTCCCTGTCGACATGGGGGCCTGTTGGGAGTTGTAGTGCTGGTCTCTCACACCCCCCACCCACATCTCCCACACACCCCCACCCACTGCCACCCTCCCTGTAGACATGGGGGCCTGTTGGGAGTTGTAGTGCTGGTCTCCCACACACCCCACCCACCTCCACCCTCCCTGTGGACATGGGGGCCAGTTGGGAGTTGTAGTGCTGGTCTCTCACACACCCCACCCACATCTCGCACACACGCCCACCCACCGCCAACCTCCCTGTAGACATGGGGGCCTATTGGGAGTTGTAGTGCTGGTCTCTCACACACCCCACCCACATCTCGCACACACGCCCACCCACCGCCACCCTCCCTGTAGACATGGGGGCCTGTTGGGTGTTGTAGTGCTGGTCTCTCACACACCCCACTCACCGCACCCTCCCTGTGGACATGGGGGCCTGTTGGGAGTTGTAGTGCTGGCTGCTTTGACAACATGCAAGGCTGGGAAGGTAGGAGGCAACATTTGTGTATGGTCATGGTGTATGCATTTGAGGCCAGGACTTCACATTTGGGTGACTGTGTGGCCCACATGCATGGATTGGGGCCAGAGAGATGTGTGTTGGCAGTTGTGCATGGCAGACCATGGCAGTGTGCTCGTGGTCATTGGTTTGTACTTACCAGCCTCTTCTCCCTCCTCAATTCCTTCCAGGCTCCCAGGGTGCAGTATGCCCAAGCACCTTCTCCTCCCATTCAGCAAATGGTAGGGGCTCCGGGGGAGTGCCGCCGCCAGTGTGGTGTGCCCGCAGGTGGTTCTTCGCCCTGATGCCTTTCACCCTTGCCTTGAGGTCGTGCCACCGCCTCTGGATCTCGTGTTTGGTGCGTGGCACGGTCCCTAACGCATTCACTCTGGTCACTATCCTGTCCCACATGTGGTTTTTGGTAGCCAAGGTGGTCTGCTGGACTAGGTTGCCGAAGACATGTGGTTCGACACGGATGATTTCATCCACCATGACCTTCAACTCACTGTCTGTGAATTTGGGATTTTTCTTTGATGCCATGGTGTGTGATGCACGAGGTGTTGGTGTGGTGGGGTGGGATGTGCAGGTGTGTGGTGTGTATGGATGGTGTTGTGTTGGTTTGCGTGGTTTGTGTGGTTGTGTGCAGGTTGTATGTGTGTTTGTGTGTGTCTGCTGTTCGTGGTAATGTGGCTCTTGCTTGCAGCTATGCTGTGATGCAAAGGACTGTGGTAGTGGGAGGGATTCATTTTATACTCTGTGTGGTGGTGGTGGTGTCCCAATGGTTTTTGGAAATCAGGTGTTCTGTGGGTGTGGTGCTTTAGGTGCATTTGTCGGTGCTGGGGTGGTGTCATTGGGGCGTGTAGTTGCTGGGGGTGGGTGTTTCAGGTGGTTGGGTGTCCTGTTTAGTGTGTTTTCTATTTACTTCCGTCTGCCATTTTGTAATCGGTTTGACGGCAGGGATGGCGTTTTGTGGTCCTTCCGCAGTCATGGTCCGTTTTCCGAAGTGTTGTTTCCGCGGCGGTGGAGGACTGCGGTGAGTTTCGTTGGAATGGCGGCATTATCCTAATCGCGCGGCCGGACCCTCCACAGTTATAGTGGCGGTTGGGCCTGTTCCCGTGGTCATGTTCGTCCGCGGCGGTGGGTGTTATTTTGATTCCGTCCGCCGCGGAAGGTGTTTGATGTGTTCCGTCCGCCGCGGACGGTGTTTGATGTGAACAGTCTGCCGCGGTCGGAGTTTCTTGACATGATTATCCTAATCGCAACCGCGGATTCTCCGCGGTGCGGGCGGGAGTGATTTTGCCACGACCATGGCGGACGGTACCCGTTTCCGTCCGCCATCCTAATCGACCCCACAGTTCGGTCGGGTTCGCATTGACTCCTACGGGAGCCTGTGTGCGGAAAACTCTGCACCCTGTGTGAGGCACCCCATGGTGCCTGCTACACAGTGCAGGGTTTTAAATAGGGGTACTTAAGTTACACCCTTGGCAACCAACCGGAGCCCTCATGATGATGGGCGCCCTGGTATGGGCCCAAAAAGTCACTTTCCAACAGCCTTTTCATGTCGGACAGGCCGATTCAGAAAGGCTGTTGGAAACCGACATTGTAATCGCTCATCGGAAATGCAGTCAGTAGAGCCGTACGATGGAGGTCCGACTGACACAAATTTTCTGCGAGCCCGTCTGAACCGATTCGGAAAGACAGTGTGGTTTACCAACCGACCTCGAATATTGTAATAGGTCAGTCGGATTGTAAACCAACAGAGTCGGTTGGAAGGGTTCCGACATGGTCTGGGGAAATCTGACTGTCAGGAGGAGGCTTTCCACCCAACATCGTAATCGGCCACTAAGTTGGATTCTTGAACAATGAACCATCCATGGACCCCAAGAACTCTCGTCTGGAGGGGCAGGGGCGGCTCAGGATCTGTGAATCCTGAAAAAATGTAAACATCATAATGGTATACCCTAGCAGCATGCCGTCAAATGGTATACAAAGGCTGGAGTACCACATACAAGTTTACAGTACATGGTCTGCCCATGGAAGAAGCCATGCACTGCAGTCTTAGGAGCAGCAGTTGGCCACCCACAGCAGGGGTGCTGCTCATGCGTAAGTCAGAAATGGAGGCCAGGCCCAGAAACAAAAAATACATTTAATCTGGTCAAAAGTATAGAAAGAAGGGTTGGGTGTGTGCAGGAATTTGTCACAGTGGGGATTTGGCATGTGGCAGCTGGTCAGATGGCCTGGCTGAAGGTCAGGCTGTGTAGCCAACCTTGCTGCACACAGCCAAAAGCCATGCACAGTAGGGATGCAAAATAAAATAGGGTTGTACATGCACAGTGGTTGTGTTCTTGCCCTGCAAATAACCTTGATTTCATACAGCCCAAGGCAACACACAGACGGCTTGAGCATTTGGGCAAAAGCACACTGCATGAAATCAATTATGTTATTTGTGATAAGAATTTCACATTGTGGGTGAGGTCATGAGCATGAAATTTTGTGTTAGAGTTATGGTTTTCATAGCCATTTGAGGTGTGGGTTGAGGATTGCGTAGAGAACCATAAATGGGGGCATTCTGTTTCAATACTTAATTCATACTGTACTTTTACTGTGTTTTTTAAAATGAAAATATTGATTCACATCTGCACAATAGAACTCAATCCATGAGTTGACAGGTACTAAATGGATATCAGATGTGGAAACAGAGCCAAATGAATCTTTCTTTTTTTGATAAGGTGTTTTTTTAAAGAAGTGTGAGGAATTAAATGATGGAACGTAATTCAATTAGAAGTGATTGCCAGTGAGTAACAGTATTTGTATTTGTATTTATAGGTATTTGTAAAGCGCGACATTCATCCCAAGGGACATCACGGCACTAGGACTGAGCAGAGTGTGGTGCAGGTAATTGTAGGTGTTCTATTTGGTAGGTCATTATCTAGGGAACAATAAGGTTTTTAGCTTTTTCCTGAATATTAAGTAGTCTTCCGTCAGGCGTAGTTCAAGTGTGAGTTTATTCCAGAGGACCGCTGCTGATTTTGAAAAAGATCGGTCACCCATCCTGACTTTAGCCGTACGTTTGATTGTTGCCAATGCCTGATGGCAAGTTCTCAGATTACGCGAGGGCACATACAAATCTAATTTGCCTTGTAGGATTCATGGGCCAGCATAAAGCTGGCTTTTGGCGTACTGGTAGCCAATGTAACTCCTTCATGCAGAGGGGCGCTGAGCTGTATCTACTTTTGTTACAGATCAGTTTAGCAGCAGCGTTTTGGACCACTTGGAGTCTGGTGAAAAGATAGTCGGCCATGCCCACATACAGTGCATTGCTGTAGTGCAGCCTACTCACAAGAAGTGCTTGTGGCGCCGCTTTCCTACAATTTAGAGGGATCCAGGGAAAAAGTCTTCTAAAAAGTTTTAATATTAGCAAAGCCTTTCCTGCACGATGAGCATACTTGATTCTGCATGGAAAGTTCTTAGCAGTCTGCCTTTGTTCAGGGGCAGTGCACAACGCTTGGGCCCACCAACTACCCAGGTTGCATGTGCGCCCCTGAAAAGCAAGATCTCTGATTTTCCGGCATTTCGTTTTAAGCAATGTCTGGACATTCAACCTGCTATTTCTGTAAGGCAGTGGATGAGATTGCTTTTGGTGTCAACTTTTGTTAGCCTATCAAACAGGGGAATCATCAGTTGTGTATCATCAGCATATGAGCATATATCGAATCCCCATTTCCTGCTGTTGTCTGCCAGGGAAGAGACATATATATTAAAGAGAGTGGGGCTCAAGGTGGCTCCCTGTGGACCTCCATAATGAATTATTTTTGTGGTGGAGGCGTAGGGACCTATTTGGATTATCTGGGTTTGATTTTTAAGGAAAGACGCAAACCATGCTAGGGCTTTTGAACAAAGCCCTTTTTCAAGGAGGATTTGTAATAGTTTATTGTGGGATACAGTGTCGATAGCCGCAGAGAAGTCCAAAAAGATCTACAGCTCTGCCTTGGTCAACCAGTGACCCTCAGTGCTGTTGTGGGCCTCAAATCCAGTTTGTGAAGGATCTAGTAAATTATTGATTTCAATAAAAGTGCTAAGTTGTCTATTGACCAATCTCTCCAAAACTTTAGACAAGTATGGTAGTTGAGAAATTGGCCTTTAGTTAGCTGGGTCATAAATTTCAAGACCTGGTTTCTTTAGTAGGGGAAAGACCACTGGTTTTCTTTTCCATACATCTAGAAAAGATGCAAGCGCTAGGGATTGGTTGAGGGCTTTGGGCTTTGATGACCTTGGGGCAAAATACTGACACCAGACGGGAAAATATGAAATGCGGGCACGGGTCTAGCGGAGATCCTGCCTTAACCTCTGTCATTGCTTTAACTACTTGTTCTTCAGAGAAAGGTGTCAGACTGTCGAGATGAGCATGGGCTGCAGGACGAGGTGCTAACTTTTCCTAGACCATATTGTCGTCATCGTTGGGAATATTAAAGGTTACATATATTTTTGTCACCTTATCTATAAAAAAGTTGTTGAGTAGCTCACACTTCTCAGACGTGGGCGCCAGATTGGGGCAGCAAGGTAGGCTTACAAAGTTCCCGAATTACTTTGTAGAGTTCTCTAGATGAACTACCATTTTCTTCAATCCTTCTTGTGTAATACTTTGTTTTAGCATCTTTCAGGGCACCATGATAAATGTATTGTTCAGCTAGATAATTATGTCCGTCTATGCTAGTTTTTGAGAGTCTCCATTTGTATTCCTGGATTCTGCACTTTCTTTTCATAAGTTTTAATTTCAATTTATACCACTTTTCTGTATGGGTTTTATTGGCCAATTTGCGAGTAAGTTTGGGAGCAAACTGATCAAGTGTTTTTTCGATATCTTGTTGTAGCTGTGCAGCTACTGTGTGTGTAGAATTCTGATAAAATTAGCTAGAGTCATCGGGAAAGGAGGCACTAAATGATTCCTCAGTGATTCGATTCCAGGCCCTAGTCCTTGACTGATATATTGTTTCAGCCATAGATGAATTGTTGGGTAGGCTGAAAGAAAAGGAGATTAGGAAGTGATCCATCCAGGAAAGGGGTTTAATCTCTTGAATGTTCATGGTTTCTATGTTAGAGAACAATAAATCTAAGGTGTGGCCCGCCACATGAGTTGGTTTAGTAATCTTCTGGGTTAGTTGCAGTATGTTTAACCCCCAGGTTTGTGAGTTTTTCGTAATGAAGATAAAAATCCTCTATAACTAAAAACTGATTTTGTTTTAAGCAGAGGGGGAGAAGTTGTGTTAGTATGTCAGGTTAGGATGGTTGTAAATGACCGCCCATCCAAATAGTTTACAGTCACCTGCAGATACTGAGAACGCTAGAATCTCAGGTGTGCCTGCTTGAGTGACTGTAGTAGGAACACAGGTGAGGTGATCTTTATATAAAATTGCTATCCCCCCTAATCTCTTACTGCCTTTTCTATCTTGTTTTGATATTTTATTTCCTAAAGGTAAGGCAGTGACAATGTCTGGGCTTAAATCATCCAATGTTTCCCAGATCTCGATACTGTGTTTAGGGAGTGATCTGGAATTGAAATAGATACAATTCAGTTACTGGATATTGGAATTGTGACTTGATTCTTTCTCTGGTTATCGGACTTGTATATCATAGCTTCCCCATTTACAATGAAAGCAAGAGAATGGACCTTCTATCTCGGTGGGAGATGTCCATGTCTAAAATTAATTTATCCCCTAAGGCTAAAAATTCTTCCCTTGTGTAGGAGAGGTGTTCGTTGGTGATTGTTGAAAACGGGCAAGAGTTTCTGGCCCGTGGTCCTGTTCGAAAGTGGATGGGCGCAGACGGGCTTGCCTTAGGCGCGCCTCAGGAGCACCAGGGGCGCACCCGCTGCCCGCGTCTGCCACACATCCAGCCATGCATTGGCTTTTAAGCCTTTTACCCCCAGGCACCCCAAAAGTCAGTAGCAGTTTAGAAGTTCCAGTAGGTTGAGGGCCTCATTTATAAGCCCCCTGGCGCAGCCGGAACATCACTTTTTGTGATGTTCTGTGGTGCAGGCAGGGCCGGCTTTAGGTCAGTGTGACTGCTGCGGCCACACTGGACGCTGACCTGTAGAGGTGGCGTGACCTCAAAGGTGGGTGCTGTGTTTACCAATAACTTATGATTCCAAGGAGGTGGCCATGGGGGTGCAAAAAAAATGATTGTCGCTCCAGACACCACCAGGCTAAAGCCGGCCCTAGGGGCAGGAGCCTGCTCCATATTTATGAGGGAGCACTAAGCCACTTCTTTTGGCTTGATGCTGCCTCATAAATATTGTTCCCTTTAACACGGTTTTCTGTGTTAAAGGGGTATGCAATGGGTCTTGTTGTGGTAGTTCCCAGCAACATCCATGGCTTTTTGACACTGCCCCAGATTCACGAGAAATCATCTCCATCCATCCTGCAGCATACATAGAAAGAGGAAAAAGCATCTTGTGATTGTTTTTGTGCAGGACGGTTTCCCTTCCTACACAAAAATAATCATCCCCGCACTGTAGGCATCCTTGCACCATGGTGCAAAAATGCCTGTGTTGGCGTACGGAAACCCATTGTGCACCGGCGCTGGGAAAAAGTACAGGAATGTGCTGCATCTGATAGATACATCCCGTTTCTTTTGCCAAAGGGCAACACAGGAGGAAGGCCTGCGGCTCTGCCCTACGGTAATACTTCATAAATGAGACTCTGAATGAATAGAGTTCTGAGACAGCATATGATGGGTTTTATATGACTAATAGATTTTGTTTAGAAGAGCTGGGAGAATACTATCTTGCTCGATGGCTACTGAGCCATTGTGAGGACCATGTACTCTGCAATGGCAGCAAAGTAGGATACTGGACTGAACTGGGTAATGTAGTGACTCTTTTATCAGTAATTGAGATTTTAAAAACTGATCTGGACCAAAGAAATCCTACGTGCCTCAAATGTTCACACAGATTTATTGTATTTTCAAAAAACAGTACAGAGCATTACGTACAATTAAATGACAACTGATACGTAGTATACAGATTATCATTACAGTCAACAGCTCAGATCACAGAAGAAAAAAAAATACATCAATTTGTCTGTGTCGGAATACATAAAAGGTGAGAATAAACACTCAGTAATACCTGTCACATCCCCCAACCTATTAACCGTGTCACCTGTGTAATATGTCAAATATGTAATGGATTAAGCTCTGGGACAGGAGAGCCATACAGAAAGAACCCAAAGGGGTGGCCATGGCAGCATTCTGAGTGTTAATAAGGTGTGCTTGAGGGATCACTGACATAATATCGACTACCAAAAATATCGGCGACAAAATATCGACAGACAAAATATCGAGTTTCTATCTACAATCAGGTAAGTACTAAAATATTGAGTCAAAAATATTGTTTAAAAAATATAGTTTGTAAAAATATCAAATTTCTTATAAACAATGTTAAATTAAAAAAATATTAAGAATTAATAACTAAAATACACTTAAAAATACTTAAATTACATTCAACTTATTAAATAAATAATTAAAGTTATAAAACAAAATACAATCATACCTTTTAAAACATATATATATAGTAACATAATATAAATAAAAAATATGCAATATTATTACCGTAGGATAGCGGAAGTGTAAACATTACTATTGCCACTCCAGAGAGTGCAACAGTAGGGAAAGCGTTGGATAGCGTGGGGGTAAAAATTACTATTCCCACTCCAGAGAGTGCAATAGTAGGGAAAACGTTGGATAGCGTAGGGTTAAAAATTACTATTCCCACTCCAGAGAGTGCAACAGTAGGGAAAGCGTTGGATAGCGCAGGGGTAAAAATGACTATTCTGACTCCAGAGAGTGCAACAGTAGGGAAAGCGTTGGATAGCGTAGGGGTAAAAATTACTATTCCCACTCCAATGAGTGCAACAGTAGGGAAAGTGTTGGATAGCGTAGGGGTAAAAATTACTATTCCCACTCCAGAGAGTGCAACCGTAGGGAAAACGTTGGATAGCGTAGGGGTAAAAATTACTATTCCCACTCCAGAGAGTGCAACAGTAGGGAAAGCGTTGGATAGCGTAGGGGTAAAAATTACTATTCCCACTCCAGAGAGTGCAACAGTAGGGAAAGCGTTGGATAGCGTAGGGGTAAAAATTACTATTGCCACTCCAAAGAGTGCAACAGTAGGGAAAGCTTTGGATAGCGTAGGGGTAAAAATTACTATTCCGACTCCAAAGAGTGCAACAGTAGGGAAAGCGTTGGATAGCGTAGGGGTAAAAATTACTATTCCCACTCCAGAGAGTGCAACAGTAGGGAAAACATTGGATAGCGTAGGGGTAAAAATTACTATTCCCACTCCAGAGAGTGCAACAGTAGGGAAAGCGTTGGATAGCGTAGGGGTAAAAGTTACTATTCCCACTCCATAGAGTGCAACAGTAGGGAAAGCGTTGGATAGCGTAGGGGTAAAAATTACTATTCCCACTCCAGAGAGTGCAACAGTAGGGAAAGCGTTGGATATCGTAGGGGTAAAAATTACTATTCCCACTCCAAAGAGTGCAACAGTAGGGAAAGCGTTGGATAGCGTAGGGGTAAAAATTACTATTCCGACTCCAGAGAGTGCAATAGTAGGGAAAGCGTTGGATAGCGTAGGGGTAAAAATTACTATTCCCACTCCAGAGAGTGCAACAGTAGGGAAAACGTTGGATAGCGTAGGGGTAAAAATTACAATTCCCACTCCAGAGAGTTCAACAGTAGGGAAAGCGTTGGATAGCGTAGGGGTAAAAATTACTATTCCCACTCCATAGAGTGCAACAGTAGGGAAAGCGTTGGATAGCGTAGGGGTAAAAATTACTATTCCCACTCCAGAGAGTGCAACAGTAGGGAAAGCGTTGGATAGCGTAGGGGTAAAAATTACTATTCCCACTCCAGAGAGTGCAACAGTAGGGAAAGCGTTGGATAGCGTAGGGGTAAAAATTACTATTCCCACTCCAAAGAGTGCAACAGTAGGGAAAGCGTTGGATAGCGTAGGGGTAAAAATTACTATTCTGACTCCAGAGAGTGCAACAGTAGGGAAAGCGCTGGATAGCGAAGGGGTCAAAATTACTATTCCCACTCCAATGAGTGCAACAGTAGGGAAAGCATTGGATAGCATAGGGGTAGAAATTACTATTCCCACTCCAGAGAGTGCAACAGTAGGGAAAGCGTTGTATGGCGTAGGGGTAAAAATGACTATTCCCACTCCAGAGAGTGCAACAGTAGGGAAAGCGTTGGATAGCTTAGGGGTAAAAATTACTATTCCTACTCCAGAGAGTGCAACAGTAGGGAAAGTGTTGGATAGCGTAAGGGTAAAAATTACTATTCCCACTCCAGTGAGTGCAACAGTAGGGAAAGTAAATACTTTATATATTATTTAAAAAAGAGATATATTAATATCTACAAAAAATTAATTAAAAGTAATTACCAATTTAATATAATATAATAATTAATCAATTAAAAATACAAATTTAACTAAAATATTACAAATAGGTACCTATTAATACAAATTAATTACAAAGTAACAATTAATTAATTAGCAATTAAAAATTAATTAACAATTAATTCAAAATAAATACCAATAAATACATTTACATATTTAATTAATTATAATTAAATTACTTCCCACCCTATTCCCCTATAAACCCACAACCGGCTACAGAAAATAAATTAGTAAAATTAACATAATTATCAATTAATCAATTAAATAAAATTAATTGGCAATTAAAATTTAATTAATTACCAAATAAAAATGATTTAACAATTAATTCAAAATAAATACCAATAAATAAATGTACATATTTATTTAATTATAACTAAATTACTTCCCACCCTATTCCCCTATAAACCCCCAACCCGCTACAGAATTAAATTACGCACAAATTAAATAACATAAAATTCATTAATTAAAATAAATTATAACATAAATACACACTTTTTACACATATAATAACATAAAAAACACTATATAAAATTCGATATTATTAAAAATTTGATAATTTAATAACCTATATTATATATTTCGATATTTTGACTTGCTATATTTTTAAAATTCAGTATTATATTACTTACCTTAAAAACAATATTTTTGATGACTATATTCTGCCCATTCGATATTTTGTCCATTCTATATTTTGAAGTCGATATTTTGTCCATTCGATATTTTGAAATCAATATTTTTTCTGTTTACTGTGCTTGAGGGTTTGCCCATAGCGGGTGATGCTGCAAGGAATATCACATTCGATGCAGCTACATTAACGGCTTGGATACCATAGATTGTGCTACTTGGTTACCACATGTCAGGGGATTCATTCAGGATGAGTACAGAACCAGTGTTCAGACGGGTGCCAATTGTTGTGCTTTGAAACCTTCGACCAAGGCGTCCTATTCCAGGGATATGTGCTACTTATGGACGCCTCTGTATTCTTCACAATGGAGGGCCATGCTCTCCGCTAGTCCCATTGTGCCACCTCCTCCCTTCAACCCTCAAGCTGGGAGCTGAACTGTATTTCCACTGCCTTGTAATGAGCCTTTTTGCTAATAGCAATGCTAAATCATCAAAGCGTAGAGTTATCTTGGAGCCTCTGGGTCATGAATGGAGGCCCAGGAGACAATGCGCCTGTATGCTCCACTGATTTAGTCAGTTAAAATACAACAGTGCCAATGAGATCCCCGGCCAATATATTGAGAGATGAGGGCATGACCGTAACATGTAAGAGATCGTCATTTGATGCTCTGCAGCGAGGGTAAGCAGAACAGGCATTGGGAAACAGTCTGGCAATTCTACGAGGTGTTACGTAGGCCCTATGCGGTATGGAAAATTGGATGAATTTGAATCTTGTATTAAGGAACACCCTTTTGGGGTATTCAGGCATGCGTGTCCAGTGAGCATCAGATAATTCTAAAATGAGGTATTTTTCCCAGCTAAGTTTCAAGGGGGTGAGTGTAGTGCCCAGGTGTATCCTAAGCTCATGGCATAGCCAACATATGAGGTGCCTGCCATTTCCCATAATATGAAGTGTCTGCAAAAACGTGTGTGGTAGGTTTCTGTCAATCAGGGGACAAATAGAGTCATACATAATTAAGAATGCTTGCATATGTCAAGAATAGTGTTTCAGGGAGACCATGCATGCTCATAAAATCTCCATGGGTCATTAGTGTACCTCTTGGAGTAGTGACCCAACAGTTGTCATTCCTTCTGGTTCCCAGGGGTCCATCCGGGAGTTGTCAACATGCCTGAGAAGACTGGTAGGTCAGTAGTGGGATACTGGGTGCATATGGATGAGAGGTTGCCATATATTTCTGTACAATTCTCCAGTTGACCAGAGCCACTACCAGTAGCAAAGGCACGGATCATGGGGGAGCGACTCTAGGCCAACCCAGTCTATTGAGTTGGCTGCTTGCTATTGGTTGATATTGGTTGATATCCTATTTCTGAAAGATTGTGTCTTGCCAGGCAAAAGGCCAACCATTGCAGCTGCTCCACTAAGCAGTATGCCTTGAAGTCGGGGCTCCAAGGGCCCCACTTCCAGTCAGAAGCTGCAACTTGGCAAGGCTCACTCTGCGATTCCCAGGACCCCAAGCACGCTTGGTCAACAACTTATTTAGTAACTTAAACACCCATGCCGGCACTACTATGGGGAGATTTACAAAATAGTGTAAGTGATAGAGCGCACAGGTCACCCGACTATATTAATTTTACCATATGCACATTTGGGCCCATAAATTCAATTCACCATATTTATTAATCAGGTAACCTACACTCTACTACCAGTAACCCAGTTCATTTCTATTTATTATCAGTGTACCTGACTTACCAATCCTTGTCACAGGTACCTATGATCACCATGGATCAAGGAGCTAGCTGTGGGAATAAGTAGGCAACACATACAATATAACTTTAATAAATGTTTTCACTCTTTATAATAACCACAGACTCAGGATTCTTTTAAAACCTTTATCTATTCATCATCATCATCATCTGTCATGAGCATAACATTCACACAGATTAAACTATCTATAACTAGAATTAGGAATAGCGTATAGCTATGAATAATACAGAGAATACCAATCATTTAGAAATTAGAAAAGAAAGGGAAGGAGAAAATAAGGAACATGCTAAATCAAAGCAGACTTTCACAATTCACTAGCAGTTTGAAAGGAAATGAAACTTATGCAATTCGTTTATTCAGAGTTAGCTTAAGTCACTATAGGGAAGGTAAGATTTGGAACATACTATCAAATTCAGCTTATTCCCGAAAGGGAAGGTAAGAAAAGGAACATATACTATGTGGAAAAGATTTAGCATTTGACTAAATGCGTGGGAAGAAAGTGGAACACGCTAGTATCAATGGAAACACGTGAGAGTTGCATTTACCAAAGGACGGGGAAAAAGAAGGAACATATGCAATTTAAGCAGCTTTTGCACAATTAAGGTAGGGAAAGAGAAAGGAAACACACAATATTATATCAACACCCACACGGACTTATATTTACCTAGGATAGAGTGAAGACCAACCCTGGCCACGGGTCAGTTGGAAAAGATGGGAAGGAACCCCAAGGACTTAGGTGCCAGTAGGCGAGCATGTGCAGCTCATGGACAGTCAGGACAGGATAACCCCAAGATTTGGATCAGGACCGGGTTCACCAAAGGGTACGACCAACACCTGCAGCTTCGGTTGCAACGCCTGCGCTACTCCCTCTCTGCAAGGAATCTGCCAGTAACCCCGATTGGGTTCTCGAATCTCCCAGCAAAGTGCTTCGCCAGCACTTAAGGTTTCCCAAACCCCGATTGGGTCTGTGGAAAATTTGGACAGAGTGCTCCGCAGCTCTCTGTATCAGTCACCTATAGAGTGCGTTGGGTCAGTGACAGGTCAGCTATTCGGACAAGTCGGACAAATTCTCTAGCTAAACCTAGGCTAGTTATACTGTTTTTCGGGTCAGTGTACCACCTCCCAAATATTGCAAGTGTAAGAATTCCCAAATTTGATTGGACAAGGGGAAAGGTTAAGTCATCACACCACCTAAATTTTAGACTTTCTCAGGCTTAATATTCATTTTTCGTACCCACCCCTTAAATTCTAGTTTCCAATGACACATGATGTACAGTGAACAATAGAGTATACAGCAGTTATTACAATTGTATCAAAATTAGGTAGAGTTCGGCTTTGCCGGCTGGGTCTTAGGTTGATTCCCAGGAGCATCTTGGCTGTGGCTGCCAGCTGGCTGAGTTCCACTACTGCCTGGGTTTCTTTTCCCCCATCACGTGACAAGTACAATACAGGTTCTTCAAGATGGGGTAGCAAGCGCCTCCCAGGCCCAAAGAATACGATACATGAAAAGCAAGCGAAAACAATTTAGAAATACAGAAAAAATTATTACACTGTATACCATGAATGGCTACACTACACCCTTTACTTCATAATAACTATAGCATTATGATAAGTGCAGAACAGACAGCTTTGCGAAAGCGGCAATGCAAGCTCGAAGCATATGAGAAACAAAAGCAGCCATTTTAGCTGTATTGCGCATGAGCAAACAATTTCCCACCAGAACTGCGAGTACGTCACATCACCTGGGTATGACCGACGCATGCGCAGTCTAAATTCCCGCAAAGCAGCGGCCATTTTAGAGGCAAGCATATTAAGATAAATAAACACATAGGCAAGCTTCACTGGGACACCCCGTGTAGTGTAAAATATGCAATATTAGTAACACAAACATATTGATTAGTTCAATTAACATTATGTGAGGTTCATGAATACAAGCAAGTCGCGTAACGTGCGAATCCTTGCTCCATCAATCCCCTCTTTGATGATATTTACTATCATCACTATTAATGGAACCAGATGCCAACTTTTCACATTTCACCCAATTCAATTTCTTCAAACTTTCTAATTTGCCTTTTTCATTATCCTTATTAGGATGGAAATTATTTGCTCTTTTCTAAATCTGATTATTCAACTCTTCTAATTCGAGTTCATCAACATTTCTCTTCACTCCTCTCTTATTCACAGCATACTTCTTTTTGTGTTTTCGACATTTGCAGCAAGCAATTATAGTAAGTACAAATAAACATATTCCTGCTATTGGCATCAGTATTTTACTCACAAGACTTTTACCTAGGTTAGAAAACCAACTACCTATAGAGGAGAGACCATCAGTTAGTCTCTTCCATGCACTGTCAACCTCCAGTGGTTTGACCTCTTTTTCCAAATTTGTGATGTTTCTCACATATTTCTTAATTTCAACACTTTTGTCAGGAATGTAAGTGCAACAATGTTGCGCTTTCAGCATTCTACAGACTCCGCCCTCTTTTGCTAATAAGGTATCAAGAGCAAGTCTATTTTGCAAAACCATAGATCTGATCGTAACCATTTCGGTATTGACCATCAGAAAACCTCCAGCAGTGTCAGTAGATAACCGATCCACTAATGTTGACAATTTGCAAATTCTGTGTGTATTCAGAGTCACTCCCACTGCAGGTATCAATGCACTAAATATATCACCCATTATTTCTCCTACACTTTCTCTTTTGCTACGTACTAATTCATTAGTGGTTTCATTGCTTCCAGTAACTTCATTCACATGGTATATTTTTGGGAAGACAATTCCAAAATAGCAGCTTCCATACCACTGATCTGGCAATTTGAAATAGGCCTTGTTTCCGCATATGTAATGAATTCCGGTAAACCCAGGTCCTGACCCATTTTTGAAACCCCAACCTCCAATTACCTTGTAATTGTGTTCGCATTGACTGGAACCAATGAAAATGTTATTATAATAACTAGTCTTTTCTCGGTGAAAACAAAGTTTCCCTTTCGTTTCGAAATCCAGCAACAATGCAGCATTAGCCCCACCATTTGAGGTGCTCCCTATGCTTTCAGCCCATTTAGGAGTTTTCTGCCTTTTATCATTCGCTTTTCTTTGGAAACTTTCTCTTCTCTTCTCTGCCATATTCAGAAACACTTTCTCTTGTTCGTGTAATGAACAGGTCAAGTTATCTCTATGTGCTTCTCCTAAATCTATTGTGCCTATAGTTAGAAAATATTCTCCCATATAACGTGTTACATCACTCTAAGGATGTACAGGGTTCAGATTCCCATGTATAGGAAGTTCAGAAAATATGACATCTGAGTTAGAGTAATAGTACTGTAAAGGTCCTCTTTTATAGAATAAACTAGCTAAAATACTACAAGAAATTCCATATGTTAGTGGCAAGTGATGGTAGGTCACTCCCTCACCTACAGAAGTAGGTAGCTTCATACAGACATAACAGTCTTCTATTTCCATTGCTTCTACATAATGTACTAAAAGGTTTGCAAATACATTCAAATGAGTTCTATTCTTGATTCTGTGATAATGTAGTCCTTCCTCATCTGATGCATCTAAGTCCATTCTAGTTCGTCTAAGGCTAAGTGCTTTCTCGTGGCCTTCTACATTTTGTGGCGTATCTTTCGTTTGCAGCTCTTCTGCGTCTTTTGTCACTGTCTTTGTGGGGTACAAATTAGTATCTTTACTCATCAGGTAAGGAATAGCTATAGTTAGTCCTATCCATAGCATAAGTACTAAAGTTATACTACATAAACATACTTTGCAGCATGTTTTACAACAATTGCGTCTAGATCTTCCATTCACAGTGGAATCAGACATTTTGGCTTAAAAGACGTTTTCAACCCCTCTTTGTAAATTTGCACGAGTTGCTTACACTGGGCAACGTTCAGGTTGGTTCCACTTCTTCGGAAGCCTGGTCAGCAATCAATTCTTCATCACTTTCGTCACTTATATCAAGATTTTAAAATTCCTCCAACACCAGATAAGTCCATTCAGGACTCTGATACTTGTTGTTCAGTCTTTTTTGGAGGCATGTCAATAACTTGTTCTGTCCCCATCTGACCTTCCTCTTCATCAGATTTAATTTTGACTTTGATGATCTGATTATTTCCTTCTATTCCTGTCTCATCCTCACTATCCCACTCTCTATCTAAGTAGGTTTGTCTTCTGGTTCTTATTGGATCGAGTGTCAGGTCGATTATTGGGACCCAATCATCTTGACTGGTGCTCGGCTGTTCTTCTTCAGCTACTTCAGGATCCTCTTCTGGAGACCCCTCAGCTGCACAACCTTCAGCCCCAGTTTCATCGTCTTCTGTCACCTTTTTCGTATGGCTGGCATGGATCCACCGTGGCACACCTGCACACTTCACGGCTGTTGTGGTAACAAGAATCACTTGTCTTTTCTTTCCCCACTTCGGTGCAAGGCAACTCTTCCGAGTGTGTTTCTTAATTACAACCCAATCACCAGGCTGCAAATCATGGGCTGGAGCTGCTGGCCTGGCGACGGCGTCTTCCCCAATCAGGCGAGAGATAGAACGCACTTGGTCACCCAGTTGCTTGCAGTACTCCAGCACCAAATCATCAGAAATGTTTATCAGTTTGTGTCCTGGCACCCATGCCTGCCGCATTACTCTTCCCATCAGAATCTCGTGGGGGCTCAGGCCTGTCTTCCGATCTGGAATACTTCTAAGTCCCATCAGGACAAGGGGCAAAGCGTCTGGCCATTCCATTCCAGTAGATTCACACATTTTTCCCAATCTTGACTTGATAGTGCCATTCAGTTGTTCTACCACTCCAGAAGCCTCTGGGCGATAGGCACAGTGTAGTTTTTGTGTAATTTTGAATGCTTCACAGATTTGGCCTATTATTTCATTTTGAAAATGCCCACCTCTGTCTGATTCAATTGTGACTGGAAAACCGTACCTGGGTATCAGTTCCCTCAGTAACAATTTTGCTACAGTGATGCTATCATTTGAAAATAGGCAGACAATGACGAAGACGTACTTCATTCCTCGACAGGGGGGTAACTGAATAAAGTCAATTTGTAATCTTATGAAAGGACCCTCGGCCTTTCCAATGGTACCTGGTAACACTACTGTTTTCTTTCCGGGATTGAATTGCTGACATACTAAGCATCTCTGGCAGAGTGCATCTGCTATGTTTCTGAATTTCGAATTAAACCATGTCTGTCTGAAGACACGGACCATTGCATCTCTTCCTACATGTGTATCTCCATGTATCAATCTAGCCATAAGAGCAAGCAATCAGTCTGGCAACACAAGCATATCATCAATGTAAACAATGACACCATCCTCATCCCTTTTTCGACAACCAAAATGTCTCCATCTTTTCTTTTCCTTTTGTCCTGCTGCATTCTGCAAATCTCTCATTTCTTCCCACATTTGTATTTCTTCAAACACCATAAGTTGGCAGCTGTTTCCGGATACCCCCAATTTGATTTTGATTGCTATTTTATGTTTAGCACAATGTTGGGCCAGTTGTCAGCATACTGATTACCTGCTGTCACTTTGTCATTGCCAGATTTGTGAGCAGCACACTTGACCACTGCCAATTCTTTTGGTAACTGGATTGCTTCCAGTAATTCTTGCACAACATTTCCATTTCTGATAGGAGTACCTGAAGAAGTCAGGAACTCTCTTTGTAGCCACAACTGGCCAAAGTCATGCACAACCCCATAACCATACTGGCTATCAGTGTATATGGTTATTCTCATGTTCCTCCCAAATTTACAGGCTTTTGTCAAGGCAACCAAATCGGCTATTTGTGCAGACTTGACTCCAAATAAATAGGATGCTACCACTGGGCCTCCTAGAGTGCATACAGCATAAGCGGCACTCAAGCCTCCATCCTCATGTCTCAGGCATGAGCCGTCTACAAACAGCTCGTACTCTTTGTCAATTAAGGGTATTTCCTTTATGTCAGGGTGTGGTTTTGTGCTAAATTCAGTCAGATTAAGGCAATAATGCTCGACCTCTCCCTTCACTTCTGCCGTGAGTGAATTTGGTAATAGGGTAGCTGCATTCAAAATATTACATCGGGAAATGGTTACATTTGCTGCATCTACTAGGATTCTCTCATACTTAGTCAGCCGACTAGGCGTGAGATACTAGGTTTTAGTTCTGGTCAGTAAAATTACAACTGCATGTGGAACATACACAGTTACAGGATGTCCCATAATGATGAATTCACTCTGTTCAAGACTCATGCAAGTTGCAGCTACTGCTTTCAAACATCCAGGTAATCCAGCAGCCACTGGATCCAAAGTAGCAGAAAAATATGCCACTGGACGTCTGGTTAGACCATGAATTTGGGTCAGGACTGAAAGTGCACAATTGTCTTGTGTGTCACAAAACAGTGCAAACTCTTTCGAGTAATCAGGCATTCCTAATGCGGGAGCTGTACACAGACATTCTCGTAATTTTGTAAAAGCTGTCATGCTTTCGTCATCCCACTCCACTGGGTCTTTTGCTCCTTTCTTTGTCATTTATATCAATGGTCTTGCTAGGACTGCAAATCCCACAATCCACTGCCTGCAGTATCCTACAACTCCAAGGAACATTCTGATTTCTTTCTGGGTATTGGGTAGTTCCATGTTTCGAATTATTCTAATTCTTTCTGTGGTAACCTCGCTGATACCTTTCTCTATCTGGTGTCCCAGATATTTCACTGAGGAGGTACAGAATTGTAATTTGTCTGGCAACACTTTATGTCCCCCTTCACCTAAATGGTTCAGTAAGGCAATGGTGTCCTCAACACAGTCTTTCTGACTCTTAGACGCCACCAAGAGGTCGTCTATGTATTGCACCAGGACTGATTCTCCAGGTAAAACCAAAGATTCAAGGCACTTTTTCAGAATCTGATTAAAAATCGAAGGACTCTCTGTGTACCCCTGAGGGACACGATTCCAGACGTAGACATGACTGTTGAATTCAAATGAGAAAATAAATTTGCTGTCTGGATGTAATGGAATTGAAAAGAATGCATGACATAGGTCAATGACGGTAAGCCATCCAGCATTCCATGGAATTTGGTACAAAATCACTGCATGGTTTGGAACAATAGGACAGCAAGGAACCACAATTTTATTAACCTTGTGCAGGTCCTGTACTACCCTGTACTTCCCACTAGGTTTCTTGATTCCAATTATGGGCGAATTACAAGGACTGCTCATCACTTCTTGTATGATATTTGCTTCTAACAATCTTTTTATTTCAATGGCAACCCCTGCTTTTATTTCTGCACTCATTCTGTACTGTTTGGTATTTGGGTAGACTGCATCTTCGTTTATAGATATTTTAATTGGGTCAACATTTGCCATTAATCCTACATCTTTTCCAGTAAAATCCCATACCTCTGGTTTCACTGTCTGTTGGAGCTCTTCAGGTAAGTCTTGTATTGTCAGTCTTTTAATTTCTGAGTCAGGTCTTATTAACATTAATTTGTATATCCCATCTTCATCTGGGGTTTGAATTTCGACGCCTTTTGGTGTGCAAAAGATTGTGCAATTCATTTTGCACAGCAAATCTTGTCCTAATAGGTTCACAGGACTGGAATCACAAGCAACAAATCTATGCATCTCTTTAAAATTCCCAATTTTGATCTCCATAGGTTCTGTAACTGGGGTACTAATTAACTGATTAGAAACGCCCACTACTTGGATCGCTTCTCCCGAGAGGGGTAGGTTTGGAACGTCTGCTGTTCTCACAGTAGAACTAGTAGCACCAGTGTCCAACAGAAAGGTGACGTCATTTCCTTCAACCTTTCCTTCAATGTATGGTCCTGACTGGTCTACCGGCAAGGAGGCCCCAAGCACGCACTCCTCGTCCTCCCCCCTCAGGCACCGTCAGTAAGGTTCATCACAGAGGAATGTATCATTCAACAGAAATTGCGAAGTTGCAGCATTTCTATCCTCCTTTCTTACCCAAACCTCTGCTTCCTCCCCCTGTTGTGCTTTACTCCTATAATTCTGCCTAGGTGCGCGAGGCAACTGATGCTGTTTTACCTGTTGCTGTGTCTTTTGTGGTCCCTCATTCTGCGCCTGCGGATTTAAATCATTAATTTGCACATTATCATTCTGCACAGCCTTACACTCGTCTATCCAGTGCCCTATCTTTCCGCACCCGTGACAGGGGATCTTTTTCCGTGCTTCTTCTCGGCTCATTTTTACTCTGGGCCTTCCTCCACCCCCAGGGCCTTGATTCTGATTATTATTTATTTTACTTAACTGCTGTTCTTGGTGTTCTGCTAATTTTACTTGTGCCCACATGACTTTTTCTTTTAATTCTTTTCGTTTATTTTCCAGCTCATCTTCACAATATTTGGCATACTTTAGGACTTCATCAATAGGTATAGCTTGCCAACAGATTTTATTGTCTTTGATCCACTGCGAAATCTCAGGTCTTAAACCTAACACAAATCTATAGATGAAGTGGGTCATGCCCTTCATCTCAATATTATCTAGCCCACTGTACGTTTTGAACACTTGTAAAAGTCGTTCATAGTATGAATGTACAGTTTCATCACGATTTTGAGTAGTTCTATCTATGCGGGTCCAATCAGTTTCTTCTGCAGGCACCTTTCCTTTCAAGTACAGTATGACCTGGTTGTATTTCCTCATTACTTCCCCTGAAGGAGCTCCTGTCTTTGGGTCTCTGGCATATTCTTCACTTGGCCAATCAACAGCAATTTTACATTCTGTCCATAAATCTACTGGAACTACAATGTCAAAGAACCCATCTAGATCTTTCAGGAGGCACTTTTGGACTTTAATACATCTCTCAACCTGTCTGTACCACTCTACAGGTTTCTCTCGTAATTTTGGGAAGTCATTTGTAAATGACATAATATCCTGTCTGGACCATGGCACATGTACATATCCTCAACCTGGCACTTCTCGCATAGGATACAGTTTTTCCACCTGATCTGCTTCTTTTAGAACAAATTCAGATGTTATTTGCTTTGATCTACTCTCTTCCTTTTTCTTGGCCCACCTGGTTTTCCATTTTTCTAAATCTCCCCATTTTTGTAACAGGTTTAACAGTTCTCTGATCTGTACCTTTTTCCCTGACACATTCATGTTTTCCAAATCTTTGTCTGAAAATTCTGCTCTAAAGGGTTTTTGCAACACTTTAGATTTGCTGACATCTATTCCCATGTTAGCTGCAGTGTCCATTAATTTCTCATGGAACACTCTGGTGTTTCGGGTAATACTTTTGCAAATGAATAGTAATTCTTCCTCACTAAGGGTGTTTAATCTGTCCAATGCCACGTTCCCAGCCATCAGTTCCTCCAATTCTATTCTTAATTTGTAAATATCTAATGGTTTTGGCTGAGGATTTGGTTTTTCTAATTCTCTGGACCATCTTTCGATTTCTTCAGGAGTCACTCCTGTGGCACTTCTAGTACCTGAAGATGACTCAATCTGGACTCTCTTGAACTAAAAGGTGTATTCTTTTTCTGTGAACGGTTTTCTGGTTCCCTAATGGGTAGATCCATAAGAGAAATTACAGATTCGCATTCACTTGCCTGATCATCCACTATTAAGGGCTCTTTTCTTGGCTGCACTACAGATGGCGTAATACCTGGAGTTTTTGGACTAGTCTGTTTATCCCCATATAGAGGAACAACTGGACCAATAGTTTCTGGAATTGTCAGAGCTTCAGTAATTGAATTTAATTGGGATATTTTCTGAATGAGTTCAGTTCTCTGCTTAACTAAAGCTTCTCTCTCTCTATCCTGTAATACCTTTTCCATGGTGGTTTCATGTACTACTTGTGGAATCAAGGGAGGGTAAAGATTTGGTGCACTTGAATTTGCCATACTTGGTCCCTCACTACAGGACAGCCTATAATATGGAACAGTCAGCTCGGCCATGCCCGACCCCTCATTACCGATAGGCCTATAACACGGACCAGTCGGATCAGATGTACTCGCCCCTCTATTACAGGGAGGCCTAAAGAATGGATTTTTCGTACTTAAGGACCTAGACTCCTCATTATATGGCGGTGGATTTTTCATTAATAAATCCTCCAAGTATTCATCCTCAGAATCACCAGCGGTCATTAAGTGTCTGGTTTTCTCTGTCCTTTTACCTCCTATGGGTTTGTCTACAGTTAAAACTGGGAACAGTCCTTCTATCATCATGTTCTGTCTCCACTGCTTCAATTTTTTCTCTTTTGCTTCTCCATGCATTTTCGGGTACCATTTACTTATTCCTTTGTTAATTCTAGGTCTATCTCGCTCAAAGGCCTCAATCTCCCATTCTTCTAAAGCCTCATATTGCGTCAATCTGGGTCTGGGATGTAAATCATTCATTCGAGTCCTCAAATTAAACAGAATTCTACCATTAAAGGTACCGTCTAAAGGAAATGCTAAAATTTCGTCATCTTTGGTATATTCCACCCAATTTTCCAACCATACATAGGTATGATACCCTTTGTCAAATAACATAAATGATGCGGGACTATTAGGTGGTGGAATGATTATACCTTCTCTAGTTTTGATGGGTTTATCCTTCTTGAAATAATTTTTAACTTTGTCTACAAAAGTCATCTTTCTCTTGCTTCCGTACATATTATAAGGTCTGCCTTTTAACATCTGTTCCTTAGCAAACCCTAAGTATTTCAGATCAGGTAAAAATTCTGGATACCACATATACTTCGTAAACCTTAGATCGTGCGTGACTACGTACTCCTGTTTACTCTATTCTTCCAATGCTAGCGTGTCTTTTAATTTTTGACAACCAATCAACTCTGTGGTTGCAAATAATTTCGACCAATGGGTGCGCGGCCTTTTCCATGAGACAAGTTCTCACGCCTCTGCGCTCACATCTCCTTTACAATACCGGCTCCGCTACACACCCGCTGTTTCGACCAATACCAGCGCAGCACAGAGTGACGTCAGCGCAGCTCCGCAACTGACTCCCTCCTTCACAACGTAACGGAAACTCAATTTATTTTCTTAAAGTGCAAGTGCTTTATTTAATTTACAACGTAAATACATTCGCCACTGTACTCGAGTGTCTAGAAAGGAAAGATTTGTTTCACTGCAAGTAAACCTCTTCTGCCTACTTTTCATACACTACGGATAGATCTCTTCTGCCTACCCTTCACTCAAGCATTAGAGAACCTGCTACTTCTTTGACTTATCGACTCTTTTGGGGATATATACTAAGTCTAAAGTTTCACTAGTGAACTCCTTTGCTATCAATCAAGCTCAGACGAACCTGCTACTCCTCCCGTGTGACCCTTACTAGGTTATATCACAATAGAAGTTTTGCCAGCGAACTCTTTGCTATCATTTATTCAATTATTCATACAGAAACCCTAATTAGCGCTTCCAGTTCTGCCTAACCATGCACTAATTTTCCTCGAGCCACTGACCTCACTGCGAAGTGGGTTCTCCTCACCACTCAGTATTCTGCCCCCGGGGATTCCAGACAAACATATAACAATCACTAACGAGTTGTGTTAATACATTTATCAATAGAGCAGTATTACAGAGAAAATTTTCAAAACATTTCATAACATTTCAAAACATTTTCATTTGATTGATCAATACTTTTAGCAGCAATAGAATGTTAGCAGCAATTTTATTTCATACAGTTATCAACAATTAACCTACCTATCTTAACTAGTCCTAAACCATCCTACTGCTACCAGAAAAATTACTGATACAGTGCGCAGGTCACCCGACTATAATAATTTTACCATATGCACATTTGAGCCCATAAATTCAATTCACCATATTTATTAATCAGGTAACCTACACTCTACTACCAGTAACCCAGTTCATTTCTATTTATTACCAGTGTACCTGACTTACCAATCCTTGTCACAGGTACCTATGATCAACATTGATCAAGGAGCTAGCTGTGGGAATAAGTAGGCAACACATACAATATAACTTTAATAAATGTTTTCACTCTTTATAATAACCACAGACTCAGGATTCTTTTAAAACCTTTATCTATTCATCATCATCATCATCTGTCATGAGCATAAAATTCACACAGATTAAACTATCTATAACTAGAATTAGGAATTGCGTATAGCTATGAATAATACAGAAAATACTAATCATTTAGAAATTAGAAAATAAAAGGGAAGGAGAAAATAAGGAATATGCTAAATCAAAGCAGACTTTCGCAATTCACTAGCAGTTTGAAAGGAAATGAAACTTATGCAATTCGTTTATTCAGAGTTAGCTTAAGTCACTATAGGGAAGGTAAGATTTGGAACATACTATCAAATTCAGCTTATTCCCTAATGGGAAGGTAAGAAAAGGAACATATACTATATGCAAACAATTTAGCATTTGACTAAAAGGGTGGGAAGAAAGTGGAACACGCTAGTATCAATGGAAACACATGAGAGTTGCATTTACCAAAGGACGGGGAAAAAGAAGGAACATATGCAATTTAAGCATCTTTTGCACAATTAAGGTAGGGAAAGAGAAAGGAAACACACAATATTATATCAACACCCACACAGACTTATATTTACCTAGGATAGAGTGAAGACCAACCCTGGCCACAAGTCAGTTGGAAAAGACGGGAAGGAACCCCAAGGACTTAGGTGCCAGTAGGTGAGCAGGTGCAGCTCATGGACAGTCAGGACAGGATAACCCCAAGATTTGGATCAGGACCGGGTTCACCTACGGGTACGACCAACACATGCAGCTTCGGTTGCAACGCCTGCGCTACTCCCTCTCTGCAAGGAATCTGCCAGTAACCCCGATTGGGTTCTCGAACCTCCCAGCAAAGTGCTTCGCCAGCACTTAAGGTTTCCCAAACCCCGATTGGGTCTGTGGAAAATTCGGACAGAGTGCTCCGCAGCTCTCTGTATCAGTCACCTATAGAGTGCGTTGGGTCAGTGACAGGTCAGCTATTCGGACAAGTCGGACAAATTCTCTAGCTAAACCTAGGCTAGTTATACTGTTTTTCGGGTCAGTCTACCACCCCCAAATGTTGCAAGTGTAAGAATCCCCAAATTTGATTGGACAAGGGGAAAGGTTAAGTCATCACACCACCTAAATTTTAGACTTTCTCAGGCTTAATATTCATTTTTCGTACCCACCCCTTAAATTCTAGTTTCCCATGACACATGATGTACAGTGAACAATAGAGTATACAGCAGTTATTACAATTGTATCAAAATTAGGTAGAGTTTGGCTTTGCCGGCTGGGTCTTAGGTTGATTCCCAGGAGCATCTTGGCTGTGGCTGCCAGCTGGCTGAGTTCTACTGCTGCATGGGTTTCTTTTCCCCCATCACGTGACAAGTACCATACAGGCTCTTCAAGATGGTGTAGCAAGCGCCTCCCAGGCCCAAAGAATACGATACATGAAAAGCAAGCGAAAACAATTTAGAAATACAGAAAAAATTATTACACTGTATACCATGAATGGCTACACTACAACCTTTACTTCATAATAACTATAGCATTAGGATAAGTGCAGAACAGACAGCTTTGCGAAAGCGGCAATGCAAGATCGGAGTATATGAGAAACAAAAGCGGCCATTTTAGCTGTATTGCGCATGAGCAAACACTTTCCCACCAGAACTGCGAGTACGTCACATCACATGGGTATGACCGACGCATGCGCAGTCTAAATTCCCGCAAAGCAGCGGCCATTTTAGAGGCAAGCATATTAGGATTAACAAACACATAGGCAAGCTTCCCTGGGACACCCCGTGTAGTGTAAAATATGCAATATTAGTAACACAAACATATTGATTAGTTCAATTAACATTATGTGAGGTTCATGAATACAAGCAAGTCGCGTAACGTGCGAATCCTTGCTTCATCATAAGCGGCGAGGCAACATGACCATTTTTACTAATGCTAGGCGGCCAGCCACTGATAGAGGCAAGGGGACCCAGAAAGCAATGTGTCATTTGAGGGAGTTAATCGCATTTACTAAGGTTCCCTCGAAGAGACCCTTCTTGTTATTATACTCCTGGACACCAAGGTAGTGGAATGTCTGGGGTACCACAGGAAGATCCACTCCCCTGATTCGCCACGTGGGGCCCATGTTTGTAGCACTGAATTGGAAGGCACATGATTTGTTTACATTAATGCAGAGCCCTGAGTGCTTACAGAAGGAAGAAATTAATTGGGAGGAGTCTTGCAATCCAATCTGAAGATCCTTGATATATAGGACCATGTCATCTGCGTACAGTGACACTGAGTGCATCATAGTGCCAATCGGTATCCCTCAGATTTTGGGGTTGTGCTTGGTGTGTTGGGCTAGGGGTTTTAACACCAGTATAAATAAAAGCGGTGACAGGGGGCATCCCTCTTGTGTTCCTCTTGTCACTGGGGAGATATCTGAAATGTGCATGACAGTTTTTTCCCTGGCTGTTGGATTTATGTAAAGAAGGGTGACCTATTTGATAAATGTGTGGGGAATCTTATACTTGGTCAGCGCTGCCAACATGAAGTCCCACCCCAAGTTGTCAAATGCTTGATGAACATTCATTGAGATGCAGCTGCAACATTGGTATAGAACAAGTAAAGTATATTGAGTGACATGCTACGCCCAGGCACAAACCCACATTAGTCGGTATGGAGCAATTTTTAAATGAATGGGAGAAGTCTACCTGATAAAATGTAACTTTTATCTTGAATTCGGTATTTAGAAGCGATAGGGGCCTGTACAAGGTGAGTTCTGTGGGTGGTTTTCCAGGCTTTATCAGGGACATCACCAATGCTTCTCTGGTGGACTGGGAAAGTGCACCTTCCTCCATGGAAGCATTATATAACTTTTCTAGTTGTGTTACTAGTTTAGTAATATACGTTACATGAATTTGTCGGGATCCCATCCGATTTGATTGTTTTATTCTTGGCCAGGTCTTTAATGGCTCCACGTATCTCTCTTGGGGTTACAGGGGCACCCAAGACCTCCCTGTCCACCACTGACACTTTGAGCAATGTTGCCTGCCTAAACATTTTGTAATCGCTCCAGGGTGTGGAGGGGGCAGTGTATAATTGCACATAGAACCGTCAAAAGGCACTGTTTATTTTGCACTGTGTTCCAATCAGTCCCCTGCCTGACTCCTGGATAGACAGAATGGGTATGGATGTGGGTGTTGTGTCTGACAGGAGCCAGGAGAGAGCCCGCTTTGTCTGAGTCAGTGTGTGTTTTCTGGAGATAGGTTCTATAGTTAATTACCCTAAGTCACTCAAGCAACTCAGCATGTATGACCCGAGCCTCATGAATCTGCTGCATTACCAGTCAGTGGGCCCAGGTTTTGCTCTAATTGTGTGAGTTCCCATTCAGTTTCCCTGCAAGCTCCCACTCCTGTGTTTATGGCTATCCTCTGATCACACCTTATAAAATGTACCACCCTACAAGTGGAGAAGAGGTAGTACCCTCATTTTCATCAAAGTATGTATCTATGGCTGTAGCTACTGTCTCCTGGAACACAGTGTCTTCTAAGAGGACTGTCTGTACGTGCCACATGGGTATATTTGTTGAGGTATTTAGCCACCTAGGTGTTATTTCCACTGGGATATGATCGGACAGTGCCTTTCCTAAATGTGTAATGATAATTGTCCAAACAGTGGCTGTTGAGCAATACTCATACACACATTAGATTAAGAACCCATAAATGTGCATCATGCATACAAGAGAAATTAGAGAAAAGAAAACAGATAACGAAAGGCCTGAAAACACCATGATATCAAAAGAAACCATGGACAATATATAAAAAGTTTTAATAATACCCAAAAAAATCATTACAACAATTACACTCCTCCACAATATAAAGCACAATACATGTGAAAAAATCAAAACTACACACAATGGCAGAGGGAAAGACTTATACGACAATCAACACAAAATATAATCAAACTATTGATGTCCTCAAGGATTGAGTACCAAATCATCAGTAAATGGCATGAAAAAGTCAGCGGTGCAGAGTTCAAATGTAAGAGGAGCTCAATACCGCGGTATTTCGGGCTGCTCGATGTTGGATGGAGACTGCATGCCGAGTTCTCACTAATAAATTCTCTGGAAAGCTTGGACGTGGTACTCAGTCTTTTTACAGCTACAGTTCTTTGTTCCTCTTGTTAATTGATAATTAAATAAACAAACTTTGTGCTCACATTGAAGACAAAGAGGAGTTTCATGCTGAACAGCTTTTTAAAGAAATTTGTGATAAGTGGTCGCTTCCCACTCCTGAAGCTTTTAGTCCTGATGATGACCCTGAAAACCATCTGGGGTTGAAACGCGATTGACGCTTGTGTTGATTGTCGTATAAGTCTTTTCCTCTGCCATTGTGTGCTGCTGTGATTTTTTCACATGTCTTGTGCTTTATATTGTGTTGGAGTGTAATTGTTGTAATGATTTGTTGGGGTATGATTAAAACTTTTTATGTATTGTACATGGTTTCTTTTGATATCATGGTGTTTTCAGGCCTTTCTTTATCTGTTTTTTTTTAGTATTACTCAAGACCCACTGTTTGGACAATTATCATTATAACCCCCGGCTCTTGTGCTAGGGTTGCCCCTAGGTTTTGAAACAGATTTCCTAAATGTGTAGCATGGGTAATTCTGGACAATAATGAGTTAGGGATACAAAATCGGTCTAGGTGAGAGTGGCATGTGGGGAGATGAATAAAAGGAGTTTTCCCTCTTTTAGATGTTGCGACTACACCAGACATCAGAAAGATTCCATCCCGCTATCCATTGCCCCAGCATCCTCGACTGACACATGTTGCAGTGACATGAAGGGGAGGGTGTGACCAGTCCAGAGGAGTATCTAGCACCGCATTAAAGTCCCCACTGAGTATCCAAGGGCACCCAACCCAGTCTGATAATGCTAAGGATAGGTGGGAAAAAAAGATATCTTGCTCTTTAGTCGGTACATATATGCACCCTAATATGATTGCCACTCCGTCTAGAGATACCTTGCCCAAAAAATAGTGTCCTTCTGGGTCTAAAGATCCTAATAATTTCAGGCCAATATCCAGACTCGCAATACCAGCAAAAATTGTAGAGAGACACATAAACATGCAGCTCAGCCAATTTCTGGAGTCCACACCTGCCCTTGACCAAACGCAGTATGGGTTTCGAGGGGGCCACACTTCGGAAGCGGCTCTATTAAAATCTACCAAAGAGGTTCAGACTATTTTAGATCAGGGTGGGAAGGCAGCTCTGATTATGCTAGATCTATCCGCAGCATTCAATACCGTCGATCACGTTTTGTTGATGGACCGGCTGCGGAAGATCGGCATACAGGGGGCAGCATGGAGTCTGCTGGAATCATTCCTGGCGAATAGGAGTCAGCAGGTGGCGCTGGGAGAATTTGCATCCAACCCGATTGCACTGCCTTGTGGGGTAGCGCAGGGGTCCTCACTGAGTCCGAAATTATTTAATATATATGAATCCTCATTGGTGCCCCTTATTTGATCATTTGGTATTGTTTGACCACACATGCGGATTATACGAAAAATTGTGGTGTCTCTACTTCCATCTGAGGCAAATAGTGCGGCCCGCCGTTTTAAAGAGTGTATGAATGCCGTAGGTGCCTGACTGGACCAAAATTGTCTTAAATTAAACTCTAGCAAGACGGAGGTGTTATGCTTCGGCAATGACCCTAACTTCTGGACACCAGAATGGTGTCCAGATACCCTTGGTCCCCTCCCTGCCCCAAAAAGGAAGGTTAAAAACCTAGGTGTATGGGTAGACCAGAAGCTCAATTTTAAAGATCAAATAAATGCAGTGACCTTCCTGCAAGAAAATCCTGTCATATCTACCAACATATTGCCAAAAAACCGTCATTACCTCCCGCACCATGTCGAGGTTAGACAAACTGCAATAGTCTTTATTTTAACATGCAGGAAGGAGTATTGCCGAGGCTGCAGCTTTTGCAGAATACAGCTGCCAGACTGGTGTTGGGCATCCCAAAATATGCCCCAATACCGAAAGAGCTCAAGAAGCTGTATTGGCTCCCAGTCAGGAAGCGTACCCGGTTCAAGGCTCTGTGTCATGTGCATAAGGCACTCTACAGAGTAGGACCGGCATATCTAAAAGAGCGACTGTACTGGTACACTCCTAACAGACCACTACACACATCAGATGCCAAATTGGTTCATGTGTCGTTTGCAAAAAAGCCACATGGGGTGGCAAAAGCTTTGTAGTCAATGCAGCTAAAGCCTGGAATCAGCTCCCTTTGTACCTAGGAGGTATGTTGAATGTTTGAGCTTTTTGCAAGGCCTTAAGGACATGGCTGTTTGCGGACTAGACTGACTCCGGCTTTGTTCCTCAGGAAGGTTCATACAGCAATAGGACACCTACGGGTAACAGTGTGCTCAACAAATGCTAGAAAATTAATAAATACATATCTTAATGTCCAGGTCTATTAAAGGGACCACAGTCCAAAGCCAAATCAGAGACCATTATACAAAAGCAGAATATGAAGTGGAAATTAGTCGACCTCGCCATTTTCTGCATATTTTCAGGGCCTCATGATTGGTGAGGTGATTCCTGCAGAAATGTTACGTGCGCTCAGCACCTGTCAGTTGCAGCAAGACCCTGTGTCTCTTTTGCACCACACCCAATCCACGTACATCCCAGGTAATAATATCATACTTCAGTGTTACTGGCATCTGTTAAACAAGAAACTACGGTTCCCTTCCAATAGCCCCCCTCATAACCCACCACTCCAGAGCCCTCCAAGTAATGGAACAGGTGCCAATTCAAAACAATAAGCTCTCAAACACAATTACTCAGTCCTGTAATTGCACAACACAGGACCTAACTGAGTTATCAAGAAGAACATACTAATTACGAAAAAACTGTAAAGTAAAAATAGAGGTAATCTCCACTATTATACGTCTTTTGGAACCAGGCCTAATATTTATGGATATGAAACCCACTTAGTTGCAAGAGTATCTTGTAACAGCAGGGACATAAACAATGTGACCGTAATAAGACAGTTAACATATGATGACACAAATTCCACCCATTGGCCTAGTCAGAACTCCAGCTCAGGCTGTGCTTGTCTTCTGTGATGGTGGCATGGGTATTTACAACTTATTTGTCAGTCCCAGTAACCTGGGCAAATACAGACAACAGCCTTTAATAAATGGCAAGGAGGGCATGGCACACAGCAACACAGGTGCAAGTGTCACTATGGTGACAGAGGATCTTGTGGCCCCTGACCAAATCATACTTTGAGAAATGTAGCAAGTGACCAATGCAAACAATGTCAGGACTGACCAGTCCTTGGCAGTTGTTAATTTCCGCTGGGGAGGGGTAACTGCCCCTAAGAAAGTTGTGGTTAGCTTAGACCTACCAGTAGAGTGTTTGTTGGGCAATAATTTGGAAATTTCAGCCTGGGCTGAAGTGGAACTTAGGACTCATGCAGCAGGCCCTGGATCCTGTAACAATACAATGGACCAGGTGCCTTCCAAGAAAAGGAGCAGGAGGGGTAATGCTGAGTCTTCTCCCCAGACTCAGAGTAAGGATTAGTCTCCTCAGAGAGATGATCTCAGTGCCTATGAAGGAACTGTCTCAGATGAACTTGAACCTGATCTGATTGAGTTCTTGGGGACAGGGGGCCCTTCCAGGACAGACTTGAATTTGGAGCAGCAAACCTGCCCTTCTCTTGAACCCCTCAGACTGCAAGCTGCTACTGAAGCTACTGGGAGTGTCAGTGGGTCCCACAGGAACTATTGGGATGAATGACTCCTTTACTCAGAGGGTAGAGACCCCAAGCCTGGTGCCACCAGGAGGTTGGTCATACCTCTGAAGTTTAGGGCTTCCTACTCACCTTGGCACATGACATTCCCTTCGCAGGTCACACAGGCGAAAGTAAGACTTGGGACAGTTGTCCCTCACTTTCACTGGCCTCACATATCTGAGGACACAAAGTAGTTTTGTTGCTCCTTTACCACCTGTCAAGCTAGCGCTAAGTCAGGTGGTTCCACAAAGCCCACCCTCATATCACTACCTGCGGTGGGGGTTCCCTTTGAAAGGGTTGAGATTGACATAGTTTGTCCCATGAACCCTCCTACAGCGTCTGGACACAGTTACATACTAGTGGTGGTGGACCATGCCACTAGGTATCCAGAGGCAATATCCCTAAGAACCACTACAGCCCCTGTGGTAGCCCGGGCCCTACTGGGATTTTGTTTCCAGAGTGGGTTTCCCTAAGGCAGTCTTAACCGACAGAGGTACAAACTTCATGTCAAGTTATATCACTACAATGTGGAAGGAGTGTGGAGTGAACTACATGTTCACCACACCCTATCACCCACAATGCAGTGGGTTAGTTGAACGGTTCAACAACACCCTAAAGGGCATTATCATGGGCCTCCCATAAAAGCTTAGGCAAAAATGGGATGTTCTGTTGGCCTGCCTTCGCTTTGCCTATAGAGAGGTCCCACAGAAGGGGGTTGGCTACAGCCCTTTTGAACTTCTGTTTGGGCATCCAATTAGGGGTCCCCTGTGTTTGGCGAAAGAGGGATGGGAGTTACCTTATAAACCTCCTCAACAAGACATAGTGAACTATGTACTTCCTCTCGACTCCAGCATGGACCCAGCCACATGAAGACGGCCAGCAAAAAACTTGAGGCAAGTCAAGAATTATAGAAAGCTTGGCATGACCAAAAGGCCGGGCAGGGCAGTAGGTATGGGCCTTGAGCCTGTGGCCCCAGCAGCTCTCTGGAGTAGACCCCATACTATAATTGAGCGGAAGGGTGAGGTCACCTACTCTACTTGGTGGACCTTGGCACTCCCGGGAACACCCACAGGGTACTCCATGTGAACAGGCTCAAACCTTTTGTGGACAGGGAGACATGGGATTGCTCATGGCAACTGATGAGGGACATGAAGAAGAGAATGACCCTCTTCCTGCTCTTCTCTCTCAGAACCCAGATGATGGGTCAGTTGATGGTATAGCTTTGGCAGGCAGCCTCACTGACCAACAGCAGATTGATTGCAGGAATGTTATCAATCAATACAGACACATGTTCTCTCTGACTCCAAGTCAAACCACCTTGTGTACCCATGAAGTGGACACATGGGAGAGTCTACCTGTTAAACAAAAGGTTTACAGGCAGCCTGATCATGTCAGAGATTTCATTAGGACAGAGGTCGAGAAAATGCTGGAATTGGGAGAGATTGAACACTTAGATAGCCATTGGGCTAATCAAGTGGTCCTGGTACCTAAACCTCACACAAAGGGTGGTAAGACGTTTAGTGTGGACTACAGGGAGCTCAATGCAGTCAGTTGGGCAGATGTGCTTATTGATACTTTGGCCTCAGTCAAATTCTTGGGGACATTTGACCTCACTGCTGGCTAATGGCAAATCAGACTAGCCGAGGATACCAAACCCAAAACAACATTTTCAACCCCTAGTGAGCATAATCATTTTATTGTGATGCCCTTTGGTGTGAAGAATGCCCTTGCCACATTCCAGCTGGTGTACAAAGCCCTTACAGGTCTGGAAGACTATAGTGCAGCATATCTTGATGACATAGCTGTCTTTAGTTCTATCTGGGAGGATCACCTGGTCCACATGAAGAATGTTTTGGAGGCTCTGCAGAAAGCAGGCCTCACTATCAAGGCTACTAAGTGCCAGATAGGGGAAAGCAAGGTTGTGTACCTGGGCCACCTTGTGGGTGGAGGCCACGTTCAAACACTGGAGAGCAACATCAAGACCATAATGGACTGGGTTGCTCCCACTACCCAGACTCAGGTCAGAGCTTTCTGGGGCCTGACTCGGTAGTACAGAAGATTTGTGAAAGGATATGGGTCTATAGTGACTCCCTTGAATTATCTCAGTTCAAAACGAATGCCCAAGAAAGTTCCGCGGACAGTTCGCTGTCAGAATGCATTTGATGACCTCAAACAGGCCATGTGCACTGCTCCCATTCTACAGAGTCCTGACTACTCCAAGCAATTTATAGTCCAAACATATGCTTCTGAGTTGGGGGTAGGGGCTGTGTTGTCACAACTTAATGCAGAGTGTCAGGATTGACCAGTAGCTTTTATCCGCAGAAGGTTGACCCCCAGAGAGAAACGCTGGTCAGCTATAGAGAGGGAAGCATTTGCTGTAGTCTGGGCCCTGAATAAGCTGAGGCCATACCTGTTTCGCACTCACTTCATTGTTCATACAGACCATAAGCCGCTCCAATGTCTAAAACAGATGAAGGGTGAAAATCCCAAACTTTTGAGGTGGTCCATTTCCCTTCAGGGGATGGACAATACAGTGGAACATAGACTTTGGAGTAACCGTGCAAATGCAGATGGACTCTTCAGATAATTCCACATAGAAAATGAAGCCTCAACTGGGCAAGGTTAGTCTCATCTCCTTATGTTTGGGGGTGTGTGTAGGAAAGTAGAATCTGCTTCTTATGGTTAGCACCACTTTTTGCTAAATGTAATACTGTTTTGATAATTCTGACTGGGATCCTGCTAATCAGGACCCCAGGCTATCTGCTTTCTCCCTAAACCGTTATGTTATGTACTTAGGTACACTCCAGATTGGATACTGGGATACCCATGTCAGTCCTCGGTATATGGTACACATGTACCCAGGGCATACATACCCCAGAGGCCTCCCATGGGCTGAAGCATGTATTATGCCACCCATGACAGGCCATGCAAAATAGAACTACAGGTCTGCCATTGCAGCCTGTGTAAGGGGGTGCATGCACCACCTACTTAAAACATAGGTTTACTATATCTAAGGGTACCTGCACTTAAAAGCTATAAGTCAACCCAATAGCAGGCCTTAAGAATCCTGACGGCAGGGTGCTTGGTTCTAAGTAAGACACCCCTGCAGCCTACGGTGTCCATTCTCACGGGTTGTCAGTGAAGCAGCCATTCACTACATATAGAGTAGCATTACACAACCGTGTGATGACCAACTCTAAAACGGCTGAAACAAACGTTACAAATGCATACACTGCATTTGTATGCAGAAAGCGGCAGGCACTACGCGGTGCCTGCCGATTTCTGCATACAAATGCAGGGGGCACCATAGGTACCCCCCATGTGCACCCCCCACCCTCCCCTTCACCCCGGGGGCCTGCTACGGGCCCCCGAGGTGAAGATCCTATGCTTTTCCTCGGCGGAGAAGCCGCCGCGGAAAAGCATGTTTACTCAGCCATCCTAATATGTCTGGCGGTGTCTGAGAGACACCGCCACCATATTAGGCCTTTTCCGCTGCGGTTGTGAGCCAACCGCGGTGGAAAAGCGGCGGACTGAAACCAGGACCCACCAGCCATCCTAATGTGGCGGTGGGTCTTTGGTGGGTCCGCAGAGGATTTTCCACATCCTCCGGGCCGGCGGTGGCTTCCGGCGGTCCGGAGGATGCGGAAAATCCTCCATCCTAATCTGCCCCTTAGTCTGAAGGCTGCTCTCCACAGCTACCACTTGGATAGTTTTCTAAGGTTATCTTTGACCTCTTAAATAATCATAATGGCTGTTTGAATTGGTGCAAGATGCCCACTTTAATTAGTGGAGAGTATATACCAGGCCAAGGTAGTAGGGCACCCCAGATGTCACCTAGGGGTCCTGAAAATTAAAGGTCATCAATGCATACATTTAGGTCTAATCCTTAACCCAATACATCATGTGTCATCTGTGCCGTTATTGATGGAAACAGAGCCATGCTGCTGGCAGAATCAGGGTCAGAGATGCTGCCATGTGAAAAACTAGGACTGATGGATTTCTGATTATGTCTTAAGAAGAACGCTGAATGGATTGCTACCTGTTGCCCCTTCCTGGCCTGTTGTGGGGAGGGAACTACATCAGAGATGTCTCGCCTTGAGGCTCCCTGCTGTCCTCTCACCGGTGTTCGCTGTGGCTTGGATGCATCATGTTGTGGTTGTCTGGGGCATTGCGTACCAGCGAAACGTAGTTCCTGCCAATCCCATGTTTTATCAGGGGTGTATAGAAAAAAGTGGTTTCATTCATGTATAACCTTAAGCCCAGCCGGAAACAGTAACGTATGTTAGAGGCTGACTAACCTCAACTGCGTTTTGACCTCTTGGAATGAGGAGCACCGACAATGCACAGCAATTGTGTAGTCTTGAAACAGCGTGATCTTCACATTTTCCAAGTGGATAGACACTTTCTCACGTACGGTATGTTACAGGACATCATGTTCTTTAAAGATTAGGATTTTCTCCAACGTGGGACGTGGTGGTGCTCCAGGGATGGCCGCCTCGTTGGTACCTGATGTTCCCTCTCCACTATGAACATCTCTGACAGCCCAGTGGGAGCCACCATGTTAAGGAACCAATATCAATCAAATTGCGTCGCATTTGGGCCTTCCGCCCATTCCGGCACACCCACGGTGTGTATGTTGTTCTATCATTCCCTACCTTCCATGTCATCTACCCTGTCCTAGAGTTTCACCACTTGTTAACGCAGGAGGATGTAGTGTGATGAGTGGGTCTACTGACACAGTGACAGTGAGGATGTAGCTTGCTCATTCATCTAGATTCTAACAGCCAGCTTGCACTGATCATCGTTGAGGATATGGCTATCCACAGTGGTAGTACCCAGTCCCTATTCTATTGCTATTCGTGAGTCTCATATTTCCTGAAGTATGACATTTACTTTACACCATTTGGGGTTGTCATTATAGTGGGGGGCACAGTGTCATTGAGTGTTGAGGCTAATGAATGTTCAGAGGAGGCAGGCTGAGAGTGGGAATTTATAGCTGATTTCTCCATGATGTTGTGAGTTCGGCCCATGGCGGCAAGCAGCAGCTATTAACTGTGCTGTGCACTGTCAATGGAGGTGACTTAGACAGTCTGCCTAGTCCTAGGCTGCTAGCGAAGGCACCTCGCTGTCTATGATATTATAGTGGCAGTAGCCAAGGTGTGCAAGAGTACTTCCCCAGGTCTCACTTAGGACAGGTCACTAACAGTGAGACAGTGGCTGCAGCTATGTATAGGATTAGTAACCATTGGGGGGCCAGGCCTATGGCTAAATGCTGTGTTAAAAGAGACAATTGCAGATGTGTACTCAGTGTTGGTTCTGCGCAGTCACAGTCTCAAATGGGTCCCTCAGTTGGGGAGGGTTCCAGTCCAGCCAAATCCCAGGCACCAGTCATCACATGGCGCATGGGGCACACAGCATAATACAATACAGTGTCCAGTTACAGGTATGTAGGCTTAGTTCTGACCCCAATAATCTGTCATCAATAACCGTGTTACTCACACTCCTGCCGCATGGAGTGATGTTGATGGTGTATCATTACGGTCCTCTAAACCAACAAGAAGGAATCCAGATAGTGTCTCCATACAGGACGGCCCAAAGACAGCAAAACTATATGACCAGGCACCACCAATTAGATGGGAGCATTACAGTAGCATGCAGGTGGGACCGACAAATGTGGAGCAGAATACCAGTGTTAGCCCAAAGTAGGTAACACAATTTTGAGGCCAACCCGGGGGGGGGGGCACGAATTAAAAAGGAGGAAAAGCTCCCCACAGCTAGGGTGGGGGATATATCACCAGCAGTCTCACACTGTGTCATCTGGCCAAATGCCTTCAAAGGCCTCAGGGTACCTTCAGCTGTCCGTCCACAATGCCACTCCTCACCTCCAAATAAGCTGATAACCACACTGGTCAGAAGCACTGTCTCCACTGTCAGCAATATGAGCCAAGCAGTCCAGAGCAGCTCGGCAGTAGTTCAGATGACCCCCACTGCTCTGTCACAGGTATCACAACAATAAGGGGCCGCCCCCTCGGACTCAGGCTCAGGCCCGGGCGTGGTAGCATTGGTGTAGGGGGAGAACGCTCACTTCCCAGACACACAGCAGCTGACATGATTCCCAGTCTCAATTGTGTCCGGCCAGCTCCCTCTCTTCAGCAAGGGCCTTGTAACCTCATAACGGCAGGCAGTGCCGCTCCAAGCGGGACCGGTGCCCTCTGGTCCACACAGAATACTGGCCATCAATAAGAGTCTTGAGCACAGCAACAGGCAGCCAGGGCCGGCAGCAGCCAAGAATATTGAAGAGCCACTCAGGAAAGGGGGGTTTACGGTGTACAGCTGACCCTCTATTGAAGGCTAGGACCGCCCTTGGGTCAGGCCACCATCTTGGTAGAATCCATCCCACCAGGTCTGTGGGGTTGTCCAGGAGGTAGGGGTGAAGTCGTTGGCATTTGATTGTGAGTTTAACATGCCTTGTCATGAGGATTATGCAGCCTGGGTCAGGGAGCTTCGGGATTAAACAGTCACCATCTTAGATGGTTAGCTATGCCTCCCCACCTGCCTCATATTGCTGAATATTTCCTCTGCTTTTGACAAGGTTGATCACATCACTTATAATGTGCAACGCAAAGAGGTAGAAATAAGAGGGATAGCCTTAATTTGGTTTAGATCGCTTCTAAAAAAAACGAGCATTCACTTTGATGTTAACTAAAAAACAGCTTTGCTAGGATGTGGAGTACTGCAAGAATCAGCTCATTCCCCTACTTTGTCTGTGTATGTTTGCCCACTGGTAAACATTAACATTTTGGTATCTGTATTACTTTTTAAGCGGAAGAGACTCAGTTACTTCTATGACTAAATAAGCCATTACAGGAAACACAGAGAGACCTGGAAGGGTACCTTGCATTGGTACTTAATTGGATGTATAGCAACTACCTGAAACTGAATGCAGATAAGATTGAGATCCGGGTGTGGGAAAGAATAACAATTATCTCTAACTCTAAGGGTTGCTGATAAGGTAAAGAGTCTCAGTCTCTAACCTGATATTGATCTAAGTCTGGTTCACCAAATTCACTCATTTGTGAGGTCTTGCTTTCTCTAACTCACAACATTAAGCACTGTTGGGATTGACAGAAATTATTTTACTATTAGGAAAGGCATTAAAACCCCATCTATTCTGATAAAAAGGTTTTTGGTATTTTGTATTGTTTTCTGTTCCTTTTAATTTGGTAGTGCAATGAAGCCTTATGGCCATTTTAAATATTCAAAACACAAAAGTGTCTGCGGGTCTAAACAAGGAGTCTAAATGTGGTACAATAAACTAGAGAAGTCAGTACTAACCCCTACATAGAACAAAGAAAAACATAGATAGGTACCTTGTGATCCTCTAACAAGATACCCATCAGTCACCACTCGGAACCGCCCTTCATCATTTGGGATTCCTGTTAACCATATAAAAGGTACACCACTGGTTCCAGATGGAAGGTAAGATGTGATCGCCTCTTGTAAACCTAGTGGTGACCAATATGGTATAGAGTGTCACAGGCCACTCATCAGTGAAAAAAAGGAGAGTGACTGATTTGCAGTGCAAGTGAAGAAAAGTGCTCAGTGAAAATAAAATTGGGTGAGAGAGCAGGAAAATGTTTATTCTGTTTAATGCTCGCTCCACCAATGTTAAAAAATAGCAGTGGTAAATTTAAACAAATATTTACCAAGATGTAATAGTGGTCAACATGTTTCAGCAAATCTCGGGACTAAAGAGTCCATTGCTTTCATCAGGACCTCGGTTCCTGTACAAGTACTTGCGTTTGAGCAGGCCATAGAGAAGGACATTGAGACTTTATTCTCGACAGATAAAGAAACTTTTTTCAACTTTTCAAAAGCTGAACAGAATGCTTTGAAATCTTTGACTGCCAATACTGGACTCACCATCAAACCGGCAGATAAGGGGGGTGCGATAGTTTAATGAACACGAGTGATTATCGTACTGAATGCTTGCGACAACTGAATAACAGACAAGCTTACTGCCCTTTGGAACAAGATCCCACGGCAGACATGCTAAAGACAATACACAAAATGGTTGAGGAAGCTTTATCAGAAGGCTGGGTAACCCGACAAGAGGCTGTCTTCCTGTGTACAGAACATCCACTTACTTCTACTGCCTCCCAAAGGTGCACAAAGAACAAAGGCCTCCACCAGGCCAGCCGATAATCTCAGGCATCGGGTCCATACTGGAACAGCTTTCCACCTTTGTTGACCATTTCCTGCGCCCGATGGTGCTAGAAATGCCCACATATCTCAAAGACACCACAGACGTATTACGTCTCCTTCCCGACATTGAATTTGATGTAAAAAATGACCACCTTGTCTCATTTGACGTAGAGTCACTGTATACATCGATACCTCAAGATGAGACTTTGGAAGTGATCTCCTCTCTCTTGATGGCTCATGACTTAAAGAGTATTACACCTGTCAGTTTCATCATGGACTGTGCCCCCTTAGCCATGAAGAAAAAAGTTTTCAAGTTTGAAGACACAGTATACTTGCAAACGTCAGGGACCAGCATGGGGAACATTTTTGCCCCCAGCTTGGCAAATCTCTACGTACATCACTTTGAGCAAGAGTATGTCCTCATCAACACCAACCCTTACATCACTTCCATAAAAATGTGGAAGAGGTATATCGACAATATACTAGTGATATGGCGAGGCACATATGAAGATCTTTTGGCTTTTCAGAACTGGTTGAACAGCAGGAATAACTTCCTTTGTTTTACTGTAGAAGCTAGTAGAAGCGATATCTCCTTTCTGGATTTAAGAATCTTTTCCACCCCAGAGGGCCTACAATCTGAGCTCTATAAAAAAACAATGGTGAGAAATTCTCTACTTTGCTTCGACAGTCACCACCCCAAATCTCTTAAAGAAAACTTACCCTACGGGCAATTTTTAAGAGTACAGAGAAATTGCGCAACGAAGGAAGGTTACACAACACATTCGAAAGTCTTACAACAACAGCTTGAGTGTAGAAAATATCCACCCAAACTGGTACGCAAATCAATGAAGCGAGCTAAAAACAATAACAGATTGGCCCTTCTGGAACCTTCAGTACCGAAAACAACATCTAATAGACTAACGTGTGTTACCACTTTTGGGACCCTGTCTAATGATATTCAAAAAATAATAAGAAAACATTGGTCTATTCTTAACTCTGGACGGGAAACCATAGAAACACCACTGTTCTCTTTCAAGAGGGGTCCTAATCTAAAGGACCGTATTGTCCACACCAGACCTCAAAACAAAACAACAAGGGCCCTTGGCACCATTTGGAATCTCCCACCTGTAGTAGGGCATCATCCCTGTGGGTCGTGCCAAGCTTGCCCCCAAACCATCAAATCGCTTGAAATTGACATTGGTACAAATAGACCATGGAAGCAAGTAAAGTTCACTAACTGTAACAGCGATAAATTAATCTATTTGATAACTTGTCCCTGTGGTTTAAAGTACGTTGGGATGACCACTCGGAAGATAAAAATCCGCATCTCCGAGCATAAAAGTACGATCCGTTGCAAGAGACAGGCCACCAAACTCACAAATCATTTTTTGGAAAAACATCATGATCCTACTGCTTTTGTGTGGACTGTACTTGAGCAACCCTACATCCCACCCCATGTCACAGATTATACCAACTTTCTGATACGCAGAGAACAGAAGTGGGTTTTCAAGTTGGGCACCAACAAAGTTGGACTGCATGATGACATACCATGTCCGTGCTTTGATGATGCCTACTATATCACTGTAATGATCGTGAGCTATTAGTGCTAGAGACTGCAAGATGGCCTGCACTCTATAGATGGCCAACTATATCACTGTAATGATTGTGAGCTATTGGTACTAGAGACTGCTAGATGGCCAGCACTCTACAGATGTCCGTGTTAAGACAAGATGACAGTCTTTATTCCTAACTCATAAGTGATTCGTTCTGCTGTGTGGCCATTCCTAGGAATACGGCTTAAGGACATATGAAAACTATGGTACACACTTTGTCCTTATGCCCGTCTTCTGATCTTGGAGGCGACCTCAACAAAAGGAGCAAATATGTTTTTCAATTGTGTTCTCCGTTATTTATGATTTCGGACCTGAACAATCGTTTTTGAAATAGAATTTTATTTAGCCAGTTGACCGATCGTTTTTAAAATAGGTACATTTCACTTACTAGGAATTTCACTTAGCAAGCCAGGTACAATTTATCCACTCCAGCAAAACATTGTTCCTAGGCAACTATGATTTAGACTCCAAAATATCACAAATGACCAATGGGCATGTAAAATACATCGTATGTGCCGCTCACATGACTGTGAAGGACCTATCACTGTTCGTCTATTACTTCATCAGAGGTTTACCTGGTATGAGCTTACCGATTGGTCCATCCGATCATGTGACCGGGTGTAGGCCAATCGGCATCGGGCTCTTAACAAAAGCCCCCACACCTTTCAGACACCTCCCCAATCGGCTTGGAAGGTGGCCACGAAGTACCGACGGAGAGGTGAGGCGATTTACAGCACAGTCCGACTCTTTTGAATTTACCGCTAGAACCACTTTCGCGACAGCAGGGTTAACCAACCATGCGGTTCATTGCAAACCCGATCTCGCGAAAAGGTTTTTATCTAAACTAGTTTTTCTTCAGCGCATTCGAGAAATTACTAACATCTGGTGCTCAGCATTTTCGATAAATGCTAGTGGGTTATATATATATATATTTTCGCCCTGGCTCCTAATACTGTGCTGAAGTAGATCTCTGCGCTCTAGCGAGAATCAGCATCTGAATACTTTTGCTCTGTAAAAGACTACCATGCGTCGACAGCCAATTTTTAACAACATATGGCTCATAAATCTCACTTGCCAATGCCTGCCATTTTCATAATAATGAGAGCTTTTATTTATGACTTCTTAAAATACAAGTTTCTCCATTATTCTCAGGGTACTTTCAGTGTGTACTTGTTTTAACTGTCTTGGGAGGCGACAACATTTTTTGTTTTTGCTTCCTTCTAATAGAGCGGTGCTTCCCTCCTGTCCTGAGCCATTGCCAGGCGGGGTGGAGCCTTTACTTCGACTACAAGGGTAAGATGAAGTACAAAAACACCTCATGTAAATATGACAGTTTGGTGTTTTCATGTCAAAGAAATAATGTGACCAATGTGTCACTGTACCAAAATGAATTGTGGTTAAATGTGGATTCAGTACGCATTAACTTCACTTGTGTCAATGTGGTCATTTTACTGTTGTTTGTCTGTGTGTTTTCTCCTACTAGTGACATACAACAACTGCGAGCAAAAGACAACACCTAGTGATCCAGGTGATCTTTTTCTATGTTGCAGATTGTTTGATATGTAGTCACCTTTTTAATACACTTCACACTATTTTTGCAGTAGCTTCATTTGATATCGAGGTCCTGATGAAAGCAATGGACTCTTTAGTCCCGAGATTTGCTGAAACATGTTGACCACTATTACATCTTGCTAAATATTTGTTTAAATTTACCGCTGATATTTTTTAACATTGGTGGAGCGAGCATTAAACAGAATAAACATTTTCCTGCTCTCTCACCCAATTTTATTTTCACTGAGCACTTTTCTTCACTTGCACTGCAAATCAGTCACTCTCCTTTTTTGCACTGATGAGTGGCCTGTGACACTCTATACCATATTGGTCACCACTAGGTTTACAATAGGTGATCACATCTTACCTTCCATCTGGAACCAGTGGTGTACCTTTTATATGGTGAATAGGAATCCCAAATGATGAAGGGCGGTTCCGAGTGGTGACTGATGGGTATCTTGTTAGAGGATCACAAGGTACCTATCTATGTTTTTCTTTGTTCTATGTAGGGGTTAGCACTGACTTCTCTAGTTTATTGTACCACATTTAGACTCCTTGTTTAGACCCACAGACACTTTTGTGTTTTGAATGTTACTTAGGGAATGTGTCTCTGTACGGTCTCTAAACTCCCTCAGGCCCCCCTTACCTTAGTGTTTTTTCCATTTTAAATATTGCCATTCAATCAATTCATCAACCAATCAAAGAGAAGGTTGTGGTGAGGTTTGCAATAGAATAATTTACCGAAAAGAACTGTGAAGATCAGGAACTTAGCTGGTTGATCAGATGTTGGTTTAGCTTTTGCCAATGTTTAGTACTTGATATCTGGCAGTGGTACTGCCATAGCATTCCGAACAGGGCATGTACTTAGCAGTGTTGGAATATGCCTTTTAGAGCAGACAGCGTTAATGGCCCTATTAAGGTGTAAGGTGCTTGAGTCTGTAAGGGAATAATCTTCACCAATCATTGACATTCTAGTACCCCCAAACTACAACATCATCAGACTGGACAGAATTGATAAGAGAGGGGGAAGAATCGCCTGTTTACATCGTAGCAACTTCTCCGTAAACAAAGCCATATCCCCTGTATTCCCTTCTTGCTAATATATGTGCCTCGACATCACCAACAATGGCAAACCACTATGCTCTTTGCACACCATCTACCATCCACCAGGTGACAACCTCATCTTCACCGAACACTTCATGGATATGGTCTCTACAAACAACGGGAGTCAAAATACCCAAATATTCCTTGGCGACTTCAAACTTCATTGGAACGACCATAACGATGCAGTGGTCAATAGTCTCAAAAATGTCCTCGATGATCTAGACCTCACACACATTTGCAACAGCCCTACACACAATAAAAGCTCAATCCTGGACATAATAATCTCCAAAAGTGACTCCATTCAGCTTGAATCGATCCTACCCTGTGACTGGTCAGACCATCATATCATCACCTTCGTGATCATGGAAACAGAGAAACTTAACTCCGTTCAATCTACAAGACCAAAAGTATGGAAAAGAGACCGAAAAAAAACTCAACCCCAACATATTACCATCTCCCAGCTTCAACCTACTATTGCCCCCTGCAGGCTCTTCAGAAGTCCAGGATCTCACCAACCACTACCTCAATGCCATGACCTCCTTAATAAACGAGGTATCCCCCCTTCAACTAAAGAGACTCTCCACAAAAGACTCTAAACCCTGGTACAATGGTTTACTCAACGAGGATAAAAGGTATCTCAGAACTTCTGAACGAAATTGGAGATCAGTCCCATCTGCCAATCACCTCAATATACTACGGAAATAGAGAAATGCATATTTCAGAATGATCAAGCGAACTAAAGCAGACTTCTTCAGCCACTAACTAGACCAAGCAAGAAATGATCCCAAATTTTTTTTTGAATGAATCAAAACCCAATCTAAGAATGCACCGCAACGTCTACAAGACTTAGCTTGCCCGCAACCCAACTGTGAAGAATTTTCTGCCTTCTTTACTCAGAAGACTGACAACATCAAGAAAGACCTCCTCAATGATCTAAACTTACACCCGGGTCCTCATACAAAAAACACTCCTGCACTTTCAATGGCGCCACACCAAATCCCATCAAAGTTTGACCTAAAAAATGATGCAGCTTGTTCATCCTTTGCTACCTACACTGAAGAAGATATATATAAGTTTTTTAGTGCCCTGAAACCAGATAATCATTTCACTGATCCTCTCCCAGCAAACGCTGTTAAAGACTTTATGCCTCTGCTTCTGCCTCTCTGGACCAAGATCATTAACAGTTCACTTCAACAAGGTTGCATCCCGGACACCCTTAAAGTTAGACAGGTATCACCCAGTCTAAAGAAACCCACAGTGGACCCTTCGGACCTAAGCAACTATCGCCCTATTTCCAATATTCCTACCCTGGCCAAACTATTGGAAAAATGTGTACACCACCAACTGACAAGGCATATTAATCACTTTGACGTTCTTAACAAACACCAATCAGGCTTCCGAACAGCTCATAGTACCGAATCAGCCATGACACACATAATTGACGACGCGCTACAAATCCTTGATCAGAACGGAACATGCCTACTCATCCAACTAAACCTTTGATACAGTCAAACATGAGAACTTGATAGATCTTCTAAAACACTGAATGGGGCTATCTGGGTCATTGCTAAACTGGTTTACCTAATTTCTCCAAAACCGGACACAAAAATTCAAGGTCAACAACACCTTGTCCAAACCCGTCCCAGTAATGTTAGGAGTCTCTCAAGGGTCCTCACTTTCCCCGAAATTGTTTAATCTTTTCATGGAACCTCTCACTGAAATGCTACATGCTTCTAACGTGCAATATCACATGTACGCTGACGACACACAACTATCCCTTAAGATCCCCACCCTAGAAGACATCAAACTGTTTAATTCAACGATTGGGAATACCCAGACATGGCTGGCAGAAAACCATCTCAAATTGAATGCCCTAAAAACCGAATTCCCTCTAATAGCTCCACCCGCCAAAGTCCCCATTATGCAAGAATGGATCAAACATCTTACGGCACTCAACGTTCAACTAACCATTGTGGAATCTGCGAAATCTCTGGGAATAACTCTTAACAGTAACCTCAATATGCAAAAACATATTAGCAACGCAACAAAGGGAGCAAGCTTCCAGATAAACACTCTGAGGACGAAGAAACCCTTACTTCCAGTCAATGACTTCAAGCAGGCATTTCAAGCTCTAGTTATCCCTAGAGTAGAGTATGGAAGTGTCTCTCTGTGTGGCCTTCCAAAAGCTACAACAGCACCTCTAAGAGCTTCAATAAATGCTGCAGCGAGACTCATCACTGGTTCTAAAAGAAGGGCCCACATCTCCCCAAACCTAAAATCCTTGGATTGGCTACCACTGGAAGCCAGAATTCATTTGAAAATAGAATGTATGACGAATAAAACCTTGCATCACGATGCCCCAGCTATCTGGCACAGAAACTGACGATTTCTGGTGGGATAATATCTGCAATAAGTGCAGAAAACCTACTACTGAAACCGCAACGATTCAACAAGAAGAAAACCTATAAACGAACCTTCTCAGGGTTTGCACCCAGGATTCCGAATGCCTTACTCCCAGAAACCAGACTGAACTCTTCTACTGCATCTTTCAAAAAGGAAGTAAAATCGATTCTCATGGCAAAATTCACCTGAGCATAATCTAAAGAAATTTCGAGACTAAACGCACCTGCGCTACTAATCCTTACTATGACAAAGATTCATCTAGACAACCTAGACATTATTTCTACCCTTTACCTGTCTCAACTGGATTGTTTCTGTGTTGTACCCTACTGCTTTACTTTTATATGATGTTATGTGTACGTGTTTAACTTGCATTTAATTGATGTATAAAGAACCTTACTCAATGTAAAGCGCTCCGATATCTGCAAGTGTCTTGTTCGCGCTCTATAAAACTTTCAAATAAATAAGGGATTAGGGAGCTAGTTTTGATGGAAATATATATTTCTCTTCGTACTGAGTCCTGCATGTGGGAGCATTGTGCCATCATTTTTTAAATCATTGTGGGCAATTGATCACTCAACTGTGCCTTTTCCAACCAGTCATTCACCAATGATTTAGGAGATTAACACTGCTATTCAAACTTTTGCAATCTGCCGCTCCACCACACCACTGAGGTGGTCATATATGCTTCTTTATGCTTGAGTAGGTAGGTAAGCCAGTGCATGTGGAGCTGAGTGGCTGGGTAACTGAATACCTTGGCTATTGCAAGTAAGTGTGGGCAGTGATTGGGTTGGGGTGCAGTTCCATCATCTGAATAATTTCAAGCATGAGTTTCTCAATTAAATTCTTCCCTTTGCAAGCTTATAATTGTTTTGTTTCTAAAGGAAAACCATATAGACTTAAACAGTGGAGATACCTTTACAGATTGGAAAGGCCTACCTTGTAGATTCTTCATTGGGAAGGTGGGTCACAGGTAATGAAACAATGCTGAGAATATAGTATGACACCTGAATCTAAGTTGCAGCTGCCTTGTTGCAATGAGGTCCTCATTTGGGTATCTGTAACAATTAAGAATGACATCATTCATGGTCTGTGCCAGTGGCGGCTGGCATGGATCGGGAGTGGGGAGGCCGGGAGGGGGAGTGTTTAAAAAAGAATAAAAAACATTTACCTGATGCTGCATCTTTCCTCCTTGCCTTCGTCTCTCCCCTGAGGCCGGAACAGAAAGTACCCAGGCCAATCACAATGCTGCAATGCAACGTTGTTTTTGGAGTGACCGCCTTGGTTTGGCACTCAGTCAGAGAATGGGATCCTGGGCCTGTTCTTCACGTAGGCTGCATTACAGCCTGCGTGGAGTATACGCAAAGTGCGCATGATGGTTTGGACAACTCGAGAGGACAGTCCACTCCTCCCCCTGCTCCTCTGTTAACGGACCAGCATGCAGCAGGATAGCCTAAAATGATAATAACCTCGTGGTTATCATTTTATGTTTCCTCCCTTTGACTGCAATGGGGTGATGCTTCCCCGCCTTAGCGGTGGAGCCGCCGCTGGTCTGTGCACAGGTGTGTTTTCCATCACATTTGTATGTTAGCAGCCTGGATATATTCAATTTGGGTTAGCCAAATGAGAGTATGTGTTTGCCTTTATAACCTGCAACCGGTATTTTGTGGTACCAGTGAGCAGCACGTAATTTCAATGGATCCTCTTGTATCCGAAATGTTTAACTAAGGCACTGCAATAATTCTCTCACTAACTGATTTTATTCTTTAAGTCTTCACTAAATCCAACAAGCTTGACTTTAGTGGAGTTATCTAATATTTAACTTCCCTTTCTTGCTATCGGAATTCCTGACCGTTATATTCTATATCATGCCGCTCACAGCAGGGTAGATTTCAAGTTTCCTATCCGGTACTTCACAAAGGCTTGATCTGTAGGTTATCGCTTGTCGATAACTATTCTAGCATCTTGTTGCTCCATTTTGCAGGCTGTACCGGTTGGGAAATGGTTTTCGCCTTCTCTAAATGTTTTCTAAATGCACAGGATTGTGTCAAATAAATTAGGATGAGAGAAAGAAATCCACATGGCCCAAGGCCACAGAATTTAGATTTTATAATAGACTACAACAAGGCTATATGATGTAAGAGTTATCTTGTTGCCTGGAGACCCAATAGACTGAAGAATCACAGAAGCTTAAATAAAAAAAAATGTCTGAGGACGTAAACATCTACTTTACAAATGTGTACAGAATTGTTAAAGAATAAAGGAGTATAAGCGTTGTGCAAGCTTCCAGTTTATTGTAACCTAATAATATACCTTCCTATCCAAGGTAGCCATGTAGAATATTCAACCCATTTTGCCTGCTGTTCAAGCGAAATAAAAATCTGAAGCAATTTTTAAGGTGGAGTAAATAAAATTATAATTACACTATTAAAGTTTGGAGAATGTGAAGCAGTTCTTAAATGTAGAAAGTAACAAAGTGTGTCGCCTTCAGCCAATTTTGTTTGATTGGAACATCTCATAACTATGCGAGGGCAATATTTTTCCATTCTGCGGTAGGAGAAAGGAATCTCGGTAGAGATCTGTAACATGTCACTGCCGCCTGACACAGATAGACAAAAAAGCTTGGAAGCCAGCCCCAAAAACTTACGATGAACCGTAAGCTGTCTGGTTGGGGGCAGACTGGGAGGTTTCTCCAGTGTGTGTGCTGTTCAAATATTGCTCCTTGGACCATGTTTTTCTGGACAGGGAGAACTACTAGAATTGCAACAAAAAAATGTCAAAAACCTACCATTTTTTTTTGTTTAACCCTGGAGTACATTTGGGTGTCTTTATATTACAATGGTAGAGAGAATTCGGGTTAATTCAGTCAATTTCCTCACTTTACGTGTAGATTAATATGATTTGCCGGAAAGCGCGGAACACATTTCCTTCAATTTCATAAGAATACTTTTTTCAGGTAAGGAAATTGTCAGCTGATTAACAAACAATGTGGTACTTCTTAAGCTGCAATTTACTTTATTGGCACATGTTAAGCCAGAGTCTAATCAACATTGAAAGTGGTGAAATATCAGCTACATCTCAAATCCTCTGATAGAGTTGGAAGACTTAAGTCACATCTCATTTTCTTTAGCATACTTAAAGCAAGAAAATGGAGCACATTTTCAAAAACCTGTTTCTGAGCTGGAAAAATTGAGCTCCTCTAAGAATATATTGAGAGTGGCTGCATATGGAAAATTGATGAAAGAATGACCAAAAGCATATTTTGTTTTCCTTGTCAATATACACTTGTACATCAGTGCCCAATTCCAAAACACATTTGCAAATGTATAAAAACCTCGCTGTTACCTGACTTACGGCAGGACTGCGAGAAGCCGATATAAGCTATCTAAAATTGAAATGCTCAGGGTGACTGCATTCTGACAAAAAGAAGCTTCAGCAGGTAATGTAAACAATCTAAGTGCGATCCCATTGGTTAAGGAGACACGGCTGTGATGTTCAAACAGTAATAGGCACCCAAAACAGACGTGTCCATCGTTGAAAAGTGTTAGTGAATTTACACAATTTTGAATGACATAATTTTGCCATAAACCTAGAGATACAACATTTCAATAACTGTAAATTAAAGCACAGTTTGCAGTGGCGTGGGTGTTACTTTGTTACCAGTAACTACTGTATACGTATGCGTAACCAATTCTAGGATTTTGAGAATTTGCTCAAGATTGTATAAAATGAAATTGTTGTTCTCTGAATGTCCAGTAACATTGCCGGCAACATCTAACCTGATAATAAAAAACATATTTTGCAGGTGTGCATTTTAGTTGTGATATTTAGCAGATTATGAAAGATTCCTTTGGAAATAAAGTACTCTATTATTATTTTCTCCTCAACACTGAGGGCGAAAGCATTACATTCTGCACATTATTATGTGGGTGCTAATTTCAAACTATGTGATTATCAGCCTGATTCATCAAGCTAAATTGCACTCGCAAAGGGCAAGATTCTCCGAATCTTGCCTTTTGCGAGTGCAATTTTTGCATTTGGGATTCATCATCCCAAATGCAAAATTCGCTATTAAAGAATTCGCACATTTGCGAAGAATTGCATTTAAGGAAACTCTATTTGAGATTCCTTAAATGCAATTCATGTATCATTTTAAAATTGCGAAATTACAATTTTGGGCCGCTATTTACCGAGAGGTCAGACCTCGTGGTAAATAGCAAAAACTTAGAAAAATGCATTTAAATGCATTTTTCTAAGTTTCATGTTACACACACACACATGTCCTTTGGACATGTGTGCGCAACACCAATGTAGATTACATTTCAGGGGTGCTACAGGGTGTCCTTTGGACACCCATGCACCCTTGAAATCGCATCCTTATTTGCGATTAGCTAATTGCAAATAAGGAATAACTCCCCATTCAAGGAACATGTAGGAATCGCAATATTTTTTGCAATTCCTACATGAATCCCGTTTTGCAAGCCCTTAATAGCGATTCCTTATGAATCGCTATTAAAGACTTGCAAAACGGGTCTTTGATGAATCAGGCTGTAAATGCTGAGTGGCTTATTTATGAGCCCATGCGTCACTTTTTTTCCACCGGTGAGTCACTTTTTGTTACACATCAGCAGGGTAAAAAATGTGCCATGTTGCATCATATTTACAAAGTGACGCATCTAGGTAGATGCGTCACTTTGTAAACCCCTGCGCCACATTATACCTGTGCCAGGTATAATGTATGCAGGGTGGGCGTTCTGATGCAAGTTAGTCTCGTAGAAGTGATGCAGTGAAATATATGAGATTTCACTGCGTCACTTCTAGGACGCAAATGCGTCAATATCTTACGCCTGCCTCACAGCAGGCGTAAGACTGATGCAGGCATATTCACATGGGGCTTGCCCCATGTGAAAGGACACATTGCTGGAGTTGCGTCATTTTTGTGACACACTCCAGCAATGAGTCACTTTTGAGCCTACATATACGTCAGAAATACTGACATATCTGCAACTCCTTGTGACATGATATGTCATACAGTAAATATGACACATTCGTCATGTCGCAAGGAGGGCGCACTGAGTAGTGATGCATCGCTGCTTCCACGCATCGATGCGTCACTTCTTATAAATGAGGCCCTGAGTTTTTAAAGGTTTTCAAGATGACATTGTTAGATTCCGGGGCAGGAGGGCTATGCAAAGACCAGAGTTGGAATTAGATTACTTAAAAGATCAGTTTCAGAGCAACGTGGTGATTGGCAGGGCACATGTTTGAATCCCAGAAAAGCCCTTTAGGACTACTGAAGACCCCTACATTTGTACCATGACTTTTTTATTAGTAACACCTGCTATATGCAACACTTTGATAAGCAGAATTGGGGCAGGCCTGTCATTATTAAAACATTCTTGCTGTTAAAGTGGAGGTGATGGGGTCTGGAGCCTGGGTAGTTCCTTGAGTCCTTAGAGTGCCTGATTACCTATGGAGTTCTTCTATTGAGGAAACGTGTTGTACCCTGCACATAGAGGCACTGGAAACCATGTTGTATATTTCAAGTCTTCTTTATTAGTTCCAGTTCAGGATAGTATCAATCTCTGTCCAGCCAGCTCTAGTCAGGTACTAGCCAGGTACCAGCCCCACCAGGAGCAGCCTGCCTAGCTGCTCAGCCCATCTCCAGCTGTCACCACTCATCCTGTCACCACTCATCCACACAGGCACCCAAGCATGCCATTCATCACAGTCGCACCAACATTCCGTTACCATCTCTCACTCTGGCTGAGTAGCTAGGAGGACCTAGGCTAATTACATGTAAATGTAATCCTGAGGATTCCTTTAAATAAAAACACAAATTACAATTCTAAAGGAGAGAACTATACACAAGTAAGCGGTAATGTTCGAAACTCAAGGATGCAAATTAAAGGAAAACATCACAAAAGCAAGTACAAATCAAGAAAAGATGGGCAAAATATGACATCAAAAAACATGAGCATCAATATCCCCCATCCTCCCCCATGAAAAATGATCAAAACATTATGACGGGTAAACTTGTAGAAATACAAGTACAAATCGCAATAATTTGTAACATAGGATAACACACCCCACAACCAATCCCAAAGAAGATATGTGGAATGACGCAAAGAGTAAAACACCACGCGACACCAATCCCAACTGCAAGGGAACTATCAAGATATAGGACAATGACCCATGAAACTGTGTGAGGGCTAGCACCCATAACACTCACCCTATGTAGGGTTATTGTTTAGTACTGCACAACATGTAAATGGGGATAACCCTGTGTACGGGTTATACTAAATGACAATTATGTATGGGAACCAACCGATAGCCCAAAACTCCAGTAGACGTTACTAACTGGGACTCAAACCCAACCCAATCCCTGAAAAAAAGGATCAACTGTGATGGGACTGTTACCCAAACCCATCCCTCCTTTAAGGGATCACTGTGATGACCACCCACTAGAACATATGGACAACCTATCCTTTGATAAGCGTAAAACTGTGGCATCACGACAAACAATAACATAGCATGGTTAATACAAGTACTATCCCAAGCACTGTAGAACACTAGTGAACTGTGCCCAACGCCGGTGGGAGATCTCTCACCCGAGAAGACTCGGAAAATCCTTGCACTCACAACAAAGTTAATCACAAATATCCTGTAGAAGATGACTACTTGAAACAAAATTAAAATTAACATTTTCAAAAAGAACGCTGACATTAACCACACTATAACTAAATACGATGCATAAATTCCTCTTGTGAGCGATGTCTCCCAAAATTAGAAAAAGTAGACTCAATACATAGTGCTATGACAGCAATCCAATAAAAGATAGCACACGTTACAGCATAAAACTAAAATGTGCATTCGAAAGTTACTACAAAGACAAAAACCTCAGCAAAGGCAAAACATCAATAAAAGACTCTGGAGCATTATCATCAGGATGAGTGTATCAGCGAAAGTCACTTCAAAACCAGAACCTTCAGCAACTGTGCAGACATGCTCTAACGTGGACAAACCCAAAGAAAGAAAAGTACCTGGATTGTCTTGTGGGAAATCGACAAACCATGAAAGCAGGAGCCAATATCGCTGATATTAATGCTGCGAATCTGCTCAAGTTTGAACAAGCTTTACGTAGAATGAACAACGTCATTGGCCAATCAGAATAGACACAGCTCATAGCCTTGGTGATATACACCAATCCCAATATGGTGGTATGCTGGTAAGTCGCCATACAGTTTAGATGTTGTCGTGTGTAAGTCGCCCGGCGCCTCACTGTGTGTACACTCTATGTGGTCCATTTTGTGGTACACATGTGATTTTTGGCGTTGGCTCACCCTTGTTGTCTGTTTCTGACCTCGGGTGTTAGTCGTGGGGTGTGTCCACCTTTAACTACATTATTTTCTCATGTTTGTTTGGGTAGGATGGGGTTATTTCTTGCTTGGTATTTCTTATTGCTTGACAATTATATTCCTTCCTAAAGGTACACAGTGCTCCAACTCTGGCGAAGTTGCATTTAGTTTGGCTACCCTGAGTTTTAACCTTTTCTGTGATTCATATCTTAATATATGCTTTGAAATGTCTTGATAAGTTTTCATGGGGTAGGATGGGGGATATTGATGCACATATATTTTGATGTCGTATTTTACCCATCTTTTCTTGATTTGAATTGTTTACTCTCTTGCGATATTTTGCTTTTAGTTGCATCCCTGAGTTATGAACATTACTGCTTTCTTGTGTATAGTTCTCTCCTTTAGAATTTTTATTTTTGTTTCTTTTAAAGGAAAGGGAAAATGTTATATCCTAAGTATTACATTTATATGTAATCAGCCTGGGTCCTTCTGGTATTGGAATGTTGGTGTGACTGTGATGAATGGAATGCTTGGGGGCCTGTGTGGATGAGTGGTGAGCATTGGAGATGGGCCGAGCAGCTAGGCAGGCTGCTTCTGGTGGGGCTGGTACATGGCTAGTACCTGACAAGAGCCGGCTGGACTATGATTGACGGAAAAGGCCCATAACATAATGTTGGGGGTACCCATGGTACCCCATTGGCATGCACAAAGTGGCAGGCACCGCACAGTGCCTGTCACGTTCTGCACGCCAATGCACAACATGCACATAATGCATTGTGGCGGGTGCTGCTTTCAACACCGCCCGCCACAATGTAATGTATGTGGGATGCCACCACCACCATCGTGGCGGTGGCATCCCAATTGCCAGTGCAGGACCGCCGCACCACTGGCGGCTGGTCCCAGCACAGCTAGGGTGGCGGGCGGATTGAAGTCTGCCACCATCCTAATGGGCCCCTTAGTTGATGGCTGCACTGTGACCGGGGGTTGGTGATGAATTCCACTCCACGGGCAGATTTGGCAGAGTATTAGTGTAAGGTGGAGTTCTGGCAAAAATGTAGCCAACTGCTAGGTGGTGGAGTTTTTCTCATGCACAGTTTGCCAATGGATAGTTGGCATGTGCGTGGGAGATTTAGCATCCCCGTACATATTTTTCAGTTTTTAGGAGGGAACCTGAAGAGATTTCCCTAATTTGGGCTATTGCGGGATGTCGCGACCATGTCAAGTTGAAAAACTGCAACTTGAGTAGATAATATACTCAATCGGCAGCAAAATCAACTTAACAAGCCATACCGTCTGACACACTGTGTGTTGCCATTCACACTGATTTTTTTTGTGTGCAACGAGATCCTAGTGCTAAATATCAGCGCAAGCAAATCAATGTGCCCAATTCCAGCCATTCGCGGAACACTGCATAATCTCACAAACGTTTCATGTAACTCCACAGAATTCTGCAGACTTTTACCTATCCCTAACCAGTACCCCGCTCTTTTGCAGCTTGACATCATCGAACTCCAATTGGGATCCAGCTGGCAGCTTGACACAACAACTTGTCAACGACCACTTTTTCTCCATAAGTCCAAAGGTAAACTTTTCACCAGGACTAACCTATCTATCTGAACCACACTCCATAGCAGTCGGCCTTAACTTTTTACTTCGACTCAGATTAACGTGACCAGATACCCTTGGTTGGCGCTTTGTACTTTTTGGCTGTATTTTTAATTCAAACTTTAAATATTCATATCTCTTGTTCTATTTTTGGGATTTTTGTTGTTTTCATGTCAAATTCTTTTTTTTAAGTTACTCCATTTTTCAAAATTGGCTGGGCTTTTTCCTTGTGTTATGTTTTCACACTATTACTGTTTGAGTGCTGCATACATTCTTTACACATTATCTCTAAGATAAGCTTGACTGCTTTTGTCCCAAGCTACAAGAGGGTTGAGCACAGGCTGATTAAGCTACAGTTGTGGTTCTCCTTGTCAAATATGGTTGTTATTATTTGAGGTGGGTACCCACCAGACTCAACTAATCCTCCAATGTCTTCATGTGAATCCACTGCTGATGTGGTTTGGTGTTTTCATCTGCAGGGGATGGCAAGAAGTTATCTATCTGTTTGACTTGCCGAGCGGTGAGGTCAAAAATGTAATTTGAGGAATATAATGATTGCTGCAACTATTGTTAAATTTCAGTGTTTTTTTTCCCAGACTCCATGTGTAACACATTGGGAAAGCTGCCACTTAGATAATGTGTGCTCTTTCAAAAAAGTTCACTTAGACCTCTGACACTGAATCATGGCATGCTAACTCCTATGATTTTGTTACATTCCATTTCAAATTTTGAAGTTGCCAGTGCCTAATCGAAGCTGGTGGTTGCAGGTGGTGCCAACAGACACTAATTATTGGCAAACAGTACTTATTTTTCTTCGTCAGACTTTGACCCAGAGCAAGAGTGATCAAAACACACAAGAGGGAACGAAGAAAGAACAGAAATAAATAAAAACAAGATCAAGAGGAGAAATAAGGAACCTGAGTGACATAAAGGTAAGGGACTGTTTGGTGGACGATTAAAGATGCATGAGGTAAAATCGTGACTATGCTGCCTTGGTATTTGGGACTCTGACATTCAAAACAGATGGCTGCAAACATCTTAGCAAAACTTTGAACTCGGCGCCTATTCTTTTACAAATCTAGCACTGGTAGCTGCACTGAAAGCCCTGTGATAGTAATGATAGACAACACAAGTTATCCATTTTAATAAAGAATTCAACCTTGAAACAGAAATACCGGTGGATTGTCTACAGAAAGAAGTATGGGGCATATTACCGAGGAGTGCGTTGGAAAACGCACAACGCACATTCCCGTATCGCCGGCTATCGCCGGATTTCATCGCCTTTTTAGCGCGCAATTATCAATGCGCATCAGGCAGGCAAATAGAAATCCGGTGATAGTCGGCGATATGGCACATAAGCGCATGAAAACAAACGTTGTTTTCATGCGCTAATGTCGGCCTTGATAATATGGGGGGGTGGATTCAGCTTTATGATCCACACCCCCCTGTTATCAATGCCTAACGCCTGGTCAGAGCAGGCATTGGGAGACCTACGATAAATGAGTTTATCGCAGGTCTTTTTCTCCCATCGCCTTCCTTGGTAATAGGGTGTTCCCACCTCCAACCACATTTATCATGTGGTGGGACGTGGGAACACCCACTTTGCATGTCATTAGCGATGTTTATCGCAGACATGCAAAGTGGGCTTGGGGCAGGCTTTAAAAAGCCCTTGTGAATAGGGCTCTGGCAGTATCGCCGCTTTCTCGGCACAATTCTCCGAGAATGCGGCGATACTTGCCCTTGGTAATATGCCCCTATATGTAGCCGATGTGTGCATTTTCACATCAATGTGAATGTGTTTTTTTCATCCGGAACCATGCCAAGAACCAAGCAGTTACTGGCCAAATTTGAAAACTGTCCACATATTGACATTCTTGGATTGGGCAATGTCAATTACATTGATGACATTAGCATTTTTAATACAAAGCAAAAGATACCTCTAGTGACATGCAAAAAAGTAATGGAAATCGGGATTTTAGGCAAGCCAACCCCTGAAATGGCACTTACTCACAACCACATATGCGTTTATTTATCTTATACATCATAGGCAGTCAACAGTATTAGCCCACTTAGACTGATTCACTATTTTGGCAACATGTGTCTTACATCATCTCTAACGAGCTAAAAATTAAGCCTATGTCGCCGGAGTTGGAAATGACCATATTTTGCATAGTATTCCCCAGATGTTTGCCATCCCTGTCCTCATTTTTGCTGAATCTGTTTTTGTTTCTGTTAGGGCTCTACACACTTCACTCCTGCAAACCAGTAGTAAAGTGTTTGTGATGTCCCTTCAAAACATGGTAAAATTAGTATTCACAAAATTGCCACATTTAATTCAATTGGTATACACCAAATTGGCATATTTAATTGACTTATCGGTCCCTATTAAATACTACTACATGCACCCAGGGTCTGTATATTAAATACTACCAGTGGGCAGCAGCACTTAATTAATCAAATCTCCTTTATTTGATCTTAGAAAAAGATCATAATAGTACAAAAATAAAAAAGAGATACATTAATATACAAAAAATAATGAATTTTGCAGTATTACAATTTCACACGCTACAGTTCATGATCTTAAAAACAACTTAGTGAACATTTCATCTGATCTCCATGGATGTTCTGCTTCAGATGGCCAGTTTAAGAAAACAACAAACATTAGAACAGATTTCAGGGCTATTTATCAATTGAAGATGAACTAGTGCTGTTCTACATTGTCATAAGCAGATCTAATCGATAGAGGTATAAAACATAATTGAAAGAATTTGTGATAAAATCCACAAAAGAACATAACATGCAATAAAGACTGTTCCGACTTGTCACCATAGGGACGGGGGTACTGTACTCCCCATACATTAAGTTCCAAAAAAGCAAGCTAAATGCCAAACCATCCCAGACCTAAATCCGAAGAAATTAGATCTTTCCCACAGAGTTAGCGCTAGTGTTAAATACAAGGCAATATTGTGTGTTGCAAACATAGTATAGTAATAGCAGATAGTATGCTTACTGGCAGCCTCCTTCAATTGCAAAGCAGTGACATACTCCAACAAACCATGCTTAACATATTTTTGGGTGGAATTAGTGATCAGATCAGGGTCGCTGAACACTTTTGGCAAGATAATATCGCCCATAGTTTTACGTACATATCTCTGCCAAGGTATGGTAGAGCCCCTATCGAATTTCAGGCAGTCTTCAATGACTTCGTTGTTTAAGCTAGCCTCCTTATTACTCCAGGCACTAACGCATAACAGAAGGGAAGCTAATTTAATTCCATCTATAATGTACTATAGTATTAGTTTGGAATGCAAAATAAAATTTGCGCTTGAGTGTGGGAGATTTAGCAATTTCCTACCAATTATGTTCCCTTCCACCTGGATAGGGACTGCGTTATGAAACTTCCAGACCCCGGCTCCATAGGTGGCAGAAGGTACAAATTGCATTTGGTAAATTGGGAGAAAGAGAGAAACGGTAGCCCTACCATCCCTCTTAGCAAGATTAAAAAGGAAGTCCGTTGCCCTCCTGAGTTTCCGGCATGCAGTATTTTTTTCAACTTCCAGGGATTGCTTGCATCAAATGCCAGCCCTAGGTAATAGAAGATATTAACTGCGCTTAGCTGCTTGTCACCTAGATTTAATACTGGCACATCTTTCTTCCCCGGGCCAGACACCATAATATGTGATTTTGCAAAATTGGTTTTCCAATATAGGTTTTTCATAAAAAGAACAAAAGAGTCCACCAAATTACAAAGAGCTTGAGGGGTTCTGGCAAGCAACACATTGTTCTACATCCTTGGTTAAGCCTAATAAGTTTACGTTCAGATCATTAATATTGATATACAAGATGAAAAACAACAGCACTAACAGCACTAACACGCACTAACACGCACTAACACGCACTAACACGCACTAACACGCACTAACACACACAAACACACACTAACACACACTAACACACACAAACACACACTAACACACACTAACACACACAAACACACCCTAACACACACTAACACACACCCCTGGCACACTCCACTGGACAAGAGCAAGGTATTTAAAAGTTCTCCTAATTGACCTAACCGGACCTTTGCACTTAAATTTTCATGGAAACCATTAAAAATGCTTACCAACGTAATATCTACCCCTACCTTAATTAGCATCAGCCAAAGTTTAATTCTATTTACACAGTCAAAAGCGGCGGAAAGATCCATGAAAGCTAGGTACATTGGACAACGCCTGACAACAGTATACTTACTTACTATTGGGTGTAAGTTCAGGCGCTGATCCACTGTGCCCAAGCCCAAATGGAAACCATATTGACAGTTAATTGAAATACTGTTATCTACAGCCCAAGTCTGCAGCAGGGTAAAAATAACTTTTCCCAGTATCTTTATGGAGCTATCCACCAAAGAGATAGGTCTGTAACAAGTAGGTGACCCATATCATCTTTTTTTAAATTAAAAATAGGCATTATTATGGATAAGGACCATGACTAGGGGATAAGGCAACTTAAGGAGTTATTAAAAGGATTTGGAAGTAATGGGCCCCAGAGTTCAGCATTACATTCATTCCGATCCATTTGGTTCCCATCAAGGCCCAGTGCCTTACTGCCAGCACTTCCTCATATATCATCTTCAACTTCACAGGTGGTAAAAGCTGTAATAAAATATGTTCAGAGGAAGAGATAAAGAGCTGTTTTAATAAAGCCTCTTGCTCAACATCCTGTTTCAAATAGTATATACACAAGAAAAATGCTCAATCCTAGTCCTGCCTGCAATATTACAAGTCAAAAGAGGGTTTGAAGGGGCATTTTGCAATGAGAGCCTATTTACAATTTCCCACAAAATCTTACTGCACTTTTACACCCCTGCCAATTCTAGCATCTCCCAATCTTTGGAAAACAGTAGGCGTTTCCTTTCTTTGATAGTAGATCTATAAAACTTCCTAGCCTCCTGGATTGCCACAACATTCCTCGGGGAATTAGCTAATACTTTACTCAGATGGCGATTGGTGGCAGAACACTTCCCATCAAATCAAACCACCTGGGGTTTTCGGACACAGATATAGGAGGTTTCAGTAAAACATTTTTGATAACAATAAATAATTGGTGATAACAATGGGAAAATTCATCCCTAGATCCTACATCCAGACATTCCAGAAAAAGTGGTAGATTTGTCTTCATTTGATCCAGTGGCCGAGGAATCTTTCATAAGCCAAACTAGCCTCAAGCCATCGTTGAAATGTTTATTTATACCAGTCTCCATTAACCCCTTCGGTGCTCAGGACGGAGGGGATCCGTCCTGAGAAACAGTGGGTGTGTGTTCACGAAGGCTCCCAGCCATCCTGGCACCCACCCATGGGGGAAGCGCTGGCGCTCCCCCCGTGGGACGCCCTTTAACATGGCCCCGCTGGGGAAGGCAGTGGAAGCCCTTACCCTGCCTCCCCATTGCCCCCACCTTCAAGTCATCAAATGACGTCAGCGCACGAGGCGCGCTGGCGTCATTGCAGGATACCGGATGCACTGGAAGCCATTTGCTCCCAGTGCATTGAGGGAACAGGGCGTAAGTTTCTCCTCGAGGAGGGCAGGGCTACATTTTAAAAGGCAGTGGAGGAAAGGAAGGGTTTTCCTTTCCTCCGATGTCTTTAAAAAAGTATTCCTGCTGCACGATCGCACCTGGGGCGCAATCGTGCAGCAAGAATGCCCTTTTTTATTTAATCCCCATTTTGTTTCGGGGAGCGACCCCTTGGGCAAGGGTCGCTCCTTTTGGGGGGTGTAATATGTGCAGTTTGTTCTGCCCCCGATAATTTTTTAAATGTATATATATATATATATATTCACTGAAAAAACCATAGGTTATAGACCATATATAGTTAGGAATTAGCATTTACAAAACCTTGAAAATTCACTGAAAAAAACATGGGTTATAGACCATATATAGTCAGGAATTAGCATTTACAAAACCTTATTTTACTCACACAAAACCATTGAAATTCCATATATAGTTAGTTGCACTAACTATATATCGCGCACCCGCAATCCACTGCTGATCATGTCACATATTACATCATTCATGACATGGTCAGTGACATCACTGATGACATCACTGATGACATCTCAAATGACATCACTGATGACATCACTGATGACATCATCCAGTGACTGTGTGTTTCTGTAAAGTTTAAATATGTTTTACATATTGAAGAATGAGTAGATGTAGAAGTGTCTGGATGAAGGATTTAGTAGGTGCGTGACTGACTGTATGAGTGAGTGATTAAATGTGTCTCACTGAGTGCATGGGTTAGTGACTAAACTGTCTTAATTTGCGCATCATTATGTGTGTTGTTCTGTAAACTGCTGCATGTGTTGATCAGTAGCTATATGAGTAACTATATGGGTTATTGATTGATTGTCCAAGTATTTGTATGGGAGACTGAGTGTGTGTGTGGCTAGCTGGGAGATGTGTGACTCTGTGCAGATCAATGTGTTCTTGTATCAATGATTGTATAAGAGAGTAAACATGTGTTAGTATATGTTTAAAGATGTAAGGTACTCTATGTTTAACTGTATAGATTAAAAAATGGAAGTGTGATTGATTCTTTACAGGACTGACTAGGTGTGTGAGTAACTCCATGGATGAGTGGCAGAGTGTGAGTGTCTGTATAGGTGTATGAGTGCATATGATAGTGTTGTAAAGATGAGTGATTGTATGTATGAATGATTGTATGGGTGAATGAGTGAATGTGTGTAGACGTAGGAATCAGTGAGTGCGTATGTAGTAACTAGTATTGGTGTGTCAATGGTTTAAAAAATTATATTCTGTATTTAACACTGGGTGTAACAGAGGTTATATTAAAGTGTGAGGAGATGCATTGTATTGTCACATGAATGATATCATCAGTGATGTGACCATTGATGTCAAATGAGATGTCATCAGTGATGTCATCGGTGATGTCATTTGAGATGTTCTCAGTGATGTCATTTGAGATGTCATCAGTGATGTCATCCGTGATGTCATTTGAGATGTCATCAGTGATGTCATCAGTGATGTCATTTTAGATGTCATCAGTGATGTCATCAGTGATGTCACTGACCATGTCATGAATTATGTAATATGTGACATGTTCAGCAGTGGATTGCGGGTGCGCGATATATAGTTAGTGCAACTAACTATATATGGAATTTCAATGGTTGTGTGAGTAAAATAAGGTTTTGTAAATGCTAATTCCTAACTATATATGGTCTATAACCCATGTTTTTTTCAGTGAATTTTCAAGGTTTTGTAAATGCTAATTCCTAACTATATATGGTCTATAACCTATGGTTTTTTCAGTGAATTTCAATGGTTTTTTATTAGCAAATATCAAAAGCTTTAAAATGTCAAGTACGTGGTAGGTAAAAACATTTTCGTGTTTATGCACGCTGATGTGCTTTCAACGCTGCCCCCGCCCTCTTTTCTTTTAGGAGTATTCTCTCTTTGCAGATAGTGAAGGGTAGGTAACGCAGGCCTTTGCCCCCGTTGTAATCCGTCGTGCCTGCTTCCCTCTCCATTTGATTGATTGTTATCCAAGCATTTACTGTTTTGGAATTGGTTCTCTTTGGTTCATTCTCTATTTACAAACAAGCACAGAGTCGCAATACTCTGTTTAGTCTTTGCAGATAGTGAAAAATCGTTAGAAAAAACAAAAGGAATCAAGCAAAATCAGTAGGCCACTAATGGGATCTCTTTTTGACCTCGCTAAAATAGAAACATTACGAACAACCCCTCATGAGAAATATGAAACTAGTGAGAGGAACCGAGCTTGACGCCATGATGGCTGCAAGACAGCTCGGCTCCGCCACCCACCCCGCCCAAAATAACGACAAACCCTATGCAAATATTAAAAATATATACAACACACCAGCAAAGTAACAGGGTAAAATGTTTTATTAAATAACTATTTACATGGCAGCCTGCTGCAACATCGATCCAAATGCATGCCGCCGTTCCCAGGATTCCTCCCCGACTACTCTGCGGCCTACGACATGGAGAGGCCGGGGCGTTGACTAGGCGGGGCCTCCGGCCGCAAACACAGCGCCAACGATCGCTGCTGACGGAGGGGAGCCTTGCCGGTGAGAGCCACTGATCTGAAGAACCGCTGCCTGCGGTGCCTCCCTGAGCCGCTTGACGGAGGCTCTCGAGGGGCGGTGTGGTGGCGCGGACTCGGAGGGGGCGCTTGGCTCCTGCCCCCTCCCCAAGTCTTGTTGCCCTGGTGTGGCCTGAGATCGCCCCCGACATAGGCGGCCGGCTCCCGGGGTCCGGCGGGACTTTTAGCCTTTTGGTGACTCTTGTCGCACAATCCGTTTGACCTGAAGACACGTCCTGCGGTGCACTCGCAATGCGGCCTGGTCCCTGAATGTGTGCAGGGGGACGGTATTGATTGGATCAAGATGGCGGCTTCACACAAAGCTGACTCAAGTGTTGCTGCTGATGCTATGCAGACAAAAACTGGTTTTCAGTTTGTACATTCTTCAGGATTTTTCTTCATAAATGTAACAATGTGAGACTCACTAGGAGAACGGCCGTTTATCTTTCCTTTCAAAATGCTGCCAACAATATTTTCTGAATGGAAGACACCATCTTGTAGCATAAAGGGCTGCGTCAAGGGTGGTATTGCCCAGAATGTCTTGTTTTCGAGTGCTCGTAATGACGAAGCCAGAACTGCCGAAAGGGATTCTGGTCCTGCCGCTACTTATTGGACACATTGAACTATACTCTGGACCTGCCTGACCTCGACCAAAATGGCGCCAGTATGGGAGCGAATTGCAACTCCTTATGACGTTCTAGTTACTTAGCTTTGACGTTATGGGGGATGTATGCGGTCTTTATGCACATTGCGGGCGGGGAAGGGTACTGACTGGGAATATGGACAACCCTATTGATATCAATTTTTCATTATTGATTATTGTATTAATAAAGCTTCGAAGTAATGTTACCCATGATACTCACCCATGGTATGCGTATCGACGATTTTATTGTAACTGATCCTGTTATACTTTCAATTAAAAAATCAACCTTCACTGATCCTGCAACCGTTTGTCACGTTTATTTTTTTCAATTAAATGGCTCGCTTGTTACATACTCCTATACCCATGGCTTTTGACCCTTTCCTACGCGCGGTCTGTACTACCGCCCACGGGCGATCTATGTAATGAACAGACTACCATTGCCGAAACACAAGGGACTGCATCTCAGAGAGATAAGTCAAGTACGTGGTAGATAAAAACATTTTTGTGTTTATGCACGCTGATGTGCTTTGAACGCTGCCCCCCCCCCCCCTCATCATTTAGATTACCACCGCTCATTGCACAAAAGCGTACCGGGCGCTCCCCACGCAAAAAAAAGATTTAAAAAAAAAAAAAAAAATGTTGCCCCGTGGGGCCCTTTTAAAGCCTCCACATCAAACCTAGCGGGTCAGGGAGGATCTACTATGCCCCCTTATGGTCATTTCCCCCTTTGTTTTGGCCTCCTCTTGTCTCTCGATCCTACCGAGAGACAAGATGGCGGTCGCTCCGGACAGTTTAGAATGTTGACAGACACCGGAGAGCCAATCAGCTTCGCGAAGTTCCGTTACGCGTCAAGTACGCGAACCGGAGCGCTACCAGGAGCGCTGTTACAGATATATATATTTTTTTGAACGTTAATTTATCAAAATCCACTGGAGCACATATATTGAGACCTAGCAAAGGCACATCGGGCTACCAGTCCCTACAATTTTGCCAAGTTTCGTGCAAATCCATTCAGCCGTTCGAGCTAAAAGTGAGGTCAACCGCCCTATGGAAATTAACATGGGAAAAACGCGTTTTGGGACCCCCCTTTTTTCTCGGCCCCCCCTTGACGAAACCCCCCCAAATTTTCAGGGGCTGCTCAGAAACAAAATGTTCCATTTTCCTGAAAATTTCAGCCAAATCCGTCCACAAACGCCAAAGTTATTAGACATAGAATTTTCAAAAATCCCATAGAGAAAAAATCCTAACTATATATACCTACTGGCGACCGCCAGTAGGTATATATATATATATATATATATATATATATATATATATATATATATATATATGTATATATGTGCCAACAGGGCCACCAATGATGTTTTGTTTTTTAAAATGCCCATTTTGAGGTATCATTTTACTCAAGAGACTAAGGGGAACTCTGTGGGGTAGGACATTTGTGCCGGCACGGTGATTCCAAACAAAAATATGTGGAAAAATAGTTTTTTCCAGCTGAACTTGAGGTTTGCAAGGCATTCTGGGTTGGAAAACGTTGGGGGATCCATGCAAGCCATACCTCATTGGACTCCCCCGGGTATCTAGTTTTCAGAAATTTTTGGGTTTGGTACTTTCCCAAGATGGCCGCCAAGCCCAAGCTAAAATCTCAGGTGCCCCCCCCAAAACCAGCTAATTTTTTTATAGGTCATTTTGAAGTCTCCACGTTATGATTTGGGGCATTTCCTGTTGCAGCCACTATGCCTACCCACACAAGTGCAGTACCTGAGGGAACGCTGGGTGGGAGGAAATGTGTGGATCCACGCATATTCCCGAACTTTCCCACACAGAAATATGAGAAGAAATTCATTTTTTCAGCAAAATTCGAGGTTTGCATTGGACTCTGGGTAGGACAATGTTGATGGACCCACGCAAGCTATACCTCGCGAAAATCCCCAGGGTGTCTAGTTTTCAGAAATGTGTGGGTTTGGTAGGTTCCCCTAGATGGCGGCAGAGCCCCAGCCAAAAACTCATGGCACCCCCCCTTACAGAACCAGGTTGGTTTGTGATAGGTAATATTGATGTCACCTCAATAGGTTTTGAGACCTTGCCTGTCGCGTGTCCTTGACCCACCCACTCAAGTGAGGTACCATTTTTCTTGGAAGACTTTGGGGAATGCGGGAAATTGGAACTTTGTGGATCCACGCCGACTCAGAACTTTCCACCACAGAAATGTGAGGAAAATGTGAGTTTTTGACAATTTTTAGGTTTGCAAGGGATTCTGGGTAACATAAGCTGGTGAGAGGCTGTCAAGTCACCCCATCCTGGATTTCCCTGGGTGTCTAGTTTTCAAAAATGGGTCATTTTTCACTGTGAAATTGTGATGTCATGTTGCGTTTTGCGCCGTTACCTGTCAAGTGTACTATGCCTACCCACACAAGTGAGGGACAATTTTTTTCGGAAAACTTCGGGAAACGCAGGGTGGGTGGAAATTCGTAGATACACGCAGATTCCAGAACTTTCCACCACAGAAATTTTAGGAAAATTGTTGAGTAGCAGAACCTGGTGCGGGACAGTCAAGTCACCCCATCCTGGATTCCCCAGGGTGTCTAGTTTAAAAAAAGTATAGGTTTGCTTCCGCAGCTCGCAGACCTTTATCAACAAGGGGGGATGCTCCTTTACCCCCAATGACAAACACCTCTCAGTTAAATCACTCTCCTTAGAGACTACGCTCACCGCTCTAGCCAGGAAAGATTCAATTGCGTTTGGATTGTGTAGTGATGAAAGAGAACACCAGGTAAGTTTCAGTCAGATTTATTCCACATCAAACTGGGCAATCAAGAAAGAGCAGCCGCAACTGACGCCCATCAAAGATCAACTGCTCAAACTAGAACCATGTCACAGAACCCTCACACAGTAAGGCTCTGTGCACGTAACATTGCAACAAGCATAAGTTACTACAAACACAGATTACTACATTGGTCTTCCCTTTAGAAAAACAAAGATTGGGAAGTATAAACAAAAGTGGGAGAAGAAAGAAAAAGAAGGAGAGAGAAAGAATAAAAGGGAAAAGATAAGAAGAAAAGAATAAATGAAACAGGGATGAATAAATTCTCTACCGATGAAGAACTCTCCTTTCCCTAGTACTGCGCCTCAGGGCAGGTTTCCCCGCACAATCTACATGAATTAAACTCTATACCAAAGAGAAACTCTCCTGTCTCGAGCACTGCCCCTCAGGGCTGGTTGCCCCGCTCAATCTATATTCCACTCACCAGCTTCACAACTAAGAGGCTTACTGGGGAACAAACTCCACCAAAAGTCTCTTGTTCCACCATTGCTCATTGATGAGCTTGACAGAGTTGCCTCTCACATCTGTAACCTTAATCGGTGAACTGAACTTGGAAGAACCCTTCTTCACATGGGCAGGTTTCTTTATGCAAACAAAATCACCAGAACTTATTACAAAATCTTTGACACATTTTTTAGAATCAAAATAGAGTTTCTGTTTTTCTTGAGCTAGTTCTACCTGACTCCTGACAATCTTATCATTCCATTGTTTTCCTTTGATCCACTTACTCATCCAACCCGGACAAAATGTAGTTGAAGCTCTGCGACCACGCAGCAACTCAAAAGGTGAAACCCCTGTTGTTGAGTGAGGGGTAGTTCGGTAGAACCAAAGCATGCTTCTCACAGAATTGATCACAAAACACTTGTTCGACAGGGCCCACTGTATGCATTCACCTAACACTCTGTTCATTTGTTCAACCAGACCATTGGTCTGAGGGTGATATAACAAACTTTTGAGATGTGTAATGCCACATGTGTGCAGATATTCTTCTACTTCAGAAGCGACAACTGTGTCCCATTATCTGTCACCAAAAACTCAGGGAACCCTTCCTTCAGGAAAACATCACTGAGGAAATCAACTAAAGTCTCTGCACTCGCCTCCTTCACAAATTAAATTTCAGGCCATTTTGAATAGTAGTCCATAAGGAATAGTGCAAACTTGGATGAGGAGCAAAGGGCATGGAATGGCCCTACAATGTCTAACCCCAACTTTACCCATGGTGCCAAAGGCAATTCTATAGGTGACAAGGGTGGAGTACGCAATTTAGCGGCTTTGTCGCAGCTAGAACAAATTACACACGATTTGACAATATCATCTATTTGTCTATCCATAGAAGGCCACCAGAATGAGAGTTGCACCTTTTTTTTTTCAACGTGGTGCCCAGGTGTCCCTTGTGTGCACATTTGACTAAGCTAGCCCTTAGCACAAGGGGAGGGACAAGTCTGTCACCTCTCAGTATTAAACCATCTTCAAAGGGTAAGCTCATCTGCAACCTGTAAATATGTCTTAAAGACAAAACTCACATTCCTCTCTCTGGGCCAACCTTCCTTGATAAATTTCATGACAAGACCCAAAGAAAGATCACCAGAGAGAGCTTGATGCTATTCATTCTCTGACACAGCACACAACTGGGGAAGATCCACAGCTGCCACAAGGAATTCTTCCTTGTCTTTCTCTTCTATGCTTGGTTTGTCCTCTACAATATCAGAAGAGCAAGATAAAAAGTCTGCACACCCATTCTTGCATCCAGGTATATATTCTGCAGAGAAATCAAACTGAAGGAGTTTTGAAGAAAGGTTTGCAATTCTGTGGGTGAAACTCTTAACATTTTTCCCACTAAGGATGAAAACCAATGGTTTGTGGTCAGGTTGAAGACAAAACTTCCTTCCCAAAGAAAGTCTATAAATTTCATCACAGCCCACCAGCATGTCAGCAATTTCATCTCAATCACATACTTCATTTCAGAAGAACACAGGACCCTAGAGGCATACCCAATAGTCCTGATCTCCCCCCGTTTTTTTTGAGAGAGAACTGCACCTAGACCAACATTGCTAGCATCGATTGTGAGGGTGCAGGTAAGAGATGGGACATAGTGTTTCAAAATCTTTGATGAACTGAGCTGTTGCTACCCCCACTCCAAAATGTCCTGACATTCTCTGCTCCACTCAAACACAACACCCTTCATGAGCATAAGTGACAAGGGTCCTAATTTACTCATGAAACCTTGGATGAACCTTGAATAGAATTCACATAGCCCAAGGAATGACTTGAGAGTGTTTTTGTCAGAGGGGTCTTTGGCTTGAACAATGTAATCATCTAGACTAGACTTGGGAAGGACACCAATCTCATTAACTAAATGGCCCAAGTATTCTACTTCCTTGGCCACAAAAACACATTTGTCTCTGCGCAGAACACCTTTGGCCTGAAATGTTGATAATACTTCCTTCAAAATGGCATTGTGTGAAACCCTGTCAAGATCAGAAATAAGAACATTGTCTTGGAAAACGGACAGACCTTCAATCCCCTTCAATATTTTGGGCATAGGGCGCTGAAATACAGACGCCGCTGAGGCAAGCCCAAACAGCATGCATACATATTGGAAAGTACCCAATCGGGGAAACAAATGCGGTGAAAGGGATGGACTCTGGTGCCAATTCTACCCGGTGGTAGGCAGATGCTAAGCCCAATTTTGTGACGACTTTAGCATCTTACAAACTTGCTAATAATTCATTGATAGGAAGGGGATGTAAGTCAATCCATATTTCCTTATTCAAGCAGCGGAGGTCAACACACACTCTAAGTTCACCATTCTGTTTCCTTGCGACAACTAAAGAGGACAACCATGAAGATGATTCTACTTGTACAATTATGCCCTTGGTACACAAAGAACCAGGTTCTTTTTCAAGATCCTGCTGACACTGAAGGGAACGTTTCTAAGCTTATGTTTTACAAGCGTGGCTCAGTGGTTAGAGGCGGCAGACCCGGAAGCTGAGATCGGCCGTGGACCAGGGTTTGATTCCCCGCCTCGGCCTCGGCGGGACTCGGGCTCAAAAATTCCACGGACTCGACAATTCTCGCTCCAGTGCCTACTCGACTCACGGGGTCACACTCTGCGACTCTGGGCAATAGCTTGCTTAATCTCCACTACGGCCCCTCGCGGCGGGATGCCTGGCTTTCACCTTGTGGATACCCTGCCGGGGTATCTCACAGGGGAATACCAGGACGGGTTCCCTAAGCAAGCGCCTTGATGCCTTCGGGTGATACGTGCGCTATATAAGTCGCAATACATTTACATTTACAAGACTAGCACCCTCCTTTACAATAATATTGTGCTGAAGGTCTTTGATTTTGCCCAGTTCTCCAGAGAACTCATGAGGTTATTAATTAACTAAGTTTTCGAGATCAGGACTGTCCCTTATGGCAAGAACTTGATCTTTGGTTACCAGTCTGAGTACCATCCTGAATTGTCCCTGGTGGAACCAGACCAAGATGTTTAGCCCTTTCTGCACCACATAAATCTTTCCTAAAATCTTTCTACCCTTGAATTCCATGATCTCTTCAATGTACCCTGAAAGATTAATCTCACGTCCCTCATAAGAGACGGGCTTACGATCCTGAGGAAGAAGAGGTATGTTAGGCCATGTTGCTTGATAAAGTTCTAGAGTGACCATAGAGATACGTGCTCCGGAATCAACAAGGAGTTTTAACACACGATCGCCTACAGAAATTACCACATAAGGATCGACACACAATTCACGATCCCCTGTGATGACCCCATCATCTTGTACAACAAGAACCATTTCACTAAGCTCTTTAGTGACAAACTTTTCTTCATCTCGTATCGTGCCTTCATCAACAACATATTTCACAGGAGAAGGCTTTGGGTTGAACCTGCCTCTACCTGCCTGACAGGTTTTTGCAAAATGGCCAACTTTGTTACAGTTTTTACTTGTTACAAACTTAGCTGGGCACTTAGTGCCTGGTGTGTGTGGCTTATATCCACACCTAAAACAAATGTTATACTTTGAAAAAAGAGTTCTCTATTTTCGAAAAATGTTGCCTGTCTGATGTTTTGTTGTCCCATGCCTTGGCGTCTTTCATCTTCACAGCAGAGACAGGCTCACTTTTTTTCTCATCTAATTCCTTGACTGACACTTGTGATGTTTCAATACTCTTTGCTACTCTAATGGTCTCGTCAAGGGTACGATTCCCCATGGAATGTAGGGGCATATTACCAACAACTAGCGATAATTATCGCTATGTTGGCTTAGCGGCAATATTTTTATCGCCGTGCTGCGGTGATTTTTATCGCTTAGGAACCTTGCTATTATCAAGGTTTATCTCCTAAGCGATAAAAATCGTCCGCAATGCATGAATATCGCTGAAAAGTCAGCGATATTCATGCATTACCGAGCTAATGCTCTTAGCCATGTTATCCACCTACCATTGGATAACATGGCTAAGAACTGCTCAGGGGCAGGTGTTAGCTTTTGGAGATATTCGCGCTGAGCGCGAATATCTCCAAAAGTTGGTAATAGGAGATAGCGATGTTAGCGACTGTTTCCAGTCGCTAACATCTTGGCACGCCCACTTTGCATGTCATTAGTTATAAATTTTACTGACATGCAAAGCGGTGCCCAAGATGGTCGCTATCTCCTACTAGCTGTCGCTAACTGGTGTTAGCGACAGCTAGGTAATAGGGAGATAATTTTATCTCTACTTTCTTGGCTTTTAAAGCCAAAAAAGCGGAGATAAACCCCCTTGATAATATGCCCCGTAGTTTTTGTTTGATGGCTTTGTCCGTACAGTGAGAGGTAAACTGATCACAAACCAGTTGGTCAGCAAAGTGTTCGAATTGACAATCTGCCACCAGTCTTCCTAGAGCAGTGATGTAATTGCCAACATCCTCTCCTGTGCTCTGTGTTTGTAGAAAAAAATGTATGGCGGAGTGCAACCAAACTGGGTTGAACATCAAACCTTGTTTGTAACCTTTTAACTGTGTCTTGATACTCATCAAGAGGATTTTCTTCGTCTTGGACTGGAGTGGAAAGATGTTTTCACATTTTCCGTCCCTCAAAACCTAATGAGTGTAGTAGGTGGTACTTCCAAAGCTCAGCTCCAAACCTCATAATACCAATTGCACCAAGGTAAGTTTCGGATCTATCAAACCATTGCTTCCATTTGATGGGTGGGTCTGGTGTTGATATCCCTCTTTTTGCCCCTTTTGATACACTTGATATGAGTTGTTAAAGAATTTTGAGCTTTCTCCAAACACTGTCAGTTTCCTAGTAAGGTTCTTGGATGTGAGATGCTTCAGCCTATAGACACACAAGCAGTTGCTGTGCTTACTCTTCTCAAGAATCTCCTCCTATCCGCATGTCATTCGAATAAAAACAAGAGGAAGGGCCCAGCCTCGGCGGCTGTGGACGCGTGCAGACGGCCCACTCTTAACACAGTTTTCGCCCAGGCACATATCAGGGCACGACCCGCAAAGTGGAAGCCAGAGACAGCAAAAATATGCACCTCTGGGCATTGAAGAGGCAACGTGGGCATTGGCTTACTGTGGGTGTGCTCAGGGCCTGAGGTCCTCTTGCCCCCTCCTCTGTTTTCAACACAAGGGGTGTCCCATGCAGCAAGACCCCAGGCAGCAAAAATCCACGCCTCCAGGTGCGGAAGATGCTGCGTGGTCAGTGTCTTGCTTCATTGTGCTACCCTCTAAAGTAGCACTTTAAAACATGTCTCAAGTATGCCACTGCAGCTTGAAGTGCAGTTTTAGAGTGTCCATTTCAACCAAAATAAACCTTTCGACAGACCTAAACCTTCCTTTTTAAGACATATAAGTCACCCCAAAGCTAGTCCCTGAATGCTCAAAGGGCGGATTGCATTGTATTTAAATCATAAAGGCATGTGTACTTAAAGCGTACATGTTCTGGCAGTGAAAAACTCCCAAAGTCATTTTTGACTGTGGCAATTTTAGCTCTCCCTTAGACTTTCACGGAATTTCTTTATTACACTGGTCTGCGGTTCCAAAGGCCTAATCATGATGCACATGGTGCAGTTGCATACTCCGGTTCCTCTATTGGAGCTCGTATTACAGCCATAAACTAGCCGTAACACAAGCTCCCATAGAGGACTGGGAGTCTGTGTTTATCCCTGTACCCCATGGTAGGCACCTCAAGGAGCTTGCCACAAGGTTCAAGCATCCATAAGGGGCCACAACTGGAAGCCAAAAATGAAAGGTGGCCCTACAAGGGGGCCCCAAACACGCTTTCCAATAGGGTTTCCAAGTCAGAAAGGCCAGCATGGAAACCCTGCCGGAAATGTTGCACCATAGTCCAGAAGGAGAAAACGCCTTCCATTTGGATTACTGGCCAGTCTTCTACTGGCAGACAGGCTCCTGGAGCCCACCGGATGCCTGCTGGAATGACCAGTCAGTTTCAATTCGGACGGGTTGTATCATAATCATAAGCTGGTCAGAATTGAAATAGACGATGAGTGTCGGATAGCCTCCAACCCGAGGTCGGAGGCTTTTTGACACTCATCATAATCGTAATATGTAATAACTTCAGTTTGGGGGTAGATAGAGAATTACTTCTTCCACTCATTTGCCTTGTAATTTGAATTCCTCTTCAATGGAAAATCTGGATTTTAAATTACCATTCTGAAAATGTCATTGTCTACAGGGTCACCCCGAACCTTTTTGCCTTCCTCCTCCCTTTTATCTGACCTCATTTGTCTTGGCTTTAGGGCTGTGGGCACTTTACCACTCCTAACTAGTGCTAAAGTGCATGTGATCTCTATCTAAAACATGGTAGAATTGGTAAACACCTGTTTGGCATATTTAATTTACCTATGAGTCCTCAGTAAAGTGTCACTAAATTCTCAGCCTGAGCAAAACTAGCTATGTACATAGAAATCAAATAGGCATGAAACACACTTTGATACAAAATCAATAAATATAGAGCAGATATTTCCTTTAGATCTTCTTCTATTTCTTCGTTATTCTTTCAGTCACTCAGTACCAATTTTCAATATATAATATTCATTCTCATTTGCCTTGCCAACACGTGTTTCGTCCAGCTTTACAGCAATAGGACTTCATCAGGGCATTGACAATCTATTCTCTGTGAATTGGTGAAACCAAGAGTTCAGTTTTGATAGTTAAAATCCTAGGCCTTTAAAGTTACGATCCCCAAATGTCAGGTGACTCAAGCGTCGTAATGATATAAATCCAGTAATCCTCCACTATAGTTAGCAATCTGTTACGTCGAGTATGCTTAATTCTGAATAAAGGGCGTGTATTTATCAAATCTTCTGTCTGTTCTATTATTTAAAGCACAGCATTTCTGGAGTCAGCATGGTACCGGCATCTATTCAGAATTAAGCATACTCGACGTAACAGATTGCTAACTATAGTGGAGGATTACTGGATTTATATCGTTACGACGCTTGAGTCACCTGACATTTGGGGATCGTAACTTTAAAGGCCTAGGATTTTAACTATCAAAACTGAACTCTTGGTTTCACCAATTCACAGAGAATAGATTGTCAATGCCCTGATGAAGTCCTATTGCTGTAAAGCTGGACCAAACACGTGTTGGCAAGGCAAATGAGAATGAATATTATATATTGAAAATTGGTACTGAGTGACTGAAAGAATAACGAAGAAATAAAAGAAGATCTAAAGGAAATATCTGCTCTATATTTATTGATTTTGTATCAAAGTGTGTTTCATGCCTATTTGATTTCTATGTACATAGCTAGTTTTGCTCAGGCAGAGAATTTAGTGATAATCTACACAGACAAATAGTATTTGTCATTGGTTGTAACCTTAGGCAAGGGTTATATCTCTCCCTTTGAGCATTACATAGAGAACTCTACCTATTTCTAGATATTTATACACTGTTTTTGCGCAAATTCCCCTCTTGCCTTTTGTTTATTATTTCCTCAGTAAAGTGCACTACATTGTTCTAAGGGTCTCTATATTAAATACTACTAGTGGGCCTGCATCACTGATTGTGCCACTCACTTCAGTAGCCCTCTAAACATGTTCCAGAACTGCCACTGCAGAGCCTGTGTGTGCAGTTTTAAACTGCCATGTCGACCTGCCAAGTTACCCCTCTTGCCAGATCCAACCCTACAGTTTTAATACATATGTCACCCCTAAGGTATGCACTTAATAGCACCTGGAGAAGAGTTCAGTTTAGGTAGGCTGTGCCTGTCCCCAACAAAAAGTGCTGTATACTCCCCTGCAGTGAGTGTAGAGCCAGTAGAGAAAGGAGAGGGACTGTGTGCACTTCAACGGCCTCTCTTTGAAGTCTCCCCCACTTCAAAGTCACAAGTGGGTATAAGTACTAGACCCCAACCCCCAATAACTCAGTACACTTCTGGAACTGAGGACATACTGCCAGGAAGAAGGACTGATATGCTGCTGAAAGGATTCGCAGTGTACTGAACTATGCTGGCCTTTGCTGGACTCCTGCTTTGCTGTGTCTGCCATTCTGCCCTTCTTGCCTCGAAGTGAGAAGGATTGGACCTGGTTCACCACATTCTGAGAACCAAAGTGACTCCACGGGCTTGTTGGCTGGCCTACTGTTCAGAAGTCTCAGAGACATCAAAGACTTCCAGCAACCCTTCTACAGTCTATGGACACTGCCAACTGTGAGTCCTTCCCTGGCAAGTAGTATCAATCCAGCCCTGGGCCCTTAGAAGTGTGTGTATCGGAACCAACGATTTGCCTCCTGTGCTCCCTGCATCGGGCCTTCGCCATTGACACATCCTCCATCAAAGGTACTTTTTCAGCGAGACAAGCTTGGTCCCTGTATCCAACACATGCTCCATTTTGGTCACCCTGAACTTTTGAATTTACCCTGGACAAGATCAAGCAGATAGCCCTGACTGGTGCTTTTTTTAATCGCTATATTTGCAGATATTCATTAAAAAAACTCCAGTTCTACTTATTGAATTTTTGTCATTTTGGTCTTGTTTTGTTCAATAACTCAAGCTCTATTTTTCTATCCGGGTGTGGTATAATTTTGTTTGTTGTTTTCACTATTGTAGTGTTTTAAGTGTTGTGCCAATACTTTACACATTGCTTCCTACGTTAAGCCTGACTGCTCTGTGCCAAGCTAACAGACAGTGAGCACATGTTAAGTTAGGGTGTGCATCTATCTGCCTTACCCTGACTAAGTTTGTGGTTACTACTTGGATGGACACATACCTCTCCAACAGACCCCATTTCAAATAGTCATTTTTTCTAAAGTTGCCATGTTTTCTGCCTAAACTGGGTGTGCCTTTCTACCAGTGTCTAGGGTCACATGACTGTCAATGGATCTCATTTGATGTGATGTGTGTTCCTTCCAGACAGGAAACAAAAGTGCTTTGGGTGTGTGGAAGGGTGTTTCTCTCCTAGCAGGATGCCCTGGGCAGTGTACTCGGCCTTTACTGAGCACTCTCCTGACTTCTGAATATTCCTGCCCTGTCATTTGCAAGTGCAGCTTACACCTGGGCCTGCCTGCCCCTTGCCCTCCTGGAAAGTGGAAGAACTGACCAGAATCAGTTTGGGGATAGACAAAGGGGATGAGACCCACGCACAGGATGGATCTGGCTATAAAAGTGGTACCCTCAGAACCTTTCATCAGAACACTCCTGGACAATTAGCGACTCAGAAGAGAACTGCCCATCTGTCAGAATACTGAAGGAAGACTGGATCTGCTTGCCTTGAATCTAGGATTCCAAAAGTGACATCAAGGTTCAGTTGGCTGACATACAGTTTGATCCACAGGGACACAACAAGGGTCTGGAGGCCTTACTTCCAACTGCCCAGCTGACCAGTACCTACTGGACCAGAATGCTGGCCTCTGCTGGAGGGAGTCCTGACCCCCCCAAGAGCTGCCCCTACAGGTCCTGGGCAAAGGGCTGGTGTCAGTGTGTACTCCTTCAACCTAAATCCTGCAAGAATTGGACACCAGGTCCAAATCCAGATGCTCTGGGCTACTCGAGTTGAAAAAAACCATACCTGGTCTCTTCATGAACACAAGGAGACTTCACAGCTGCCTACCCAGTACTTGCATCTGACTGTAGATGTGACCTCACTTGCTACATGCCCTGTACTTCACTTGCAATGTACTCTTTGCAACAATGATGAAACCTCATGTCTCTCACCAACTTGAGCCTCTGACCGTCGACCAGCTCTTTGTGGTGACAACAACTGCACCGCCAATACAAAACTATGACTAAGCTCATCTTATGGAACTGGACTAAGTTACGAGGTAAACTTTTCACCGGGACAAACCTGACCCTTGTATTTGAACAGCCTTTCATTGCTATGGTGTCATGGCATGGATTGTTTCCACAGAAGCAGAATTGACATGAAGTTGCATTGCCCATCCACCAGTATCATCAATTTATAGTTTGGACTGATAACACCAGTAAGGAGTAAGTATGGGCGAATTTTGCGAATCAACAATCCGCAAATTCGCATGAAATCGCAAAAAAAATCTGCGAATTTTTCCGCGAAATAGCTGATTTTTTTGCGATTTGCACTATACTTAACTGGAGTTCTTCACATCTAACATGAGCTTTGATTGGAATTCCATAGAGCATATTATCATGCCCATTATCGCCACTTTAGAAGCAGTTTCCTGCCGATAAAGCGGCGATAATTTTATCTCCCAGGCTTGATAATATGCCCCTTAATGTCTAACACTATACATCTCTTAATATATCCTCTACCCCACTATCTGACTCACCCACGCCTCATTCTACTACTATGATCTCTAAAATAACCCTTTCTAGACACTTCCCTTCTCTATCCTACCTTGGATCACCCCAACCCTCATTTTACTACACTGATCTCCCAAACAACTCTTTCTAAATTATTCCCTCACATATCCATTCTTTGACTCAGTCCAAACCTCATTTTAATAAGGTCCAAATTATTTTTGAATACTTACTTTGAGAATTTTTCATTTGCTTGTTAAAATAATAACATATATGCATCTCTGAAGCTATTGTACGGATAAGATGTTAATTGAAACAGTACTGCTTTAGAGCCATGACCTTTGACAAGTGTTTCTGAAAACTAAATGAAGACAAAATAGCCGTGAATTTGTTAACTTCATCTTTGCGCTTTTAATTAATTTATGCATTTATCCTGGGGGAAGAAACACATAAATTACATGCTCACCTTGCAGACAAAAGGAGAATGAGCATCATCTGAGAGATGAAAAATAACATTTAACCACTCTTAGAAGTGATCAACGAGTGATCGGTGATTAATTGATGTTCAGCTGCTTGTTTCCTTTCTGCTCTGTAGCGCCTGATAATCGGCTCCTTTGTATGAAGAGAGACTACAGTGATTGCCTTTAAAAACCATTTGTCTTTTAAATCACTCGGGCTTCTGTGCTCCTTTCTCAAGCTGTCAGTCATACGTCTGCTGCAGTCATTAAAATGTCCCTTAAACGTGTGTAGGAATTATTTTTTAGATGAAAAATACAGTAAAGAGAAAATACACCAACGCAGAAAAGAGTAATGCACTCGTAAATTGCAGTGGGTTCTACCTCATTGTTTTACTCATTTCTGAAATGGCAGCCATGAAACATGCGACTTAAAAAGTCTCAACCCCTTCAAACATCGGATGAACACTCAAAGCACTTTTACTGTAAAAGAAAAATACGGGCAGCGTGAACCCAGCGATAGCAATGCTATATATAGATGAAAAATGAAGGCGAATTGCTCACGTTTCTGTATTGGAAAGAAGATCATCAAACTGATGAGAAGTAGATAACGGTGTACTAAAACACTGTATATGTGCAGTAGAGTAATGTATGGACTCGTCCTTTCAAGGCCATTACACGGAGATTGAGACCGCTATTGTTTTGAAGACAAAAGCGACTAGTCTATGAAATTCTTTCATTTATGTTTTTCTCAGTAGCACACTCGTAGTCACCCATTTGTTTTTGCATGCAAGTGTGATTTACAGGTATAATATTTTACTAACATTTGTATAGTGCTCCAAACCTCTATCGAGGTGATGAAGTGCATTTGCCAGACCCCCCAGGATATTGCGGCATGGATTAGCAAATTTAGCGGCACAAATATGGAAATTTAGCGGCACAAATATGGAAATTTAGCGGCATTTTTGCGGCACTTTATTTTACTCATAATCATTCATTTTGAGGCTGAATTCAATGGAAACTGTTTTTGCAGAGAATCCCACTTTGCAATAGGCATGTTTAAAGTGTCTGCAGTTCTACGGAAGCACAGCTCCATGTCCTAACCTAGTGGGACGGTGCAGTATTTCTCCCTGGGATGTTCTAGTGTCCATGATTGCATCCCTGTCGGAGCACCTCCACCTCCCGGATTCGTGAGGCAGGACACCTCTTCCTCAGGCACCCTAGGGCGCAGGATCGTAGTGGCTGATCCAAATAAGTGAGACAGACTGCATAGGGAGGTCACCTCCTGCCTATTCACTGTTAAGACATGAGTAATCAGATATGGTAAAAAAAGGTGAGGAGTACAACCATTACTATTTGATGAATTGTGTCCAGAGTTTCATGGACCTCCCGTAGTATAAGATTAAACACATAACCTTGAATTATACGGCTGATCAGTTCCTCTCTTATGTTTCGAAAGCTGGTTCCAGTTCCCCCTTGAAGGTGGAGACGTAATCATTAGCTCATAAAGATTCCATTTGGATGCAGGCAGGAGGAGTTTTGTGATAGGGGGTAAATAATGTAAGGATTCTGCCATGCATGGGTAGTTTCCCAGGAGTCAGACTCACCCATTACCTCCCTCGATAACTTTTCACCCAATCTCTCTTTCAGTAACACCTTACCCAATACCCCCTCAGTAATATCTTATCCAATACCTAACTCAGTAACATGTTACCCAATACCTATTTCAGTAACATCTACCCAATACCCCCTCAGTAACATCTTGCCCTAAACCTCCCTCAGTAACATATCACCCAATACCTATTTCAGTAACACCCGCCCCTAGGTAACACCTTACCTTCCTCCAGCATCAAGATGTCAAAGGGAAACGATCATAAAAATGCACACTGATCTTAAAAAGGACACAACGCAATATAAATGATTTTTAAAACAATAGACCACCAGGAAGACAGAAAAGCTCCTTTTGTGGTGGGAGCCTCTGCTTATATTACTGTTGTAAGCAACAGAAGTTAAATATTATATGTGCTGGTGTGTGCACTTCAGATACACAACCTGCAGGTGTGGGCAAAGAGAAAAGGGACAGATCACAAAAAAAACGAGACCATCTCTATTCCAACTCCTTGGTGGTAAAGCAGTGCTTGGTGCTAGCACCTTTTGCCACCACATTAGCAAAGAAGATTTGTGGAGTTGGCAATGTGTGGAAAGAATATTTTCACATTTTGTAGTGCATTTTCATGTGGTGGTCATGTGTTTGGTGATTCTATGCGTTGTTGTGGTTTTATGCTGCAACAACTTGGACCAACAGGGCAGATGGCCAGGGAAATACAAAACAAGCCCCCCCCCCAAAAAAGAACTAAATACAAGCAGTGCTTGACCTGTGCCCGTAGGACGTGATATGAAAAAGTAAGTGCTTGTCCGTGATGATTCGAGGCCTCCTCCCTGCCCCCCTCCCATTCACATTCTCACAGAGGGATAGCTGACGAACGCGAGCGCACTGACCCTGTTATTTAAAGGTCTCAAACTCTTCAGCGCCCAAGACACGCCTGTGAAATACCTGAACAGTGGAGACGTGTCCTGTATAATTGTTCTTCCTAATAAGTGCCCACTCTTCCCCTTTTTTCGCCTCAGCTTCCCTTTGGGCCCTTCTTTTTGAGTGAAACATCCTTGTACATCACGTACTCGTGTTCAAAGTACTTGTATTTTTTTGTTGCTATCGGTTGTAATATAACAGGGAGCAGCTATTATGGCTGTACTGCCGCACGTGATGACGTGTGTACGTACAGCCTATAGGAACCCCCATGTTTTACTATCTGCAGAGAGAGCATTTTTCGCGGCTATTAAGGAAAATATTGCGGTCATTGCGCTCTTTAGCTGATTTCGCGGTAATTTCGCGAATTGCGAAATCGCAAAATGCTGGAGGGTCTGATTTGCTGATGGGTAACACTGTACTTCAAGGGAGTGCTAGGCGGGAAAGATAGCAGGTCGGTGTAGCCTATAGAGGCAGTATTTTTATTTTGTGAGTGAGGATAATAGTTGTGGTGTTGGAAAATGGTCCTCTCTGAAGGGTCACCCCAAGCATTTTGTCTTCCTCCACCTACTTTTTGCAGACTTCTTTTTTGAGGGCCTTAGAACTATGAGCACTTTACCACTGCTAAGCAGTGGTAAAGTGCAAGCGTTCCCTCCTCTAAATATGGTAACATTAGCCTATACCCAATTGTCATATTTAATTTCCTTATAAGTTTGTGGTAAAGCGCGCTCCAGATGCCCAGGACCTTTAAATTCAATGCCACTAATGGGACAGCAGTATTACAAAACAATGGTCCAAAGACTATTCCTACCCAATATCACAATTAGTCAGTGCTTCATAATTTTAACTTTCATGAGTATTAGAATCTACTCTAAATCAATAAATGCAACAGTATCACAAAACGCAACAGCAAAACATATAGTCAAAGGCAATTTATTCATTTATCGCCACTATGAAAAAATTTAAAAGACTAATAGTACATAGGGGTCATATTGGTTGCCCCAAGGGGAGCGTGCAGAATAGGAAGATGTGAATCAGATAGTATTGGGTGATGAAGAGAGGAAAAGAATTACTCACTCTCTGCTTCCAAGCTGAGTGGTCGCTCCCTGCTCCCTGCTGCTGAGGTATCGCTTCTGCAGCGCTTACGCTATAACTTGGTCTGCATTTAACAAGTACTGCCTGCTGTGTGCCCTCATTACCGCTGCTTGCTAGAACCGCCGCTTTGCACATTTAATAACTGAATTTACCGACTTGCCCTTTTAAAGTGCGTTTCTGCTAGCGTGACTCTGTTGCTCATTGTGTTTTGATCTCGCCGCTTTACCTGATTAGCATTCGTTTCCCCCCTAGCGCTCCTGCCGCCCTGACCCCTCCACCTCCATTTTGTCGCATTTTGTTGTTGTTGTCGTCGTCCTTTGCCCGCCCCGCCTCCCAGCTGAAGCGCCCTCCCACAGACAACAAACAGCGCGCCCACACCAGGAAGCGCCGTGACTCACTCTCTGCTTCCAAGCTGAGTGGTCGCTCCCTGCTCCCTGCTGCTGAGGTATCGCTTCTGCAGCGCTTACGCTATAACTTGGTCTGCATTTAACAAGTACTGCCTGCTGTGTGCCCTCATTACCGCTGCTTGCTAGAACCGCCGCTTTGCACATTTAATAACTGAATTTACCGACTTGCCCTTTTAAAGTGCGTTTCTGCTAGCGTGACTCTGTTGCTCATTGTGTTTTGATCTCGCCGCTTTACCTGATTAGCATTCGTTTCCCCCCTAGCGCTCCTGCCGCCCTGACCCCTCCACCTCCATTTTGTCGCATTTTGTTGTTGTTGTCGTCGTCCTTTGCCCGCCCCGCCTCCCAGCTGAAGCGCCCTCCCACAGACAACAAACAGCGCGCCCACACCAGGAAGCGCCGTGACTCACTCTCTGCTTCCAAGCTGAGTGGTCGCTCCCTGCTCCCTGCTGCTGAGGTATCGCTTCTGCAGCGCTTACGCTATAACTTGGTCTGCATTTAACAAGTACTGCCTGCTGTGTGCCCTCATTACCGCTGCTTGCTAGAACCGCCGCTTTGCACATTTAATAACTGAATTTACCGACTTGCCCTTTTAAAGTGCGTTTCTGCTAGCGTGACTCTGTTGCTCATTGTGTTTTGATCTCGCCGCTTTACCTGATTAGCATTCGTTTCCCCCCTAGCGCTCCTGCCGCCCTGACCCCTCCACCTCCATTTTGTCGCATTTTGTTGTTGTTGTCGTCGTCCTTTGCCCGCCCCGCCTCCCAGCTGAAGCGCCCTCCCACAGACAACAAACAGCGCGCCCACACCAGGAAGCGCCGTGACTCACTCTCTGCTTCCAAGCTGAGTGGTCGCTCCCTGCTCCCTGCTGCTGAGGTATCGCTTCTGCAGCGCTTACGCTATAACTTGGTCTGCATTTAACAAGTACTGCCTGCTGTGTGCCCTCATTACCGCTGCTTGCTAGAACCGCCGCTTTGCACATTTAATAACTGAATTTACCGACTTGCCCTTTTAAAGTGCGTTTCTGCTAGCGTGACTCTGTTGCTCATTGTGTTTTGATCTCGCCGCTTTACCTGATTAGCATTCGTTTCCCCCCTAGCGCTCCTGCCGCCCTGACCCCTCCACCTCCATTTTGTCGCATTTTGTTGTTGTTGTCGTCGTCCTTTGCCTGCCCCGCCTCCCAGCTGAAGCGCCCTCGCCCCTCCCCCCCACCATCCATTTATGGCCAATGCCCCCACGCGCAGCGTCCACGCGCTTCGTACACGCCGAAGGTGCGCCAAAGGTAAGCCCGTCTACGCCCGTCCGCGCCTGGACCGCGCCCAGCGCCAGACCCCCTGCCCCTCGCGCTGCCCAGCCCCCCCGCATTACCTACGATGCCGCCACCCTCCTAGCCCTTAACCCAGGTCGCGCCCCCAACTGCGTCCAAGCCGCTCCTGGACGCTTCCATGGACCGTTCTCTTGCCTCTCCTGCAAATATAGCGGCACTGACAACATCTCCACTGCGACCACAACACAGATTACCGACCCCAACCACCTAGAATGCATCCTGCTCAACACCCGCTCGGTCCACAGGCACGCCATTGACCTTTGGTACTTACTTGACACCATCTCTCCTGACGTCGCCTTCCTAACGGAAACATGGATGAACGCTTCCTCCGCCCCTGACATCGCCATCGCTATCCCTGATGACTATAAGATCACACGCAAAGACCGCACCGACCATACAGGAGGAGGAATCGCTATCGTCCACAAGAAATCAATCCGCATCTCAACCAGCTCTGACGACAACCTCGCTAACTCCGAACACCTTCACTTCCAGATCCACATCGACCCCAAAACCACACTCCGAGGCACCCTCCTCTACAGACCACCAGGACCCCGCGCAAAATTCAGTGAAGACATCACGGACTTCATCACCCCACACGCGCTCCCCTCCAAAGACTACATCCTTCTGGGAGATCTCAACTTTCACCTTGAAAAGAACAACGATCACAACACCGCCACCCTCTTGGACAACCTCGACAACCTCGGACTTAAACAACTGGTCACTTCCCCCACCCACATCGCAGGTCACACACTCGACCCCATCTTCACCTCTAGCAACCATGTCTCCTTCAGCCACACTACGAATCTCCTCTGGACTGACCACAGCTGCGTTCACTTCACCTACAACAAGCCGAAACCCACCATCCACCTCCAACCAACTCTACAAAGAAACTGGAACAAGATCACCACCGACCAGATCTCCACATCACTCCTTCAAACCTCCCCAGCCCTCTCTTCTAACGTCAACGAAGCCGCCTCCAACCTCACCCTCTGGCTATCCAACACCGCCGACACCTTAGCACCACTGAAAAAACGTCAACACAAACCTGGTGTCAAGAAGGCCTCATGGTTCAACGATGACCTCAAGAATTCCAAGAAACTGTGCCGCTCCCTTGAAAAGGCCTGGAAAAAAGACCCATCCACCAACACCAAAGACGCCTTCAAAAGCGCCATCCGTACTCACCACCAACTGATCCGAAAAGCCAAGAAAACAGCATTCAAGGATCGACTTGACAACAACGCCCACAACAGCAAGGAACTTTTCAACATCGTCAAGGAATTTTCCAACCCCTCAGCCAACTCCAACGACATCACCCCCTCTCAAACCCTCTGCGACTCCCTAGCCTCTTTTTTCCACAACAAGATTGCTGACATCCACAACAGCTTTGACAACCAACCCGGAAGCCAACCCACCCTACCATCAGCCGACCATCCTCCCCTCGTTAACACCCTTAACGCCTGGAACCCAATCTCCACTGAGGACACCATCCGCCTGATGAATTCCATCCACTCTGGATCCCCCACAGACCCATGCCCTCACCACATCTTCAACAAAGCAGACTCCGTCATAGCTCCGCACCTCCGAGACGTCATCAACTGTTCCTTCAACTCCGCTACCTTCCCAGAAGACTGGAAACACGCTGAACTCACCGCCCTTCTGAAAAAACCAACAGCAGACCCCACCGAACTCAAAAACTACCGACCCATCTCGCTTCTTCCATTCCCGGCCAAAGTCATCGAGAAAGCTGTCAACAACCAGCTCGCCGCCTTCCTCGAAGCCAACAAATCACTCGACCCCTCACAATCTGGCTTCCGAGCCAAACACAGTACTGAAACCGCCCTCATCGCAGCAACAGACGACATTCGAACTCTACTGGACAATGGAGACACAGTCGCCCTCATCCTGCTCGACCTCTCTGCAGCCTTCGACACAGTCTGCCACAGCACCCTTTTACAACGCCTCAGAAACATCGGAATCGAAGGAAAGGCACTGGAATGGATCACCTCGTTCCTCACCGGAAGAACCCAGAAAGTCCGCCTCCCACCATTCAAGTCCGAAGCCTCTGAAATCATCTGCGGTGTACCACAAGGATCCTCACTCAGTCCCACCCTCTTCAACGTATACATGAGCCCCCTCGCAGCCATCGCCCGCCAACACAACCTCAACATCATCTCTTACGCGGATGACACTCAACTGATCCTATCTCTCACCAAGGACCCCAGCACCGCCAAAACTAACCTACACGAAGGAATGAAAGAAGTCGCCGAATGGATGAAACAAAGCCGTCTGAAACTGAACTCAGACAAAACAGAAGTCCTCATCTTAGGTAAATCCCCCTCTGCATGGGACGACTCCTGGTGGCCGGAAGCCCTCGGAAATGCACCCATCCCGACAGACCACGCACGGAACCTGGGCATCATCCTGGATTCTTCACTGTCTATGAACAGACAAGCCAGCGCCGTATCCTCCTCCTGCTTTAACATTCTTCGCATGCTCAGAAAAACCTTTCGCTGGATCCCCACCGAAACAAGGAAAACAGTCACCCATGCCCTGGTCACGAGCCGACTGGACTACGGAAACACCCTCTACGCAGGTACCACCGCTAAACTCCAGAAGAAACTACAACGAATCCAAAACGCCTCTGCCTGGCTCATATTAGACATCCCACGCAACGAACACATCTCTGGTCACCTCAAAGACCTCCACTGGCTACCCGTCAATAAGAGGATTACTTTCCGTCTGCTTACCCACGCACACAAATCACTCTACGACATCGGACCAGATTGCCTCAACTCTCGACTGTCCTTCTACACCCCCTCCCGCCAACTTCGCTCTTCCAGCCAAGCCCTCGCCACTGTACCTCGCATCAACAAGACCACCATGGGAGGCAGATCCTTTTCTTACCTGGCTGCCAGAACATGGAACTCTCTCCCCGCTCACCTTCGCCTCACCCAGAATCACCTAGCGTTCAGAAAACAGCTTAAAACGTGGATCTTTGACAAATAATTCATCCTTCCCTTCCTAAGCGCCTTGAAACCCTCTGGGTATGTAGTGCGCTATATAAATTTTATGACTTGACTTGACTTGACATAAAAAAGCACTGTGTTTTATATATTACAAAAAGGATCAACAATCATCCATGTTGTAAGACCTGGCCATAAATCAATTCTTCGGCAACACTGAGGGAGCTACAGGGGCTGATAGGCAAGCTGAACTTTGCAACCAGAGTTATACCTGCGGGCAAAGTATTCGCCAGGCGATTGACGCAGTTGACACGGGGACTCACCAAAAAACACCACCGCGTCAGGTTGAGCACGGAAGTCCGGAAGGACTTGAGCATGTGGGACTCCTTCCTGAGGGACTTTAACGGCACGCTCATTTGGTGGGAAGGTTGGCAAGACAACCAACAGATCGAGCTATACACGGACGCATCAGGCAGCACAGGCTTTGGGGCCATCCTGGGGGGCAGGTGGTGCGCAAAAGCATGGCCCAGTAGTTGGCACAAACAGGGCATCACCAAGAACATCACATTCCTTGAGCTATTTCCCATAATAGTGGCCGTGACGGTATGGGCCGAGCAACTCCAGAACTTGAAACTAACTCTGTGGTCCGACAATAAAGGGGTGGTGCAGGCGATTAACAAGGGGTCTGCCAGGTGCCCAGACACGCTGCGGCTAATGCGTAGGTTGGTTGCCTTACAGCTGGAAGGAAACATGGAGGTGCAGGCACGCCACATCGCAGGGGTGGAGAACGAGGTGGCAGACGCGTTATCCGGGCAGCAGACAGCGCGGTTCAGGCAGCTGGCACCCAGGGCGGAGCAGTACATGACCCCGTTTCCGGAGCACCTTTGGAAACTGGCCAGGCGGACCTGAGGGAATTGGTACAACAGGCACTCACTCCCACAGCGGCCAGGAGGTACAAGAAGTACCTGGAGACAGTCATGAGGGTGGGCAAGATCACATCCTCAGAGGACATGGGCGCAACACGCAGGGCAGCGGAACACTTCATCCAATGGGCATTCCGGGTGGGAAAATCCAGGTCATGGGCCCAGGCCCATTTAGCTGCGGTGGCACATTTCGCAAGGATAGAGACTGGCCAGAACCCCGTGGCATTCCATTACATCAAGGCAGCAATGAAGGGGTGGAAGAGGAAGGAAGGCCCGAGGAAGGACACAAGGCACCCCATTGACTTCACACGACTGCGAGTGCTTTTTGGCGCCCTAGGGGGAACAGTCTCTGACCAATTCGAGTTGGCGCTTTTTCGGGCGGCCTTCGCCATCGCCTTCTTTGGGGCTTTCCGCATCAGCGAGTTGGTAGCCCCCACAAGGTGGGGGGTGGCAGAGAAATGCATACAGGCAAGGGACGTAATGCCCACAGCTAACGGGGTGGAGATCGTGCTAAGATGGTCAAAGACCGACCAAACAGGGAAAGGTACCAAGATTAGATAGCAGTGTATCAAGGACCAAGGCTGCTGCGCAGTTTGCTGCTTAATGGCTTTCATGGCGGTACGCCCGGAAGGGGAAGGCCCCTTATTTAGGCACAGGGATGGCACGCAGCTAAGCAGGTTCCAATTCACGTCTGTCATGCGCAACGCACTGGGCAGAGCAGGGCTGCGCCCGGCGGCCTTCGGGTCCCACTCAGTCCGGATAGGGGCGGCCACGATGGCGGCAATGCTCGGGATGCCCGAAGCAGGCATCAAGGAAGTGGGCCGATGGAGGTCACGGGCCTACAAGACATATGTGAGACCACAGTTGCTATGACCAGGGTCAGGCGACCGGGACCGGGCCGCACAACGAGTGACACTGTTTCCTTCCTTTAACAGGACGGAGACCGCGCCTGGTATGGGTGGTGGGGCACTCATTCATCTCCCGAATGCAGAGCTGGTGGCGGAACGGGGGATGCAAGGCAAAAGGAGCACCAGCGGACACGTGCATCCGGTGGTTGGGCAGGCTGGGAATGAAATGGGAACAGCTCGCAGCGGCACTCGAGGAGCTGAGGGCGGACGCGGCCGGGCACCCGGACGTCCTGATAATACACCTGGGGGGCCACGACTTGGCACAGCTAGGGAGGCGGGCACTCCTCCACAGTGTGCAGAGAGACCTGACGTAGGCAGCCAGGTCATTCCAGGGATCAACGATCGTGTGGTCGGAGGTGATCGGCCGGCAAGTCTGGCGTGGGGCAGAGTCACAGAAAGTGGTGGACAATTCCCGCAAGAAACTGAACATGGCAGTGAGTAAATTTTGCAGGGTAAACGGCCTGGCGTTCGTCAGGCATGGGCTCATCCACACCGGCCGCCCGAACTATTCACCAAAGACGGCGTGCACCTGTCCGGCGAGGGAATGGGCCTGTTCTGGAGTAATCTCTGGGGAGCTATGGTGCTGGCCGGGTGCAAGTAGAGAGTACACGGCGTAGTCGGAGGGGGAGCAGAAGGGAGAAGGGAGCCTCCCGTTCGGCGTGGCAGAGAACTACGCGGATTAGGGTTGGGAATCATGCACACCGGAGGGCGGTGTGCCAGGAAAAGAACACTAACCTTGGGATGCCTCACGGCTGGGAGACCTGGCTAGAAGGCCAGAGGGTAAGACCACTCACATTCAGATGCCGCACGGCTGGGTGAGGTGGCTTAACGGAGACGGCGCTCGCAGCCCAGCCCCTGCCCGATGGCAGGGCACAATCGGAACCGGAAGGTAGCGAGTTAGGGCCTAGCTCCGGGGACTGACGCTACCCCTCTCCCCCTTTCAAGGGGAGCACAAATCCAACCAAAGGCAAGAAAAGGAACGATCCGTAAGGGTCGAAGAGACTGAAACAAGCAAACACCAAAATTATGTCTAATTTTACTGTTTATATCCCAAAAAGTAAAACTGCGGCCAACAAATGACCACAACAAGAGAGAATATGTGTCTGTGGTTATTATGGGGTTGGCATGATGGGAACACAGTATGATGGTGTAGTGGATGCATAGAGGGGTGGTGGGGGCAAGTGCGAAGGTTACTGGTGTGGGCGTGCTTTGCTCTGCGAGTAGCATTTGTGAAGGTAAACAGAGAGGAAAGCACCAGCGCGTGTGTCTCTATGCTGGCGCTTGTTCTGTGTAAAGTTATATTGACAAATTCTTCAGGAGTGATTTAAAAATTGCATTAAAAGAATTGTTTCTGTGTATTTGTTTTAAGCTTTAGCAGGATGGCTGAAGAAAAATATCACTACTGAAGGAAGTAATTAGCGACTAGACATATCCAGAGTAGGAGTATGGGAGCTCTTGTGGTTACCGGCAGCGTAACGTGTCTACATGCATGCAGACTGCCATTGTCACTTGACAAGGCTAAATGATGAATAAGGTAATTTGCCATTAAAGTACTCACGGTGTATGGCCTATCATGGTGCACAGGGCCAAGGTGAGACACGTGGTTATGGTTCTCAGAGCAGCGTTAGAGTTAAATTTATAGTTAACGTTAATGAGTGTGAGGGGCACTCACACTGATATTTTATTGTCATACACCCTGGGTGTGCCACATGATGTATAATGTAAGAAACCAGTCTGGGCCTGTATAGACATGTGTGTTTGGGGCTCCTATGGCAGTGCTGGCTTTGGTATAAAGCATGTGGTGGCTCTTATGGGGGATGAGAGAGCTCATTGCATGTGTACTGGGGCTAACTCTTAATTGTGGTTTGGGTCAGGGTCGGTGACCTTTGCTGATGGGTGGGGACATCAGAGTTGTGTCATGCTCGGCATGGTGGGGGTATTTATGGTTGATTCAGGCTATCCTTTGGGATATTATCAGTCAGTCCTGTTGTGTTAGTGGAAAGACAATATATCCAGCGTTGTTCCTTTTGTAATAGGATCCTGTCATTTGTTGTATTGTGACAATCAGTTTGTTCTATCACCATCCAGTTTAAATCGTTTGGGGTATGACCTGCATAGATGAAGTGGTCAGTCAACCTGCTCATATTCTTTTTGCAACATATTGTGCTACAGTGTTCCATAATGCGGGCTCTTACTTTGCGGCTAGTCATGCCAACGTATTAAAGGCTGCATGTGCACATAATTAGGTATTTATTTATTTATTTTGAAGTTTTATATAGCGCTGGCCAGACTCAAGGGTATAAATACAAGTAACAAAAAGACACTGAAAGTATCAAGTATGGACGGTGAGATTCAGCAGGTTAAGTAACCAATGGGCAATGAAGACTTGAAGTGCCTTCGCAGGGTGTCATAGTCTAGGGTCGCTCTCCCATCCAGGGAGTAATGTCATCAGCTCTTCTGCGGCTTATGTCCCTTCGCTAGGGAATGATCTAGGAAAAGATTTTTGAGTTGTCTTTTGAATTTTGCAAAGGAGGGGATAGTTCTGATGTGAGAGGGCATAGCGTTCCAGATTTTGGGCGCGTTTCCCGCGAAGGACCAGGTTTTTTCTTGTGTTATCTTTTACCTTTACTACTGTTTGTGTGCTGCATAAATACTTTACACGTTGCCTTTCAGTTAAGCCTGACTGCTTCCTGTGCCATGCTACACAGGGTTAAGCACAGGTTATTTTAGTGACTTTCTGTGGGTCACCCTGCCAGTGATTTGGCTATTGCTTGACCAGTGCTTACATCCCAGTCAGCAAACAGCCCAATTTCTCACATATGCGCACCTGGTTGACCATCTTGTTTGAGGAAGATACTTTGTATCTCCTCAATGACAGCATGCACGTTGACATCTCGTCCGCTTCTATCAAATTATTAAGGATGGGCTTGCCATGTGGGCAATGTGATTGAAGCCACCAAATAGAAAGGTGCATGGCCGTTCAGCTTGCCATCCCACTTGAATTTTGGATACACTACAACATTTGGGTGAGGTACAGAGACCGTTTCAAAGTGGAAATGATTTCCCATTGTGTGTCTGATCACTGGTATTAACATTCCCTCCACGGAGGCTGATCTCTGGAAAGCCCCTTTAATGATCATTTACCACTTCACATGATATGAGCGTAATGTAAATTAGGTGGTATTTTCATTGAGTCATTACAAAACCACCTTATATACTGGTGGCATATAATTATTTTACTTATATTGACACCACATTTTCAAGGGGTAAGGTCACTACCTCATGTTTTTTTCAATTGCTTTCAATACTCATAACGTTCAGATCAATGTACTTGATTGGTCACCTGGTTAAAATAAGGGATACATTGACACCAGCCCTGTATTTTCAATGTAGTTTAAAAAAAATAGCATGAGACTATAATTTAGGGAACATAGGGCCCAATGTAGGTAAAACACATTTACCGATTTTAAAATACCGATTCGTACCGAATCGGTATTTCAAAATCGGTAAATGATATGTAGATAAAAAAAATCGGAAATTTTCCGAATCGGTAGCAATCGGTATCGTGAGTCGATACGTACCGATTCGGCAAGTTCCGATTCGGTATAAACAGAATCTGCCACCACCGAATCGGAAAATACCGAATCGGTAATAGCAATACACCCCTTGGGCCAAAAGGCCAATAGGAATGCATTATAAATACCGAATCGGTAATTACGGAATCAGTATATTCCGATTCGGCAATTACCGAATCGGTAAATGCCGATTTGTCGAGCAAGGAAACTGAAACTAAAGCCATCAGCCAATGAGGTGGAAGCACCCTCCCCCACAGGGTGTGGCAAGCCAGGCAGGTGCAACTCATCAGAACTTTCTGGAGAGGCAGCCTGAGCTGAGCAGCCACAGTGAGCAGCAGTATCCAGATCCCTGTAAAACATGGCAAGCAGCTCTGAGAGGCAGAAGGCAGAGCGCAAGCGGAAGAGCAAATTCAGCACCATGGAGCTGCAAGTGTTGGTGGAGGAGGTGGTGAGGGTACACAGCCAGCTGTATGGAAGGCTGTCCCTCACTGTTCCAGAGAGCACTAAGAGGAAGCTGTGGATTGAAATTGGGGAAAGAGTAAACGCTGTCGGTGTCACCCACAGGAGCCTGGACGACCTCAAAAAGAGGTTCTACGACATCCGCGGCGTCACTAAAAGGAAACTTGCCGAGCTGCACAAGCAGGCTGGACTAACTGGTGGAGGCAAGAACCGGGCGCCACCCCTCACTGAGCTGGAGGAACTTGTGGCGAATACCATTTAGTGTGCGAGTGTTGTGGGAATTGGGGACCTGGATAGCTCATCCCGAGCTACAGCTACAGGTAAGAAGCATGCGCAACTTGACCCACCATACCAGACATCTCCCCTTTAGACCCAATGCACAGCCAAACCCCAGCCCAGTACTGCTAGCAACAGACATGATCAATGCATCATGCTAAATGCAGTCAGCAAAAGTACCCTAAAATGCCACTGCAGAAGCGTAATAAAAAGAACTGTAATACTGCATCAAAGTATTAGTAATGAGATGTGCAATGTTTTATTAGTAGTGAATGTAATACATTAGCAATCAGTTGACAAATGCCTCTTTATACCTAGGGGCACCATCAGGCAGGGGAGCAGCAGCTACTCAAGCACCAGCTCCAGCACCATCAGCCAGTGCGGTGGCAGTGCCAAGCACCAGTGTACATATACAGGAGGAGGACAACAGCAGCGCCCTGGGCAATGAGGAAGACACTGGACATTCCCTCACATTACCACACTCCCCCAGACTGTCTCTGTCTCAGACGCCCCCATTGTATTTCTCCCCGGAGAACTCACCACCACAGACCCACCCTGCACCAGCCACATCTCCTGCCAGGAGGAGAATTGGTGCACCATTAAACCTCATGGAGGGAGCAGCGGGTCAGGCTCCAGCACAAAACCCTGTAACACCTGTGTCACCCCAGCACACACAGCAGGGCAGCAGCAATCCCCGGAGGCCACGTGCATCCAGCAGTGCACATCCAGCACAGGAGGGCAGCGTGTTCCGAGGGCTGGAGGGCAGTATGGTCAGAATCCAGAGAATGCAGGCAAAATCAATCTTGGCCTGCCATCGCCAGCTGCGGCTGCACAACCTGCAGATGGGGGAGATGGCACAGGGATTCAAAACATTTGTTGATAGCAACAAGGACATTGCAACAGGTATAGGGCGAATGACCACTGCCATCACTCAGCTCTGCAATAAAATGGATGAACACGAGCACTGTCGCCGCAGGGATGCCCGCATGCAGAATAGGTCTATCAACCGCCTTGCTGCTGCAACCGCCCAGCTATGCCAACGTGGGGCAAACATGGAGGGCAGCCTCACCCAGAACATGGCAGAGGTGACTAGGGGCATGGCCCGCATTACCAACGCAATGGAGACATTACTGATATCCAACACAGTTGTTAATCCCGCCCTGGGCCTGGGCGAGGCTGGGGACAGCAGCAGCCGCAGCAGCCCGGCCAGCGCAGTGTCTGAGCCGCGCCGGAGCAGCAGGCGCTCAGCTGAGGCTGCTGGTCATACAGAAGGGGGTGAGCCACATCCTAGTGAGGCTGCTAAGCGCAGCAAGAAATAAGACTGCCAGGGCGGGTGAGGCAACCCGGACAATTGACATTTGACCACATCTTGTTTACTTTTTTTTTGTTGCACATCAGTGCAGTAACGTTGTTGCAACATTATTAAATTTCTTTTTTGAAAACATACATTGACCTGTCTGTGCATCTGTACTCACTCAGAAATAGTTGGCTGTTATCTCCTCACGCCTGTATCTGCCGTCACTTGGTGCAGACACTCCAGCAGGTAGTGGTAGTGGCACAGCATTGTCATCGTCAGGGTCCTCGTAGTCGGACAACTCAACCTCAGTGCCTTTCCTGACTACAAGGTTGTGCAACATTGCACAGACAGCAATTATTTTGCAGCAGGTGATGGGGGTATATTGCCTTGCACCTACGCTCTTGTGCAGGCATCTGAACCTGCTCTTCCAGATGCCAAAGGTCCTTTCCACTACATTCCTCGTGCTTTTGTGGGCACGGTTATACCTCCTTTGGCTGGGTGTTGAGGGGTTCAGGTAGGGGGTGAGAATGAACGAGCGGAGGGCATATGCACTGTCGCCTAGAAGGAAAAGGGGTGACATTACTCACATGCATACATCTACTTCATACTGCTATTTACGTTATGGAGGTCTGACACTGTGTCTTATCTAGGAGGTATCCTTCACCAAATTCCCCTGCCATCAGCCGTGCATAAATTCCGCTATTCTGGAAGATATAGGAGTCGTGGGTACTCCCCGGAAACTTCGCCACCAGGTCAGTGATGACACCCTTGGCATTGCAAATCACCTGGACATTTATGGTGTGCCGTGACTTCCGATTGCGGTATACGTATTCCGTGTCAGCAGGGGGGCAAATCGGAATGTGTGTGCCGTCTATGCAGCCAATGATGTGGGGGAATCCTGCCATCTGGTAGAAGTCAGCTTTAGTCTGTACCAGTTCTGCATGGGTTGGAGGGAAGGAAATGTACTGGTCCATCCTCTGGATCATGGCGTCAAGGAACTTGTGGAAGAACCTTGACAGGCTGCTCTGGGTCACCCCTCCTGCCACAGCAACTACACTTTGATAGCTGCCAGACGCCAGCAGGTGTAGGCAGCATAGCACCTGCACATGCACAGGGATTGCGTGTGCCCTTGGGGTGGGGTGCTGCAACAGGGGTTTGAGGTCCCTAATGAGGTCTCTGATGGTCTCTGAGTCCAGCCTGTACCTCTGTAGGATCTCTGCATCAGTGAGCATGGACAGGGTGATCCTCTCTCTGTACACCTGCTCCTCTCTCTGCCATTCCCTCTCTCCTTCCTGCTGTAGCCGTAGCCGTCTTGCTATGACATAGAAAGCTGCCATGTTGCAAGTAGAACTGCATTTTGGGTCCTTTTTTATAGGTTGCACCTGGTTACCACCTGATTCCAATCCATGGTAATTACCGAATCTGAAATCCGAATTTGAAGCAAATTCGGTATTTCAGTGCTTACCTACATCTCAATCTTCAGCTTTTCACAACGAATCGGATTATCACCGAATCGGTAATTATACCGATTCGGTACGTTCACGATTCTGTAAAAGCTCCGATTCGGTCGAATACCGATTCGGAAAAAATAAGGATTCTGAAAAATCTCCGATTCGGTATCCGAATCGGAGATTTTTCTGATTCCTTATTTTTTCTGATTCGGGATTTTACCGACTCGGTGACTTTCCGATTCGGTAATTTCACCGATTTTGTCGGATTTCGGCCTCCTACATCCCGATGGCTCAATTCCGATCGGTAACGGACGAAAATAACGATTTTCGGCCGTTACCGACCGACCTACATCGGGCCCCAAGTACTTACTGTGACTTGATATCACTTTGGCTCTTGACAGTTTTATGTTCCATTGTATCACCTAGGTATTCCTATAGGGGACAATATTGATACCATTTTTGCAAGTAAAATATTTATATGAAGCCACTGGTGGGGGTAATCAGTGATCAAAAGTGTTGGTGAGTATTTGCTTTTTTGATACAATTCTCATGATATTTATATTTTGACCACACACAATAGCTCCTGGCAGTTCTTCATGCAATTTATGTTATGCAGGCTGGCCTATATTATTGATTTTGTCCTGATGAAGACCCAGTGGATGTATCACGTCATGTGCATTAAATAAGGAGTCGAAACCTCAACTCTTTACAGAATAGATCATAGCCAAGTTTTTGTAAAAAAAATTGTGAATTCTCATTGAAGAAATTGCTTTCTTTCTTCAGATCTCAGCATTTATTTGCACTGTCTATGCACCTTAATTGCCACTAATGAGCTAGCACATTCCGTCTTCAAAATTTGTTGTATTCTTAAAAAGAATATATTGTTGGAATAAATTAGACAAAATATTTTAAATAAATATTGTGCCTGGTGCTCATTATTTAATGTATTAATGTAAATTATAATGGAGTAAGGATAGTTATGTGACCTCTGTCAGAAAAGTAAACATTTTGTTGAAATAATTCTGACAGAACCATATGTGATTCTACTGATGTCTCAGTCCTGGGCATTCACAGTTGGTGTAATATGTATACTGTCTGATATTATGAGGTTTTTGTAGATTGAGCTTTAGGACTGTTGTATAAGCCTTCAAGATTTGTCTATTTCTACTGTCTGCAGCCTGTAATTTTCAGATTAGTATAACTTTTAGTTTTTCTGCTTGTCATTTTAAGTAATTCCCAGTCATTACATACCAGCAAATTACTTGGAAAGGGAAGGATGAAAAGATGAAAGATAGTAGAATGTAAAAGTTAAGAACTATTCTTTATAGTGTATACATTTTCAAATATTATAGGCCATGTACAATTGCATAACCAGATTATTTTAAATAATCTTCCTATAGCTCTTAAGCCAATGTGTAGGCAAATTATGGTATACAACATTATCTGCCACATTTTCCCAAAATGATCTTATGTTTGGGGACTGTCTCACATATTAATGCAAGTAAGGTTTGCGTGGAACACAAGAAAATATTGTAATATTAAATTGGTTGCCTTTTAAATTCTAATTATAGTCATTTAATTCGAAAATCATGTTTTAAAATTTTACCATTTTGCTTCTTTGTTAACATTTTACTTGGAGAATACCTTCACCTCCCCAATGATCCCCCAGGAGGAACTTGATACTGTTTGCTTTCCTTTCTCACTCAGTCCAACTTTAAATTTGACAAGCCATTGCTGTCTTATGCCACACACATTACACAAAATTGACAGAAGTGCAGCACAGTTGATTCGGCATTTTGCAATTAGCCATGGTATATTTCATCAGGAGTCAATCTACTAGCAAATAGGAGGAACATAAAGGTATGATCATTAAATAACCAACCATATTTTCTGCTCTGATGGTTCCCTGGGTCAATCATGTATGAACATCCAAAATATATGCATGGAGAGTCCACACCAGTGTCTCCGGGGCAAACATAGCAAATGTGTTGCACAGCCAGACATGATATTCAATCGGATGGAATACTCTGAAGGAAAAGTGAGGAAACCATAATGCAGTTAGTGATAATATGTTACCCGTGAATCTACTAGGTGGGACTAGGAGCACCCCATAGGTATTGGTATTATACATCAAGTCATGGTACTTACTCTGACAGCCCCACCCAAGATGGGCGTTGTACATCCATAGTATATGGTCTGCCTGAGAGTACTGAAGAAATATACATTTTATAGCAAGTCATAGTAAATTGTCATAGGGGTCTACAGAGGAGCGAGGCATGGCAATAGACATTATACAAGCAGCCAAGCCATATGCCCCAACTCATGAGTATCTGAGGAGAAACTCATAGGAATAGGATTTATATATATCTGCAGAGTCCACACAGAAGTGGTAGGGAGGAACCCACAGGAATGGGCATTATATAAGAAGTCATGATACTTAGTCTAGAAAATTGATTGGAACTAAAGACATTTAGGATTTAAATGTGCAATAAAGATTAATCAGTGTTATTCAGAATCATCAGTAAACATCCAAAGAAAACACAAAAGAGTGGGGGTTAGGTTTTAACAGAAATTCGTTATTTATCCGAGTCACTTTCGAATTATTTCAAGATATATTTGAACATACAAAACCAGAAATATAAATAAACCACAAATTTAAACAATATCTACTCTTTAGTAAATTGAGGGCTTTTTCAAGGGTTATAGAGGTTAATTAGTTTGAAATTCTAGGAAATGAGAACATTTGTTTTCCTCAAAGTATGATGATGCTGTAGTTTCAATTATGGTGCTCAAAAGGATCTTGGGTTGGGAAAAAGCACAGGGGTTGGGGCAAAATATATTATGTATTGTCCTGAACAATGTCGAGAAGCTTGTGTTAATAATTGCGAGAAAAAAGCATACTCATCAATTATTTAAGTCTAAGAAGTCGACATATGTTGTGCAGGGAAAATCCATGGTATCGTCATTCAGAGTGCGCAAAAGGAATAGACACTATGCAGCCTGTCATGGTAAATTGTGTGAGGAGTCATTTTAAAACCAGTAAGGTCTTATTGTCTGATGGGTCCACCCAGGAGTGGTGAAGAAGAAAAACATGGAAGTAGGAATTATATGTACCTGAGGAGTCTGCCCAGGTGTGATAGACATTGCACAACTAGTGATGTTTCTTTCTCTGTGGAGTTCATTAAGGGGCATCTAGAATCAATTCCTAGGAAATACCATTATACATCTACCCATAGTGTGAGCTCTGAGCCAAAACTATCCAGGGGCAGCACAGGTGTAGTCATCATACAAACATACATAAAGATTGGTCGGAAGTGTCTACAGAGGAGAGACAGAGAAGAAACACAAGAGACTGGTCAGTCTAGCCAGCCATGCATTAAGGTGTAAGGGGGTTTTGGAAATGGGATCTCTGTTTGGCTAAGGCTTGCACCAAAGCCAGCCACTCTAGTCAGGGCAAGGGAGTTACACACCACAGATAACCCCTGCTCACCCCCTTGGTAGCTTGGCACGAGCAGTCAGGCATATCGCGTAGGCAATGTGTAAAGCATTTGCGCAACATGCACACAGCAACAACATACCAGGCACACCACAAAAGGAACTCCACACATGGTTATATCACAAATAGCCTTTGTATTCTCATAACACATTAGAATAGTAATCACATATTATACATGGTGCCACCTGGCACTGGGTAATATCTACAAGAGAATATGTACACCTGACAGGGCCACTTGTACCACTGTCATAACCATCACTCAGTGAACATAGTAACTGTAGGACATATCATAAAGGTAGAATACAACCAGTCAGCACAGGCAAACACTATACTCAGCATTATCCTGCAACAAAAATCATATAATGCACAGTATCACATTTAGGTGTGAATTACATTCTGCGCCACCCTCACCACCATAAACACATTATGCATTCATCTCATAAGTCTAAACACATTAGACCACAGTTTTCCAAACTTTTCATGCTGGTGACACACTTTCTAGACATGCATCATTTCGCGACACGCTAAAGATTATCAGCAAAAAGAAAATAAATTATAGCAAGCCTTGAAGCCAGTAAGGTGACACTTTCCTATGGGACTACCCAAAAAGTAACGCCCAATTTAAAACATGATAAGAAGCCCCTAGACAAATGCTGGCATTTTAACTATTGCACGTTTCCAGATCCTGTTTTACTACTATGAATTGTGATGTTTTTTTCTTTCTGTTTTATTGTAATGCAATGATTTTAATTAACGTATGCAGTCAAATAAATACATACCAAAATACTCCATCATGGATACAGTGCAGGTGGCTGAACAAAAGGTGCAGGATTACTGGCAATGTTTTCTTACCAAGCTGATGTCAGAACACAGGCCAAGCTCTGTGCTTCTACTTACATCTGACAGCTTATGCAGATGTAAGATCTGGGCATACAGTTGCACTTAACACTTAACATGCATCGGTTTAAAACCCTCATGAGGTTCAAATCACGGGGTAGTGTGACAAGCAAACAGTCAGGTGCTGAAATGGGCAAAACCAGAGTAAGCTAGTTCTGCGCTAACTAAAGCGTGCACCCACTCTGAAATGAAATGAAATGAAATGAAAAGAAACTTATAAAGCGCACTGCGGCCAAGCGGCTTCCTGGCGCTGGCACTCTACAGGACATATTGTTTATATGGATGACAAGATACTTCCCTAGTGCACCCCCTGCGACAAAAGTAAGACCTTTAAGAGAGGTGGTAGAGCCAGAGGTCTGTAGACTTGAAAAACGGGCAAATGGCTGCAGAGAAAGCTCTGGGAATTGTCTCCTGTTGTTTAATGACAGCCCTGTAGGTATATAAACGTCCCCCATTTGCATTTCTAAAGACGAAAAACAAGTCTTTAGAAATGCATTTGGAAGCGCAGCAGCATCACCATCAGCCGCACTTCAGAGGCTCCACTGAAGTATTTACTGAATGCAGTGGAATCCTTTGAAGTGTGCGCTGATTGTAGAGGGAACCATGATAGCAATCTCAAACCTTGGCAGCTATGCATCAGCGCGTGACACACCCACACATGGCAGGCGACACAGTACTATGTCCTGACACAGAGTTTGGAAAGCTCTGCATTAGACCATAACCTCCTAAGCATAACTCACATTAGGAGTATAACTCACAGTAGAGAATATTCTCACTAGCATAAACCACAGTATGCAAATAACCTTATACATAAACCACAGTTAGAGGCATAAAACAAGGTGCGTAAATCAAGGCACATGAATCACATTTCCTAGCACCACATAAATAACATTAGAGCCTGGCGCCCTACAAACCCAACAGTCCCCCTGGCCAACTGGCCTTCTCAAAGGGGCTCAGATGCCCTTTGTCCCAAATGTCAGGGTGGCTGCCAATGCAGCAGGTTCAAAAGTGCACAATTGCGCAGACCTAAACGTTGCAGTTGTCACTAAGTGCTATGCAGCTGTGAAACTCAAATGTGGGGCACTGGCACCGACTGTGCCCTGAGAACAAATCTGTCCAAAACATTTCAGCTGCCCTCTAGCAAGCGGTACCAAAGGGGATGATGGACGGAGCGCTTGAGCAAATCAAACAGTCACCCCCAGTCAACTGATCTGGGTTTAATCCATCATTATTCTTTAGCTCGCTCCACCACCCCAGTTCAGACATGGCCATATGCAAATCAGTCTGACCATGTGCCTCATGGGAACTGTCCAGCCCGAACTGACAAGCCATGTCTTCCCTGGACCGGAAACAAGCATCCTGGGACTGGTTTCTGGCTAATCAGCCATCATCAGCCAGGCTAGCTTGAATCCAGTGGCGGAGTGGGCAAGGGACCCACATCTGGGCATACCCTGCCAATTTAGGGCAAAGACAGCGATACCAAAGGGGATGATGGACGGAGCGCTTGAGCAAATCAAACACTCACCCCTATTAAACTGATCTGGGTTTAATCTAGCAAGCAGGGTAGCTGTAGAAAATAATCAAAGAGGTCCTGCTCTGGCAGCCAACTTCCTTTCCGCCCCCGAATGTGCAGAGATTTGCTGCAAATTTACACCTTCTTTGTGCAAGGGTGGAAGGGCAAATCTCCGCACATTCCGTGGGCGGAACGGAGATGTCCACCCACACCTAAACCCGATGGAACTGGTTCAGGGGGGAATTGGAGCACTTAGTTTTGCAAGCTCCTCTTTCCCTTTGTCAGGTGGGGGCTAGGTGATCAGACACACCACAGGGGGCGGAGCCAGCATTGTACAAACCGGCGACTAAAATGGCAGCCTGGCTCTAAAGCTCAGATAAGCTTCCCCGCTTCCTAGAGTATTCTTTAGCTAACGCTGATATTATGCTCAGAAACTCAACGTAAGGAGCAGCGGAGGGTGTGTTGACCCCGCCGATCGTACAACAGAGCAGCGTAATGCCTGCAAACGTTACTAGAGGCAATAGGCAGATTTGGAGGTGCGACCTGGACTAATGTGAGATCCACGCCAGACATCCTTCCTGGTTGGCGGGCCGGCATGAACAGAAGATCTGGACACACGATCAAGCCAGCGGCCGCCTCCAGATGCCAAAACCGGTGAGACACACTGTGCCCCCACCCAGGTCAACTATACTGCCTCGACCTGTGGCTGTCTGCCGCAACGGTTGGGTCTGCCCGAGAGGGGAACTGGCTGGAGCATACTGCGCCATTTCACCTACAGTTAAACAGGCGATTTCCCTGACACCACTCGACTACACTGCAGTGGCCATGAGTGCAACTTGCAACAGGTTTATGCACGTGGTGACTCATGCACCCCTTCGGCACTAGTGTAATGTGGCTGACACCCCACCTACATCCTGACCTTACGCGAGGGGCAGAGTTCCCTCCATCTGCCCACGTTTATCATGCCTGAGTCCCTGTGATCTCTGGGGGCTCCCCTCACAACCCGGTCAGAGCCATCCGGTTTATTGCCCGTGGTCCCAGTACACCTCTACACGTGCAAGGGCGAACTTCCCTCCTGGTCTCGGGCATCGCTTGTGCCACATCCTGGCCAATAAGGCACACGATGCGCACTCACTTGGCATTTCCATTTTGCGTACCTCTTCATTCAGTGCCAGTGTGGGGGTTGATAATGCTGAGAGCACCCGCTGGGGCCTGGTGGGTCACGGCAAAGCTAATCTGACGCGGCATGGACCGCAAGGACCCAAAATAAAGAACTCAGCCATTTGAGAAACTAGTTGACACTGCCCCACAGCAAGATCCAGCTATTTCAGAGTCCAAACACCACGCGGGGCAGGAAGACAGCCCCTCAGATGTGACGGACTCTCTACTTCGGGAGATGAGAGCGGGTTTTAAAGCGTTAGACAGCTGCCTTGATTTGCTTGACAAAAATATCTCCAGTCTCGGCGCCAAAATCCAAGTACACGACAGACGGCTCGATGTGGCAGAAGCACGCATCTCCGACATTAAGGATGGGACTGCACAATCTGCTAAATGTCTGGAAAGGGTTGAGTGCATTCTAAAGGAGATGGCTATCAAAAATAAAGATCTCGAAGCCTGGAGGCTCTGCAATCATCTACGCATTCTTGGCATTCCGGAGACACCCCCACTGGTCATGTGGATTTATTTTTTGAGACTTTGTTAATAGGACTGTTCGTCAAAGATTCCTTTACTCCTGGCTTTGTAATCGAGAAGGCACATAGATCTTTGGGACCTCGCACCAACCCCGGTCTTCTCCCCAAAACCATTGTGGCGCGCGTCATGAACTTCCGGGACAGAGATGCGGCACTTCGCCTGGCCAGAGAGAGAGGTGACATTGACTGGCAGGGCTCAATGTTGTCCTTCTATCCAGACTTTACAGCCATGGTTCACGGCGCATGGCGTAAATGCAATGGGGTCAAAGCCACCCGGAGGAACGTAGGGTTATGATACGGTATGCTATACCCGGCCAAGTTAAAAACTTGATGTAGACAGCAGGGCCCGAATGTTTGAAAACCCAACAGAAGCGCAGGAGGTTTTCCGCGTCTACAAACAGAACAATCATCCTTCCAAAAGGGCGGGGACTGACCCTTCCCCTCCACATAGTGGCTCCGACGCAAGTGCTGAACTCTATTCACGTGCTGGCACAGGATGATTCAGCACCTTGACTCATGTAGCTTGTTTCAATGTAATATTGGGAATACGTTCTTTCTACTCTAGCATTGGTATTGCATTTAGCTGTAAGCCTGCCAGGGCGTTGCCACCCTCCCATGGTGTATCCTTTGCGCTTGATTTTGTTTACTCTGGGGTACTAGTTTTTTGAGATTATCATTTAAATGTAAAGCAATTTGGTACTTTGCGTTCTTTATTACGTTGGCAATGGTGATGGAGCAAGGTTTCGCTCGTAAAGAGACTTGCTCTAACTCAATACTCTTGAAATAATATATAATATTCTAATCAACATGTTTCCTATTACTAATAATGCACCACACAACATTTTACTATCCAGGGGAAGCTTTCCTATGTGCTTTTTCCTAACCGTAACTCGAGTATCCTAATATGGCCGCCGCAACACGGGAACGTTTCTGCGCATGCGTCTGTCACACTCACGTGACATAACGTCTGCTTTGGTGGGAAAACTTTGCTTCTGCGCACTAGAACTAAAGATGGCTGATCTATGTTTTCATGTGCTAACGCTTGCATTGCAGCTTTACTAAATTGTTTGTGCCGCTTAATTCCTAAACGCTGTAGTTTTAATAAAGTAATGGGAATAGAGTAGAGATAAGTGGTATACAGTGCATTCATTTATTCTTTGTTCCAAAACTGTTTCTCTTTGGGTTTGCTACTAGCTCGTATTTGGGCCTGATGTGTCATTGCTGAACTCCATCTTGAGACTCTCAACGCGCAGGTACTGATTTCTCCCGAGTCCACAAGCCATTGCATTGAATCTATTCCAACGACAGTCTTGCCTGCGATGCGCCTTGGAAAATTAACTATTGACCCACGGAAAGGAAGACAACTTACCAATCTTCGTATACATTGTATTTGTTATTGAAACTTCCATTGCTGGGAGGAATAAAAGTGCATGGGAAAATAAAACTATAGGAGGGAACATTAATTTGAATATATGAATCAAGGGACCTCATAACTGGTATGGTGTGATGACCTCACCTCGTCTTTAGACCAATAAAATTGAGGGAATACACACATTTGCAACATTGGGAGTGGTTCACTGCCCTGGAAAATGGTATAACTAAGGTAGTCTTAGCTAGTTAGATTGTCCAACTTGTCCAAATAGCTGACCTGTGACTGAGCCAACGCACTCAAGAACAGAGGTGTGGCGGAGCACTCTGTCAGAATATTCAGAAGCAGAGGTGCTGGCGGATTACTCTGTCAGAAGAATCGATAACCGAATCGGGGTTCTGGGAAGGAGTTCGATTACCCAATCGGGGATCCTGAGGGAGAAGATTCGCTAACCCAATCGGGGTCCAACCGTTAGCTGCAGTGAGGGGTGTAACACTGGCGTTGCACTTAGCTGAGGGTACCTGGTTCCAACCTGAATCCATCCTAATTTGGTCTTCATTGGTCCTGATCTACACCTGTGCCATCTTACTGGCATCTGAACTACAAGAAGTCCTGTATTTTATCCCAGCCCGTGGCCGAGGGTTGGTCTTCACACCATTCTAGGTAAATATTAAAATTCATGTGGGTATGTCATTGTACTGTTTCCCTTTTCTTACCCTTCCTATGCTTCAATGCTTAAAGAAAGTGTCATAATAATTTAGCATCACCTTGCTTTGATTATATTCTTTCTACTTGATCAAGCTCTGACTGAATTAGTATGGACTCTGACATTTAAGAATTGACATAGATAAAGTATTTAAATCTTTCCCGAGTCAGTGGTTATTTTATGAGTGCAAATGTTTATTTACTGCCTATTATGCTAACACCCTTGATCCCTTAGGACTCTAGGTACCGGTGACAAGAATGGTAAGACAAATGGTATAGGTCTTAAATGGTTGAATTAAATTCAAAAGTGTATATTATTTAATGGGCCCAGGTGAGTATGGTAATACAAGCAGGTGAGCCCGCGCTCTATCAATGGCCCGTCCCCATTTGGGGTTTGGCTGGGTGGGGGATGGGGGGGTTGTACGCATTTGAAAATCGTGTCCCTTGGGACATGCCAAGTAGTTCACTGTTGATCATTGTTGTTCACTGTCACTACAATATTGTGATGAAACCGTTATACCAGATGGATGACCAGCTTTGGTAACATAGAGGATCCCTCAGACCTCTGCCTAATGTCTTGAAATATAAGTGGCCTTCATAACACCCAGAAAAGTAGACAGGTGATCCATTATTTGTTGAGACAAAATGTGGACATTGCTTATTTACAAGAGACATACCTCCACAAAACGGACACAGCACACTTTGGAACTAGCTGGGGTGCACATAGATATTTTGCTAATTACAGCACTTATGCACAGAGACTGCCATTTTAATACATAAGAGAGTTTATTCCACTTTAGTTCCCTGCTTTAGGATTGCGAGGGAAGGTTCCTTGCAGTATCTGGAACCCAAAGGGGTAGGAATGATACATTGCTGTGCGTTTATGCCCCTAACACAGATGCCGCTGACTTTTTTCACTCCCTTCACACACAGTTTATGCGGTTGGAGCCACAGACGTTCATTATAGTTTGGGATTTTAACCTATTACTCGATCCTTAAGTGGATAGTACCTCTGTGTCTTCAGATGCCAAACCAAGTGCCCGCAGTGCACTTCGTGAGCTCTGTGATGGGTTCACGCTGTTGGATGTCTGGCGCAAATGTAACTCCAACACCTCAGAGTATACCCACTATTCAGGGCAACACAACACCTGGACGAGGATTGATTTCTCGTTGCTTTTCCCTGATATTTATGGTTAGTGCACATCAGTTGAATCCTCCCTAGGACTCACTCAGATCACTCCCCAGTTGCACTACATCTTAAGTTCCCCTGCCCAGAGGGCTTTGAACGACAATGGTGGTTCCCTAGCCGCGATTTGCATGATGAAGTGTTCAAGGAAGGGATACGGGAGGCCATTGAGGAATACTTTGCCATCAACACTGGCTCAGTGGACTTGTGGGCGGTTTCATTGGAGGGTTTTAAAGCTGTTATTAGTGGTACGTGCATTGCTAAAGACGTAGGTGTCCTCAGAGACCTTCGTAACACATTGTCAAGTCTTGAGCAAGACCTCAAGGCACTAGATGAGGCTACCACACGTCACACACAACCCACTTACGAGGGCAGTAGGTTGGTTATTCTGAAGGAATACACAGAAACAGCAGACCGGCAAATGTTATTCTTAGGGAAGTACCAGACAGCCCGATGGTACGGCAAGGGTGAGAGACCTGGCATAGTAATGGCCCAACTCCTACGCCCGCCATATCACAAGACTTACATCACTGAATTGCACCTCCCCGATGCACGAGCATACAAACAAATTCTAAGAATATTTTTCTGCTCTATACTCCACTACACGAGGGAGTAATCATGAGGTGCAAGAGTGTTATCTAGACAAGATAGACCTAGTTTATCTTGAGAAATACATGCAGGATTTTTTAGCAGAGCCCATCTCTGTTGCAGATGTGATACAGACCATAGACACTATACGTGGCTCCTCGGCCCCCGGGTTTGATGGATTCCCTGGAGAATTCTATAAAGAGTACAAGAAATCTATGAGCTCCAAAACGTATTTAGGTATATGCTGAGGCTTTCGAGACACAAACCCTGCCCCCCACCTTCCGGGAGGCTGTCATAATCCTACTCCCTAAAATTGGCAAGACCCCACGCAATGTGGTTCTTATCGGCTGCTATCCCTCCTAAATTTAGATGATAACATTTTAGCCAAAGTCATTTCTAATCAGCTGTCCCAATTAATGAATTTATCATATCTCCGGCTACTACATTTCCCGCAAAAGACCAGCGGCTTTTAGCAAACTGCCTGAGAACACCAATGTTGCATTGGTTGCAAAGAAGCATTAGTCTTATGTTGGACCTTGCGCGTCTAGTCTACTTTCCAGAGAGCGGTATTAATAACTTGTTGGTTTTGGGGTAAATGCAGTTACGGGTTCTTGAGCTGGTGTTCTAAGAGACGAGTGGTGAAAGGGAGACGCTTCGCAACTACCTGCCTGCCTAGAGGTCCCGCGGCAGCAACTACAAGCCCCAGCAAACACCGGGGAGACCAGCAGTGAACCTGCCCCTCCCACCAGCAACCGGGGGCTTCAAATACTTCTTGCGTCTCCCGCTTTGCAGGAGACGCTTCGCAACTACCTGCCTGCCTAGAGGTCCCACGGCAGCAACTTCAAGCCCGAGCAAACACCGGGGAGACCAGCAGTTTAACTTGCCCCTCCCACCTGTAACTGGAAGTACTTATTCGTTTACTTCCTCCCGCAGTGCGGGACGTGCGCGGGCGGGCGCCGGGCTAAGCCGGGCAAAGGGCGGGCCGTCAGGGGCCGAAGGAGGCCGGGTCAGGTCACCCCTCTTGGTTGGATGGGCAGTGACTGGACTGGGTCTTTTTACTGTGGTAATTATTACTTTATTCAGTTAAAGCTAGGCTCAATCGTGACCAGTTCACATAGATCACTGATTTTGTGTTTATAGGGTGTTACTATTTTTAAGAGATCAGTTCCTTTTTAAAGTGTTGAACGCTAAACTTGGGGTCTTGTAATTTAAAACGTCTAAGAATTCTACGCTTAGTACTATGGGCAAAACGAATCCTTCAATCTCTTGCCCTCTTACACGGCAAAAAGCAGCTTTAGCAAATCCAGTCCAGAGTTTAACGGCCATTGATAAAATGTTACAAAAAACAATAGGGGTGGTTGCATCGGCTATATAAACACTGAAAGACGTCTCTCTCTTACACCTGCTATGCCCCCTCTTCGCCAAACGGGAACGCTTCTTTAGTCACTGTTATTTCCCCTGCCTCGATGCTAGTGTCCTCCTTTGCTGAGCTCCTATGCGCGCAGATTGTGCCAGATGGTAGCTTTCCCCCAATCCTGTTCCATCGATAGTTCCCCAGGTGGCTAAAAAGGTACCTAAGTATCGCCCCAGAAATAAGAAACCGAAAGTACATAAAAAATTATCTAAGACAACTACAGCTGCCGTAGATACCCCCCCAAGCTGAGCCAGGGCCTCTCTTTTCCACTCTGGCACCCCCAGTGTGGGCCACTCATTTATTAATCGATTTCCAAGCACAAATGGAACAGCTCATCAACTCTCATTTAAAAATGTTGATGAGTAGAATTGACAAAGTTGTTTCATTGATAAACAATAAGAGTGGAGGAGGAGATCACTTACCCACCCCTACTGGGAACAATACTGTGAAACTGGTCTCAGGAAATACTAATCAGGTAAACCAAGGTTCAAGTCCAGGTGAAGGTTCTCGATCAGACAACCTGGTACAAGGATCGCTTTTAATGAATACGTGTAAACGTACCCCTAACACCATTGTTTCCGGCTCTGCTATTCCACTTAGGGAGCACTCTGACACAGCTACTTTAACCCCCCGAGATCCATCTCTAACCCCAAAAGGCATTTGTAAACAACAGACAGATCGAGGTCGGGCACCTTAAAAGCCGGTCATGAAATCTTCCAGCAATGGAATTCAACAAACACTACCTTGCCCCCAGTTATCCCCCGAGGCCTCTCCGTACGTGGTGGTATTAACTGGAGTTCCTTTGCTGTCAGGCAAGCGAGGTGAAACATTCCCCGAGCTGAAGAATACAATTATTTTTGGGCTGAACAGATATAGACCATTAATGAGATCGGGCCAGGGGAAAATTTTACTTGCTAGAAGAGTTAGGTGGTTGGGGACTAAACCCAAAGACATTGGAGGGGATTGTGTGATTGTTAACTTCAGGGATCCCAGTGGTCAATCACATCCTTGATTGGGGAGGTCCTTGTCAACTAGGTACAATCAAACCACTCCCCTTGGGGTATTTTTATCCACAGCAATTAGTACCGGGTGGTTTTGGACTAACTTACTCCCACCAAGGTGGTCAGGAGGTAGAATATAATATACCCGTAGTCAATACATTTAGCGCCTTGAATAATGTAGATTGACTACTCCATCCACTAAGGTTCCTCGAAATGGACCCCAATGTAGTGCGGTGTCCTGTGGAGGTGGGCAAGAGGGTTGAGGAGGGCCTACCACAGACGGTCTTCGGGGCTAAGGAAGAGGGAATACTAACGACCTCAGTAAATTTAAGTGTAAATTCATGCCCTTCAGGAGATGGTACTAAGCCGGATAACCTTGCAGGAACTCCCTCTACTAATGTCCTTTCACCCACTATAGTTAGTCCCTTAACCCCTCCCATGCTCATGACGAGCTGAGCTCATCATGAGCCACGGCGCTCCGGTGCTCATGACGAGCTCAGCTCGTCATGAGCCGTGGAATGCTCGCATGCGGGGATAATTCCCCTGCTGTGCTGAGCATTCCACGGCAGGTAATGCACCTGTGACGAGCTGTGCTCGTCATGAAAACAGGAGCGCCGTGCCTCATGACGAGCTCAGCTCGTCATGAGCATGCGGGCGCCGTGCGCGCCCACTCACCCCCAGCACAGCGGGGGAATAACCCCCGCAGCGAAGGGGTTAAGGGCCGAACCCCGTAGATCATTAATAGGGTCCTGGAACTTAGCAGGGTTAGGATCTAAGCTATCCAACCCAGAATGGGGCGAGTTGATGGAGCAGTATGATTTGTGCCTGTTCTAAGAGACTTGGATGATGACTGCCCCTACAAGGGTAGGCTTTGCAACATTCTACATACCTGCTGTACAGGGCCCCAGGGAAAGACCCTCGAGGGGACTGTGCATTTGGGTAGCAACACATTTGGGGTGCTCAGTGAAAGTAATAGATTCCCACTCCCCGGACATTCTCTGTATTGTCCTTAAATATTTGGATGGTTCGACGGTGGTGGTTTTTAATATTTACTTGCGCCCTACTCCACAAACGTTGGGGTCATCTATGTTAGAGGCTCTTGATGAGTTCCTCTCACTATTCTCCTCACCGACACATAGGATAATCGGGGGTGACTTTAATTGTCATTTTAAACCCCTGGCTGGGATCCCTTCTGTAACCCTAGATGAGGATTCCATTTGGTACATACAGGAGTGCTCCATGTACCCGGTAAAGCGCTAGATGCCGTTGGCACTGCAGATCAATAAGCTCTTAGTAATTCACTCTCTTAGAGCCTGTAGCGGCAGATTTCCTCCCAATTTCCCAGGTAAGAGTACCTATAATAGAGTGGGGAAAAGCACAACCATTGACTACATAATGGTCAATGTAGAATTTTGGTCCCAAATTAGAGCCTTCAGCGTAATCCAAAGGGTAGATAGTGACCACAATCTTCTGTCACTAGAATTAAATTATACACTGGGATACCAATATAGACTGGGGGAGCGGGAGACCCATGCTGACCCGAACCTAATTACAGCTGCGGTGGCAGACGTATTAGGTGGGCCAAGTTTGCTCTAGCTCCCGATAAAATAGTTGAGCTATATCAACACGCTGCCTGCTCCTTAGCTCAAGCTTTTGAACTCACGGCTGCCAACTATGATCTATCCTAGTTCCATGCGTTTGAGCATATCCACTCTAACCTATTCTCTACTCTGGCCGACTATTTTTATACCACAGCTAACAAGTGGCCAGAGTCAAAAAAACAGGCCCATTGGTTCAACAAAATCTGTAGGGTGGCTAAATCTGCGCTTGTTAGGGAGGTTAAGTCTGGTTCTGTGCAGAGTATTAGTGTGGCTAGACTCACTTACAAAATTATAATCACGGAGTCCAAGTCGGAATGGGAGGCATTAAGATGGGCAAGTATAAAAGAAGCCTTAGACGGACGTGACTATAGGACATTCTGGAACCTAGTTAGATCAGGCTTGTTAGAGGGGACGTCCGCTTTAATATCTAACCTGAGCGAAGAGGTCTGGATAGCCCACTTTAAGCCTCTGTTTTCCCACACTGACATTCTATCTCCCGCAGACCCAGTTACACCCTCAAAGAGTACACTTGCTCTTGTATTATTGGATGCAAACGACCCCGATTACCAACCTTGCACTATGCTGGAAATCCAGGCAGCCCTTAGAAGCTTGTCTTCCGGGAAGGCTCCGGGATTGGATAGAATCCCTAGAGATCTATCCTTGAGTGAGCAGAAGGTATGGGTTCCCTATATTTGGCTATACTTTAACGCCATTCTTCATGGTATGGAAATCCCCTCAACTTGGTTGGGGGCAGAGATCATCCCCATCCACAAAAAGACTTCCCCACTTGACCCGGCTAACTACCGCCCTATTAGTCCCGTTGACGTCTTGCAGAAGTTGTTTGCCTGCCTTTTACTGACGAAGTTGCAGTGTTGGATGGACGAACATCACATCCTGACCTCCCTCCAAGCGGGCTTTCGTGCTAAGGTCTCTACCATCGACCAACTGTTTAAACTACAACGGGTCTACTAGAAGACGGTGACTATGGGGGCTGGTAGTCTTTACTTGATCTTTGTAGATCTTCGATCTGCATTTGATCTGGTACAAAGGGATAAGCTCTGGGCTATTTTGTTAGAGATGGGGGCCCTAGTATACCTGTGCCAACTGTTCAAATATCTGCATCAAGGCACTTTTGCAAGGGTGAGGTATGGGAGGAATGGGGAGCTTTCGGCTCCCTTTCTGGTGGAAAAGTGTGTGAGGCAGGGGTGCGTGCTGGCCCCCACGCTCTTCTCCTTGTTCCTTAATGGATTGATTGAACATCTATTGGGTGCGAGGGATTTAGATTCTCCTAGTTTAGCAGCTCGCAATATACCAGCCCTGATGTTCGCTGATTACACCCTTTTGCTATCAAAATCTTCTATGTGTATACAGTGAACACTGGAGGCGTTCTGCTCCTTTTGTAGATCTAGAAATCTGGAGATCAGTCTCTCTTAAAACAAATATATGTTTTTTAACACTAATGCACCCAATTGCCCCCACCCCCACATGGATGGCTCGGTGTTGGAAAGAGTCTCCACTTTTGAATACTTAGGGGTAATACTGAACAACAAGATGGAATGGGGGTCGCATATGGCCAAGGCAAATATGAAGTTGGCTCAAGCCTCTGGCGGTATCTTAAAGGTTTATAATGAGTGTTCATTTAAAACCTTGGGACCTCCAGTGGAAATCTACAAAGCTCAGACGAGAGGTGGGGCGCTCTATGGTGTAGAACTATGGGGCCACAGTAACGCCACCTCTCTGTCTATCACTGAGACCATCAACTACTTCGGACTGTGCTCTAAGTACAGAGCTTGCTCCCAACTTAAATCCAATTTCAACAAAAATCAAAAATCAGGGTGATCAATTACTTTTAATCCATGAATTTCATTTTTTCTTCCATTCTTACCCTGTATATACATATTTTATTCACAATTTATAACAAACGGCGCACATTAAAATTAGGTGAGGTGTGACATCATGTGAATATTCGTGACATTAGAACGTGCTTATGTACAAGTGAGTGAAAAAGAAAGGAGGGGTAGAATTGTCTTATTTGGCCAGTTTAGAGTTGGTAATCGTAATTAACCCAGTAATCCATTCAATGGGTCAAGCATCATAACTGGGTATTCAACTGGGTATTCAACTGATCCAATGTTATTATTATCGCAGACGATAATAATAACATTGGATCAGTTGAATACCCAGTTATGATGCTTGACCCATTGAATGGATTACTGGGTTAATTACGATTACCAACTCTAAACTGGCCAAATAAGACAATTCTACCCCTCCTTTCTTTTTCACTCACTTGTACATAAGCACGTTCTAATGTCACGAATATTCACATGATGTCACACCTCACCTAATTTTAATGTGCGCCGTTTGTTATAAATTGTGAATAAAATATGTATATACAGGGTAAGAATGGAAGAAAAAATGAAATTCATGGATTAAAAGTAATTGATCACCCTGATTTTTGATTTTTGTTGAAATTGGATTTAAGTTGGGAGCAAGCTCTGTACTTAGAGCACAGTCCGAAGTAGTTGATGGACTCCGTTGAACAATGATGAGATAAATGCTTTTTTTGAAGTAATCGCTTTTCATACCCGACAGAACCATTGTTTGATATTAATTGTATTGCCCAGGTTCTGAGGGATACTGGGTCACCCCATGGTGATTTATATTGTCTATCACTGAGAACAGCTTCATTAGGCGCCTATTGAGACTTCCCCAGAGCACACCTTTGACCTCGTTACGGTTAGATTTGGGTTTGGTCCCCATACAGGAGGTTATTTCCAATCGCCCTTTGCTGTACTGGAGGCGACTCTGGTCTACTCCAGAGCTGCTAAGTTACAGGGAGGACCTAAGGGATCTATTGACCATAAGGGGTGTGGGAAAATCCCCTGGCTAAAACATGTTAAGCAGCTTTGCCACACACTGGGTAGGGGAGATATGTGGCTCTTTCCAGAGCAAACGTGTGCCCTGACCCCCAGGAGGCTGTTGGTCAATGTACTCAAGCAATATCGAATTGATTTGATATTATCAAACCCATCTCTGTGTGGGTTGACCGATAGATTTCTGGTGGTTAAGGATAATTATCAATTTGAGAAATTACTGGATGATATCCAGCCGTCACTGGCGAAGAAATTATATGTCTATTTAGACATGGAACAATTCCAGTGAGGGCAGTGACAATTAAGTGGTCATCCGCTCCCCTCGTACCTAGTTCGTGCCCAGGGTGTGAAAGTAGTGAAGAGACATATCTGCACGTTCTGCTCTTCTGCCCTTTCTACTCCAAGGCCAGAGCTAAATGGATTTTTCAATTATGTAAGTCTATGGGTCTCAGGAATTACCGGGAAGTTTTTAGAATATTGAAATATGACACCTCCCCCCTGATTGTGTTCGCGACCTGCAGATACCTTGTGTCTATGTGGTGTGCAAGAGGCGCTATCATTAAAAAATGCCAAACGGTTACAACTGCGCTAGCGTAACCACTGTAATCCATAAGGAATCTCTAATACTAAATCGTGAAGGGACTGTTTTCTTTCCTCTCTCTGTTTTGTTTTAAACTGTATTGTATCTGCTCATGTTTTTAATGCTGTACTTAAAACCATTTTAGGAGTATTGTCCTTTATCACGAGTACATTGTATTGTTGTATAGTGGTATGTTTTTATTAAGCATGGGCGGATTTTGCGAATTGGCAATCCGAGAACTTGCGTATTTACGGATTCGCAATCCGCAAAATCCGCGAACTCTCGCGAATTTGCGGATTTTTTTTTTTTGTGTTCGCAAGGGTTTCTGCCAGTTCGCGAGGGTTGTGTACCAGTTCACAATTGCGAACTTACTTGTCGGCTCGCAACGGCCGCGACTATGTTGTTTCTACGTCTGGTTCATCATCACAGGTTCACAGCACCCTCTGTTTCACCACTGCCACCCTCTGGTACACCCATGCCACCCTCTGGTACATCACTGCCACCCTCTGGTTGGTTTATCACTGTAGATTATGGGGGTGAAAAAAAGCAAGCACACCTGCCCTGCTTCAACTGACATGAATTAATTTGGGGTTGATTAATGTGTCACTGAATTTAAACTTCCAGTCTGGCTGGCACCTGCTTCCTTATCTGTAATTTGCTTTCTGTTGCAGTGCAATTTTTTTTCACAGGACCTTTGTGGCCTACTTGTAGCTATTCTATGAGCCTGTTGTGAGGATCAGAGCAGGATCATAGAATAGTTGCAAGTAGGCAACTGAACTCTGAAGGGGCCCCTCAGGAAGCACTACAGGGAATGGTTACTAATGATAAGATTGAACTTTTGAACCTGCTGATTGCTTTCAGTTTTGCAAAAATCCAAATATCCAGCAGCATCCACAAAAAGTAATCCTTCCAGGCACTACGGGGAATAGTTACTAATATTAAGATTGAACTTTTGCACCTGCTGAGTGCTTTCAGTTTTGCAAAAATCCAAATATCCAGCAGCATCCACAAAAAGTAATCCTTCCAGGTCAAGATCCAAATCAAAGTGACCAGCACATGAAGAAAGCACTGGGAGGAGCCTGCTGGACAGGGACAGGAAGTTGGAGACTGTGGGGCACTTCCTTCCTCCCACCCCCCCCCAAAATGGACTCCTTGCAAAGAAAAAGTGCAGGCAAATGTCAACCTGAGGAGTTATTCTGATAAAAATCATAATTTTTAAGGGTTATGCTGCCTGCTGGTGGATTTCTTGTGCGAAATTGGAAATTTAGCAATCTCGCCATTGCGAGATTGTCGCTGCCCGCCGCATCTACGTGTTCGCAAGTGTTTACTCCCGCGAAATTGTATAGTATTCTAGTTGGCAAGTGCGACCAAGCAAAAAATCCGCTTCGCACGGATTTTACGAATTTTCGGCAAGTTCGCGAGAGTTCGCGGATTGCGAATTTGCCGAAAATCCGCAAAATCCGCGAGCGGAACGGATTTTACGCTCATGCTTAGTTTTTATTCAAACTTTTGTTTATATGTGCTTTTATGGTTTTTAGCTGATAATAAAGCTTTTTGACTGACTGACTGACTGACTGACAGATCTCCGGCTCGATTTGGTTTTGTGCCCCATCACTCCACCTCCCTAAACCTCCGAACACTTTTTTCGGTTCTTCATAGGATCAATCTAGACACACCGGCTGCAGCCATTCTCCTAGACACGGAGAAAGCTTGTGATTCACTAGAATGGCCCTTCTTTCTCTCTGTTATGCGCCGCATGGGCATGCCCATGGGTTTCATCGCCACAAAATCATTATTGTATAATAATCCAACCACTCAAATACGTTTAAACAGCACACTCTTCTGTCCCCTTTGGTTGTCTCGCGGAACCCGTCAAGGCTGTCCACTGTCCCCATTATTATTCATTCTGGCTATGGAACCCTTGATACGTCATTTTCAAGAGCACCACTTACATAGGGGCCGACAATTCAACACTGGCCCCCTCCTCGTTGCACTATACGTGGACGACACGATCCTCCACGTCCGACACCCTCAAGATAACCTGCACGAGTTGATCAGGGAAACTATTCGATTCCGGTGCTTCTCGGGATTAGGCATCAATTGGCACAAATCAGTCGTATTCCGTTGACAGGCAGTACAAAGTAATGGGACTGTGAATTCCCTTTAGAGTGGTGCACAGATTCAGTTACATACCTAGGAATCCATATCGATTTAGACACTGCCCAATTACAAAGTCTTAATTATAGGCGAGCCGTAGACACGCTTACGACTCAAATAGAGAAATGGCTAAGGCTTCCCTTATCACTAGCAGGCCGAGTATCGATTCTAAAGATGGCAGTACTCCCTAAATTCTTTTATCTTTTTAATAACATACCAATTCCTCTTATCAATAATTTTTTCCAAATGCTTCGTACTCTTCTGACCCACCTGGTATGGGGCGGGAAGCAGGTCCGATGGGCAGTCCTCTGCCATATGAAAGAGGAGGATATAATGTTCTGGATTTCCAGCTACATTATTTAGTGGCGCAATGTAGCTATGCTTATTCTTAGTAATCACCCTGACACCTGGATTCCATATCCGAGACCAGAGGCATACCTTGTTCTTCCTGAAAAGCTCTCGACAGTCCTACCTATGGGCTTCCAAACCGTCTCATCCACAAGCTGGTCATGGAATAAACTATGCCGGTTCACAAGTACGGATGTTTTTTATTCTTATGCCCTGCCCATTGGTAACCCCCGTTTGATTTCAATCACGGGTGACCGATTGATACAGCCCACTTTGACAAAATGTGAACTTTCGCGGATAAGCGATCTATACCCAGGGGGGGCACATTTAGTCCTTGACGGAGGACGTCCATTTCCAAGATGGTAACACTATGGACAGATTCATCATGGGCGGCATCCGCTCCACCTTACTCTCCTCCTTCCCAACTTTTCCAGTTGAGCCGACCTCATTCCCACCTCTCACTATGGTTTTTGAGAATGCAAATAACATACATTTCATTTCAAAGCTCTATAAGGCATGAGCTGCACTGAAACCCATAAATGACAGCAAAATCTGTAGGGCGTGGAAAGTTGATCTACGAACGAAAATTACAGATGAGCAATGGGCCAAATGCTGCTCAGTTACACAAGACGTCTCGCTAAACTGTAGTAGACACAAGCTCTTACACTTCAAATTTCTGCACCGCACATACTTTACTCCAGCAATGGCACACAAGATAGACCCTTCCAAGCCACACAACTGCCGTAAATGCTCCGCTCCTCAGGCTGATTTTGCCCATCTCACCTGGACATGCCAGAAACTGCGACACTACTGGGAACAATACCTCATAAACTAGGGCACTCTCCCTATGAGTCCCACCCCAGAAGAGGCCCTGTTGAGTTATAGAGTGGATTTCCCAAAAAAGTTCAGACGGTTCGCATCTTTAGGTCTACTGCTGGCGAAGGGAGAGGTGGCCATCCATTGGGGGCACAAGTCTGTTCCGAGTGTCCAGAATTGGCTGCATAGTCTGGCATATTGTAATGTAAACAATTAATTATATGCAAGCATGATGCCTAGTTTGTCCCGTCTCAAGGACATATGGTGCCCCTACCGGTCTTACATTGAGGCCTTAAATCAGGACTCCGACTCCCAGCTGGAACATGACATAGTACCGGAGGGAGTGGGGTAATCGCGTCATTGCAGATGTTATTACCTCTGTTGTAATATTGGCGATTAGATTGTTCCGGATATGTATCAATTACTCGCACACAAGGCACATTTACTGTGGTTTATGGATGGGCGGGGGTTATTAGAGGGGGACCCTCTCTTTAAAAACGTACTGTGATTGCAACAGCTTTTAATTACCTGGTAAATTACTTGAAGATTGCAAACTGTATTAATCATAGGTATTGTTATGAAGCGACAATGTATGATGATGCACTGGTGAACCAAATCATATGTATAATGTGTTTGTATTGAAGAAAACGGAAAATAACGTTTTTTTAAAAAACTTTCCATCACGCATCTTTTCTGATGTACTTCTGCCATTTTGTTTGTAATACCTTCAGTAGCTCAATACCTACAGACTAAAGGTTGTACATGGTATACCAATTCCAACAACTTCAGGCAGTGTGTGGACTTCTTTTATAATAGATGCTGTTATTATCCAACATAGGGCCATAGGGCGTGCGATGTCACAATGATTCTTACAACTCACCCATACATCATCAAACGAAGGCACATTCTAGCATTCCTATTATATTACAAGGTTTGATAGTATTTGTATTTTCAGTCTAGAGGCTTTAAAGCGTGTTTTTTTTCATTTGTGCAGCGGCAACGATAAACTATTTACCCCTGTAATGTTGAGAAAACTACACAACAGGAAGACATAAACACTCTTGTAAAAAGTAATTCGTGAAGTACTGGAAGAGCATCCAAGATAAACAAAAATGTTAAAAAAAGCTAGATCACTATGCTACAATGCGGTATCCTAAATAGTTACCTTAATCTCTCATTTTAAATACTACTACATTCATGTTTCGTTCTTTGATTTTTGCAGATGGTGAAAACACCTCGGAAGATGAGACCTCCAAATCACGTTGCTTTTTCGGTGTGGTTTAAAGTATGCGGTCATGAAAGTCCTTTTTATTTGGAGTCGAAAAAAGTCAAACAAAAAGCGATCTAACTACATATCCATCTAAATATATTTATATTATCAAGTTAGATGCGGTGACAAGGCTGTGACAATATTTTCAGTTCTTCACCATCTTGTTTCCTCGAGAATACAGTTATTTTACTCATAATTATTTATGAGCACAGAACATTTTCCTACCAGAGATATCTAGCGAGGGCACATTTCGTGGCCGGATTTGTATTCCAGTCAGTGCCCTGTGGAATCCATTTCCATCGCTCAGGTTTGATTCCTCAGCTGTCACACGAGTTGCCGAGTGTCACCTTTCGCGTTCCAGGTTAACTGCTGGCCGCCTATTTTCATTCTGGTCTGAAGTCAGACGCTTTAAATTGAGGAGAACATGTTCCAAGTTTCCTTCATTCGGCCATCTTCTTTTTCCTCGGATAAAGCCGTTGGAGAGAATGTAGAATTTGATATCGTGGCCATCATCCTTGCCCCCGCGCGCCCACGGTCTCATTTCGAAATGCAATAAAAAATCCTGTGCGTGAAGCTAGGACGAGTTTGTAGGCCTCATCTCTTTGACGCTTCAGGTTTGATGCCTGGAAAATACAAATGCTCTTGCCTCCTTTGAAGTATCCTTAAAGGAAATGGAATTTTACTGTAAATGGCGAAAGCCTCTTCAGTTGATGGAGGACATTCTAAACTTCCAAAATTGGACACTGAATGAAGCTTTTTTTTGCTGATCGATCAATCGTACCTTTGCAAATCAATTCGATAAACCTAAGGATTATTTCCTCAATTGTACCTTAAAAGAGGCATAACAAAATAGAAAAAAGACGATTTACACGGGGCGACTTAGGACAACTTTCTGTAGTAGCTTGTAACTGAAAAAAATGGAACTTTCCATGTTAAGCTGTTTTGAGCATATTTTGCCATCAACATCCACATTGCATTTTATTTTTTAACTGCCGTACTGTATCATAGCTGCAACTAATGTCTAGATAAGCTACATAACTGAGCGTGCTAGTGCTCAATCAACCTATGAAAAAACAGCTGCATCAGGCAACAACTCTGCACAACAGCCATGTACTCTGGCAGGAAAAATAATAAAAAAATGTATGTATGTGGAAGTCACACTCAGGTTTTTGTGAAAATTGATCCGACTATTCTGGTATGTGTGCAATGTCAGATTAATGCCTGCTACCATTCATATGTATTTGAAAGTGGCCTAGCCCCCAATGGCTACTAGGGCTCTGACATGCAACAACAAAAAAGTGGTGTTCCTTTATAACATTTTAATCATGTACAGGAATTCAAGCAATCAAATTCATGAATTATACACTCTTCTGTATTCCATTTCTCATCATTAAAATAATGCAAATGCTTCATGTACAACAAAATACATTTCAGTAAGTGACCCAATGCAACAGCACGCAGTTTTAGTGTTTGACCTTTAAAACCAGATCTGACATGACACATAAACTGTTTCATCACACAAAATAGCATTCTTTCAGGACACTTGTCACTATGTCAGACAATGCGACATGGCAATCATTCTAATGTATGTTTTTTAATTATACTTGGGATCATATTGTCGAATGATAGGGTTTTCGCCAATACCAGCAGCATAATATAAACTTATTCTGTAGTCCTTTTTCAGTGACTACAACCTTGAGTACTAGGTTTCAGTCTATCATCGGTTTTACCAACTCGTCAGTGTACTTTAGTCTCTTGTCAGTGTTCACTGATATTCACTTTGTTAAATAAACATAGAAAAAGAACTCTCCTTACGTGGTTGTACACGAAGGAGACAACGTTGTTTACCGAAATTCCGGTATCCGCGGGGAAGTTGCGTTAAGCCGAACTTCATCTGCTATACTCAGTATTTCGCTGGGGAATTCGACCCTAAAATCGATCGTCTTGTGTTTTTAGCTGTCGTGTCCAAGAGACTTCTTCATTTGATTCCGAAGGAAACAACGCTGTCGGTCGACATTCTCCTACAAACGGGTAAGTTGTGTGATGCCGAATTCAAACTGCCATATTGAGTTGGCCGCTCGCGAATCTAACACTGAGCAGTTAAAATTGATTGCCTTTTAATTTCAGCGTTCGTGTCCAAGCGACCACGCTATCTCAATTTGAATATTCCGCACAGTGTTTCAGTTCACGCAGGTGAGTCACGTATAGTGCACCACTGTGGTTTACTTACAACTAAATTTTAATACTCGACATTTGAATTTATCTTATTTAAACCCTCAGGTTGCCATCGCAATCCCCACACTTCAATCACCTGTCTCGACAGGTAAGCCCATGTTCATTGGGAAACTACTAAGTAAATATATATCGGACACTGTGCTAAAACGCTGTATATTTTCATTCGTATACAGATTTTTATAGTGCTGGATTCATTATATGGCATTTCGCGTGTCTCTGAAAACCTAAACCTACAATTAGGTAAGAAGACTACTCTTGAAATTCTCAAAAACAAATCAGGTTAACATAAAGTCTTTTCTTTAGGCATTTTTCAATCCAAAAGCCGCAATTGAACATCACATGAGTGTTTGTCTCGTGAAGCAGACAATTACTAAAATGTAATCTTTGAAATGAGTATTTGTATAGTACGCAATTGTATATAAACAAACAACAGTTAATGGCATCATTTTAATACCTTCCCTTTATTGTATTTTATTTCCAACATAACCCCTGACGAAGGAACATTAGGTTCCGAAATGCATTGGGTCACTTACTGAAATGTATTTTGTTGTACATGAAGCATTTGCATTATTGTAATGATGAGAAATGGAATACAGAAGAGTGTATAATTCATGAATGTGATTGCTTGAATTCCTGTACATGATTAAAATGTTATAAAGGAACACCACTTTTTTGTTGTTGCATGTCAGAGCCCTAGCAGCCATTGGGGGCTAGGCCACTTTCAAAAGGAAAAATAATAAGACATCTGCCAAGCAAAGTGCAAGAGCACAGATCTGCAGAAGGGAAACGCTGGTTGAGACATTCTGGGGCGTAAGAGACACTCAATTTCTGTGGGAGACAGAGACAGTCTTAGGGACTTTCAATTAGCCTATACAAATTACCCATGGTCCATGAGCCGCAGATTCTGATAAACTAAAAAAAATCACATACATTTTAACTGAAATAGAAAGACAGACATGGTATTCACAGTGTAAAGGTATGTTGTATTGTCATTTACAAGTAATGTACATTCTGAAAAAATATTTAGATCAAATGTGAAAAAACATGTTTCTATTTATAAGGGTTCTGGCTTTTAAGTACTTTAACTGTGTTTAGGAGTTCAGGTGCGGGTTAAGAAAGGCGATAGTAAGTGCAGTAAAGGTGTGTTTAGCATTCAGGGGTGGTAAGGGGTACCAGCTAGTAAGGGTTTTACGGTTCAGTTGTGGGTAGTGGTGGAAAGGTATTTTTAGGGTTCAGGTCTAGGTAAAAGTAAAGGGGGTAAGAGGTTTTAGCATTTGTGGTGGGTAGAGGTAAAAGGAGTTGTTTTTAGGGTGCAAGAGAGGAAAATGGTAAAAGGGTAATGGCATAAGGAGGTGGGATTTGGGGGTGTTAAACCGCCCCCTCAACAAAGAAAGGAAAAATACTGATAAAAGAACAACAGAGTTGGCCGTGCTGACATGGTAAATAACAATGTCAAAGCAATTGTAATGGTTCAGAACTCTTTCTTAATAGACAGTATTGTTTATTATTCATAATTATTCAACACCAAATTCATAATATTCCATGCACAATTTCAATAATTCATCTTCTCCAATAAAGATATGTTGAGCAAAATTCTTTATTCTTGTTCACATTCTTTTTCAAATTAATAGCCACAGTAGTCAACGTGTTTCGTGCAGATGGACTTCTTCAGGGCTCTGTTACAAAACTGCTCCCATTGGAGGCAATAAACTCATGCATATTCTGTCAATTTCATGAAAGAGCTCATCCATTGGGTCCTTTGACAAACATAAGTCCTCACCAGTGATCCAGCAGTAATTTCACGGTAATTTCTCAATGCAAAACCCCATTTACCTCTATCCTACCGCTGAAAAGGTGTTGGACCTTTGACAAACATCCTTTTATTGGTAAATTTTCTGCAACTGAGGATGTACTTGAATACATGTCATCTGGTGCTGAATTGAATAAAACATGTTCTGCACATTTTAGTAATCTGGCATCTTTCTCTTTGAACTCTCTTATTTCTGTGTTTATTTTTTCTTTCAAATCAGAAGGTAATTTTTCAACTGTTTTTTCTGAAAACAATGGTAAAGCTGTCTCTTGTTGGGCCATTTTAAAATGTACATCCTCATCAGGAATCTGAAAATTAACATTATCTGGTGTACATAATTCGTGCTGTTTAATTTGCAAAACAATTGTTCTCCTGCCAGACCTGAGTCACAAACAACAACTTGGCAATTTTCCTCAAATGGGCCTATTTTTCGTGCAAATTCTTCTAAAACTGGGTTTGTAATTTCTGTGTTTAAGACTCCTACAACTATGTCTGAACCTTCCACTGCTTTCACAATGGACTTGGTAAATTCAGAATTTTGAGGTTTACAACTCTCATTTTCAAACACAGCAACCTGTTGAACTGGGTTCTGATTTTCTCCCTGGAAATAATCCCCATTTGCTCTGGAAAACCTATTTAAATTACGTTGGTTTTACCATGTTCCATATTTTGTGGGACCATCTGTGCTTGAAATATTACTGCCATTGGTACCTGTTTCTGAACTGACATTTGCATTTGCTTAACTGGCATAATTTGCACCTGCATTTCTCTCTGTGTTTGTGCATCATGTTTAAATTTACATTTCTACTTCCAACGCTCAAATCTGTTATAAAGATGGCAAAAGGGACACCTTTTCAAGCAGTACAACATCCATACCTGAATTTGCACATACCAAAACACTTTTACTTCCATCTGTGTTCTTTTAATCTGTACCCAATCCACATCATGTGCTGGCACTCTGCCCTTCCGAAAAGTAATCAGTGCTAAGTTTATCTCCATAACAACAGAAAATGATGGTGCATTCATGCATACCCTTTTAATTGTCTCTTCACCAGGCCTTTGCACAACAGCTTTAGATTCAAACCACAATTCTGTTTGCATGGCAATGTAAAAGAACATTTCCAAATTAATGCACAACTCTTTTAAAATATCAACAAATCCATCAACTTGTGGGTACCACAGCATAAATTTGTCTCTCAATTTTGGGAATTTGTTCAGAAATGCTGCAAGTTAATTTTTATTCCGTGATCCATGGACATGCACTTCTCCCACCTTTTCTCTCAATGAGTAAGCAAAAGCTTCTCCCTCATCCAGTTTATTATTTTCCCTAACAAGGTCTGGTGGTTCATTTTTCTTCTCATGTTTTCTTGCCCATTTTTCTGCTAATTTCTCAAATCCTTTGCATTTCAAAATATAGTTTAATATTTCTGCAAGGTGCAAATGCATTTCTGAAGAAAACATTTTCTCATTTGCTTCATCATCCACATGTACCCTGAAACTTTTCTGAAATGGAAAACTTCCTGAAACATAAATTTCGTCATTTTGAGCCACAACGTCAGTCCATCATGTGTAGTTACTGCACGTACAGCCGTTTTCTTAATCAGGGAAATTAATTATTTTTCCTGACACTGGTTCACATTTTCATGATTTAAACAGCAGGGACTGTTAATTTCTTCATGTTTAAATGTTGAATGTAAAACATTAAGCTGCCTCTCTTTTTCATGGTATGTGTTAATATGTTCCCCCATGCTCTCTATCTTTTTAATCAGTGCTGCTTCCTCAAAGAAGGTTTGAAAAATCCAATTTTTAAATATATTAATTTTATCCTGGGCTGCAGATGTTGTAAAGACCATTTCCCCACATCCTTCAGTGCTTGGATTGTCTGGGGTAATTTCTGTTTAATAATCTGTGAATTCTGAGTTTCTGAGATAAACCCTGCCATAATCACTCCTTCTGCAGCTCTTTGAACCTTTTGAGTAGGGACCATATTAATTAGGACAGTCATACTTTTTCTAGGCATTATCTGTGCATCTGCAGTTTGCAATTTGTGGACTGAATCAGTCCCATTTGAAGCAGTAACACCTGGAGATATTACTGTCAGTGCTGAATCAACAAATAGTGGGTCAATCTGAAATGTCTGCACAGTTCTCTCAATCTGTGTTTCTCTCTGTTCAACAGAAGCAGGAGCCACTGTAGTAATTACTGGTACACTATTTTCAGTATTTTTAATGGGAACCACATAAAGTAGTGGACACTCAGTGAACAATGCATCCAATATTTCATGCCCTGAATCATTATTTATTTGAAGCTTTTTGTTATCATGAATTCCATTCTCCTGCATCTGGTGCTTTACCTTTTTATCCTCACTTGCTTTGTCTCTTGCTGTCTTTTCCCACATGCTTAAAGCCTCAAATTGTGAAGCTCTAGATGGTGTTTTTATTTCACATAACACTTCCCTTAATTTATCAATGATTTGCAATTCAAAAGTATCATATTTAGGAAACTTTAAAGGACCTTCTTTTTCAGTAATCTGGCACCATTGGTGAACCCACATACATGAAATGTGTCCCAAATTGGTGGACATAATATGCACAGGCGTTCCTTCAGGAGCATCACCAATTAAAAATGATTTTTTTCACTTTACCTCCCAAAAGTTTCTTTAAACCTTCAAACATTTTCATTTCTGCAATAGTTCAATGCAATTTCTTTTCTCCAATGTTGTCAGCCTCAATTTCAGTAAGTTTTACTCCTACTACTGACCCTCCACAAAATCTTACTGCAATATTTTCTGAGTTTACTTAAACAAAATTCTGTTAGTAACAACATGAAAACATTCATTACTCTGTCTGTTCCACTAAACAAAGGATAGATTTCTTTTCACTGCGAGTAACACATTCAGCTTACTCTTTACAAAGTAAAAACTTTTGTTTTCTCCTCAAACACTGCGAGTAAATACCTTCTGCTTACCCTTCACTCAAGCTCAGAAGAACCTGCTACTCCTTCAGTGTTACCCTTTCTAGGTGATATAACACCAAAGTTTCACCAGCGAACTCTTTGCAATCAATCACTCTCACTTTTACACAGAAAATAGTCCCTACTTTAACACTGCCAGCCCTACCTAGCTTCTCGGTGTTATTCCAACAGATGAGTAACCTCACTGCAGTGTGGCTTCCATTTACCACCCGCTATTCCTTTCCCGGGATTTCCAGACAATATAAACAAGACACTGACTTTTCATGTTAAGAACATAAAATCAATAATCAAAAATTCTGTCCTATGAAATTACCAATATAATCAATAACAGCAAATGAGCAAAATGTCACCAACAGTCAAAAACCCTTACTATTTTCAACACTTCAAAAATACATCCTAGCACATTAACAACATTTCACAACCCTATTGATACTCACACCACTCCAGCAATCGCCTTCTTGCACCACCTTTCAGTACTGCTCTGCCAGTCTTCAGGTTCTGAGCATTAGAACAGGAATCACCACTTTGACATTTATCTAACTTGAGCAATTATTTTCTAGCACTAATTAGGCTTTAAACTAAACTATGCTCCTTTTGGTGATGGTGTAAACCTTACATCTGATCCAGTGGGTTGGTGTTTTTCTTCACTTTGATCTGTATTAGTTTAATATCTAACCTAATTTTCACAGATCAACATTCCTCCTAAGGTCAATGGACTATTAGTCAAATAGTTGATGGTGCTATTAATAATCCTTAATCACCAAACTAATTGATAATAACAATCATCTTGCTACCAGAAACTGATACAGTGGTAATTTCACTGTACTTTCTCAATGCAATACCTCATTTACCTCTATCCTACCGCTGAAAAGGTGTTGGACCCTTGACACTGTGTATTACCTTCAGGAGACTTTACATAAACATGAAAAATCAAAATACAAATAATATTTAAGCCAATAAAGAGAGTTGGCGAGTATTTTAAAGGGTTTTATTTTCTAGTCAAAAGTTACGTTTCTCTGACCCTTTATTCATTAGTCAAATATCAATCAGGTTAAAGAATTTGGAAAACAGGAAAAATAGAATTAATACAGAATATATATAGGTTGCATACAAAGCATTCAATAAAGGAAGGAATGAGGCATCTGCCTTGCTAAAAATATGATGGGCAAGGCTAGCCTATGCCCCCAATCACCCTAAATCTCTCCTCGGACGCAATCTCCTCCCAGACTGCTCCCACGACGTTCTCGTACCTAACCTAAATGATGTCTGATCTCATCTTCTTCTTCTCCTCTCCTCCCTCTCAGACTAAGGCCTCCAAGCATAAGGCTTAAAAGCAAACACGCCCTCTAAGAGGTCATTATTTATACCTAAATTCTTGGCTGACTATACTAATAATGTTGCAGTTTTAAGTGGAACTCATACTGTGATTGGTTAGCATAGATTACATGAGGGTCTCACCATCCTGTTCTTATTGGAAATCTAACCAATACCAGTTTTAACAAAGGAAGTGTTAATGCTTAATACAGTCTTATTGTTTCACCATCAATAATTATACAAATATGCAACATTAAGGCAGAATGTATCATTCCATTTCTTCCTTCCTTTCACATCGCACGCAGGAAGGATACTTTCCACAAACACTGGTACATTGGCATGATATCACAAATTTACAGTTCACTGTGGCCTTGACCCATTGTGTCTTCACTTGAAGCACTTGGCAGTTCTATGTATGCGTCTCTCATTTCAGCACAATTCTCAGCCATGCTGGATTCTTATGGAGCCATTTAATGGTGGGCCCATAAACTAAGTAAACACAAAATGATTATTAATTTATGCAAATAAAACCCATTATGTTTACTTTCACCACACTAGTACACTGTATTAGTTATTACCTAGCAAAAGCGATTAGTTTAAAGCAGCTTTTCTATTATGTGTGCACAATATGTAAACATGTACAACAGAGCATAAACATGCACCAGTGTAAATTTTCAAAGTGCACACAGTTAATACAAACTCATAGCAACATAATGTTTTAGATAGCTTTTCATGCAAAATAAATTTTCCCCTGCATGTAGTGTTGGTGCGTGGTTAATTATTACACATTATAAAAAGATGTGTTATGAACTGAACATGCATTGTCTAAATATGCAACAAAGCCAAAAAGTCTCTTAAAACAGGAACAGGGACTGTAGATTACAAGGAAAATAAGCTAGGAAGAGAGAACACATTCCATGATTATCTTCAAAGCTAAAAAGGCGTCTAAAAATCACGAGTTTTCTCTACACTGCAAAAACACATGTTAATTAAACACAAGCATTTCAGACTGACTAGGCCTCTCTCATGTTTCATGTGCCATGTGTTTTTCACTTGCACCAGAATCAGAGTGTCAATTTTAAATGCAGTCTGTTTGAAACACAAAAATAAAGCAATGCCTAGCTCCAGGTGAAATCTGAGGTACATCACCAGGGACCACCTTGTTATTGGTGCAAGGATTGTTTTCTGAACTCACTGGTGTATTTTTCGTGTTCCAACGTACCCTGGTGTACATCCCAACCCGAAACTCTGACCTGGAGCACTCGAACTCCTGAAATGTAACGGAAAATACACCATGGCTGTAAGTTTAGTTTCTATGTTATTTTTGAGCTGATGAGTGTCAACTTTTAATATATTTTTTAAAAGATTCAAGAGAGCATTACAATAAGGAAGTAGATATTTTACTCAATCATATGTGGCTTTCTAATGGTGAGACTTCTTCACAAAAGTTCATGAAAACTGTAAAGGTCTGGTGACAGATTCCTTATCTTTAATAGCAGAATTGGTTGGACAAGGACCTCTTGATTTACTGCAAGATCAGAATTGTTCAATGGGTTTATTAGTTAGCCCTGGGTTCTCCAGAAAAACAAAAGTACTCTGTTGTGTTTATATCAGTATTGTGGTTGTTGGGTCAGCTGAGATAGGAAAGTGTGTCTGTGATGGTTGTGATGTTTTACAAATTTTCAATGAATAAATGAGCCTGTGAAGTTGCATAGGTCTTGAAGAGATTTGGAGGTAATGCACTGAGGGTTTGTGGATTATTTGACTTTGAATATTTAATATTGTGACTGCTTCTAGCAATTGATCAGAATATTGGTGTTTTTTTGTAGTCAGCATACATTATGGTAGGTGTGCCTAGTATATTCTAAAGTAATCGAGGAGGCCTGGTTTTGGAATTAGTGCTAAATAACTTCTAAGATGCAGCAGTGCTACTTCAGTTGCTTCTGGAAATGTTATAACCCTGTACAGTTTATTTTCCCTGTCAGGTTTTTCGAGAAGTGGACCTGTGTGTCCACTCTTGTGGCTATGGCTGGGTGCATTAGTTTCAAGAGGGAGGCAAGGAAAATGTACTATGTTGAATGATGCAAGGTTTTTGGTCGGTTGCACTTGAAGGTCTCAGATTTAAGTTTTTTGGATTGAAAGATAAAGTGGGAGTTCTGTATTTTTTTTAAGTCAATGAGTTGGGTAAAGCTATCAGCAAGGGATTGGCGTAGCAGTCTGATCGAATGACTGAGAAAATTGTAAACAATTATATCTATTAACCCTCTTTCATCACTGTGTGCAGACATCAGCCTTTAGCATGTTATTTGGTTTTAGAAACAATTTGGAAATATCTATTAAGTGTGTAGGACAAGGCTTGAAACAGATTTTAATCCAATTGGTACAGTTGAAATTACTACGAGATTGTTAAATATGAACAAGAGGCGAGTAAAATAAGGTAGAAGTTGTTAAAGAAGATTTTTGCTGAGTTGGTGTAAGATGCCCAATAGTACTATAAGGGCTCGGTTTGGTGAGATGGCACATATACCAATGGACGTATATGCATTGCTTAGAGGGAGCATTCATATGGTTTTCCTGAAGGGTTGTCTTGTGTATCATGGTCATTCACCCACCTCTCCCTGTTTGTCTGTTTGTGTTGACCGAGGATCTGAGACAATCCTCACAATTTTCTGAGAGGACCTCCTTTGTGCTTTGTAGGTTAGTCTAGTTCTCTTGTTTCCCACTGTGAGGTATTTCACAGT